>NC_140591.1:320142518-320752831 GCF_964204655.1 Triturus cristatus
TGCTTATAGGGAGCCCCCACTTTTTTCATCCCACTTAAAGCACTGGTCAGGCCACTCTCTCATCTTAGAGACTGTGGCAATTGCTGCTACAGCTCTCATCCTGCCCCTGCCTCCATCAATTAGGAAGTAGTTCTCATTGCTCAAATGATCCATTTTGCCATTGCTGGCGTTCCCACCAAGAGGAGAGAACGGACTGGCCAGTCTAGTGCTGTTAACCTACTGTATTGCCCCTCGTGGAGCAGAAACTACTATAATTCCTCCATCTTTGTTGCAAGAAATCTTTTCACCATTCTTTGGTTGCTAGCATCTGCTTGAAGTATTGGCCCATCAATCAGTAACGTCAACCAAAAACTCAACATATTGGCATATATTAGCATGCACTCTACAGATGACTCAGAAACACTGAAAGAAATGCTACTAAATGTTAGAACACCGGTAAAGCATGGAACCGCTGACATGATTTCTTGATTAGATCTCCTGTGTTTCACAGAAGCATGGCTAACAGTTGCCAATTGTGGAGGACAGGGACCATTCGAGAAATGCATTCTTCAGTATCATGAAAGCGGCCATTGAGGAGAAGAGGTCTCAATCATTGCCTATCAGTCTCTGAATATAATAGAGGAGATATTTATTCTCAGAACTGCAAGTCATAGTAGTTGCCTGCTCCTTAGCAGACAAGATATATCTTTGACACCAACTGAGGTGGGCTTACTCGGCAACCCACTCATATAGATTAGGCATTACTATTCTGGTCCTGATGAATTGTTATTGATCCTGTAAAACAGCGGTTCCTAACCTTTGACTTCTATGGGCCCCCACTGAAATACTAGTGGAAGGTGGGGGCCCCTGCCTAAAGAAATTCTAGGATGTGAACCTCACAGAAAAACACGAAACTACAAAAACCAGTATACATCAACCAAATACACATATTATAAAAACATTGCTTTAATTACAAACACAAATCGAAATTAAAATTTTAATAAGAAGGGTGGGGCTTTTCAGAATTTGAGTTTATTTCTAAAATACAAAGCTATATGCTATGCTCCACAATATTGCTTTGCCTTTTTACCCTCTAATGTATCCTTTCTCTTAGTCAGAGCATGCTACTGATTCAATAGAGGCCATTAATCACCCATCCTACTATTTGATGTACTTGTGATGCTCCCACGAATCAAGCTAAGGATATCAAGTACATTTTTAGCTTCTAGTTTCAAATTTCTTCACATATACAGAGCAGTTTAAAATTTTAAAATTTTATATTTAGCTTTGTTATGTGTATATACCTTATCAATCCCAGCCCGGGGGGGGGAGAGGGGGGCAGCAACATGGTCAAGTGAGACGTGTCCTCACGAAGCTCCGGTCAAAAGCTGAAAATCCGACAATAATCCAGCAGTCCCGTAATGGGTAAGAAGTCGCCCTGAATCCGGAGTACATCAGCAACAACAAACCCTATTATAAAAGCCCAAAAAAAGGGTGTAAATACATTAAGAAAAGTCGCCAGCGGTGGAAACGACGCGGAGGTCGGAGGATTCCAACCTGTGCCTTGCTCAAAGGATGGGACGCACACTATCGCCCAGGTCATGGCTGCGCAGAGACAATCATCGTAAGCGCACCTGAAGGCCGGTGACGAGCAACAGGTGAGACAGCCATACGAGACCGAGGACCCTGTAGTATGTCACGGTCTAGTTGTTCAAAGACCGCCCCACTACATCCGCGGGGCAGGCGTGGCCTGCGGGGATGCAATAAAAGGAGCCACCCGCTCGAGGGCGAGGTCTCCACGTACAGCGAATGTGTGGCCTGAGGTTATTGCCGGCTCCGCTGCATTTAGCCCGCCAAATACCCCTAGGGCCCCAGGGTAAACGCATTTTACATTGGCGACGAGGGTGGGATCAAAGACCCGCGCACCAGGTGCCGCGCAGCTGCCGCGCACCGAAAAGAGAGTCGGAGCGTCGTGAATCGGCGCGCGCGCACACGTGCTCCAGGCCCGGCGGAGTGCACCCGGCCAGACAGCATCACCGAAAACATCAAAGGAAATACGGTGAGTGCAGCCAGCAAAACAAGGAAGAGAGCTGCGAGCGAACAAAGAGAGCTGTAAGCGAACATAGGGCCAAAACCAACCCCTGTGCAAGGATATTTATAGTGATTTAAGTCCCAGGGGAGGCTGCTGACAAACACATATGCCCACAGCACACCCACCCTGGAGAGCCACTGCCGCCTCTACAGCAACAGGCCCACAGCAACACAGAGTCACACAGCAAGAGGCCTAGCCACTCACTCTGGGCTACCACGGCTAATACAATCAACAGGCAAGGGAGGAGCAAACCACATGCCCCAGGAGGACATACCACGGCTAATACTATCAGCAGGCAAGGGAGGGGCAAACCACCTGCCCCAGGAGGACAAGTTAGCGGCTGACACTAAGCGCAATGGGAGACAACGACCAGGCGGCAGCACCAGGCCAAGTGGCAATACCGGCCCACGCGCCATTCCAACATGCGGCATCAGGAGTCCTACCCCCATTCAGTGAACTAGAGGACCCCACGACAGCCTCTCCCCGATGGAAAATTTGGATAGAACGGCTCAATAACTACTTTATTGCAACCCGGGAGATAGACGAAGCAGTAAAAAGATCCCTGCTCCTGCATTATGCGGGAGACAAAATTTTCAAGCTATTCAAGCACTTGCCCAACACAGGAGCAGCAACCGACTATAACGCGGCGGTGGCCGCGCTCGACGCCCATTCTGATCCACAATTGAACTCAGATTTCAAACAGTTCAAATTGTGCCAAGCCCGGCAGAGAGAGGGGGAGTCGATGGACGTATACTATGCCCGGCTTCGTGAACTCGCCAGCACATGCACAGAAGATGACCAGCCAAAGGAGATCCGCGCACAACTGATCCAGGGGTGTCGAGATAAGACGTTGAGAGGGCTCATCCTGCGCCAACCGAAGATTGCGCTTGAAGATATGCTAGTACTAGCAAGGTCACACGACCTGTCAGCAACCAGAGCAAACAAGATGGACCAAGCACTGATCAAACCCCAGGGACGGTCCGAAAATATTAAAACAGAACGTGCAGACGCTCTCCGAGCCAAGCCAAAAGGAGACTCATTCAGAAGTTCAAAGCCGGAAGTGGCCAAGCCAAGGTGTGGATACTGTGGACATGAACCACATGCCGCAAAAGACTGCCCCGCGCAAGGGAAAACGTGCACCAACTGCGGAATACCCAACCATTTTGCCTCCGTATGCCGAAGGCACACCAGAGGTCGCGAGTTCCGAAACCGAAGGCCCCCGACAAAGGCAGTACGACAACTGTCGGTGACAGAGGTGACGCCACCAGGAGACAAGAAAAGGAAAGGCAGGAGATACCAAGAATCGAGTGAAGACTCGTCAGACGATGATGACGGAGAGGCGTACCTGATCTCTTTCGCGCGGGAACTCAAACTACGCCGCAGGCCTCAGCCAACGTGCGTGATCCACGTGGCGGGAACGGAAGTAAAAGCAGTCATCGACACTGGTGCCACAGTTAACGTTATGGGCCTTCAGCAATATCGACGCCTACGGCCCTGCCCTCCAGTGAAGCCATCCAAAACCAGGATCTACGCCTATGGAGCGGACACCCCCCTTCCACTAAAAGGAAAAATCATAGTTCCCATCAAGGCAGACGACCTTGAAGTAACAACGACAATTCACGTCATCGACAGGGAGGCGGACACTTTACTGAGCAGCCACACCGCAGAGGACCTTGGGCTAATTTCTTTCGCAAGAAGAATCCAGACTCACCAAGTAGAGGAGCTACTCAGTCAGTTCCCTGAGCTATTCCAAGGACACGGACGCATCCGATGCGATCCCGTCAAGCTACACATTGACAAAACTGTCGTCCCAGTCGCTTTGCGACACAGGAGAGTCCCATTCCACCTGCGGCCGCTGGTTGAAAAAGAGCTAGAGGCCCTGGAAAAGCAAGGCGTCATTGAAAAAGTGTTGGGGCCAACACCCTGGGTGTCCCCAATGGTCATCGCGGAAAAACCTAAGCAGCCGGGAGCCATACGACTCTGTATCGATATGAGGCTGCCAAATAAAGCCATACGGAGGGAGCGTCACATCACGCCAACAATGGATTATATCATCGCAGATGTGAACGGGTCAAAATGGTTCTCAAAGATCGACTTGAACCCAGGATACCACCAGCTCCCGTTATCAACGGAAAGCCGTTACATCACTACATTCAGCACCCACCTGGGGCTACGAAGATATAAAAGACACAACTTCGGGATATCTTCAGCGGCTGAAGTGTTCCAAAACACGATACGGGAAATGTTATCAGGCTTACCCGGGGTGTTAAACGTCAGCGACGATATCTTAATCCACTCAGCGACGGCCGCGGATCACTACAAACATCTTCGCAACACGCTAACACGCCTCAAAGGACACGGGGTGACCCTACACAAGGACAAGTGCCAGTTCTTCCAGCCTTCCCTGGAATTCTTTGGGTACGTGTTCAACCAAGATGGGATCCAGGTAGATCCGAGGAAATCACAGGCCATCAAGGACGCGCCTGCACCGACAACACCAACGGAAGTATGTAGTTTTCTAGGCATGGCATCATACTGCGGGAGATTCATCCCAGGACTGGCCACCCGAGCGGAATCCCTACGAGCCCTCACAAGATCAGACGCAATGTGGCAATGGGGGCAGAAAGAGGATGAGGCGTTCCAAGGAATAAAGGATGCCCTTCTGGGAGAAGCCACGCTGGCATACTTTGATCCAACAAAACAAACGGAGGTACTCGTGGACGCAAGCCCAGTAGGGCTCGGCGCCGTGCTGGCCCAAGAACACGAACCGGGTCACTGGGCAGCGCTATCATTCGCCAGCAAGTCCCTAACACCTACAGAAACCAGATACGCTCAAATCGAGCGAGAAGCGTGGGCCATCAAATGGGCCTGCAACCACTTCCATCTATACCTAAAAGGGCAACCGTTCACGATGGTCACGGACCACCAACCACTCGTTCCACTCTTCAAAGGGACGGCGCCTCACCCCCCTCCGCGTATCGAGAGATGAGCAGTTCAGCTGCAACCGTATGAAATGGAGTTGGTATACCGGCCAGGAGCCAAAAACCTCGCAGATTTCTTATCCAGGCACCCCGTTCCGATCAAAGCACAGGAATACACGGAAGACGTAGAACATTACGTTCACCTAGTATCCACAGCGGCCTGTCCCCTGAACAGGACCTTGGAGGATATCAAAGAGGTGGCCACCACAGATGCGATCTTCAGCAAGACTCTGAAAGCCGTCCAGGAAGGGTCGTGGACAAACTATCTGCGTTAAGCTAACTCCTGGAGCCCGGAAGAGCGAGAACACATAGCAAAAATGTGGCAAGTGCGAAACGAACTCAGCGCCACAGGCGACGGGATCCTGCTCAGAGGGCCCAGGTTGGTGATACCGCGAGCCCTGAGACACAGAGCGACACAGTTAGCCCATGGAGGGCATCAAGGAATCACAAAAATGAAAGCAAGAATGAGAGAGAAGGTCTGGTTCCCGGAACTGGAAAAGATGGTGGACGAATATGTCCGGCGCTGCCCGTCGTGCCAGATGACCAGCAGTTGAGAAAGACCTGCTCCGGTGATCACCGAAGACGCTTGCACCGTCCCTGGTCAAGAGTAAGCATCGACTTCGGGAGTTTCCCCGGAGGGAAACACACGCTGTGGCTCGTGGATGCATTCTCGAAGTACCCCATAGTAGAGCCAGTGACATCCACGGCGTTCGCCCACGTAGAACCCATCCTAGAGAAAGTATTTGCCATGTTCGGGTTCCCGCACGAAATCCGCAGCGACAATGGACCACCATTTCAGGGATCCGAATTTTCCACCTTTCTAAGACAAAGAGGAATACATCATCGGCGAATAACCCCTCAGTGGCCGCAAGCCAATGGCGATGTTGAACGTTTTATGCGCACGCTAAACAAGATGTTTCGCATAGCGGGAGTAGAACAAGCGGACCCGGAGAAGCGGCTCCATGAATTCTTGCGGGAATACCGGAGCTCGCCACACTGCACCACCAGAGGAGTCCGTGGGCACTGATGCTTCATGGCCCAAGGAGAGATCTGCTTCCCACCTGCCCGGGGTGGTCACCACCCCCACTGGAGGCCGAGGACGTGCAAGACCGGAGAGTCCGCCGAAACCAACGAGCCAGCCTCCGTCGCCGGGCTACACAGAGGACACTCCACAAGGGGGCCACCGTCCTCCTGCGGGACCGTCGCCCTGGAGGCAAATTCAAAACGAACTACGAACCTGGGACCTGGACAGTCACCGCGAACCACGGGACCATGATAACCGCCCAAAAAGGAAGAGAGGAGGTGTCCCGAAATGTGTCATGGTTCAAGGAAGTGCCCCCAGGACACCCCGGGAGGCACACCGAGGTACCACCAGATGGTGCACCCATCCACACACCAGAGACCACGGAAACCATCACCGAGCCTATGTCCAGCCCAGCCCCAGAGGGCGGACCGCCCTCCAGTCCACGGCTGCGAGGCTCTCCGTAACGGTATAGCCTGAGGCCGAATCCTCGCCCAAGCCAGCGTTTGAAGGACTTCGCCTGCTGAGAACATCCAGATGCTGCAGGCGGAAGACACGCAAGTACCACCACCTATGTGGTTGAACTGTCAGAACTATTTGAGCTGTGGGTTTTCTTTGTTTTCATTGACCAAGTTGGATAGGGATGTAGTATGTCACGGTCTAGTTGTTCAAAGACCGCCCCACAACATCCGCGGGCCAGGCGTGGCCTGCGGGGATGTAATAAAAGGAGCCGCCCGCTCGGGGGCGAGGTATCCAAGTACAGCAAATGTGTGGCCTGAGGTTATTGCCGGCTCCGCTGCATTTAGCCCGCCAAATACCCCTAGGGCCCTGGGGTAAATGCATTTTACAGACCCAAGCGGAGGTCTCGGAGTCCGCATTATTAGGCCTCGGGGAGTTCGACAAAGAGGCCCGTCGAAAAGAGGAGGAGGCTGCGCCCTCCACCCGTTGGCCGGCCGACATATTCTGGTGAATCAGTGAGGCAGTGTGGGCCCGGCTGGGACACCACCAGAGGTCGAGGCCTGCCTGGGACATTTCGGACGGCTGTCAGGGGTTCCCCCGAGAATGTGGGGCGAGACGGCCTCAACGGTCAATGGAAAAGATGCAGCCCGCTGGGCAATACAAAACAGAGAAGGCCCATAGATGGAGGGAGGGTCACACTCCCAGCATAGGAATGGCCACCACGCCACGAAGGCGAAGGAAAGAAGTGAGCTGGCACGGAGATCCTGTGAGGACCAAGACGTGCAGAAAATTCCATGCGCGGCTGCCGGGAGTCCTGGAGAGGAGCCGGGGTGAGGCGGCTCCGGGAGCCACAGAGGAAGAAGATGGCCTGACGGAGTCCAGGGAGAGCGAGGAGAACCATCAGAGAGAGAAGGGCCGCGCTTACAACCTGAGGCAGTTTGAGACGGCCAGGCAAAAAGACGTCGACACTGAGTAGGCCCGACTTCGACCCTAGGGGATCCGAGTCTCGCCTGAGACATGTTGAGTGGCAGCCGGGGGCCCTCTCCAGGACCCGGGGAGAGACGAGCCCACCACAGAACAAAGGAAGACACCGGATCGAGGTGCGAAGGGTCCGGGCAAGGAAATGAATCCTGTGTAGAGGGCCTAGGGACTCCTGAGTAGGCCTACATATGCGGAAAGTCCTGTGCCCATGACTGGAGACAGATGGCGACGATACACCAGGGGGCCAATAATAGAGGACTGCACGGGGGCACACCCGGTGATGACACCACTGGAATAGAGGTGATCTGTGGTGTGGCTGCCTCCCCCGCAGCGACACTGAGGAATGTGAGTACGGGGAGGAGGAAAAGCGGCATCAGCCCAACAACAAGACGCACCCTGACCAGGGGGCCGGATCCCGTCACCCCCTGGGCCCATGGCGACTCAAAGGTGCCCCGGGCAGTCGAGAGAGATCTTGACTGGGGCCTGTACCAGGCCACCGCAAGATAATAAAAGACCGCTGAAGAGTGTCAAAATACGTGAAGTGACCTAACCTCCCTGGAAATAAAGTGATCAATGGTGGGGGCCCCCAGGTGGCGCACAGCTCCCGGGGGGCCTGGCCCCGAGAAGGGACGAGAGAGGGGCTGCTGCGGGGAGATAGCCTGGATCACCTTGAGGCTTGACGCGCGATGACCCTGACCCACCAACATTAAGCGGCCGAGGAGGAGATTCGGCCAAAAGACTCTCATAACGGTCTAGAGGAATATACTGCGACCCCCCCCAAAATTGAGAGACCCTTAAGACACCTTGAGGAGGTGAGCCTTGCAAAGAACTGTTCCCCTAACTCCTCGGGAAGAAGAGAGCAACGCCTTAGGCCTGTCAGCGGACATCCGGAACAGTCAATCGCAGGTGGGGCAGACTGCACCTGCGACGCCTAAAGCCATCTAGTCAAGAGAGTGGTACAGGTGGACAGGTACTAGAAGCAGGGGCCCATACACGACGAAGATGCAATACCGGGAGAATCACCACAAGACTAAGTCCGACCCCAAGAAATTTAACACATCTGCCCCAACAATGGGTAAAGACAAAGACAAGGAACCTAAACCTCCCAGGCAGGGAAAGATGGACCGCTACACTAAGGTGGTTATCCCACCCCTGGAGGGTCCGCCACCTACCATGTTGGATGCAGAGACGCTGTTACAGGCAAATCCATAACTGCGTTGGAAGAGAAAATAGGGGCAGTGGGCTCCGTTGTTAAGCTGCTGAGGCAAGATCTTTGTAATCTATCTGAAAGAGAAACAGAATCTGAGACCAGGGTGACAGAAGCAGAGGAGGCAACAAAGGATCTCCGTAAGGGGGTAGCTGAACTGCAGGTATCAAGTAAAGACATCCAATGGCGTATTGAAGATGCTGAAAATAGAGCGAGAGGAAACAACTTTCACTTCGTGGGTTTCCAGGAAGGGGTCGAAGGGACGAATGTCCCAGAATTTCTATGCTCCTAGCTTCAAAACGTCATCCCTACAGATAAATTCTCAGCATGCTTTGTGATTGAGAGAGCACACAGGGCAATAGCGGCGAAACCCCCTCCATGTGCGCCCCTAAGGCCCATATAGCAAGATTTCTGAACTTCCTGGATAGAGACTTGATACTGAGAGAGGCCAGACGATTGGGAGATATCAGACACGAGAACTCACAAATCATGATATTTCCGGACTACAGCAGGGAGGTTCAACGACAAAGACGAACCTTTGACTCAATGAAAATTAAGCTCAGAGTGCACCAGATTCAATAAATGCTTTTATTCCCTGCAAAATTGAAGGTAATCTGTATGGGTCACATTTCTTTCAGACCTCAGAAGAGGCATGGAGGTGGGTAGAAGAATGACCAACCCGCCATACACTGGAAAGGCCGCAACAGAGCAGAGAGGGGGTACATGAAACGGATATGAGAACAACCGGGACCCCGAAGAAGACGAGAACTTTGGAACACAGGAAAACATGCGCACTGGGGGCAACCCCATACACGTTCAGAGGGACAGGAAGGCCGAGAAGAAAGACATTGCTCTTAAAGGAATCTGTAAGAGGAAGAGACTCCCAAAGTACCCACATTGCCAACCAGAGGGAATCCCAGACAGAATCAGACAGCAGGGAAATCACATCGGAAGAAGAAGAAGGAAATCAGCACCCATTAGTGACAGCAATAAGGGCACTGGAACAAGACATGGAAGCAGGACAACTTCAGACACAATAACATGCACCCGATTCGAGTTGAAACAGAAGTATGGAACTGCAACAAAATTTGACAATAGGAGCAAACGACTATGTGACCACCCCCCATTACCTCCTTGGAACTCTATTGGACAGAGAGGTCCCGCGACCAAGTGACAGTGACAGGCTTGTGGAGGCCTTCAACGACATTTCTCTTCTCTTCTGTTCTTTAATATTCTTTAAAGTTCTTTTCTTTTCTCTATTCTCCTTTATCCTTCTTCTCTGCACTACAGCCTAACCTCCTCTCTTATTGCAAGTTTTACCACTGTGGGAGTTTGAGCTCATAGTGGAAGTTGTTACAGAGGGCGGGCGACAGACCTCTCCTTCCCCTTAAACACAGGAACTGGAAAGGGATCATGGGGAAAAGTGTAAAGAGGGAGAGGTAGGAGGTGGGGTGAGGGGTTGATTGGGGGGGAATTAGACCATTTGAGTTAGTAATAAGGTTTAGTCGCAGTATACATACAGAATGCACACCACAACAGAAACACAGAGCCAGACTGCAATTTCCAACACACCCCAGACATAGGACAAACACACCCCAAAACATGCTGATGACGCTAGATAACGACCCTCTCTCCATCCTAACATGGAACGTCAGTGGTCTGGGGGATAAGATTAAAAGGGGTTTAGTAAACAGTTACATCAAAAGAGTGCACCCAGATGTAGTGTCACTACAGGAAACCCACATGAAGGGAACGAAATGCGGACTGCTTGGCAGGGGAAGTACATGGTCCTGGCCCATGCGGGATACACGTCTGGCTCAAGGGGAGTGGCAATCCTGATTGAAAAATTCACCCCATACGCATATGGACAGATCCACAAGGCACATATGTGGGGTGACTGGGAGGTGGGGCAGACGCAACTTGACCCTTATCTCCATATAAGCCCTGCCCAAACTACAAGCCTGCACACTAAACAAACTGACAGAGATCCTCTTAGATTCCCCGACTACGCTCCAAATAATAGGGGGCGACTTTAATGATGTTATGCACAGCCCCATAGATCTTCAGGGGGGCAAAATCTGATGCCTACAATTACACCACTGGCACACCTCGCAGACACTCTGGGACTATTAGATGTGTAGAGACACATTAATCCAATTGCGAAGCTGTACTCGTACTACTCAGGGGCCCATAAAGTCTTCTCAAGACTGGATTATGTCTTCCATCCGAAAAGGGGACTAGAGGAAATAAACAAAGTAAAATATCTGGCCAGAGGTCTGTCGGATCACTCTCCACTCTATGTCTAAATAGGAGGCCGACAACACGATATACACAAGCAATGCAGATTAAACGCCTGGGACCTCCAAAATGATTCCATATTAAGAGGACTAAGGGCAGACACAGAAGCCTTTTTTGAAGAAAATCTAGGATTGGCCGACTCTGGTGCCAAAATGGGGGGAAACAAACAAAGT
The DNA here is from genome assembly GCF_964204655.1 of Triturus cristatus. Lineage (NCBI taxonomy): Eukaryota > Metazoa > Chordata > Amphibia > Caudata > Salamandridae > Triturus > Triturus cristatus. Next base: position 320,153,710 of record NC_140591.1, read on the forward strand.
GGTCTTGGGGGATAGAGCTCAAAACCGTATAGCGTGGAAGAAAAAGAAGGACTAGGAAGACCTACTAAAACTAGAAAAAACTTATCCTGGCCCTAGAGAAATATCACACCATGCAGAAAGATCCCTTACTAATTAGACAACTACAAAATGCACAATATGAATACAAGGACGGGGCATGCCAGGCGGCTAAAGCACAGGTCTTCACGACCCTTCATAGATTATACGATGTAGGGGGACAAGTCAGGGAAACTCCTGGCCTGGCTTAGTAGAAAAGAACCAAAGGCCAAGTGGGCAGAGTGCATAACTGATGCACAGGGACTCACACATGTTAAAGATGATCAGATTATGCAGAACTTTGCACTATACTACAGAGACTTCTATGAAGCTAGCCCTCTGGGGAACCCGTCTGCCATTGAAGAATAGCTGGCAGAGGTGGAGAGGTGCATATCCCGACACTTGATGATATGGACAGATTGGGACTGGAGGGAGACATCTTGATTGAGGAGATAATGGCCGCCAAAGTTAGACCCCAGGGCCCAATAGCCTTCCGGCGAAGTACTATCAAGAAATGCATAGACCTGCTTAGCCCCAATTTGTTGACTCTTTTCACAGAGGCATATGAAGAGGGAAACCTTCCGTTAGATTTCCGTATGCCTACAATAATACCAATCCACAAACAAGGGAAACCCAAAGACAGATGTGAGTCCTACCGCCCAACATCCCTCCTTAATATGGAGGTAAAGATATTGGCAACTATCCTATCAACAAGACTACGCCAGGGTATACCTAACCTGATACACTGTGATTAATCAGATTTAATGCCGGGCCGAGCCACCAGATGGAACCTACAGAGAACACATAACTGGATGATGAAGGTGAAAAATCGTGGCACCCCGCACTTACTAATATCCTTAGACGCAGAAAGGGTGTTTGGTGCCATCCATTGGCCCTTTCTGGAGGCTGTTCTGACTAAATTCGGCCTAGGTCAAAAATTTAGGAAATGGGTGGGATTATTATATAAGGATCCAAGGGCAAATGTTAGGGTGAACGGACAAACCTCTCAGGACTTCCCCATAGGATGAGGCAGGGATGCCCTCTGTACCCCCTGCTCTTTGCTATGACGATAGAGATACTAGCATGTATGGGCCATCACCACCCAGAGATGCATGATTTCGAAGTCAGTCAGGAGGACTCCAGGGGAAAAAAGAGATCTCTGTTAGCAGAAGATATCCTTTTATATGTTACCCAACCCGACACCACGATTCCCATTTTATTCGACACAGTAGATACATACGGACAAAACTCAGGTTATAAAATAAATTGGCATAAATCCGTCATCTACAGCCCTGAGGAAATTATATCATGGCCCATACTTCCCAGAAATCTTCAAATAGCACATAACGGATTTACATACTTAGGAATCTTCCTTACAACAGATAAAGACCTATGCTACCAAAAACACATAAAACGCATACTGACGAAATTCAAGGAAGACGCACAACAATAGAAAACACTGCTGCTCACTATACTGGGTCGAGCGGCCATGTTTAAAATGATAACTTTTTCCGCAATTTCTCTACGCCTTACAAAATACATACTACTCCCTCCCACGATCAATATTTTGCGAAATAGACGCTGAAGTAAGTTCACTCTTGTGGTTAGGAAAACAACCAAGAATAGCACAACACACACTTCAAACCAATCAATACAATGGAGGGATATCACTGCCTGACCTGGAGCCCTACTACTGAGCTGAACAGCTAACACCAATAAACGACTGGATACACACAGCGGGCGACCACCCAACATGTAGGTTACAGAGAGACACCATGCAACAGAGAACATTCCTTCATTACCGATGTGGCGGCAGGGGGATCAGGGAACTTCTACCAGCCACACAGACAACAATAGAGTCCTGGGGAAGGGCAACCAAAACAATGGGATTGGATCAAAAAATCACCAAAGAAAAGCCCCTGTGGCCCGGGAACTGGTCGAAAGAGCTAAAAAAACACAGAGAGGGTTTAAGGAGTGGGATACTTCTGCATTTCTACGATAGGAGATATTATCGATAAAGGTATCCTCAAGAGCTTTGGTGCTCTCAAGACCGAATTTTCATTACAACCGAACCAGTATGCTCAGATAAAACATGCATGGCATGCAGAAAACATAGAGGACTCCCCATTGCCAGATTATGTGTCATTAGAGGGGAGACTACTCCAAGAACATCTCTCGTCAAAGGCAGCATCGGCCACCTACAAGACTCTAAACAATAATGCACCAGACAGACTAGGAAAATTGAGGGCCACGTGGGAAATAGATGTTGGCGAAATGGAGGAGGTGGATTGGGAGACAGCCCTGATGTACCCCAGGGAGGTTGCAATTAAATCCCGTCTCCGCTTAACCCAATACAAAATATTGCATAGGGCCTATTACAACCGGGCTAAATTACACAAGATAGGATGTGCAACGGATCCAATATCCCACCATACCATTTGGGAGTGTACACATATACAGACATATTGGAAGGATGTCATAGCAAAACTCAATAAAATATTGCAGTCAGAGATCCCTCCAGACCCCAAATGTATACTGTTAGGAATTCCAAATGACATAGACAGATCACAACTGATATTTAGCACATTAGGATTAGTGGTGGCGAAAAGGGACATAGCGAGACGATGGGGAGATACTACTATGCCAAGAGGGTTACATGCAAGGCGAGAGGGTGCCTGAAAAAATTCTGGGCTGGATCCCATAGCGGACATAGACCAGATATGTTCTGAGTGAAATGCGAGGCAAACAGGTGTACAAAAGTTGGAGAGGGGAATTCCTATAGTGAATGCTGGGGCAGGCAACAACATATTGCATGAGGAAAGAAGGGGGAAATTGCATAATAATGTTCTTAAAATGTTTCTGGCTAAAACCGAAAGACATTTAGAAGGCATCATGGAAATGATGCTCTTCTCTGTTATGGCATTGTGTGGTACAGTGCGACTTCAGTTGAATTGTGTTAATGTTTAAATGCAACAAAACGATAAAAATATTCACACAAAAAAACCAATCTCGGGCCGTCTTTAGCGTTATCATCATACTGCTAGACATTGAATGTTACAAGTGCTTTGCATGGAGTAACAGAGTCAGCAGGTCTAGAGAAATCTACTTGACCACTAGCTATGGCGAGAAAGATTTTCTCAGGACAAGCTATTTTTAGGGTCTCCTGGCCCTTTCAGGCGAGCTTACAAAGAATAGGTATTCTGTTCTATCAGAAAGGGAATGAGCAATAAAGATGCCTTTAATTCTTATTTTTATCTTGTCACATTTTCTCTGCGTTCTAAGACAGAGGTCAAACATCAGCTTATGTCGTACTACAGTTTTTTGCTTTTTTTATCCTGGAGTTCGGTGTTTGCTTTTCTTTCTCTGACTGCAAAGTTGAGGATTTTGTAAGGAGAATTGTGCTGTAAGACGAGTGTGAATTGAAAGGCTACAAAATATCCGTTTTTTTCTAATATACAAAATTTAAATAGCTTGTTAATAAACTGTACAAATATTTCAAAATATATTTCAGTAATTAGGAAGGCAAATTGTTTTGGGACGATATGCAAACAATAACTATTTTTGCCGATACTCAATTTCCAAACATTATTGTTTATACTCTACATAGTTTTATCAGTATAACTACATGTTAGTGGAAACGCATTTGTGGCCATTTCAATTGAAAATGTGCTAACTGTAAATGACAATACACTAACACATCACGCTTTAGTAATATATTTATTAAAAGTGAGAGTTATTAAATATGAACTGAGAAACGTTCCTATCCCCTTCATGATGACGGTATTGTTAGGGAACTGGGAGGCAAGTCAGGGGACATGTGTATCCTATATGTAGGCTAGATTCTTCTTTTGCACGGAGCAAAAGTTTAGTTAATTGAATCAAAAAAAATTGTTTTTTGCACAGCAAAAATGCTGAACTCATATGTGATAATGAAGACAAAGGTGACTCCCCTAATGAAAAACGTATTGGTACACAAAGGCACCTTTTTTTAGCAACCTCAAAATAAAAATAGATTGAGGGATAAAAAAATATGTTTCTAAACCAATGCCTTGACATTTACGTTCAGCTGTTTGATGGTGGTTATTGTACTATATTAGAGGGATTGTAATTTATGCAAATAATAAAAGGATCTCTGAGAAAAACGTTAACCCACCTGGCTATCTACATGAAACACAAATTTGTGATCTGCATGTTAAACGTTGTGCTTTGCAGCAGGCACCCTCTTTGTTTGTGATGAGTCAAAATTTCCACTCAACAAAACTCAGACTTTTCTAGCAAGTATATCAATCACCACAGTTAACGTGACATTTTTATTATTGCCTGAAAATTGCAGATCACGTGAAGAACTCTCCAGCATGTTCAATCAATCAATCAGGGGCTTGTGTAAGGCGCTACTCACCCGTGAGGGTCTCAAGGCGCTGGGGGGGGGGCGCTCCGGATCAGTCGAAGCAAAGCTTGCTTGTGCCTTCAACCCTGTATGATATTTTAAAGTGAAATACCCCTGAACTTGGGGCCCAGTGTTGTAGCACCGGATAAATTTTTTAATATTACGTTGTCTAATCTAGACAGTCGCAGACCCCTGTGTAGGAGTGACCCCCTCCCCATCCCCCCCCACAGACCACAGGGTAAGGATCCCTGCTGTAAAGGGCAAAAAGAGTTAAGAAACATTTTGACCACTCCTTTTTTGATCCCTGGGATCATTATATTGTGAGGGGTCCTCGCTGTTTTAGATCTTAACAAAGGGCCCTGAAATATAAAGACTGTGGGGGCCTCTAGTTAATTTAATCTCCTTTTCATCTTTCTTTGACCAATCTCGCCTTCATGGACTCCTCTCCCAACAATATACTGAGGGTCTGAGACTGATGTTCCAGACTCATGGGCTAATTAAAAGAAATCTTGCAAAGAGCCCCCTCGCCAGGGCCCGTCGTGCATCTCAGCGCCAGCCCAATGAGGAGCACAGCCTGATGATGAAGCATACCACCAACTAGTAGGTAAGAGCTCCTGCTTCCTAAAAAGGGCACCTGGTCCAATTACCCAAAGTGGACTAACTGGGCCTTCACTGGGCCTTAACTCTGTCATGATTTTTAATTGACCCTTCAATACAGGAAAATTCCCTACAGACATTTTGTCAGAATCCCTTTCAGAGGGCCAAGGGGCAAGCAAGAGCTACTGGGCCCAACCGTGGTGGTTGAAGCCTTTTAATCCGTGCCAGCCCTACTATGGGCTCTGAGGAACTGAGCCTAGTACCCCTTCTGCACCTGAATCTTAGTGTTTATTCGGGTCAAGCAGTCCAAAGCTTCTCAGCGAGGAGATGGGTATAAAGCGAGCACAGACTCGCAACTCAAAATACACCCGGCAACCCCAATAAATGAATGTCCAGACAACGACTTGATTTTATGTGAACAGCAGTGTTTATCTACTAGCACAAAGTATAACACACTGCAAACAATATGCACAGACATCTAAAGGCAGGCCCGCCAGTATCACCTAGGCCAGTGCAGTTCCATTTCCCTATCTGTGGATAATGGTTATCCCACATTCACGTGTGGTGACATCCAAGTTAGACCTCGCTAGCGAGTTCAAGTTTTAGAAGTTCTACAGGGTCTTTTAGTAAAAGTCCCGCGTGTGGGCGTCAGTGAGAGCAAGTTCACCTCGGTCCTGTTGGCCCGGTATCAGTCTTCACAAAAAAAACAAGACCTGGTTATAAAAAACACATGACAACTTTGAACAATCTCTGCCAAGAGGGTATTGTGTCTTACTCCTTGGTGAGGCTATGCTTACTTGTCTAGTCGTGCCCACCTGTATGTTTTAATGGTTATTAAAAACTCATCAACCACCCCGTTCAGGTCCGAAGCCCATCAGCCAATGGTCTCCAAATGGGCTGACAAAGTATGATTGACCCCTTCAGTGCTCATGATGAGCTGGGCTCGTCATGGCACACAGTCGCCGTGTGCTCATGACGAGCCTAGCTCGTCATGACATCCACCCGCGGGGGAAGCGCTGGCGCTCCCCCCGTGGGCGGCCGATCGGGTTTTTTTCCCCTGGGGAAGGCAGGGGAAGACCTTCCCCTGGCTCCCCCCGCCCCCCCTCGCGTCATCAATGACGTCAGAGCGCGAGGCACGCTGACGTCATTGAGGGTTCCCTTGGCTCACCGACGCGCAGAAAGCCATTTGCTTCCTGCGCGTCGGTGATCTAAGATGTTAGTTTTGGGGCTGGGGAGGGGGGGATTTAACACGAAAGAGACATCGAGGGAAAGGAAAGGGTTTTCCTTTCCCTCGATGCCTCTTTTGTGCATTCCTGCTGCACGATTTTTTATAATTTGGGCAGTGTGTTGGTTGGGGGGGAAAGCCCCTTGGGCAAGGGTCGCTCCCCTTTTGGGGGCACATGTCTTGGCTTCGTTTGCCCCCCTGGGGGGGGGGCAGATTTTTAAATTTGCGCACCAAATTGGCTCACTTTGTGAACATGCAGGGGAGTGGCCCCATGGGCAAGGGTCACTCCCCTTTGGGGGGCCTACATTTTTGCTTTGTTTGCCCCCGTGGGGTGGGGGGGCAGATTTAAATCAAATAAAAATGTATTCGGCCCACTGGGCCAATTGAATAAATGTAGTGCGGAGTGGCCCCTTGGGCGAGGGTCACTTCCCTTTTTGGGGCATACATTTTGGCTTTGTCTGCCCCCTGGGGTGGGTCGGGGGCAGTTTTAATTTTATTTAAAAAAATCGGCCCACTGGGCCAATGTAATAAATGTACTGGGGAGTTGCCCCTTGGGCAAGGGTCACTACCCTTTGGGGGCCATTTTAGTATGCCTATGATGTTAGGTTTTGTTGTTTTGATGTATGTTTTGTTTGGGGGAGCGGCCCCTTAGGCAAGGGTCGCTTCCCTCATGGGGGCTATGTTTTAGGCTTTGTCTGACCCCCGGGGAAAGGACAGATTTTCTTTATAAAAAATAAAAATAAATGCCCACTGAACCACCAGGGATTGTTTAGTGTGGAGTGGCCCTTTGGGCAAGGGTCACTCCCCTTTGGGGGCTTATGATTTTGGCTGTCTGCACCCATGGGGGGGGGGGCAGATTTCGCCATTTTTAGGTTGAGCATTTGAGACCTCTTGTATATTCTTTAGTATTTACTTATATGTTTTTATGGTTTGTGTGCTTTGGAGATCAGCCCTAGGACTTGTCTGCTTCCGCTTATGGACTTTTCTTTCTGATCCACTGACAATTTAACTTTTTTGATAGAAAACGACCAGCAGAGGTCAGTAAAATACCAGAATCACTTCAGCATTCTCTAGTTTTCGGTCCATAGAAATTGTCTTCCACGAGCACCCATAGACAATAATATTTTTTTTAAATCTTGTATTGTCAGTGATATGACCACCGAAGGCCCACATTTTCTATTAAAAACAGAGCATAGAGCATTGGACTATACCATTTCCCGCTGAAAGGCAATATTTCTCCCCGTGTGTTCCAATACTTGCCGTGTCACGCAGTTTGGTGCTTACTTTCTCTCCATGTCAAAGAACAGAAAATGTTTCAGGGCGCAGGCTAATGTGCTGCATAGCTAAGTACATATAAGGTCCCAAAGGCGAGACCGATTGCATTGCAAATGCTTGTTTAATGTAGGGCCCACTAGGCCACCAGGAAGTTATTTGTGGAGAGTGACCCCTTGAGCAAGGGTCACTCTCCTTAGGGGTCAATCTTTGTGGCTGTGTCCGCCCCACAGGGGGCCAGATGGCCATGTTTTTTTTTAATTGGGCCCACTAGACCACCAGGGATTTTTTTGTTGTTGAGCGCCCCCTTGGACAAGGGTCGCTCCCTTTTATGGGAGGATGATTGTGGTCATTTCTGCCCTCTTTGGGTGGCAGAATAGCAGTATGTTTTTTAGGCCCATCTGCCCTCAAGGGGGGCAGAAGCCACTAGCCACCTGGGTTTTTTAAAAACATTTTTGTGTTTGGGAGTGGCCTCAAGGCCAAGGATTGCTCCCCTTTTACGTGGGTGAATATTTTATTTATACTCATAGGCCCACCTACCCCTTAGCTTGGCTGGTGGATTGTGTGTGGACTGGTGCATTATTTGCACGTGATTGTAATGTTTTTTTCTCCTTTTTATTCTAGTGTAAAGCTTTTGATTCCTGTTCGTGATTTCGACAGTGGTGTTCTGCAGTTTTGCGTAGTTGCATTTTTTTGGTAAGAAAAACATTTTTGTTGTATATACTCCAAATTAGTATTTTTGTCATGTATGAATGAATTTTTTTGTAAGTGGTGTCATAATGGCAGCTTATTTAGTTAGTGTTTTGTGCAAGGAATTCTTTGCGATGTGTTTTGCATTGTCTTATGTGTAATTTTCTTTTTCTTTTTAAGTGGGATATTGTTGATCCATACTGTGTCTGTGCAGAGTAGGTGGTGGTGAATTTATCTGCTTCTGGCAAGTGAGTGGTATTGTTTTGGAGTATATAGGTATTTCTGATAAAGGTGCATTTTGTTTATTACTTATTTTACAAAGTGTTTGTTGTTGTTGACTTGTTTGACAAGTTACTTTTATTAGTAAGCAGTATGGCTAGCCGTAGAATGACTGCTCAGCAGGTGGTTGGTATGCTTCTTGAATCTTCCTCTGAGCAGGATTATGAGACTGACAGTGCGTCTGAGGGAGATGAGGGAGGGGAAGATTCCGGCAGTGAATTTTCTCTCCACATGAAATCATCGGATGATGAAGATACTCTCAGTGCAGATGAAGCTACTCTCAGTGCGGATTAAGTGCCTGTTTTAGAGGAGGATACTGCTGTGCCGATGGTGCAAGCGGCATCTGGATTTCAGCCTGAGGCTGCTAGGCTTCCTACTGGAAGTGCTGAACTCTGGGTTGATTCAAACATGGTGCAGCCGGTGTTGCCTGCCTTTAGTGGTGATGCAGAGTGAATTGTGAACATTTTTTGCCTATACAGTTTTTTAAGTTGTTTATGGATGATGTATTTTTGGGTGAGATTGTTGAGCAGACTAATTTGTATGCTGAACAGTTTTTGAGGGACAACAGTGACAAACTTAGGCCCCACTCTAGAGCTACCCGGTGGACTCCCACAAATTTGGAAGAGATGAAGAAGTTTTTGGGTTTGACCTTATTGATGGGTTTGATAAGGAAGCCGTCCATGGCTTCATATTGGTCTACCAGTCCCTTAATGGCAACGGCCATATTTCCTGCAGTTATGACTCGTGATCGTTATTTGCTTTTGCTATGGATGCTGCATTTTGTTGATAATTCTTTGGCGTTGCCACGAGATCACCCTGACTGTGACCGTCTTTTTAAGATTCGGCCTGTTCTTGATCACTTTGTAGATCGATTTTTAGAGATCTATACTCCAGGGAAAGAAATATCTATTGATGAGTCTTTGGTCTTGTTCAAGGGCGGTTTGGTTTTTAGGCAGTACATCCCTAGCAAGAGGGCACGCTATGGAATTAAGCTGTATATGTTGTCTGAGAGTACGACAGGATATGTTTTTATATTCCGTGTGTACACTGGTAGGGATTCCACTATTGACCCCCCTGGTTGTCCGTCCACTTTCAGGAGGGATGTGTACATGCGGACTACCATCCATGATGAGAGTACTTCACCTGTGGCTGTTTGGGGTCAGATTTCTGAAGTGCGCACACCTGTGTGCATTTTAGACTACAATAAGCACATGGGTGGTGTTGATAGAGTAGATCAGAGGTTGGAACCTTACACTGCTATTCGTAAGGCTTACGTTTGGTATAAAAAGTTGGCCATCCATCTCTTTAATTTAGCAACTTTCAATGCTTTTGTTGTGTTCAAGGAGTGTTCTCCTGCATCAAAGTTGACTTTTGTTCAGTTTCAGCAATCTGTGATAGGCAGCCTTGTTGTTGTGGAACAGGCAAGTGTTCCTAGAGTTGGAGTTGTGGAGGATGTGGCTCGATTGAAAGATCGCCACTTTCCTGATTTTATTCTTACCACATCCTCAAAAGACTTTCCCACTAGGCGATGTAGAGTCTGTTGGCGAAGAGGTACGCGGAAGGAGACTCGTATGTACTGCCCCGAGTGTCCTTCTAACCCTGGGCTGTGCGTCCCTGCTTGTTTAAGAGCGTACCACATGCAAAATAATTTTTGGGAGCATACATGAGTGGTAAAGTGAACTGCCTGGTCTGTATTCTTTAAAAAATTTGATTCTGTTTCAAGGTTGGCATTAGTGCAATGTATTTAATTTCAGATTTTGTGTTAGTAGATTTGTATCTATTTTCAATTTGTTTGTGTTTTTATTTTTGTCCTAAATCCTAAATGTGATGGTGGTGTATGTAGGCTGGCGCTTGGTTGGTGGTGTGCGTGGACTGGTGTTTGGCTGGCAGTGAGCGTGGACTGGTGCTTGGCTGGTGCTGTGCCTGAACTGGCACTTGACTGGTGTGTGTGGACTGGCTCTTGGCTGGTGGTGTGCGTGGACTGGCGCTTGGCTGGCGGTGTGCGTGACTGGTGTTGGGCTAGCGGTGTGCGTGGACTGCCGCTCGGTAAGCGGTGTGCATGGACTGGCGCTCGGGCTGGCGGTGTGTGAGTAGTGACTTGCTGCTGGTCATTACACACACTGCTATCTGAGTGCCACTCCACGCAATCCATCAGCTTGTGTGGTTGCTGTGTCAGGAATGTGGGCGTGTGAAAATGATGGGCCCTTGAATGGCGCTGTCTGCTGGTGTGAGTGTTGCATTGTGATGGGCCCGCGGCTGGTAGAGTGAATGGTTTTGTATGTGTCACACGTATGAAAGGTGCATGAATGGCCTGTAAAGAGGTTGGTGCCTTGTCGTGGCTTTACAGCTCACGAGCTGTGAGTCAATGGTTCAGTTTCTCGCCCTTTCAATTATTAACAGTGCATTTCATTTTTGTAAAATCACTTGCTTATACAATTGTATATACTGAACCATCACTCACCCTCGTGCCAAATCCAACCAGTATGTGTATGTGCTTGAGGATTAGATGGCTGTGCAGTAATAATATTATATTTGTCTTTCTGAAGCAGGGTGTACCTTGTCCCTTTTTGTGAATGTTGTAATGTGTTGTTTTTGTGCCTGGTGGTGTGAATGGTCTTGTGTGTATTGTGGTAAATAAAATTCCTTTACCGGGACTGAATTTGATACAGAAACATTATGAAATAGCTCAGTAAAATGAGAGGCAGAATCCGTGATATTAGAGTTTCGGAATGGGCTTTATTCCAATAATCGATTATAATCGGTTGCTCCAAGTTCCATCACCACGGGGGTTCAGGAAGTGAAGTACATACTTTATTGACAAGAAGTAACTTTTATAGTACATACATTACAATGAAGCGAATGCAGTAGGCGTAACAATTGATAAGGAAAATGACGATTTGTTCTGCGTAACCAGAAATGGGTGTAATAAAGAGTAAAAAGGAACATAATTGGTTATGATGTCATATATAGGTGGATCTATAAGATAATACTTGGCCTAGATGCGCGCGCAGCAGCATGACGTGTAATTGACGTGTAACTAGGGGGTGAAGGGGACTTGACATTTAGCTCTACATGTGGAGACAAAAAGTCTGGGGGGTCAAGTCAACCTAATCCCAAATCATATCTAACATCCTATGTTTAAAGAACTATGTTATCCAAGAAAGAAGGACTCTCGGACAGAATCTATTCTATACTGACTGTGCGTGCGTGTACAAGCGTCTAAGTGTCTACACTGAATGCGAGGGGGTAGGAATATTCCATGGTGACAGGGCTATGAATTACTTGCATAAGGGCAGAGAAGCCGGGCCTTTTGCTCGGTAACTGGAAGAATGTTTACTTAAACTACTAGGCAGGAATGCATCGGCTGAGGGGGAAGCAGATAATTCGAAGGTGAAATACAGTTTTTGGCAGAGAATAGGCTGATGTCAGGCTTCGTGAGCCGCGCAGAGAATGAGACAAAGTTCATGGTCACAGATGCAGGCTCAGACTGGAGCTTTCAGAGGCAGAAAGCAAGAAGAGTTTTGATGACAGAATCAGGGCCTACTTGCCTGGACTGTAAAATGGCATAAGTGAACCATATAAAGCTGGTGGCCTTTCATATTTAGGAATGGAATATCCGGCCTATTCATGGCGGATCTGACAGAGGACATGTTGACGTTGGACGCACATGTATTTGCGTCTTCATAACTGGAACTGGAGGGAACATACATGTACTCGTGATATGCACATAGAACCGTTGGGGTCCAAGATAGGGGACATAACTGACCAGAAAAATCCATATTTCCACATTCCCTCCTTGTCCCCTACTTGACCTTCAAGAGATATCAATCTTCATTAATCCATTGATCTGTTCATATAGCATCATTTGTTCTTCTTTCTTCTTCCGTGACGAATGAAATCTTGGTGGTGGAATACACGATGTGGCACACAGACCACAGATCGCTGGTCCACATTGTAGACATAGACAGCAACTGAATAGTATGAGAAGGCCAATACCTAGGAAGGATAAAACTCTCCATCCCCAGGCTGATATCACATTCCAAAACCAACTGGACCAAGTCCAAGTGCCTGGGTTCTGGTGTATCTGGCTTACAATCTTATGAAGGCGAGTGATGGCTTTATATACAGATGGCGAATTTTCTGGTATGAATACGCAGCAGCTTGATCCGATGACCCTACAAGCTCCGCCCCTATCAGCCAGGATGACGTCAAGGACAAGACGATTTTGAAGCACAACAATCCGCATAGCAGACTGCTCTTCTGTTAAATTGCCTAAGGCGGAAATAGTCTCATTCACTACTGCTTCAAGGGTTCTAGTTAATCTACGTATCAGCTTACTATTAGTAACGGTACCTATGTAGGGAAAGATGCCTTTATTAAAATCTACATACTTGTCCCATGCCGTCTCAGTGTAATCGACAATGGGGAGATCTCTCCGCTCTCTGTTGTGTACTAAATGAATATTTCTGTAATAATCAGGAGGAGCTAGGAAAACAGGTGGCAAAAGGAATGCAATGTAGCAGGTACCATCCCAATCTAGAGGTAAACGCATATATGCAGTCTGACCACATACAAAGTAGGAATGGCGAGAAGCTCTAAATAAAGATTTGCCTTGATCACTGAATTCTACTGTAGTGGTGCATTTACTATGGCCCATATGTATGGAACCAACTTTTCTTACACATAATTCACCCTTCGCTGGGAATACTGACATGGTGGGCAAGACTAGTTCAATTTCGGATACGACATTTAGAATCATGAGATTAGGTGTAAAATTACCTAATCCATATACTTCATTTTCTAGATCAGTTCCTGTTCTTTTGGGGCGACCCTCCTTGTCGCGGTAACAGACCTTGAGTAAAACTAGGTTCAGGTTTCCCCATACCCAATGATCTTGGTAAACTGCTGTGTCTGAGTCTATGGAATTGATTAAACTAAACCATGCTCCACAGGAGCCATTGTGTGTAAATGGGTGTGGAAAGAATGGCAGGACTCCTTCATAATTCTGATAGGGAGGGAGCCGACCACACACCCAACAATTAGTAGCATTACTAGTCTGATGGGAATGATGTAACATACTAATGAAAGTGTTATTGCGCAGCGCAAGTCTATAAGACAATTCATGTGGAGGTAAGTCACTAAAAGAATGTTCAGCAGCAATATTATAAACATGTCTAGAAATAGGGTAATATATGTGCAACAACATACTTGTAACAATTATTAAAAGACTTAATAAAAACAGAATTAATAATGTCACTATGCAGTGGCTACGCAGTGATTTACAATACGCCTGTTGTTTCAACATTTTCCGGGTATTTTCTCTACTCAGGTCCAAGGGATACATGTCAGAGACAATTCAACCGCCTCACCTTGGAGAGGACTTAAACAATCAAATTGCTCGACTTGTTGGGCCTAAGCTTTAGTTTGTAAAGTTCGGTTTCAGTCTTTTCAACCAAAGGAAGTTTTGAATCAGTCTGTGAGGGAGTGCGGGGCACAATGTCTATATCCGAGGATAGTCCATGAAATTTCTTGATATGACTTGAATGAATCCAGCCCTTGCGGCCCTCGATCTTCACGGCTGTCCTTGTGGTTAGCAGAACCAACTTGGGTGCTTTCCACCTGGGCTCCAGCTGAGTCTTTCGGTCGAAATTCCTCACAAAGACCAGGTCCCCCGGAACCACGTCATGGGGTTTCACCTCGGTGTTGTCGGGAAAGGCTGCAGCTACCTGTGAACGACAAGATTGTAGTGCAGACATCAAGGAAGCCAAGTAATCTGTCAGCATATTGCAGTCAATATCAGTTATTTTGCGTGGTACGGGCGTCCCCCACATATTTGGTGGTCTACCGAAGATCACCTCATACGGGGATAGCCCTGTTCGAGAGTGTGCTACCATTCTCATGTAAAAGAGTGCAACTGGTAACGCTACTATCCAGTCGACACCTTTCTCTCTGCATATTTTGGACAATCTGATTTTCAATATCTGGTTATGTCTTTCTACGAGACCTGCTGCCTCGGGGTGTCGAACACAGTGGAATTTCCACTGATAACCTAACAGAAGTGAAACGTGTTTCATTAATTCGGATGAGAACGGCTGGCCGTTATCTGAGTGAACAACACGTGGTAAACCGTATCGTGGGAAGAATTCTCGAACCAACTGTTTGGCAGTAGTCGGGGCAGTGTAATCTGAAACCGGGTACGCCTCTGTCCAACGGGACAGAGCGCAGACAACTACGAGAACATATTTGAATCCTCGACATCGTTCCATCTGGATATAGTCCATCTGGAGTACTTCAAAAGGATTATTAGGAGGATGAAATCCACCCTGTTCTACGGGAACGCTTTTTCCTGGGTTAAACTGGCAACAGATCATACAGGTACGGACCTTTTGTTTGGCTGCTGCTCGTAAATGTTTGTTGAACCAAATGTGTTGAATGCTGTCTAGCATAGCTTTTTCTCCTAGATGTGCTGGACTATGTATAGTGTTAATTATAACTTGGACCATTGAATCAGGAAGGAACCATACAGACTTTTCCTTCATCATCCATCCTTGGTCCGTTTGGATCCCTCCTAATTCAGTCCATTTCTTTATTTCGTCTGGTGTAGCATGTGTCTGTATGTCAATCACGTCAAGAGTAGGATCTTTAACTGTCATACAATGTGTCGGTGTCGGGACTATTGTCTTTGTCATGTCGGGGGTTTGAGTTTGAGCAGTCTGTTTAGCTGTTCTGTCGGCTAGATCATTGCCTTGGGAAATGATATCAGTAATCTTTGTATGAGCCTTACATTTCATAATAGATATTGCAGTGGGTAGATGTATCGCATCTAATAAGGCATGAATGAGGGGTCCGTTCTGAATGTGGGCACCGTGGGAAGTTAAATAACCTCTCTCTCGCCACAGTACGCCGAAGTCGTGTACAACTCCGAATGCATAACGTGAATCAGTGTATATGTTGACTTTTTTATTCGTGGCTTGAATACAGGATTGTGTCAGAGCGATGAGCTCTGCGGCTTGAGCTGACAAAGTATTTATACGATTAGTTTCAATGACTTCAGTATCTGGTGACTGCGTAAGCAGCCACTAATTCTCCTGCACTTGTTCTCATACATGAACCATCTACATACAACGTCAGGTCTGGATCGGACAATGGAACATCTGTCAGGTCTTGTCTGGGTTTTGTCGTTATAGTAATAACTTCAATACAGTCATGAGCTAGTGGGTCTGTTCCGGTTACTGGCAAAAGTGTGGCAGGATTCAATGTGTTACAGCGTCTGATTTCTATATGTGGCTGAAACAGTGTAAGTTCGTACCCTGTAAGTCGCGCTATAGTCAAGTGTTGTGTTTGTGTTCTATTTACAAGAACCTCCACTGCGTGTGGTACTTGAACTGTCAATGGATGTCCTAACACTATGGCATCGCTTTGTCTGATTGCTAAAGCTGTCGCTGCTACTGATTTCAGGCATGCAGGCAAAGCCTGAGCTACGGGATCTAATGTACTAGAAAAATAAGCACATGGTTTGTGTGCTCCTGCTTGATCCTGTGTGAGTACTGACAAGGCAGTACCTTCGCGTTCTGTAACAAAGAGTGTAAACTGTTTTCTGTAACATGGTGTTGCTAAAACAGGTGCTTGGCATAAAGCTTTCTTTAGGCTTTCAAAAGCTTGTGTATGTTCTTGAGTCCAAGGGAGAACAGTCGATGTGGCTGCCTCCTGTGTGGTTAACTGAATGAGTGGTTTTGCTAGAAATGCATACTGAGGGATCCACTGCCTACAATATGAAGTGAGGCCTATGAAAGCTCGTACCTCCTTTTGTGTCTTAGGTATAGGCATGTTAGCTATTAACTGAATGCGGTCGGGTGTAAGCTGCCTTCCCTCCTTGGACAGCGAGTGTCCAAGATAAACAACTCGCTGGACACAGAATTGCAGCTTAGAAGGGGACACCTTGTGCCCCTTTTCGGCTAGAAATTGTAAAACTGTCAGTGATGCTTTTTCACATTCCGGTTCGCTTCTTGCGGTGATCAGCAGATCATCGACGTATTGAAGCAGTGCAGTGTTAACTGGCATGTGGATACTGTCAAGTTCTCGTTTCAGTGCTTGGCTATAGATGCTGGGGCTTTCTGTAAATCCTTGAGGTGCGCGTGAGAATTTAAAGCTACGTCCATTTAAACTAAATCCGAACAAATATTGGCTTTCCGGATCTATTGGGACACTGAAAAAGGCATTCTTGAGATCAATTACAGTAAAGAATGTTGCTTCGGAATCAATGGCTGTCAGTAATGACGAGATATCTGGGACCACAGGAAATTGTGGCACAATGCACTTGTTTAATTCGCGCAGATCAATAACCAATCGATATACTGGCGGGGCCTTTGGATCTGTTCGTTTAAGAATCGGAATTATCGGTGAATTACATACATTGGAGTCTGTTTCCACAACTACTCCTTGGGCAATGAGCTCGTCAATGATTTGTAGTAAAGCCACTACAGCATCTGGTGGTAACTTGTATTGTCGCATTCGTGGTAGCACCACTCCTGCCTTTAATGTGACTCTATATGGTGTAATATTCATGCATCCAACATCAGTAGGGCCTTGTGCCCATAGACGTGTAGGTAAAGTCTGCAGTCGGGGATCCATGTCTCTAGACACATAGTGACCTTTAAAATCACGCAAAAACAACCTTACACCTTCCGGAGAACAACATATTATGGCTCCTAGAGCTTTCAGGGTTTTAATTCCTAACAGATTTTCTGGACATGATTTAGTAAGTAATAAATCTGTAGTTCGGGTCAGAGGTCCTATCGTAAGTGGCAGTGGTTGTGACACTTCATTAACAATAGGTTTTCCTGAAAAACCAAGGGAAATATTCTGAGAGCCTGAGAGGGGTGCCCCTGGAACTTCACTACGTTTTATAGTTGTTCGACTTGCCCCTGTATCGAGTAAAAATTTCCTATCTTGGCCTAATAATTCACTATGTACATAAGGTCCTTCTTGATCTACAGGAATCTCGATAAGGGGTAAGTCAATTTCCCTCTCTAGGCTTGTTCATGCGTAACGCTGATACTCGGGATATTCATACTGTGCGGTCTGATACATTTGTCGTGTTGTTGTCTGTGTGGCAGTAACAGGCAACGGTGGTGCAGCTGGCACAAACTGTATTGGCTGTTGTGCGGCTGGCATGGCCTGGGCATGCTGCATAGCTCCTTGTTCATTCTGATCTTGTCTGAGCGGCCGTGATCTTTCTTGTGTTTTACCTATGGCGATATTATGTTTTAAAACTGGACAATCGTGTACGTAATGACCTGGCTTTTTACAATAATTGCATGTCCCTTTTACAGGTCCTGCTGAATCGGAATGTGTCATACCCTTTTTATGTCCTTCAGCTGGAACTGTCTGGGAAACTAGCATTTTCATTTTCGTGTCTTTCATGCGTCTGTGTTCATGTTCTTGTTCCTCTCTAATTCTATTGTGATGGTACTGTAGCATTTGTAACATTTGTGATGGAGTGTTACCTTGCCAGGTACTCTCGAATTTTAATACTCTATTCCTTACTGGGGGCAGGGCATTTTCTACTAATTTTGTTACAAACAGATGCGGGTATGATTCGCTACTGGCTTTTATGCCACTATTTATACCAAAACATTTTTCAAATCGGGCATAGTAATCACTAGTGTCTTCATCTTGCTTCTGCTTACAGGCTGAAATCGTTCCCCAATCTTCCTTTTTCGTAGTTAATAAACGTGGCAGTACCTGTACTAGTAAACCTGGTAATGCTTTAGTTTTATCCCCAAGTCCTGCTCCTGCAGTTCGGGCCTTTTCTTCCGCTTCTAACACTGACCACTCTATCTTTTGGTCACCTACCTCCCACTCTTTTTCCTTGAGTTTTTCATAAATGCCAGCAGGCATCAATACCTTTAATATTGTCATAATGTCGGGATAGGTATACTCTCCCATGAGTAACATGTCTTTAATTTCTCGGTGAAAACCCGCTGGATCTTTGTCATGACTGGGAACCACTTTCTTCATTTGTAACAATTCTATTTTTGATATGGGCGTATATACAAATACGCGCTTAAACTCGTTGTCCTCGCCTTTTATTGGGTGCACTTCTCGTAACGGATTCTGTCTATCCATGTGATACGTGGTTCTTTCCTTGACGGGCACTGAGACCTGCTCTGAGCATACAAAAAGAATATACTGCTTTCTTGATTCTAGAATTTCTTTAATTAATTTAGTACCTGGACCTCTCCATTTATTCATAAGCAATTCAGTCAGTATGTCAGGTAAGGGACCAGGGTCCGAATGCTGACTCCGATATAGTATAATGAGTTGTTGAATCATATAAATCCCAGCTAACCTCTGTTCATCTGGGGTGAGATTCAAAAATGTGCGTACTACTGTATCATCACTATATTTTCCGGGACTGTCCACCCAATGGACAGCTGCCCTGGCTAAATCTTGTTCGTCCATAGAATCGAGAAAATGATAACCCCTTCGTTCTCGGAGTAGTTTGTCGGCGGTTTGGAACGAATGCTCGTTAGACCTTATATTAATTATAGGTATTTGAAAATTCCTGTTATTATCTGGACATATCGGATGTATTGAGTCAGTATGACATCTAGTCTTATTCTTATTATAAGATCTTCCTCTACCTACATAGGCTATGGTGTCCGACTGTCCTGCGGGCAGTCCTGACCCTTCTTCCTCGCTTTGTTCGAACTCGTCTGCCTCTAATCTCTCTTTGTGTAGGCGTTCTATTTCTTTACGGATCTTTCGGCACATGGCTATTATACAATTTTGCTTGTCATGTCTCCCTTCTGATATATTCTGACTCCATCTGGTAAGAATTTGCATTGCTTCCGGGTCTGCCCCCGGTCGGTCTACATTTCTGATCACACAGTTTATGAGGAAACGTAACAGTTCCCCCTGTATCTCTACTTTCTGGTACTCCATAGCTCTGTTAATACATTCTGGATCTCGTCCTGTTTGGACAAAATGATATATTTCGTCTAGATGCGCAGTCATTCCTGGTAACTTCGCTAAATACACTGCGGCTCGTCTGATACGCAATGAGGCCAGGGTCATTTCGTCCTCTATACCGGGCACCGGGTCATATCTACAATCTACGAGAAGCTCTTTAAGTGCACGGGCACTTACGAATTTGGGTGTACGTGAATGCGCTGACTCTTGAAAAGTAAGTTTATTTATTCTGGGTGGCGTAGAAAAGATATTGGTAGCACCTCCCGTGGCCCCATCTGGGGCGTCGGGTGTGAAAGGATTAGTTGAACGTGACACAGCAACTATAGGTGTGGACACAGCTATAGAAGTAGCTGTAGGAACAGATACAGAAACAGATGTGCTTGCCGGAACTTGTGACTCGATTTGTTGCTGTAGGGATACGGGTACTGGATCTTGGCGTAGGACCTCCCTGATATGCGGTCTATGTGGGGCGGAATTAGCATACTCGGGAGCTGCGTCATCTAAATATGAGGAAAGAAAAACATCTTCTGCGGTTCTAGAATGCCCCTTAGGATGTACCTTGATTGGGAATAATGGGGGTGGCAAGTCTTTCGGTATCTCTGGAGTAGCCTTAGGTAATCCTTCGGCCAGAAGGGGATACATACCATTCATAAGGGCATTTCTTTGTCTGTCTACTTGTTCTGATTTCACTCGGATACCTTCCTCAATTAATAGATTTCCTTGAACTTTATTTGAACTTTCTTTATTCCTTTCTTCCTGTCTACGTGCTTTTTCTGTACGTCTATGAGATTCTTTACGCCATAACTCAACGGCGTCCTTCTGTGACTGTCTGACTTTCCTTTTCCATAACTCTTCCTCGACTTTCATGATGCACTCTGCATCCCAGGTCCCCGCTGCGGGCCACCTCTGACTTTCTGGTAATCCCTTGGTATAGTCTACCCATAAATCAAGAAATAATATAGCGTCTAAGCCATGTTTGTGATACATGAAGTGCCCTGGAGTGTCCCTAGGAGGAATAGGGACGGCTTCTTCGAGAACCCCTTTTCTAGTCGTGATCTGTCTTAATTTCGAAAAGAGCGGCATATTGACAACTGATCCGATACTTAATCTTGAACACACTTAATACAAAAGCACAATAATGAACAACCATTCATACCACAATATGCAGGACGTTTAACACATTAAACATTAAACATTTTTTACCTTTAAAATAAACAACAATGATGATCGTCTGCATAACTAATCACCAAGCATAACTCTTGACACTAACTAGATACTTCGGAATACTTGATATACTGCTAAACAGTACAGATACACTGCTAAAACAGTGCAGACCGGATTTGTGTACCCAAACCCGTCTTGACCGGCACAACCTATGTGCACGTCAGAAATGCCTCCCCAGTAATGGTACTCACCGGGTAGCTTCGGAAACGGAAGGCCTCGGTAACTTGAACTTGAACCGGACTGGACTCGACTTGACTCGTCGGACACTGGGCTTGACTTCGAACTGGTGGGTCTCTGTATACCTCGGATCTTGCTCTCTCAGCTAGGCTCTGGTCGGGATACTTCGCACTTCTCACCGCCTCGTCTGGGTGTTGATCGCAGTCTCAGTCGCCCCCGCTTGACCGGAGGGAGATACAGGAAATCCTGCTGGTACGCGTTATTGTCCGTCCAGCTGTGGCAGGAGACCGGGCCTGCAACTCACCGCCGGCGCGTGAGATGAGAAAGTGTCCCTGTTCGGGCGCCATCATGTGGTAAATAAAATTCCTTTACCGGGACTGAATTTGATACAGAAACATTATGAAATAGCTCAGTAAAATGAGAGGCAGAATCCGTGATATTAGAGTTTCGGAATGGGCTTTATTCCAATAATCGATTATAATCGGTTGCTCCAAGTTCCATCACCACGGGGGTTCAGGAAGTGAAGTACATACTTTATTGACAAGAAGTAACTTTTATAGTACATACATTACAATGAAGCGAATGCAGTAGGCGTAACAATTGATAAGGAAAATGACGATTTGTTCTGCGTAACCAGAAATGGGTGTAATAAAGAGTAAAAAGGAACATAATTGGTTATGATGTCATATATAGGTGGATCTATAAGATAATACTTGGCCTAGATGCGCGCGCAGCAGCATGACGTGTAATTGACGTGTAACTAGGGGGTGAAGGGGACTTGACATTTAGCTCTACATGTGGAGACAAAAAGTCTGGGGGGTCAAGTCAACCTAATCCCAAATCATATCTAACATCCTATGTTTAAAGAACTATGTTATCCAAGAAAGAAGGACTCTCGGACAGAATCTATTCTATACTGACTGTGCGTGCGTGTACAAGCGTCTAAGTGTCTACACTGAATGCGAGGGGGTAGGAATATTCCATGGTGACAGGGCTATGAATTACTTGCATAAGGGCAGAGAAGCCGGGCCTTTTGCTCGGTAACTGGAAGAATGTTTACTTAAACTACTAGGCAGGAATGCATCGGCTGAGGGGGAAGCAGATAATTCGAAGGTGAAATACAGTTTTTGGCAGAGAATAGGCTGATGTCAGGCTTCGTGAGCCGCGCAGAGAATGAGACAAAGTTCATGGTCACAGATGCAGGCTCAGACTGGAGCTTTCAGAGGCAGAAAGCAAGAAGAGTTTTGATGACAGAATCAGGGCCTACTTGCCTGGACTGTAAAATGGCATAAGTGAACCATATAAAGCTGGTGGCCTTTCATATTTAGGAATGGAATATCCGGCCTATTCATGGCGGATCTGACAGAGGACATGTTGACGTTGGACGCACATGTATTTGCGTCTTCATAACTGGAACTGGAGGGAACATACATGTACTCGTGATATGCACATAGAACCGTTGGGGTCCAAGATAGGGGACATAACTGACCAGAAAAATCCATATTTCCACAGTATCACGTATGAAAGGTGTGTGAATGGCCTGTAAAGGGGTTGGTGCCTTGCCGTGGCTTTACAGCTCATGAGCTGCGAATCATTGGTTCAGTTTTTTGTCCATTTAATTATTGACAGTGCATTTCATTTTTGTGAAATCTCTTGTTAATGAAATTTAATATACTGAACCATCACTCGCCCTCGTGACAAGTCCAACCAGTATGTGTTTGAGGAATAGATGGCTGTGCAGGAATCTTTGTCTTTTTAGTTTCTCTGCCAAGGTGTACATTCCATGTAAGAATAACCCTCCAACTGTAGATATTGTCGAAAACCCATGGGAGTTCATGGTGATGTCTCTCTTGTAAATTCCAAAAAGTTATTTTATCCACAATGTCCTGCAAACCTAAAAATGTCTGTCACATTTTCCTTGCAATATTGTGCCGAAATTCTCACGCTGTAGAAACAAACAACTAATTATGTCAAAACGATCTGGTTTTGCAAAGGGATCAACTGTGTTTTTGGCCACGTGCTTGGCGGCCATCTAGGGAAACCTACTAAACCCATACATTTCTGAAAACTAGTCACCCGGGGGTTTCCAGGGAGGTATGGCTTGTGTGGATCCCCCAACGTTTCCTTACCCAGAATCCCCTTCTAACCTCAAGTTTAGCTGAAAAAAATCACTTTATTTTACACATTTTTGTGTGGGAAAGTTGTGGCATAACCGGGCTCACTCAAATTTCCCACCACCCAGCGTTCCCCTGGGTCTCCCGGTAAAAATGGTGCCTCACTTGTGTGGGAGGCCCAAGTACCAGCGACAGGCAAGGGCCCAAAACGTAGTGAGGCGACATCAACATTGCCTATCTCAAAACCACCTGGTTTTGCAAAGGGGTCACTTGGGTTTTTGGCCCGGTGCTCGAAGGCCATCTAGGGAAACCTACCAAACCCATACATTTCCAAAACCTAGACACCCGGGGGCTTCCAGGGAGGTATGGCTTGCGTGGATCCCCCAACGTTTCCTTACCCAGAATCCCCTGCAAACCTCAATTTTAGCTGAAAAATCACTTTTTTCACACATTTTTGTGTGGGAAAGTTATGGCATCACTGGGCTCACTCAAATTTCCCACCCCCCAGCGTCCCCCCGGGTCTCCTGGTAAAAATGGTGCCTCACTTGTGTGGGAGGCCCAAGTACTCGCGACAGGCAAGGGCCCCTAAACGTAGTGAGGCGACATCAAAATTGCCTATATCAAAACCACCTGGTTTTGCAAGGGGGGTCACTTGGGTTTTTGGCCCGGTGCTCGGTGGCCATCTAGGGAAAACTACCAAACCCATACATTTCCAAAAACCAGACACCCGGGGGCTTCCAGGGAGGTATGGCTTGCGTGGATCCCCCAACGTTTCCTTACCCAGAATCCCCTGCAAACCTCAATTTTAGCTAAAAAAATCACTTTTTTCACACATTTTTGTGTGGGAAAATTGTGGCATCACCGGGCTCACTCAAATTTCCCATCACCCAGCGTTCCCCCGGGTCTCCTGGTAAAAATGGTGCCTCACTTGTGTGGGAGGCTCAAGTACCCCCGACAGGCAAGGGCCCAAAACATTTTTTGATAGGCAATGTTGATGTTGCCTCACAATGTTTTGGGTCCCTTGCCTGTCGCAGGTACTTGGGCCTCCCACACAAGTGAGGACCCATTTTTACCGGGAGACCTGGGGGAACGCTGGGTGGTGGGAAATTTGGTGAGCCCGGTGATGCCGCAACTTTCCCACACAAAAATGTGTGAAAATTTGATTTTTTCAGCTAAAATTGAGGTTTGCAGGGGATTCTGGGTAAGGAAACATTGGGGGATCCAGGCAAGCCATACCTCTCATGCAGCCCACGGGTGTCTAGTTTTCAGAAATGTATACGTTTGCTAGGTTTCCCACGGTGCCCGCAGAGCTAGGGTTATAAAACTACAGCTAGGCACTTTGCCAAAAAGGGGACATTTATTACTGCGAAATTGAGGTGTGACCACATTGCGTTTTGCGCCGTTTCCTGTCGCGGGCACTAGGCCGACCCGAACAAGTGAGGTACCATTTTTCTCGTAAGACTTTGGGGAACGCGGGGTGGGTGGAAATCTGTGGATCTATGCAGATTCCGGAAGTTTCCACCACAGAAATGTGCAGAAAATATGTTTTTTTTGACAATTTTTTAGGTTTGCAAGGGCTTCTGGATAACAAACCCTGGTGGGAGGCAGTCAAGTCACCCCATCCTGGATTCCCCTGGGTGTCTAGTTTTAAAAAATGAATAGGTTTGCTAGGTTTCCCAAAGTGCCCGCAGAGCTAGGGTTAAAAAACTATAGCTAGGCACCTTGTCAAAAAAGGGTCATTTTTCACTGCGAAATTGAGGTGTGACCACGTTGCGTTTTGCGCCGTTTCCTGTCGCGGGCACAAAGCTGACCCGCACAAGTGAGGTACCATTTTTCTCGTAAGACTTTGGGGAACGCGGGGTGGGTGGAAATTTGTGGATCCACGCAGATTCCGGAACTTTCCACCCCAGAAATGTAGGGAAAATGTGTTTATTTTGACAATTTTTTAGGTTTGCAAGGGGGTCTGGGTAACAGACCCTGGTGGGAGGCAATCAAGTCACCCCATCCTGGATTCCCCTTGGTGTCTAGTTTTCAAAAATGTATAGGTTTGCTAGGTTTCCCAAGGTGCCCACAGAGCTAGGGTTCAAAAACTACAGTTAAGCACTTTGCCAAAAAGGGGTCATTTTTCACGGCGAAATTGAGTTGTGACCACGTTGCGTTTTGCACCGTTTCCTGTCGCGGGCACTAGGCCGACCCGCACAAGTGAGGTACCATTTTTCTCGTAAGACTTTGGGGAACGCAGGGTGGGTGGAAATTTGTGGATCTATGCAGATTCCGGAAGTTTCCACCACAGAAATGTGCAGAAAATATGTTTCTTTTGACAATTGTTTAGGTTTGCAAGGGCTTCTGGGTAACAAACCCTGGTGGGAGGCAGTCAAGTCACCCCATCCTGGATTTCCCTGGGTCTCTAGTTTTAAAAAATGAATAGGTTTGCTAGGTTTCCCAAGGTGCCCGCAGAGCTAGTGTTCAAAAACTACAGCTAGGCACCTTGTCAAAAAAGGGTCATTTTTCACTGCGAAATTGAGGTGTGACCACGTTGCGTTTTGCGCCGTTTCCTGTCGCGGGCACCAGGCCGACCCGCACAAGTGAGGTACCATTTTTCTCGTAACACTTTGGGGAACGCGGGGTGGGTGGAAATTTGTGGATCCACGCAGATTCCCGAACTTTCCACCCCAGAAATGTAGGGAAAATGTGTTTATTTTGACAATTTTTTAGGTTTGCAAGGAGGTCTGGGTAACAGACCCTGGTGGGAGGCAATCAAGTCACCCCATCCTGGATTCCCCTTGGTGTCTAGTTTTCAAAAATGTATACGTTTGCTAGGTTTCCCAAGGTGCCCACAGAGCTAGGGTTCAAAAACTACAGCTAAGCACTTTGCCAAAAAGGGGTCATTTTTCACGGCGAAATTGAGTTGTGACCACGTTGCGTTTTGCACCGTTTCCTGTCGCGGGCACTAGGCCGACCCGCACAAGTGAGGTACCATTTTTCTCGTAAGACTTTGGGGAACGCAGGGTGGGGGGAAATTTGTGGATCTATGCAGATTCCGGAAGTTTCCACCACAGAAATGTGCAGAAAATATGTTTTTTTGACAATTTTTTAGGTTTGCAAGGGCTTCTGGGTAACAAACCCTGGTGGGAGGCAGTCAAGTCACCCCATCCTGGATTTTCCTGGGTCTCTAGTTTTAAAAAATGAATAGGTTTGCTAGGTTTCCCAAGGTGCCCGCAGAGCTAGTGTTCAAAAACTACAGCTAGGCACCTTGTCAAAAAAGGGTCATTTTTCACTGCGAAATTGAGGTGTGACCACGTTGCGTTTTGCGCCGTTTCCTGTCGCGGGCACTAGGCCGACCCGCACAAGTGAGGTACCATTTTTCTCGTAACACTTTGGGGAACGAGGGGTGGGTGGAAATTTGTGGATCCACGCAGATTCCGGAACTTTCCACCCCAGAAATGTAGGGAAAATGTGTTTATTTTGACAATTTTTTAGGTTTGCAAGGAGGTCTGGGTAACAGACCCTGGTGGGAGGCAATCAAGTCACCCCATCCTGGATTCCCCTTGGTGTCTAGTTTTCAAAAATGTATACGTTTGCTAGGTTTCCCAAGGTGCCCACAGAGCTAGGGTTCAAAAACTACAGCTAAGCACTTTGCCAAAAAGGGGTCATTTTTCACGGCGAAATTGAGTTGTGACCACGTTGCGTTTTGCACCGTTTCCTGTCGCGGGCACTAGGCCGACCCGCACAAGTGAGGTACCATTTTTCTCGTAAGACTTTGGGGAACGCAGGGTGGGTGGAAATTTGTGGATCTATGCAGATTCCGTAAGTTTCCACCACAGAAATGTGCAGAAAATATGTTTCTTTTGACAATTTTTTAGGTTTGCAAGGGCTTCTGGGTAACAAACCCTGGTGGGAGGCAGTCAAGTCACCCCATCCTGGATTTCCCTGGGTCTCTAGTTTTAAAAAATGCATAGGTTTGCTAGGTTTCCCAAGGTGCCCGCAGAGCTAGTGTTCAAAAACTACAGCTAGGCACCTTGTCAAAAAAGGGTCATTTTTCACTGCGAAATTGAGGTGTGACCACGTTGCGTTTTGAGCCGTTTCCTGTCGCGGGCACTAGGCCGACCCGCACAAGTGAGGTACCATTTTTCTCGTAACACTTTGGGGAACGCGGGGTGGGTGGAAATTTGTGGATCCACGCAGATTCCGGAACTTTCCACCCCAGAAATGTAGGGAAAATGTGTTTATTTTGACAATTTTTTAGGTTTGCAAGGAGGTCTGGGTAACAGACCCTGGTGGGAGGCAATCAAGTCACCCCATCCTGGATTCCCCTTGGTGTCTAGTTTTCAAAAATGTATACGTTTGCTAGGTTTCCCAAGGTGCCCACAGAGCTAGGGTTCAAAAACTACAGCTAAGCACTTTGCCAAAAAGGGGTCATTTTTCACGGCGAAATTGAGTTGTGACCACGTTGCGTTTTGCACCGTTTCCTGTCGCGGGCACTAGGCCGACCCGCACAAGTGAGGTACCATTTTTCTCGTAAGACTTTGGGGAACGCAGGGTGGGTGGAAATTTGTGGATCTATGCAGATTCCGGAAGTTTCCACCACAGAAATGTGCAGAAAATATGTTTTTTTGACAATTTTTTAGGTTTGCAAGGGCTTCTGGGTAACAAACCCTGGTGGGAGGCAGTCAAGTCACCCCATCCTGGATTTTCCTGGGTCTCTAGTTTTAAAAAATGAATAGGTTTGCTAGGTTTCCCAAGGTGCCCGCAGAGCTAGTGTTCAAAAACTACAGCTAGGCACCTTGTCAAAAAAGGGTCATTTTTCACTGCGAAATTGAGGTGTGACCACGTTGCGTTTTGCGCCGTTTCCTGTCGCGGGCACTAGGCCGACCCGCACAAGTGAGGTACCATTTTTCTCGTAACACTTTGGGGAACGAGGGGTGGGTGGAAATTTGTGGATCCACGCAGATTCCGGAACTTTCCACCCCAGAAATGTAGGGAAAATGTGTTTATTTTGACAATTTTTTAGGTTTGCAAGGAGGTCTGGGTAACAGACCCTGGTGGGAGGCAATCAAGTCACCCCATCCTGGATTCCCCTTGGTGTCTAGTTTTCAAAAATGTATACGTTTGCTAGGTTTCCCAAGGTGCCCACAGAGCTAGGGTTCAAAAACTACAGCTAAGCACTTTGCCAAAAAGGGGTCATTTTTCACGGCGAAATTGAGTTGTGACCACGTTGCGTTTTGCACCGTTTCCTGTCGCGGGCACTAGGCCGACCCGCACAAGTGAGGTACCATTTTTCTCGTAAGACTTTGGGGAACGCAGGGTGGGTGGAAATTTGTGGATCTATGCAGATTCCGGAAGTTTCCACCACAGAAATGTGCAGAAAATATGTTTCTTTTGACAATTGTTTAGGTTTGCAAGGGCTTCTGGGTAACAAACCCTGGTGGGAGGCAGTCAAGTCACCCCATCCTGGATTTCCCTGGGTCTCTAGTTTTAAAAAATGAATAGGTTTGCTAGGTTTCCCAAGGTGCCCGCAGAGCTAGTGTTCAAAAACTACAGCTAGGCACCTTGTCAAAAAAGGGTCATTTTTCACTGCGAAATTGAGGTGTGACCACGTTGCGTTTTGCGCCGTTTCCTGTCGCGGGCACTAGGCCGACCCGCACAAGTGAGGTACCATTTTTCTCGTAACACTTTGGGGAACGCGGGGTGGGTGGAAATTTGTGGATCCACGCAGATTCCGGAACTTTCCACCCCAGAAATGTAGGGAAAATGTGTTTATTTTGACAATTTTTTAGGTTTGCAAGGGGGTCTGGGTAACAGACCCTGGTGGGAGGCAATCAAGTCACCCCATCCTGGATTCCCCTTGGTGTCTAGTTTTCAAAAATGTATAGGTTTGCTAGGTTTCCCAAGGTGCCCACAGAGCTAGGGTTCAAAAACTACAGCTAAGCACTTTGCCAAAAAGGGGTCATTTTTCACGGCAAAATTGAGTTGTGACCACGTTGCGTTTTGCACCGTTTCCTGTCGCGGGCACTAGGCCGACCCGCACAAGTGAGGTACCATTTTTCTCGTAAGACTTTGGGGAACGCAGGGTGGGTGGAAATTTGTGGATCTATGCAGATTCCGGAAGTTTCCACCACAGAAATGTGCAGAAAATATGTTTTTTTGGACAATTTTTTAGGTTTGCAAGGGCTTCTGGGTAACAAACCCTGGTGGGAGGCAGTCAAGTCACCCCATCCTGGATTTCCCTGGGTCTCTAGTTTTAAAAAATGAATAGGTTTGCTAGGTTTCCCAAGGTGCCCGCAGAGCTAGTGTTCAAAAACTACAGCTAGGCACCTTGTCAAAAAAGGGTCATTTTTCACTGCGAAATTGAGGTGTGACCACGTTGCGTTTTGCGCCGTTTCCTGTCGCGGGCACTAGGCCGACCCGCACAAGTGAGGTACCATTTTTCTCGTAACACTTTGGGGAACGCGGGGTGGGTGGAAATTTGTGGATCCACGCAGATTCCGGAACTTTCCACCCCAGAAATGTAGGGAAAATGTGTTTATTTTGACAAGTTTTCTAGGTTTGCAAGGGATTCTGGGTAACAGACCCTGGTGGGAGGCAATCAAGTCACCCCATCCTGGATTCCCCTTGGTGTCTAGTTTTCAAAAATGTATAGGTT
This sequence comes from Triturus cristatus, assembly GCF_964204655.1. NCBI lineage: Eukaryota > Metazoa > Chordata > Amphibia > Caudata > Salamandridae > Triturus > Triturus cristatus. The sequence continues at coordinate 320,183,346 of NC_140591.1, forward strand.
TGCTAGGTTTCCCAAGGTGCCCACAGAGCTAGGGTTCAAAAACTACAGCTAGGCACTTTGCCAAAAAGGGGTCATTTTTCACGGCAAAATTGAGTTGTGACCACGTTGCGTTTTGCACCGTTTCCTGTCGCGGGCACTAGGCCGACCCGCACAAGTGAGGTACCATTTTTCTCGTAAGACATTGGGGAACGCGGGGTGGGTGGAAATTTGTGGATCTATGCAGATTCCGGAAGTTTCCATCACAGAAATGTGCAGAAAATATGTTTTTTTTGACAATTTTTTAGGTTTGCAAGGGCTTCTGGGTAACAAACCCTGGTGGGAGGCAGTCAAGTCACCCCATCCTGGATTTCCCTGGGTGTCTAGTTGTAAAAAATGTATAGGTTTGCTAGGTTTCCTAAGGTGCCCACAGAGCTAGGGTTCAAAAACTACAGCTAGGCACTTTGCCAAAAAGGGGTAATTTTTCACGGCGAAATTGAGGTGTGACCACGTTGCGTTTTGCGCCGTTTCCTGTCGCGGGCACTAGGCCAACCCGCACAAGTGAGGTACCATTTTTCTCGTAAGATTTTGGGGAACGCGGGGTGGGTGGAAATTTGTGGATCCACGCAGATTACGGAACTTTCCACCCCAGAAATGTAGGGAAAATGTGTTTATTTTGACAATTTTTTAGGTTTGCAAGGGATTCTGGGTAACAGACCCTGGTGGGAGGCAATCAAGTCACCCCATCCTGGATTCCCCTTGGTGTCTAGTTTTTGAAAAATGTATAGGTTTGCTAGGTTTCCCAAGGTGCCCACAGAGCTAGGGTTCAAAAACTACAGCTAGGCACTGTGCCAAAAAGGGGTCATTTTTCACAGCGAAATTGTGATCTATGCAGATTCCGGAAGTTTCCACCACAGAAATGTGCACGAAATATGGTTTTTTTGACAATTTTTTAGGTTTGCAAGGGCTTCTGGGTAACAAACCCTGGTGGGAGGTAGTCAAGTCACCCCATCCTGGATTCCCCTGGGTGTCTAGTTTTAAAAAATGAATAGGTTTGCTAGGTTTCCCAAGGAGCCCGCAGAGCTAGGGTTCAAAAACTACAGCTAGGCACCTTGTCAAACAAGCATTTACATTGCAATGGTCTCGGCATTGTTAAAGTTAGAGCTATTGGCATTGCTCATGGCTATGAGCGTGCATCCAGGTTTACTCCTCTGTTCCCTCCCTAGTCCTGCTGCTCTATCCCAGAGCTCTGTTCAGCACTCTCATCGTGGTGTGCTCTGCAGCCTGTATTTACAAGCCTCGATCTCATGTCTTTCACTTTGCCCCTAGGACAACACTTCTTCTGTCTATACACATTTCTATAGACCAAGGCATTGTTCAAAGAGGTTAATTACGGCTATTCAATAACGCTAAATCTAAGCCTCACCACAGCAATATTTTTCGTCCTATCGCTGGTCTCCATTGTGTAGCTAAAATCTTGCAGGTGTGTGTATAGCTAGACTTCCAAAATCATAGAATTCATTAAAACAACCCATGAAACAACTATCAATCTTTCTCTCAAGCCATATCACTGAAACGTCTGTGCTCGACATCAGACTCCTATTCCTATTAATCATATTGAGACTCGCCTACTAACGGTGCTTTGTTGATCATTACCAAGGACACAGATATCAAACCTTTGGGATTTTCGTTATTATTATTCTATGCACATCCTTTGCATGCATAAATGTATGCAGCACATGCACAATATGCAGAGGCGTGAGATGCACACAGTTGTTACAATCCACGCTTTTCATTTGTGGTACTCCAAGGAGAAAGGGAAGGGTCAAAAGGGCGGCAAAAAGAAAGTAATGAAAATAAGGTTACCAGGCAGAAAGTGGTGCAACCCACCCCGACCCCCAGCAGGCTCTGAACAGGACATCTGGCAGGTATGTGCGAAGCTGGCTCCCTGGCACTCGCCTACACAAAGGGAGGCTTTCCGTCTGTACACATTGTGCGAAGCGGCGCCTCCCGCTGATGGGCCATTAACACTGATTCATGGCAGCAGCTGGGGGAACGGAGACACCAACGGGACGTGCACAAGTGTGACGCGAAAATACATTTTCACATTCAAACTTTTTTAAATCTTCTTCCACCTAAACCCACCGAATATTTTTGTCGGTTCTTCCTATGCACTTCCACCCTTAAAATACGTTTACTCCTTCCTGTACCAGGAGTAAATGAGTAAGCTTTCCCAAGATGGGAAACTACACGCAAATTGTTGCTTCTGGATTTCGTGGAACAGAATAACTAGTAAGTCTGCTAGTAATATAGGTATTATGTGATGGTGCCACATCAATAGTAATCATAGAATGGCATCTCTGGAATCACGACGGTGCAGACAACATCATAGTCAGAAAAACAACAGATTATTGTCATCGCAGCCGAGACAGCCGGGTAGAAGACGCACCAACAAAACACACGCCTTTTGAAAAAAACAAAATAACTAGTTTTAGGAGGGTGGGATAGGAGTATGGGAACAGGAGAAATATGGAACACACAAAATAAGGACAGTGACAAACGCAAAACACAAATGGGCAAATGGGCGAAAGGGTGAAGTTTTCCGCTGCACAGCGTTATTTGCACTGGTATAGTAGGAGGGCAGAACAGGACTATGGAGAATTTAGAATGTTGAATGCACTTCAGTTCCTAGGATGTTAAAATATACCGAGTCCGTTTTGAAAATGTGTTCAGGAGGAGGTTGCCAATAAAGATTTTGAATTTCTGCCCATCTCTGCCTCATGGATTGAATCTACAGAACAGCCTGCTATGGTTTGGCTTTTAGTGGTAAACAGACCTGTCCATCAACCAAAAGTTGTGACCCTAGGGCCAGAGCTGCCAACGTTGGAGCCGGGGAACCAGGTTCGAGCTTCGACCTCGGGTCAGCTTCCTGTGATTCTGGGCAAATCACTTAATCTCCCCATTCCTACAAAAAATGAATGTGTCTTGTGTAACGTTACTGGTACTCGTGCAAAGCGCTCCAATACCTTCGGGTCGAGTTCACGCTATCTAAATCTGCAACAACAATAATACAATTTGCAGCGGCGAGGGTGCTGTGAATGACTACTTACAACTATGGCTCACTCTGACAACTCTGCATCATCCCGGCTCCGCATTGCCGCCCTCCCCTCTTTTTCCAATGAAGAACCTAGAGCGGCAGCAGCCTTGTCTAACCGGGCCAGAAAGGATATCATTGCCTGATCAATAACTGTCCGTTGTGAAGTCCACCTCCAAGCAATCTCACCCCGTTCCAAACAGGTGGCGCCTTCATAAAGTTTGAGGACTCAAGATAAAGGCACGTGCGGACCCAAGAGCCAATCAGCACTTAGACATTTTGTGTAGCTCACAGTGATTGGCCACTGCTCCAATCCTCGGTCACTTAATGTAGTAGTAGTACCTCCCGCTCCTGGGGATTCCAAAATATCATCAGCTATGGAACTGGTTGGTATGCAACCCGGAAGTGCTAACATTACGGACAAATTACATCCGTTAAAAAATCAACAACGGGCATCAGGCTAAATTCACGGATGGTCCTAGTAAGTATGGGGCAGGTGTCCACCTTTTGCGCATCCTGGTGGAAGTCTCGTTTTCTTGAGCTAGCGCCTGCCAGCCTCTAAGTGAATGAAAGGCTTGTTTCTTAGAAACGCCAATAAGGAATTCCAAGCATCCAACTGTAGGAGGTACTCTGGGTTTACTCTCTCTTCTCTTGGAGGATTACTACACCTTCCCGACCGGTACGACTGCTACAACATCCCCACATTGTAAGTTGGTACTTCGCAAGGAAGCAGAAATTGAATTACGTACCGGAGGGGTATCAGAGCAGCAAGATCCCGCACCATTATCAACAAGTAAAGAGGAACAAGCCGAGGGCACCGGAAGACACCACCGCCTTTCTCCGAGGCAGAGCAGAAATGCCTCGGAGAAAGGCAGCGGCATTTTCGGATTCGGGGGCGTGTTTGTCTTTTCTCTCCTCCAGCCATTGGCTGCAGGAGAGAAAGAGACTTCTTGCAAAAAACACGCCCCCCGATCCGAAAAGGACGGGGCCTAATCGGAATGACTGACCTCTTCTCCAATGGCTGGCCAGCATTCAAGAGGCCAGCCAATGGAGAACAGGGGAGAAGAGGGGCGGGTTCAAGCCCCTCTTCTCCAAGTCATTAAATCTCGGAGCTAGACTGCGCAAGCGCAGCCTTCGCAGCCGAGACCTAAAAAGGGTCATTTTTCACTGCAAAATTGAGGTGTGACCACGTTGCGTTTTGCGCCGTTTCCTGTCGCGGGCACTAGGCCGACCCCACAAGTGAGGTACCATTTTTCTCGTAACACCTTGGGGAACGCGGGGTGGGTGGAAATTTGTGGATCCACGCAGATTCCGGAACTTTCCACCCCAGAAATGTAGGGAAAATGTGTTTATTTTGACAATTTTCTAGGTTTGCAAGGGATTCTGGGTAACAGACCCTGGTGGGAGGCAATCAAGTCACCCCATCCTGGATTCCCCTGGGTGTCTAGTTTTAAAAAATGTATAGGTTTGCTAGGTTTCCCAAGGAGCCCACAGAGCTAGGGTTCAAAAACTACAGCTAGGCACTTTGCCAAAAAGGGGTCATTTTTCACGGCGAAATGGAGGTGTGACCACGTTGCGTTTTGCGCCATTTCCTGTCGCGGGCACTAGGCCGACCCGCACAAGTGAGGTACCATTTTTCTCGTAAGACTTTGGGGAACGCGAGGTGGGTGGAAATTTGTGGATCTATGCAGATTCCGGAAGTTTCCACCACAGAAATGTGCAGAAAATATGTTTTTTTTGACAATTTTTTAGGTTTGCAAGGACTTCTGGGTAACAAACCCTGGTGGGAGGCAGTCAAGTCACCCCATCCTGGATCCCCCTGGGTGTCTAGTTGTAAAAAATGAATAGGTTTGCTAGGTTTCCCAAGGTGCCCGCAGAGCTAGGGTTCAAAATCTACAGCTAGACACTTTGCCAAAAAAGGGTCATTTTTCACTGCGAAATTGAGGTGTGTTCACGTTGCGTTTTACGTCGTTTCCTGACGCGGGCACTAGACCGACCCGCACAAGGGAGGTACCATTTTTCTCGTAAGACTTTGAGGAATGCGGGGTGGGTGGAAATTTGTGGATCCACGCAGATTCCAGAACTTTCCACCACAGAAATGTGGGAAAATGTGTTTTTTTTTTACAATTGTTTAGGTTTGTAAGGGATTTGGGGTAACAGAACCTGGTGGGAGGCAGTCAAGTCACCCCATCCTGGATTCCCCTGGGTGTCTAGTTTAATAAAATGTATAGGTTTGCAACATTTCACTAGGTGCCAGTAGAGCTAGTGTTCAAAAACTACAGCTAGACACTTCGCAAAAAAAGGGTACATTGTCAGTATGAAAATGGGGTGTGTTCACGTTGGGTTTTGAGCCATTTCCTGTTGTGGGCCCTATGCCTACCCACACAAGTGAGGTACCATTTTTATTGGGAGTCTTGGGGTAATTCAGATTTGTAAAGCAACTGTTATTATCTATTGATTGTTGATGCATTTCTGCCTTCCAAATGAAAAGACTTTGTGTAAAAAAGAAGTCATTTTGAAAAATGACCGATAATTCTCATGCTAGTATGAGTATTCCCAATTGCGAAAATGTGCAAATATGTACTGTTTCTAAACTCTATAATTTGTTCCCATTTCAGAAATACATAGGTGTCTTTCATACCGATTTCTCCATGTATACATTTTCCCACAATAATTGCTGTATACCCGGAACATAATAAAAAACCATTGAAAATTGCTGCTCAGTTTTTGACTCTGGGTTTGTCTGGTTCTTGGTGAACCTACAAGTCCTATATATCCCCACAACCAGGAAGGTCCAGCGGATGTAACGGTATATTGCTTTCAAAGAGCTGTCATAATTAGAAGAAGTTAAAGGTAAAAACGTTGACACAAATGGCTGTTTTTTTCAACTAATTTTCATTTCTTCCTATATTTAACTGTTAGTTTCTATTAAGAAACCTTGATGTATCTACACAAATGACCCCTTGCTGAATTCAGAATTTTGTCTACTTTTCACAAATGTATAGCTTTCCAGGATCCATTATTGATTTCAGACCCATTTCTACCATTAACTGGAAGGAGGTTGAAAGCACAAAAAATAGCAAAAATAGGCTATGTCCCAGAAAAATGCCCAAACTGTGTAAAAAATGTTGGTTTTCTGACAAAAGTCTGTCATTCCCTAAAAGCTGTGAAAATGGTGATTTCAGCCCCACAAACCCTTTTTTGATACCATTTGAAGAGAAAAACCCAGACGCTTTCATTTGCAGCCCGTTTTTCCCATTTTCCCCTCAAAAAAAGATTTTGCTGTATTTTGGCTAATTTCTGGGACCCCTCCAGGGGAATCCACAAACCCTGGGTACCTTTAGAATCCCCATGATGTTGCAAGAAAAGGATGCAAATTTGGCGTGGATACCTTATGTGGTCAAAAAGTTTTAGGGGCCTAAGCATGCACTACCCCAAATAGCCCAAAAAAGGCTTAGCACAGCGGGGGAAAAGGCCTAGCAGCGGAGGGGTTAAAAAATGTGAGGTGGGTCAGAAAATGCCTCACGTAAGCACCATCCATGGAGCTACTGATTGGTACTCACCAGTTTGCTCACTCTGTCATCATCGGCACTTTCTTGACAGCAAAAGAATGTGACCTAACTACTAAACTAATGTAGAAAATTAAGAAATTAAAAAGTAAGGTGTATAAATGATGGTGACATCTATCTACTATTTAAGCCCCGTAATGAGAAAAAAGAGTAAACTGAACTACCCATAGATTAAAATGGAGTTGTAAACATCTATCCCACATATTTTTTAATTTTTGACTAGTGTTCACACTCAGTTAAAAAAGACAGCATGTTTAGACCATTTTAACCTGAACGACTGAGATGTTTTATTGCCCTAAAAGTTTGCGACAATTTCATCAGGACACGGGGGCACAGCTCCACCTCAAGAATGCACTGGACTTGCAATGGTTGATAAAAGTAGGAGAAGGAAAGATAGTGCCAGAGACAAAAGAAAAAGTATATTTAAAGGAACTTTAAATGAGTTAACAGCCTAAAATTTTGAAAAGCCTCTTGCTCATGTCATATTTTTGATATAACATTGTTACCGAGTGGTTGCCAGGTGGACACCTACCAGCAACTCACCGGGAGAGGACCCAGAGGGTGACTACCCTCTACAACTTAATGGAGCCAAGAGCGCACACCTGTAAATAAATATGTGCACATTACCAAAAGAAAGGGGGAAAAAAGGGTTCCTATTTGTACTTCCATTACATTACAACTAGTGGTGTGAGTGTATGTGTGAATTTGGAAGGTAATCACAACCATAGAAAGAACTGGGAGAACAAATAGGAACCCTTTCCCCCCTTTTCTTTTGGTAATGTGCACATATTTAATAAATGGGTCATTATCGGACTCATCAACAGGTTCATGTCTATAGGAACAAGTAATTTAAGCCCAAGGCAAACATCAAGTCCCCACTCAAAGGAACATACTAGACAATGAAACACGGGTTGTACCCAGGTGAACCAGGTGGGTCGAAATGACAATGACCAGTTAGTGTTCAGTTCCTGGACCAAGGAGACTCCAAAGAATTGTATCATGATCTCACGGCACAGCTGGACCGGTGGTAGTTCCATTACTAGTTGGTTCGAAACAGAACATCCATTGCGGAGTAACAAAAACACTCTAAAACAGGGAATTTATAAAGGCCGGTATCACTCCGAAGATTTTCTGGAAGGTAAAGACTAAGCTAGTCCTGATTGATTTTAAAAAGTGTGCTATACCGGCAGTACTGGAAGCATTAAAATGCGATGGACAAGCTCGCCAAAATGCAGTGGGGGATTTGTGCTTAAAAGAGACTGTATTTCATTAGATGTCCTTGTAACCTGCAGTTAAAAGGTTTTTCAGCAGATGTTAAGGCCACATCTTTTTGAAACAATAAGGCTTTGAGTCAGCACAGTTTGTTCAAATCTGCCTTTAAAGTTGGAATTGAAGGCTATAGCAAACTATCAGAAACCACATGCATGGGATGGAAACGCAAGTTTTTGCAGCAGGTCACTATCTTGGAAACAGAAACGACATACGGGATTCTGGCCTTCACTCCTCAAAAATCTTGTTTGCTTAACATTAAATAACTTCCATTGGAAAGGACAGCAATGAGGGGGAGAATTGAAGGGTACTGGTATTCCTTTTAACAAAACAGGCCAAATTTGCAACCAAAGGATTACATGCTCCATGGATGGTAACATGTTTATAGACAAGTGAGTGGCTGACAGATGAATCACATTCATTTACAGTTAGGAATACCACTCTGTCTGCCCGTTCCCATCGGTAACTAAAAGGAAGTGACCACAACTTGTGAATACATTTCCCTCCCAAGGCTTCATATCTACCTACCGGGAAATGTTTCATGCAGGATGTGAACTAGAATGTTGTAATTGGTAAAGATATTACGCCATGTATTAATCATACCGCAGAGTTTTTTTTTAGCTACAGTAAAGGGCAATTGTTCTAACTTTTCTATATGTAACATTGTGTATGTGGCGTCTTTTTTAGGCCTCGCCTGGCTATCGCGTAAGCGATCGCTCAGCGAAACTTATGTAGGGGCTTCAGAAAATGCTCCCAAAGGCTTCCCAGGCGGATCGGGTAGCGGTTACGAGCACAACCACGCGCATTCCATTTGCCACCAGCTACTTCCTGCGCGTGCGCCGCCTCACGCATTCAGAGAGATTTAGTAAGGGGCACAAGACCTTAGAAATGCGGTTTATGGCCAGTGCATGTGAGGCATTCAAGCGCGAAGCTGGCATCTGGCATCGGACTTGAAAGCAGCAGACTGCTTTCACCAGCGCGCGCTCGGTCTCACTTCCTGCATCCCCTCTTACAACAATTAACTTTCGGTATAACTCACACCCCATATGCTCGTTCCCTCCCACCCTTCCTTTGATGTCTGCTTTTCTTGTTGTTCACAAACCACGCCACACACTGCTGCACACCACACACTACCGCACGCCGCACACTGCTGCGCACACTGCTGCATTACACACTGCTGCATTACACACTGCTGCATGCCGCACACTGCTGCACGCCTCACACTGCTACACTAAACACTGCTGCACGCCTCACACTGCTGCACGCCTCACACTGCTGCACGCCTCACACTGCTGCACGCCTCACACTGCTGCACGCCTCACACTGCTGCATGCCACACCCTGCTGCACGCCTCACACTGCTGCACACCACACACTGCTGCATGCCGCTGCATGCCGCACACTGCTGCACGCCGCACACTGCTGCACGCCGCACACTGCTACACGAAACACTGCTGCACGCCACACACTGCTGCACGCCACACTGCTGCACGCCACACACTGCTGCACGCCACACACTGCTGCATGCCACACACTGCTGCACGCCGCACAATGCTACACGAAACACTGCTGCACACCTCACACTGCTGCACGCCGCACACTGCTGCACGCCGCACACTGCTGCATTACTCACTGCTGCATGCTGCACGACACTGCTGCACGCCGCACACTGCTGCACGCCGCACACTGCTGCACGCCACACACTGCTGCACACCGCACGCTGCTGCACGCCTCACGCTGCTGCACGCCACACACTGCTGCACGCCGCACACTGCTGCACGCCGCACACTGCTGCACTCCACACACTGCTGCACTCCACACACTGCTTTTATGCGAGTTTATGCTACTGACATTGTAAATGACAATGCCTTTTATTTGTTTTAAAACCAAAACATAAATAAAAGGCATTGTAATTTTACAATACCAATAGCTCAAACTCTTATAAATGCGAGACCTATTGCATTGCAAATGCTTGTTGTCCATGAGTCGCTGTGTGTGTGTCAGGTTTAAAGGCAGGAATAGTTGCGTATAATTTAAGTAACACAATGGCACACAGCCATTTTTTAGGAACTGAAATGTTTCACTAAACTGCATAATAGATCTAAGCTGACTTTGCCAATAGTATAATAAAGACGTAATTTTGCATAATATCAATACCAGACAACATAATGTTATTCAAATTGTAAATGCGAGAAGACAGAGTATTAATGCTATTATCAACAATAGCAAGAACTTTATCCAAATTATCTTTATCAATTTGCCTTAAACGTGCAGCTGCTGCTTGCTATTTGTGACACTTCCTAAACTTCATTGTAAGTTGCATAAATAAAACTTTTAGAGCACAAAGACTTAGGACCCAACAAGAAATCAGACAGGACCATGTCTTCCAATAGGAGGGAAAGATGTTGTTTTACTGCAGACAGAGTGGACTATTCCAACCTTTGCTGGCACAATTTCCCTACCGAATAAGTGGTTACTATCTGTGAGTGTGTAGAATGGGAATAACAAGGGTCTGGTCTGCTATTCTTAAACCCAGGGGTGGAATAAAAAAACAAGCATAACAACCATTTGTGTCAACTGGCCACAATAACCACCCTATTGGACCTGAAAGTGTGGTGTTCCATGTACCATACGATCGAGCTGTTCTTCAGTATAATTTGTTAAATGTAGCCAAATATCAAACCTGGCAATGAAAGAAATGTTAGGTGAATTCACCTCTTTATATTTAGACAAGTAGTCTGTTGAACTGTCAATCAATCAATCAGGCATTTGTAAAGTGCGACTACTTGCCCGTAAGGGTCTCAAGGTGCTGTGGGTGGGGCGAGGGGCGGGGGGTGCAGGTTCCAGTCCATCAAGGAGGGGGTCTGTTGAAGAGCCATGTTTTCAGGGTTTCTTGCAAAGATGGGGAGCGATGTTGTCTGTCTGAGGTGGAGCGGAAGGGCGTTCCAGGCTCTGGCCGCGAGGAAGGAGAAGGAGCGGCCTCCTGATCTGGTCTTTCTGGTGCGGGGGACCACAGTGTAGGAGAGCTGGGCTGATCGTAGGGTCCTTTGGGGTGCGTGGAATTTGAGTCGGCTGTTCAGGTATGCTGGTCCGGTGTCGTGGAGGGCCTTGTGTGCGTGGGTGAGCATCTTGAAGGTGATTCTAGCCTCGATAGAAAGCCAGTAGAGTGTGCGCAGGTGCTGGAAGATGTGCCAGTGTCTTGGCAGGTTGAGGACAAGTCTAGCGGCGGCGTTCTGGATGTTCTGTAGCTTGCGGGTGACGTTTTTGTTTATTACGGCATAGAGTGCGTTGCCGTAGTCGAGTCTGCTGGTGACGAGGGCGTGAGTGACGGTCTTTCTGTGTTCGAGGGGGATTCATTAGAAGGTCTTACATAGGAGCCGGAGGGTGTCGAAGCAGGACGACGAGACGGAGTTGATCTGGCGGACCATTTTGAGCTCGGAGTCCAGGATGATTCCCAGGTTGCGTGCGTGGTCCGTAGGGGTGTGCGGATTTTCCGAGGGCGGGGGGCCACCAGGTGTCGTTCCAGGCGTCAGGGTTTGGGCCCATGATGAGTACTTCTGTTTTGTTGGTGTTTAGTTGTAGGCAGCTGTTTTTCATCCATTTGGCGACGGCTTCCATGCCTTCTCGAAAGTTGTGTCTGGCGGTGTTGGGTTTGTTGGATAGGGAGAGGATGAGTTGGGCTTCGTCTGTGTATGACACAATGTTGGGTCCGTAGGTTCTGACGATGGGGTCGAGCAGAACCATGTAGACGTTGAAGAGCGTAGGGCTGAGGGAGGACCCCTGGGGGACTTCGCAGGTGGTTGGTGTAGGGTCCGAGAGGAAAGGGGGGAGTCTGACCCGCTGCGTTCTGCCAGAGAGGAAGGAGTGGATCCAGTCGAGGGCCTTGTCCTGGATCCCTGTGCCGTGGAGTCTGCGTATTAGGGTGCGGTAAGAGACTGTGTCAAACGCCGCTGAGAGGTCGAGGAGGATGAGGGCTACAGTTTCTCCTTTGTCCAGTAGGGTGCGATGTCGTCTGTTGCCGCGAGGAGGGCGGTTTCCGTACTGTGGTTTTTTCTGAAGCCGAATTGGGAGGAGTAGAGGATGTTGTGCTCTTCGATGAATGTGGCAAGTTGGCTGTTGATGAATTTCTCGATGACTTTCGCTGGGAACGGGAGAAGGGAGATGGGTCTGTCGTTTTTGAGGTCGGTGGGGTCCGCTGAGGGTTTCTTCAGGAGGGGGTTGACCTCGGAGTGTTTCCAGTCATAGGGGAACGAGGCGATCGCCAGGGAGCGGTCGATGGCGTGGCGGAGTATGGGTGCGATGGTGTCGGCGGCTCAGTTTAACCAGTTCTGTGCCCATGACAAGCTGGACTCGTCATGGAGCACAGTCGCGCTGTGCCCATGACGAGTCCAGCTCGTCATGACACCCACCCACGGGGGAAGTGCTGGCGCTCCCCCCGTGAGTGGTCGATCTTTTTTTTTTTTTACTGGGAAGGCAGGGGAAGACCTTCCCCTGCCTCCCCCCGCCGCCCACCCCTGCGTCATCAATGACGTCAGCGCGCGAGCCGCGCTGACGTCATTGGAGGTTTCCCCTTTGTTCTCGGAGGCGCAGAAAGCCATTTGCTTCCTGCGCGTCCGAGAGTGAAGGTGAGTTTTGGGGCTGGGGAGGGGGGATTTTGGCATCAGTGGGTTTTGTTAGGTTGGGGGCACTATGTAGGCGGAAGGCATGCCACGAGGCTCGGCTTCGTTCGTGTGTGTTTGTAGTTGATTCCCTGTGAAATGGATCCAAAAATGAAAAACGCTCGTGTTTGTAGTTGCTTTCCTGTGAAATGGATCCAAAAATGAAAAACGCTCTTCCTGTGAAATGTATTTCTTTTGAAATTTTGTAATCCAAAGTGCAGCAGGATGGAGAGAAATAGAATGTATTATATGAGAATTAAATACCTAACTAAATAAAGCAAGACAGAGGGGTTGCAAAGTGGCCAGATTGGTTTTATTTACATCCAAATACACCAGCATCACTTTACAGAGTTTGCCAGTGAAGTTCTACTTTCGTTTTCTCGTCTTTCTTTGAACAGCATTGTTGTTCCCAGGTTGGGAGAGTGTACCATTCCTGGAGGTACTGCAATACCTGGTTGATGGGTGGATTGGAAAACACAATGTATACCATGGCTCTGTGTTTATGGATGTGGCCTTTTTATACCATACTGCTTACGTTTTGTAAGGATGTAAGCAATGGACAGTGAAACGGTTCCCTTCAGGGAGCTCTAGTCATGTCCATAACTTTTCAGGTGAAACCACTCGCTGATTTCTGAATAGTTAGTGAGAGATCGTTTAGGTAACCATGTTGTTTCTGCTTACATTTCACATGCTTTGCATTCCCTATGAGTGGTTGCTTTTTTTTTTTTTTAGGCAGCATATTAATCTTATCAAGAGCATATTTTGAATTGAGCCACATCCAAGTGTTTATAGCGGGCACAATTTGGTTATAGCTGAAGGCAGTGCGAGTTTCTCTCAGTGGGCAAGTATGGTGTTCATTGGGGATGTGGCACTATGGCCAGAGCTGTCGAATTTGGAACTGAGGAACCGGGTTCAGCATTCATGACCAGTCCACCACACCTGTACTGAGGGAGCACATTCCCATGCTAGACCGTAGAAGGCCCCACTAGACCTTAGAAGGCTTGATGTCTTAGCACAAGCAAATGTACCCTAGTGGTGTCAATTGTGGGTTAACCTTGAAGGCCTGTCCACCACAATCCATACTGAAGTTCATCTCCAGTCTTGCGGGCAGGCCTACGAAGCAGCACACCCTAGAGCAACAGTGATCCAGTCGCTGTGACTGTCACTGAGGTCACATGAACCTTGAGCAGGTTAGGGCGATGCGAACGGTGTGACCTCACTGGGTACCTATTTCGGGTGGGTGCGTAGTGTTTGCAAGTATATTATGGTTTGAAAAAAACTTGCTGCCTCCTTCCTGGCCTCCAGCAATTTTCAGAAACAATAAAAATGTCATGATAACTTCGGTGATTAATGTTCTTCCTAGAGAGAGATGGAGTTTTGTGTAGTGGAAGGGTTGACTCCTGGAAAGGTAGCACAGAGGGTTAATGTGCCTGCTGCAAAGAACATGTACCATGCAGATCACAAAGTGCACTGCTTTAATGGGGGGACCATGATGAATGGTCATTTAATGTCAGCTGTAGATGATAGATCCCTGAACAGTGTCATGTATGTGCATGTTTGCATTGTGCTGAGGGGATTACCAGGTAATTATTCACGCAGCTCTCTGATGGATGTCACATGAGGTAAAATACTGCAATAAATGGCAGACACTCATGAGGCAATGGTGGTAATTGTGCATGTATCAAAAGCAAACAAAATACAAGAGGTAGCAAACAATACGTTACAAGCGGAAAAGTGACGTGTGCAAGTTACAAAAGAGTACAAAGTACAAGTAGAGGTATAAAAGTGCAACAAAACACAGGAACACACTGGGAAGGCACTTCTACGGGCATGGAGAACAGAATTTCCTATAATGTAAAGACTTCCTTCTGACAATAGAGAGGGTGTGAATTAAGTTTGGAAGTGTCTTTGCAGGAGGAGAACTTTGAGGTCAGTTTTGAAGGACTGGGAAGAGGGAGGGGGTGGTCCGGAGCTGAGGCTGAGTTCCAGATTCTCGCTGCGTTGCTTGTAAAGGATTGGGCCATCAATCTTTCCTTCTTGAAAGTGGGAGGTTCAAGTAATACATTTTGCGCAGTACGTGATGTTCTAGAGCATTATATGCATATGTGACAATAAAGTTTTTTTCTCCTTTTTATTCTAGTCTAAAGCTTTTGATTCCTGTTTCCGGTTTCGACAGTGGTTGTTCTGCAGTTTTGTGTAGTTGCATTGTTTTGGTAAGAATTGTTTTTTTTGTTGTATTTACTCCAAATGAGTAATATTGTAATGTCTGAATGAATTTTTTTGTAAGTGATGTCATAATGGCGGCATATTTAGTTAGTGGTTTGAGCATAAAATTCTTTGCAATGTGTTTTGCATAGTCTTATGTGTAATTGTTTTTCTCTTTCTTTTTTAGTGGGATATTGTTGATCCATACTGTGTCTGTACAGAGTAGGTGGTGGTGAGTAGTTTAGCTGCCTCTGGCAAGTGAGTGGTATTGTTTTGGAGTATATATGAGTTTTTGATAAAGGTGCTTTTTGTTTATTACTTATTTTACAAAGTGTTTGTTGTTGTTGACTTGTTTGACAAGTTACCTTTATTAGTAAGCAATATGGCTAGCCGTAGAATGACTGCTCAACAGGTGGTTGGTATGCTTCTTGAATCTTCCTCTGAGCATGATTATGAGACTGACAGTGCGTCTGAGGGAGAGGCGGGAGGGGAAGATTCTGGCAGTGAGTTTTCTCTCAACATGGAATCATCGGATGATGAAGGTACTCTCAGTGCAAATGAAGGTACTCTTGGTGTGGATGAAGCAACTCTCAGTGCAGATGAAGTGCCTGTCTTAGAGGGGGAAACTGCTGTGCCGATGGTGCAAGAGGCATCTGGATTGCAGTCTGAGGCTGCTAGGCTTCCTACTGGAAGTGCTGGACTTTGGGTTGATCCAAACATGGTGCAGCCGGTGTTGTCTGCCTTTAGCGGTGATGCAGGGTGTTCAGTGGATTGTGAACACTTTTTGCCTATACAGTTTTTTCAGTTGTTTATGGATGATGTATTTTTGGGTGAGATTGTTGAGCAGACGAATTTGTATGCTGAACAGTTTTTGAGGGACAACAGTGACAAACTTAGGCCCCAGTCTAGAGCTACCCGGTGGACTCCCACATATCTGGAAGAGATTAAGAAGTTTTTGGGTTTGACTTTATTGATGGGTGTGGTAAGGAAGCCAACCTTGGCTTCATATTGGTCTACTAGCCCCTTGTTGGCAACTGCCATATTTCCTGCAGTTATGACTCGTAATCGGTATTTACTTTTGCTACGTATGCTGCATTTTGTTGATAATTGTATGGCGTTGCCACGAGATCACCCTGACTGTGACCGTCTTTTTAAGATTCGGCCTGTTCTTGATCACTTTGTAGATCGATTTTCCGAGATCTATACTCCAGGGAAAGAAATATATATTGATGAGTCTTTGGTCTTGTTCAAGGGCCGTTTGGTTTTTAGGCAGTACATCCCTAGCAAGAGGGCACGCTATGGAATTAAGCTGTATATGTTTTCTGAGAGTAGGACAGGATATGTTTTTAATTTTCGTGTGTACACTGGTAGAGATTCTACTATTGACCCCCCAGGTTGTCCGTCCACTTTTGGAGTTTCAGAGAAAATTGTGTGGGATCTTGCTAGAAGACTGTTTAACAGAGGCCACCATTTGTACCTTGATAACTTCTATACTGCTGTGCAATTATTTAAGGAATTGTATAAAGTGGACACTTTTGCATGTGGCACAATGCGCTCTAACCGTAAAGGTTATCCGAAAGAGCTTGTTTGCAAAAAACTTCAGAGGGGGCAGTGCAGTTCCTTGCGTAGTGATGAACTACTAGCTGTAAAATTTGTGGACAGGAGGGATGTGTACATGCTGACTACCATCCATGATGAGAGTACTTCACCTGTGGCTGTTTGGGGTCAGGTTGCTGAAGTGCGCAAACCTGTGTGCATTCTAGACTACAATAAGCACATGGGTGGTGTTGACAGAGTAGATCAGAGGTTGGAACCTTACTCTGCTATTCGGAAGGCTTATGTTTGGAATAAGAAGTTGGCCATCCATTTCTTTGAATTAGCAAATTTCAATGCTTTTATTGTGTTCAAAGAGTGTTCTCCTGCGTCAAAGTTGACATTTCTTCAGTTTCAGCACTCTGTGATAGCTAGCCTGGTTGTTGTGGAACAGGCAAGTGTTCCTAGATTTGGAGTGGTGGAGGATGTGGTTCGATTGAAAGATCGCCACTTTCCTGATTTCATCCCTCCCACACCGGCAAAAGATTTTCCCACTAGGAGATGCAGAGTCTGTTGGCGAAGAGGTACGCGGAAGGAGATTCGTATGTACTGCCCCGACTGTCCTTCTAAACCTGGGCTGTGTGTCCCTGCTTGTTTTAGAGCGTACCACACGCAAAAGAATTTTTCGGAGCATTCATGAGTGGTAAAGTGAACTGCCTGTCTGTATGCTTTGAAAAATTTGATTCTGTGTCAAGGTTGGCGTTAGTGCAATGTGTTTAGTTTCTGATTTTGTGTTTGTAGATTTGTATCTATTTGCGATTTGTTTGTGTTTTTATTTTTGTCTAAAAAAAATCCTAAATGTGTTGGCGGTGTGTGTGGACTGGCACTTGGTTGGCGGTGTGCGTGGAATGGTGCTTGGCTGGCGGTGTGCGTGGACTGGTACTTGGCTGCCGGTGTGCCTGGACTGGCGATTGGCTGGCGGTGTGCCTGGACTGGCGATTGGCTAGCGGTGTGCGTGGACTGGTGTTTAGCTAGCGGTGTGAGTGGACTGGCGCTCGGCTAGCGGTGTGCGTAGACTGGCGCTCGGCTGGCTGTGTGTGAGTAGTGACTTGCTGCTGATCACTACACACACTGCTAGCTGAGTGCCACTCCACGCAATCCATCAGCTTGTGTAGTTGCTGTGTCAGGAATGTGGGCGTGTGAAAGTGATGGGCCCTTGAATGGCGCTGTGTGCTGGTGTGAGTTTTGTTATGTGATGGGCCCGCGGCTGGCGGTGTGAATGGTTTTGTATGTCTCACACGTATGAAAGGTGTATGAATGGCCTGTAAATAGGTTGGTGCCTTGTCGTGGCTTTACAGCTCACGAGCTGTGAGTCAATAGTTCAGTTTCTCGCCCTTTCAATTATTAACAGTGCATTTCATTTTTGTGAAATCACTTGCTAATACAATTGTATATACTGAACCATCACTCACCCTCGTGCCAAATCCAACCAGTATGTGTGTGTGTGCTTGAGGATTAGATGGCTGTGCAGTAATATTTGCCTTTCTGAAGCAGGGTGTACCTTGTCCCTTTTGTGAATTTTGTAATGTGTTGTTTTTGTGCCTGGTGGTGCGAATGGTCTTGTGTGTATCACGTAAGAAAGGTGTGTGAATGGCCTGTAAAGCGGTTGGTGCCTTGCCGTAGCTTTACAGCTCACGAGCTGCGAGTCATTGGTTCAGTTTTTTCTCCATTTAATTATTGACAGTGCATTTCATTTTTGTGAAATCTCTTGTTAATAAAATTTAATATACTGAACCATCACTCGCCCTCGTGCCAAATCCAACCAGTATGTGTGTGCGTTTGAGGAATAGATGGCTGTGCAGGAATATTTGTCTTTTTAGTTTCTTTGCCAAGGTGTATGTTCCATGTAAGAATAACCCACCAACTGTAGATATTGTCGTAAACCCACGGGAGTTCATGGTGATGTCTCTCTTGTGAATGCCAAAAAGTTATTTTATCCACAATGTCCTGCAAACCTCAAAATGTCTGTCACATTTTCCTTGCAATATTGTGCCGAAATTCTCACGCTGTAGAAACAAACAATGTCAAAACGATCTGGTTTTGCAAGGGGGTCAACTGTCTTTTTGGCCTGTGCTGGGCGGCCATCTAGGGAAACCTACCAAACCCATACATTTCTGAAAACTAGACACCCGGGGACTTCCAGGGAGGTATGGCTTGCGTGGATCCCCCAACGTTTCCTTACCCAGAATTCCCTGCAAACCTCAATTTTAGCAGAAAAAATCATTTTTTTCACACATTTTTGTGTGGGAAAGTTGTGGCATCACCGGGCTCACTCAAATTTCCCACCTCCCAGCGTTCCCCTGGGTCTCCCAGTAAAAATGGTGCCTCACTTGTGTGGGAGGCCCAAGTACCCGCGACAAGCAAGGGCCCAAAACGTAGTGTGGTGACATCAAAATTGCCTATCTCAAAACCACCTGGTTTTGCAAGGTGGGTCACCTGGGTTTTTGGCCCGATGCTCGGTGGCCATCTAGGGAAACTTACCAAACCCATACATTTCTGAAAACTAGACACCCGGGGGCTTCCAGTGAGGTATGGCTTGTGTGGATCCCCCAACGTTTCCTTACCCAGAATCTCCTGCAAACCTCAATGTTAGCTTAAAAAAATCATTTTTTTCACACATTTTTGTGTGGGAAAGTTGTGGCATCACCGGGCTCACTCAAATTTCCCACCTCCCAGTGTTCCCCTGGATCTCCCGGTAAAAATGGTGCCTCACTAGTGTGGGAGGCCCAAGTACCCGCGACAGGCAAGGGCCCAAAACGTAGTGTGGTGACATCAAAATTGCCTATCTCAAAACCACCTGGTTGTGCAAGGGGGGTCACCTGGGTTTTTGGCCCGGTGCTCGGCGGCCATCAAGGGAAACCTACCAAACCCATACATTTCTGAAAACTAGACACCAGGGGGCTTCCAGTGAGGTATGGCTTGTGTGGATCCCCCAACGTTTCCTTACCCAGAATCCCCTGCAAACCTCAATGTTAGCTTAAAAAAATCATTTTTTTCACACATTTTTGTGTGGGAAAGTTGTGGCATCACCGGGCTCACTCAAATTTCCCACCTCCCAGTGTTCCCCTGGATCTCCCGGTAAAAATGGTGCCTCACTAGTGTGGGAGGCCCAAGTACCCGCGACAGGCAAGGGCCCAAAACGTAGTGTGGTGACATCAAAATTGCCTATCTCAAAACCACCTGGTTGTGCAAGGGGGGTCACCTGGGTTTTTGGCCCGGTGCTCGGCGGCCATCAAGGGAAACCTACCAAACCCATACATTTCTGAAAACTAGACACCCGGGGGCTTCCAGGGAGGTATGGCTTGCATGGATCCCCCAACGTTTCCTTACCCAGAATCCCCTGCAAACCTCAATATTAGCTGAAAAAAATCACTTTTTTCACACATTTTTGTGTGGGAGAGTTGTGGCATCACCGGGCTCACTCACATTTCCCACCTCCCAGCGTTCCCCTGGGTCTCCCGGTAAAAATGGTGCCTCACTTGTGAGGGAGGCCCAAGTACCCGCGACAGGCAAGGGCCCAAAACGTAGTGTGGTGACATCAAAATTGCCTATCTCAAAACCACCTGGTTTTGCAAGGGGGTCACCTGGGTTTTTGGCCCGGTTCTGGGCGGCCATCTAGGGAAACCTACCAAACCCATACATTTCTGAAAACTAGACACCCGGGGACTTCCAGGGAGGTATGGCTTGCGTGGATCCCCCAACGTTTCCTTACCCAGAATTCCCTGCAAACCTCAATTTTAGCTTAAAAAAATCACTTTTTTCACACATTTTTGTGTGGGAAAGTTGTGGCATCACCGGGCTCACTCAAATTTCCCACCTCCCAGTGTTCCCCTGGGTCTCCCGGTAAAAATGGTGCCTCACTTGTGTGGGAGGCCCAAGTACCCGCGACAGGCAAGGGCCCAAAACGTAGTGTGGTGACATCAAAATTGCCTATCTCAAAACCACCTGGTTTTGCAATGGGGGTCACCTGGGTTTTTGGCCCGGTGCTCGGCTGCCATCTAGGGAAACCTACCAAACCCATGCATTTCTGAAAACTAGACACCCGGGGGCTTCCAGGGAGGTATGGCTATTGTGGGTCCCCCAAAGTTTCCTTACCCAGAATCCCCTGCAAACCTCCATTTTAGCTGAAAAAAATCACTTTTTTCACACATTTTTGTGTGGGAAAGTTGTGGCATCACCGGGCTCACTCAAATTTCCCACCTCCCAGCGTTCCCCTGTGTCTCCCGGTAAAAATGGTGCCTCACTTGTGTGGAAGGCCCAAGTACCCGCGACATGCAAGGGCCCAAAACGTAGTGTGGTGACATCAAAATTGCCTATCTCAAAACCACCTGGTTTTGCAAGGGGGGTCACCTGGGTTTTTGTCCTGGTGCTGGGCGGCCATCTAGGGAAACCTACCAAACCCATACATTTCTGAAAACTAGACACCCGGGGACTTCCAGGGAGGTATGGCTTGCGTGGATCCCCCAACGTTTCCTTACCCAGAATTCCCTGCAAACCTCAATTTTAGCTTAAAAAATCACTTTTTTCACACATTTTTGTGTGGGAAAGTTGTGGCATCACCGGGCTCACTCAAATTTCCCACCTCCCAGCGTTCCCCTGTGTCTCCCGGTAAAAATGGTGCCTCACTTGTGTGGAAGGCCCAAGTACCCGCGACATGCAAGGGCCCAAAACGTAGTGTGGTGACATCAAAATTGCCTATCTCAAAACCACCTGGTTTTGCAATGGGGGTCACCTGGGTTTTTGGCCCGGTGCTCGGCTGCCATCTAGGGAAACCTACCAAACCCATGCATTTCTGAAAACTAGACACCCGGGGGCTTCCAGGGAGGTATGGCTATTGTGGGTCCCCCAAAGTTTCCTTACCCAGAATTCCCTGCAAACCTCCATTTTAGCTGAAAAAAAATCACTTTTTTCACACATTTTTGTGTGGGAAAGTTGTGGCATCACCGGGCTCACTCAAATTTCCCACCTCCCAGTGTTCCCCTGGGTCTCCCGGTAAAAATGGTGCCTCACTTGTGTGGGAGGCCCAAGTACACGCGACAGGCAAGGCCCCAAAACGTAGTGTGGTGACATCAAAATTGCCTATCTCAAAACCACCTGGTTGTGCAAGGGGGGTCACCTGGGTTTTTGGCCCGGTGCTCGGCGGCCATCTAGGGAAACTTACCAAACCCATACATTTCTGAAAACGACACCCGGGGTCTTCCAGGGAGGTATGGCTTGCGTGGATCCCCCAACGTTTCCTTACCCAGAATCCCCTGCAAACCTCAATTTTAGCTGAAAAAAAATCACTTTTTTGACACATTTTTGTGTGGGAAAGTTGTGGCATCACCGGGCTCACTCAAGTTTCCCACCTCCCAGCGTTCCCCTGTGTCTCCCGGTAAAAATGGTGCCTCACTTGTGTGAAAGGCCCAAGTACTCGCGACAGGCAAGGGCCCAAAACGTAGTGTGGTGACATCAAAATTGCCTATCTCAAAACCACCTGGTTTTGCAAGGGGGGTCACCTGGGTTTTTGGCCCGGTGCTGGGCGGCCATCTAGGGAAACCTACCAAACCCATACATTTCTGAAAACTAGACACCCGGGGACTTCCAGGGAGAAATGGCTTGCGTGGATCCCCCAACGTTTCCTTACCCAGAATCCCCTGCAAACCTCAATTTTAGCAGAAAAAATCATTTTTTTCACACATTTTTGTGTGGGAAAGTTGTGGCATCACCGGGCTCACTCAAATTTCCCACCTCCCAGCGTTCCCCTGGGTCTCCCAGTAAAAATGGTGCCTCACTTGTGTGGGAGGCCCAAGTACCCGCGACAGGCAAGGGCCCAAAACGTAGTGATGCGACATTTGGGATAGGCAATGTTGATGTCGCATCACTACGTTTTGGGCCCTTGCCTGTTGCGGGTACTTGAGCCTCCCACACAAGGGAGGCACCATTTTTACCGGGAGACCCAGGGGAACGCTGGGAGGTGGGAAATTTGAGTGAGCCCGGTGATGCCACAACTTTCCCACACAAAAATGTGTGAAAAAAGAGATTTTTTCAGCTAAAATTGAGGTTTGCAGGGGATTCTGGGTAAGGAAACGTTGGGGGATCCACGCAAGCCATACCTCTCTGGAAGCCCCCGGATGTCTAGTTTTCAGAAATGTATGGGTTAGGGAGGTTTCCCTAGATGGCCGCCGAGCACCGGGCCAAAAACCCAAGTGACCCCCCTTGCAAAACCAGGTGGTTTTGAGATGGGCAATTTTGATGTCGCCTCACTACGTTTTGGGCCCTTGCCTGTCGCGGGCACTTGGGCCTCCCACACAAGTGAGGCACCATTTTTACCTGGAAACCCGGGGGAACGCTGGGTGGTGGGAAATTTGAGTGAGCCCAGTGATGCCACAACTTTCCCACACAAAAATGAGTGAAAAATATGTTTTTTTCAGCTAAAATTGAGGTTTGCAGGGGATTCTGGGTAAGGAAACGTTGGGCGATCCACGCAAGCCATACCTCCCTGGAAGCCCCCGGGTGTCTAGTTTTCAGAAATGTATGGGTTTGGTAGGTTTCCCTAGATGGCCGCCGAGCACCAGGCCAAAAACCCAAGTGACCCCCCTTGCAAAACCAGGTGGTTTTGAGATGGGCAATTTTGATGTCGCCTCACTACGTTTTGGGCCCTTGCCTATCGCGGGTACTTGGGCCTCCCACACAAGTGAGGCACCATTTTTACCGGGAGACCCGGGGGAACGCTGGGTGGTGGGAAATTTGAGTGAGCCCGGTGATGCCACAACTTTCCCACACAAAAATGAGTGAAAAATGTGATTTTTTCAGCTAAAATTGAGGTTTGCAGGGGATTCTGGGTAAGGAAACGTTGGGGGATCCACGCAAGCTATACCTCCCTGGAAGCCCCCGGCTGTCTAGTTTTCAGAAATGTATGGGTTTGGTAGGATTCCCTAGATGGCCGCCGTGCACCGGGCCAAAAACCCAAGTGACCCCCCTTGCAAAACCAGGTGGTTTTGAGATAGGCAATTTTAATGTTACCTCACTACGTTTTGTGCCGTTTCCTGTCGCGGGCACTAGGCCAACACACACAAGTGAGGTACCATTTTTCTCGTAAGACTTTGGGGAACGCGGGGTGGGTGGAAATTTGTGGATCCACGCAGATTCTGGAACTTTCCACGACAGAAATGTGGGGAAAATGTGTTTTTTTGGACAATTTTTTAGGTTTGCAAGGGATTCTGGGTAACAGACCCTGGTGGGAGGCAGTCAAGTCATCCCATCCTGGATTCCCCTGGGTGTCTAGTTTTCAAAAATGTATAGGATTGCTAGGTTTCCCAAGGTGCCCGCAGAGCTAGGGTTCAAAAACTACAGCTAGACATTTTGCCAAAAAAGGGTCGTTTTTCACTGCGAAATTGAGGTGTGACCACGTTGCGTTTTGCGCCGTTTCCTGCCGCGGGCACTAGGCCGACCCGAACAAGTGAGGTACCTGTTTTCTCGTAAGACTTTGGGGAACGTGGGGTGAGTGGAAATTTGTGGATTCACGCAGATTCCGGAACTTTCCACCACAGAAATGTGGGGAAAATGTGTTTTTTTTGACAATTTTTTAGGTTTGCAAGGGATTCTGGGTAACAGACCCTGTGGGAGGCAGTCAAGTCACCCCATCCTGGATTCCCCTGGGTGTCTAGTTTTCAAAAATGTATAGGTTTGCTAGGTTTCCCAAGGTGCCCACAGAGCTAGGGTTCAAAAACTACAGCTAGACATTTTGCAAAAAAAGGGTACATTTTCACTGCGATATTGAGTTGTGACCGCGTTGCGTTTTGCGCCGTTACTTGTCGCGGGTACTATACCATTTTTATCGGGAGACTTAGGGTAATTCAGATTTGTAAAGGAACTGTTATTATCTATTGACTTTCGATGCATTTCTGCCTTCCAAATGAAAGATATTGTGTAAAAAAGAAGTCATTCTAAAAAATGACTGATAATTCTCATGCTAGTATGAGTATTTCCAATTTCAGAAATGTGCAAATATCTACTGTTTCTGAACTCTATATTTTGTTCCCATTTCAGAAATACATAGGTGTCTTTCATACCGATTTTTCCATGTACATATTTTTACAGAATAATTACTATATACCCGGTACATAATAAAAAACCATTGCAAGTTGCTGCTCAGTTTTTGGCTCTGGGTTCGTCGGGTTCTTGGTGAACCTACAAGTCCTATATATCCCCACAACCAGTAATGTCCAGCGGATGCAACGGTATATTGCTTTCAAAGAGCTGTCATAATTAGAAGAAGTTACAGGTGAAAACGTTGACACAAAAGGCTGTTTTTTTCAACTAATTTTCAATTTATCCTATATTTAATCTGTTTGTTTCTATAAAAAAACCTTGATGGATCTACACAAATGACCCCTTGCTGAATTCAGAATTTTGTCTTCTTCTCGCAAATGTATAGCTTTCCAGGGTCCATTATTGCTTTTGTACCCATTTCTGGCATTAACTGGAAGGAGGTCAAAAGCACAAAAAATAGCAAAAATAGGCTATGTCCCAGAAAAATGCCAAAACTGTGTAAAAAATGTTGGGTTTCTGACAAAAGTCTGGTATCCCCGAAAAGCTGGGAAAATGGAGATTTCAACCCCACAAACCCTTTTTTGATAACATTTGCAAGGAAAAACCCAGATGCTTTCATTTGCAGCCCGTTTTTCCAATTTTTCCGAAAAAAAACAAAATGTTGCTGTATTTTGGCTCATTTCTGTGACCCCTCTAGGAGAATCCACAAACCCTGAGTACCTTTAGAGTCCCCATGATGTTGGAAGAAAAGGACGCAAATTTGGCGTGGATACCTTATGTGGTCAAAAAGTTACAGGGGCCTCATTGCGCACTAACCCAAATAGCCAAAAAAAGGCTTGGCACAGGAGGGGGGAAAGGCCTGGCAGCGATGGGGTTAAGATGTGCTGGGGGCAGGGGTCCATGGGGGCCCCGAAGTGGATTAACTTAATTGTCTTCAGTGGTGAGGGCTATCCTGTTGTCAATCGCAGGATTCAGGGTGACGGGGGTTGTTGGTGAGGGTTCAGTGTGTTGGTTGTCTTCGTCGAAGTTGTCATAGATGCTCTTGATTTTGTGGTGGAAAAAGGTGCGGAGTTTGTCGCAGAGGTCTTGTGAGGGCGGGATGTCAGTAGACTCGCTGGTGGGTTGGGCGAACTCCTTGATGATTTTGAAGAGTTCTTTGCTGTTGTGCGCATGTGTGGAGATTCTGTCTTCAATCGCTTTTTTCCTCGTTTTTCCGATGAGTTGGTGGTAGGCGTTGGTGGCGGCTCTGAAGTTGTTGTGGGCTTCTGTGGAATTGGTGTTCCTGCAGGTCTTTGAGGCAGCGGCAAGTGCTTCTGGACTCTTGAAGTTCGGTGGTAAACTATCTGGCTTTCTTGGCATTGGTGTTGTTGTTTTTCTTGAGGGGGCTATGGTGTTGGCACTGTCGGAGCAGGGACATCTTAAGGATTTGGGGAGCCCTGGGCCAAACATATTTTGGGGGCCCCTGTTCAGGACACCTTTGAATTTATGATCTAATTTGAGCCCCTGTTTCCCACGCAGTTTCCGCTACCTCAGCTGCACTAGCGATCCAGTTTGCATCATAGGCATTAGCCTATATATTCCCGATGTAAATGGACATGTGCAGCTTACAGGTGTAGGATTCAGGGTTTCCTGCCCTGCTCCTACGTTTTTAATACTTTTTAAATTGTATATGTGTGGCTGAATTACTCTGTGCTTTTTAACAATTTCTCCTACCTATGCGCCCTTGCACTTTACTTGATTCTGCTTGCCAACACCTCCTTAGCTGCTTCGATTCGCATCTCGCTTTTCCTCCAGTCCTGGTCCGCTGCTGCTGATACGCCGATTGTATGGAGGGCTGGGGCTACTATCTGGCTACTCACTTCCGCCCATGCAGTTTCCACTTCCTCAGCTGTGCTAGCGATCCAGTTTGTATCATAGGCATCAGCCTATATATTCCCGATGCAAACGGATGCTCGCAGCTGATAGCTGTAGGATTTAGTGTTTCCTGCCCTACTACTAGGTTTTTATTTCATTTTAAATTGTATATGTCTGGCTGAATTACTCTGTCCTTTTTAATAATTTCTCCTACCTATGCGCACTTGCACTTTACTTGATTCTGTTTGCCTACACCTCCTTAGCTGCTTCGATTCGCATCTCGCTTTTCCTCCAGTCCCGGTCCGCCGCGGCTGATACGCCGATTGTGTGGAGGGCTGGGTCTACTATCGGGCTCCTCACTTATGCCTATGCAGTTTCCGCTTCCTCAGCTGCGTTGGCAATCCAGTTTGCATCATAGGCATTAGCCTATATATTCCCGATGCAAATGGACGTGCTAAGTGGACGTGCACAGCGGGCGCGCCACTGGCGCCGAAGGTAAGCCTGTCTGCGCCCGGAGGCGTTCGGCGCCGGCCATGCTGCCCAGTTCCCCTCCGGTGAGTTTCTTCCACTATATTGCAATAGAGAAAAACTGCTTAGCCTTAGGCGGCTACCATTATGTCACTGTACAGCCGCTGATCCGAGGTTGGAGGTAGACTTTCGATGCAATAAGTGCAACTGGACTCTCCTCCAGCCCAGGAAACTCGCACCCAATATCCTCCCACGCAACAATAAGTGTAAAAACAATAAGAAAACAGAGGACTTAAAGGCCACCCTTTTAAATTGCCGCTCTATACAAAAGCATGAACCATACATTTATGGCCTACTTTTAGACTAACAGTCTGATCTTTTATTTCTCACTGAGACCTGGCTGTCTGAAGCCTCCAACCCTACTATCACCTCGGCCATCCCTACGGGTTATAACATTCTTAGGAGGGACCGATCGAATGGGAAGGAGGGAGGTGTTGCTATAATTTACAATAAAAAACTAGACTGCTTAGGCTTCTGCTGTACCGTATCCCCCCATCATAGCATAGCTGGATTTCTGATTTACAGACCTCCCAGTGCTATTGGAAATGTTATTACTACGCTTAATATAGCCACCACCTCCCTGGCCTTAACCCATTCCCTGCTCATGACAGAACCACTCCGTCATGAGCCACGGGCGCCGTGTGCTCATGACGGAGTGGTTCTGTCATGCTGCGGCCGTTGGCGGCCGCTCCGCCCACGCGGCACTGATTCCCCGCCTGTGCGGGCGATCAATGCAAGTGGGCGGAGTCGTGACGGAACCACTCCGTCATGAGCACAGCGCGCCCGTGGCTTATGACGGAGTGGTTCCGTCACGAGCATGGCGGCGCCGCCCTGACCCCGAACTCCCCCCAGCGCCGCGGCAGAATTCGTATACATATGGACAATGGAAAAGACCCTCAAACAATTTCCTTGTTGGAGGCGCTGCAGGCCTGCAACATGTTTCCATCTGTTTCTTTGGCCACCCATGAGAAGGGCCATACCCTAGACCAAATCGTTCACAACTTTGATATATCAGTAAACCTACCTCTTCCCATTACCTGGTCTGACCACCTCCTATTAAAATTCGTCATTCCCAACTCTGCCACAGCCCCTTGAGCTAACACAGGGCAGAGGGTCTCTAATTACAGGACGTTCCATAAAATATCCATCCCGATGTTAGCAGACGCCCTCGGTCGTTCCTCACCAGAGCTGTCTGGCTGCCCCGACTCGGACGCCCTCTCAATAGATTCATGGCTCCGAACCAACATTGATGCAGTGGTACTGGTTGTTTGCTCCTCCTCAAAGAGGTCAGCCCCACCAGCTCCATGGTTTAACGATTCCCTTAGATCTCGCAACAGAAATTGTGGAACAATTGAACGGAAATGGCGTAAATCCTATCGACCTGAGGACAGGAAGGTGTATAAAGACACCTTAAAAGCTCATTACATTCTCGTGAAGGCAGCCAAGAAAAACCTCTTTCAAACCAAGATAGAAAATGCCCAAAATAAGAGTAAGGAAATCTTTAGCATAGTTAAATCCTTTACTGCTCTGAGAGCCGGCACAAAGTAAGGGCCATGCACTGAAGAATGGTCTAAGTTAATAGTTGAATTCTTCCACAAAAAGATCTCCATGATCCAACAAGCCTTCACTAACATCTCAGAGGAAGAACTGACCTTCTACCTTAGTTCTAATAGCAAATTTCACCACTTGGATCCTACATCTTTACTAGCTTTCCCTGAGTTTCAGCTTGAAGAGTCACTGACCCCTCTCCAAAGCATTAAGTCTGTCTCTCCTACTGACCCTTGTCCAGGGAATATCTTGAACCTATTAGCTCCCACCATAAACCCCCACAGTAAACCAGCTCTTTAATGCTTCTCTCTCCTCAGGCAACATGCAGAAATTATGGAAGAATGCTAAGATTCTTCAACTGATAAAAAAGGCTAACGCCAAACTGACGGACCCTGTCAACTACAGGCCAATCTCCCTTCTTCCGACCTTCTCCAGAGTACTAGAGAAGCATGTAAACAAGGCCCTCCAAAAACACATTGAAGATGGGAAGCACCTTCATGAGTCCCAATCCAGTTTTAGGGCTAACTACAGTATGGAGTCCGCTCTGCTGGAAGTGACTGAATTTCTCACGGGTAAGCTGGACCAGGGAGGCAAGACTGTTCTGATACTGCTCGATACGTCGGCGGCCTTCGATATGGTCCCACATGAGACGCTCCCGGAGAGACTTGCTAACATCGGTCTGGGGGGGGACCACCTTTACAATGGATGTCATCCTTCTTGGTAAATAGATCTCGGACATCTGGCTCCCCCCTTTCTCATCCCCAGTTCCGGCCATGAATGTAGGTGTCCCTCAGGGCTCCATTCTCAGTCCTACCCTTTTTAATATATATCTATCCCCCTTGCATTTCTGGTAGAGGAAGAGGGCGCCAAAATTGTCTCCTATGCTGATGACACTCAGCTGATTTTTACGTGTGAAAAAGGAACCGACTTTGACGGGGCAATGATTAGGTCTTGCCTCACAAAGGTTTTTTAACTGGCTTAAGATCAATCAGCTGAAGTGCAATCCTGACAAAACTGAAGTTGTTTTCTTTGGTAATCCATAAACGCCTGACTGGAGCGCTTGGTGGCCAAAAGATCTGCCGCCCCCGCCCGCTGAAAAGGAGAAAGTCAAAAACGTAGGAATTGTCATAGACAAGACACTCTCCATGTGCTTTCAAATTCAAAATCTAAATGGCACTTGCTTTGGCATACTCTGGATGCTAAAAACAACTCCTGCCACTGTTACCGCTTGAGAGCAGAAAGATCGTGGTGCAGACTCTGGTGACATCAAAGCTTGACTATGTCAACAGCTTGTACCTCTGTCTTCCCAAATCCCTTATCCAGCGCCTACAAGTGGTACAATACACGGCGGCCAGAGCCATTCTGAGACCTAAACCCAGATCTAGTATGACCCCTATTCTTAAGTCTCTCCGCATAAAAGAACGGATCGGCTTCAAAGCGATGACCATCTTATTTAAAGCTTTCCATGGCTTAGGAGCCGGCTACATAAATAAGCGCGTTAATCGCTACACAACAGCTAGACCCCTAAATTCTTCCAATGCCAACCTGGCCATCATGCCTAAAATATGCAGTGCCCGCATTGGAGGCAAATCCCACGGCTTTCTAGGCCCAAAATTGTGGAATAGCCTTCCTGAGTCTCTGAGACTAACCACAGACCTACTCTCTTTCATGAAAAAACTTAAAAACCTGGCTTTTTGATAACTGATGGGTCTTTTACGCATGTTTTCCTCCCACTGTCATGCGCCAGGACTCTCTGGACTGAGTAGCTGCGCGCTTTATTAAATACACAATTTCATTTCATTAGGTCCCTGACAGTGCACAGGAACACTCGTCCAAATTCTAAGCGCTTTATTTATGAGGCTTTGCTTCACTTTTATGCCGTTGGTGCGTCACTTCTTGTGACGCACTGGCAGCATAAAATATGTGCAATGTTACGCCCTATTTACAAAGTGACGCATCTAGGCAGATGCTTCGCTTTGTAAACCCCTGCACCGCATTATACCAGCGCCAGGCATAATGTATGCAGGGTGGGTGTTGCCCTGCAAAATGCCTCGTAGAAGTGGCGCATTGAAATCTATGAGAAATCAGTGCGCCACTTCTAGGACGCCATTGCGTCAATATCTTACACCTGCCACACAGCAGGCATAAGACTGATGCAGGCCGTTTCACATGGGGCTTGCCCCATGTGAAAGGACACATTGCTGGAGTTGCGTCTATTTTCAGACACACCCCAGCAATGCATCACTTTTGCGCATACAGATTTGTCAGAAATACTGACATATCTGTAACTCCTTGCGACATGATGCGTCACACAGTAAATATGACACATCCATCATGTCGCAACATGGGCGCACTAAGAAGTGACGCATCCCTGTTTTCACACAGCGATGCATCACTTCTCATAAATAAGGCCCTGAATGTGTTTACATCTAATATTCAGGGCTAGTTATGTGTGTTTTCAATATTGTAACACAGCAGCAGCTCACCAATATTACTGCAAATAATCTCTGTGACGCCCTCCCATTTTTTATATGTTAGACTTTGTTTTGATCTAAAATAAACGTTTATGTATATTGCATGAAACATAAACACAAAATTTCTCTGCAAAATGGCTGTACTAGACTCTCACACATCAGGTACATAAGAAATAAATGAAAGGAAAACCGAATTTAAAACAAAATGTTTAGGGCAAAACTCTGGAGAATGGAGCTGACTGTCAGGGGGCCCCCTGAAAGGCTGGGGCCCTGGGCCAGAGCCCACTTTGCCCATGCATTAAAACGTCTCTGTGTCGGAGTTCCATCCATGCAGGGTTCGGGCTGCGGTGTTGGGGTCGTGATTTTCCGCGATGGTTGGGGTGAAGTTGCTGAGTGAGGAGGTGAGCTGGTCGTTGGTGATTCTGGTCCAGTTTCTTCATGGGAGCAGGTGTCTGTGGATGGTGGGTGTTCTGAAGGTGAAGTGGACGCATCGATGGTCAGTCCATGGGAGTTTGGTGGTGTGGCTGAAGGTGATGGAGTTTCCTGTTGTGAAGAGGGGGTCGAGGGTGTGTCCTGCTGAGTGCGTGGGTTCGGTTGCGATCTGGCGGAGTTCAATGTTGTGGAGGTTGTCCAGGAGGGATGTGGTGTTGGGGTCCAGTTGGCTGTTGAGGTGGAGGTTGAGGTCTCCCAGCAGGGTGTAGTTGGTGGACGCGATGGCATGAGGGAAGATAATATCCGTGATGAAGTTGGCAAAAGGTCTGCGGGGTCCAGGGGGTCGGTAGATGCGGGTTCCTCGGAGGGTGGTGGTAGACCTGGCCAGTATCTTGAAGTAAAGGTGTTCCATCAGGTCTGTGGGCTCGTAGGGGAGTGTGCTCAGGCGGAGGGTGGATTTGTGGACGATGGCGATTCCTCCTCCCGGGCGGGTGGGGCAGTCCTTCCTGGAGATCTTGTATCCTTGGGGAATGGCGATGGCTTTGTCCGGTCCCGAGGTGGTGTTGGTCCAGGTTTCGGTGAAGAATGCGATGTCCGAGGTGGTGCTGTCGAGGAGGTCCCAGATTTCGATGGCGTGATTGTGGAGGGATCAGACGTTGAGGAGGATACATTGCAGGGTCTTCGGTACGGTTGTGTTCTTGTGGGTGGGTTGTGCTGGGTCCGTGTTTCTGGCTGTGCTGTAGGTGTGCCAGCAGCGGTGACAGCTGAAGGGTCCATGGGTGTTGGTCGGTGAAGCTAGTTTGCAGTTGTTGTTGCGGCCCAGGTTGAGTGCGTGGAGTGTGGTCGGGGACAGGCGCAGACGGGCTTGCAGGCGCACCTGCTGCCGCCATTAAGTAGGGGTCAGGGAGGGCTGGACAGCTGGGAGGCGGTAGCTGGGAGGGAAACTGGAATGGGCTGGTCGTGCAAGGGAGGAGGGGCAGTTGGGGCAGCAGCGGCGGGGAAAAACGGGCAGAAAAGGGCAGAAAAAAGAGGAAAGAGTGGAATAGGGCAGAAAAAGTGCACGAAAAGTGGAGGAAAGACACAGAAAGAGAGTGAAAGGGGAGATTGAAATGAGAGAAAAATGAGTGAAAACGGAGAGAAAAAGCGGAGCGAGAGCAAGGAGACAGAGGTCCACTGGACCACCAGGGATGAGGCTCAGGTAGAACCTGCGTGTGGAGGAGGACCTCGAACACCAACACTTGAGAGTGCAGGGGGTCGGGGGAAGGCCTCACTTAATGGTGGAGCTGCGAGGGAGGGAGAGCAATTTGACTGACAATGAGTCAGTGGTTTTTCTCCTGTGTCATTTAGAGAAATAATTTGTGTTGGAATCAAGCAGGCTCTAAAAATGGTGTCTTTTCCCTGAACCTGACAATGTTTGGCACCCCCAAATTTATTGCATTTCAATGTTATCCTTCCAATACTCATAGTCCTTTACGGATAACTGTTTGACAAACAGATTTGTATATATTAGCTTGGTTTCTGTCTGCATATATTTCTTTGCTGGTGTGGGGACGAGCTAAAAATAAAAAAATTTTGGGGCCAATGAATCATGTCCAGAAAAATATGTCAATTTCTCCCTGCATGTTTTTTGAGCCACCTTGTGGGGAGTCGGACAATGTTCCCATTGTGTGCAATTACAAAGAATGCGTTGAACACTAGTTCGATGTAAATAATGATGATCATAATGATGATAACAGACTATTTCACCATAATTATCACAATTTAGATACATGTCTTCACTTTCAAATACAGTATAATATTCCAGCTCTGACAGCATGGATTTTACAGTGCCAACATATCACTCGTCAGAATGTAACCAAGGCACAATAACATCATCCATAGACACCTTAAAAACTTAAGGAATATGCAGCATTTAGGTAGGGCCAAAAAATATCATAGGGGACCTTATCCCAAACAATGCCATCAGTTACTGGAACAGCTGAAATGTTCACAAGGAACAGGTGAGGTGTTAACACCTCATCAACCAATTCTGTGGAAAAGCGTTCTGGAAGGCGATGGCCAGTTATTAGCAAGAAGAAAACACAAATCCAATCCATAAAAAATAGAAAAACTAAGGAAAGTGTTATCCAAACATATATCCAGGGTGGGGCCAGATAAGTGTGTTTCAGCCATGAAAAGAAAACACAGGCCAGTGTAGGTGGAGTGTCTTGAAAGGTGGAACTGTCAAAAGAGTCGGATGAAAAGTCATCTGCCCCCACAAAATAACCAGAAGCAGTTTGTTGACTAACAGAAGCCACAGGTATAGTAAAAGAACTGGTAGAATCCACGAGGGGTGGATCAGTATAAACAACATGATCTGCAGGAGACGCAGTAGAAAGTACAGTACTCACTTCCGTCGTATGTCTGGCATTTGTAAAGGTATTAGGAACTAACGGAAGTTCATTATATGCACCCCGACCCCCTCAGTTGGGGAGAAATAGCTTTGATGTTGCTCACAAGCTGTAGAGGAATTTTCTGTATGGTACCGAGAGGATTTAGGGAACTACTAAGGACTCCTCGTGGCCTACGTTTAGAATCGGCCACATGATTGTGAGAAGTTGGTTTGGCATATGCTGGTCACTAGTTAAAGTGGCCACCTTGCACCAGTCCAATTCGACTCTTACGGTAGATAGG
This sequence comes from Triturus cristatus, assembly GCF_964204655.1. Classification (NCBI taxonomy): domain Eukaryota; kingdom Metazoa; phylum Chordata; class Amphibia; order Caudata; family Salamandridae; genus Triturus; species Triturus cristatus. Next base: position 320,217,252 of record NC_140591.1, read on the forward strand.
TTTAAGACAACCTTTTAAAGAAAGCTATCCTAGTGGTAGCTGTGGAGAGCAGCCTTCAGGCTAAGTCTCAGAGGAATGTAAAGCAGCTTGTTTTACCTTATAATCTCTTGAATTCCCAAATGAAAGGACACCACACAGGTATATATTTAAAATATATATGTATTTATTACTAGACACGCTTTACTAATCTCTTTATGAGATTAGAAGTCAAGGACATATGCACAAATCAATGTTTCACAACAAATTAAGCACTTATATGGCTGTGCTCCTAGGGGCGTACCAGACCATATACTAAAAAAGAGGTATAAGAAGAACGACATGAGAAGGGAGAAGGCCTAAGGTCTTCAGAAGCGCTGGGGCCTCACTAATCCACCCAAGGCAGGTAAGTAAAGGACCCACGGGAGACATATGCAGTGTGAGAACACTGCCGCGGATCCCAATAGACTTCAATGGAGCAAGTCGCCGTTGGAATTTTAAAGTTTTAGGATACTTCGGGAGAGTCTACAAGCAAGTCACTTACAGGGTAAGTAGTTCTAGAGCCAACACACACAGGAGCACCGGAGTACTCGAGTTACCTCACCCAGGGAAGCCGGGTGCATAGGTGTCTTTTGGTGTCGGGTCGCGGCGTCGTTTTCAATGGGAGCCAAAGAAGACTTGCTGCTTGTGAAGACAGAAGAAGTGTCCAGTAGAATCCAAGGCTGGATTCTGAAGAAAGAAGACGAGACAGTGTTCAAAGTCACTTGCCAGTGACCAGGGGCCAGGAAGATGGATGCCCACGGTAGTCGGGTGATTTCAGGTGATCACGTGTGTCTTGACTCTTCAGCCATGAGGTCCAGGAGGCGTCGACGACGACCAGGCGCTGGATTCGCAGTGTCCCACGAAGTCTGCAGCTTACTGAGGTGTCGGCAACCGGATTGGAGCCAACAAGCCTTGGCAACAGCAAGTCTCGTGGATAGTGAAGAAAGTCAGCGGTGCAGACCTGCAAGGTCTGAGGGACTCACCCAGCGAGGGTAAGTCAGGGCAGGCCTGGAGCAACCAGGGGAGCCCTTTGGTTCTGTGGAAAAGTCTTCAGGGGACCCACAAGCCAACCAACAAGGGATCGCGAAGACGCCTCAGGAGGATTCACTTCACAGGAGCCCACGGTCACTCGGGACGTCGTGAAGGGGTTGCACTCGACAATAGTGCACGGTACCTGGGTATTGCTGTTTCTCGTCACTCGTGGGGTCCACTCGCCTCAGCTTTGCTGGGGACTCACGATGGCCGTCGAGAAGTCAGGAAATCCACTTCCGGGGCTGCAGGGACTTCGGACTCCGGCAGGAGTGGGAAAGTTTGCGACCGTTGATGCAAAGTTTTGGTGCCTGCCAGGCAGGGGAGTCACTCCTTGACTCCAAGGGAGATTCTTCAGTCTTCCAGAGGTAGTGGAACGTCGAAGGTCCAGGATTCTTCTTCAGAGCGTCGTCCAGGGATATCTAGTTTGCAATGGCAAGGGTTCCCTAACTTACACTAGAAGAAAGGGAGGGACTAGCTCTAGGACCACTCCTATGGGAGAGTCAGGGGAGTGGGTGGCTACACCCACTTCCCTTTGTCCAGTTTCGCGCGAGAGCAGGGGCTGGTAGCCCCTGAACCGGTTTGAGCTGGCATATGTACAGAGGAGCCTACTGCTCCCCCAGTGCAGGACTTCAAAGCACTCTAGGGGTGCACCCACTCAGCCCCAATACACTAAATCCTGTCTGGAAGGTGGTTACACCTCCCTGTGACAGGATGCCTATTGTTGGGCCTCCTCCACTGCGAGTTTCGGTCAGCAGCAGGAGGGCAGTCCAGTGTCTGTGCTGGTGGCATCCATTTTGTGATGCCAGTGCTCTTTCAGGAATCTACCGTGTTTCCACAGTGGGTACATGTCTACCCCCCTAGAAGGGTGGGATCATACTCCCACACCAGTTACTGGTGTGGGGGTATGATTCCAAAGCGTTTGACACCAAGCACAACATGTTTTGATGCAGTCATCCCAGAGTTAGCATTTACCACGAGGTTATAATGCACTTAAGAGTATATGGTTTAACCGCATCCACAAACAGCCACAGAGAATAGACTCTGAGAGCTGCAGAGGTGCCCTGCTCAGGCAGAGGCACCCCTCACATGGAAACCAAGAACCCTGCCCTCAGGATTGATAGGGCCTGCCTTAGGGGTGACTGATAGGTTTATATGTGTGTGTATGGTGAGATATAGGGAACCTATATCTCAGTGAGGAGTGCTAACATTACCTCACCCAGGCTGCAGTAGCAGGCCTGTGGTGTCAGATTTAGTCTGCTTCCCAGGGGTGGCATAATGCATGCTTCAGCCCCTGGTAGGCCTGTGAAGTACCTATGCCCTTGGTACCTAAGGTACCATATACTAGGGGCTCATAAGGTACCACAGTATCCAATCACTAGTGCATCTAATATGCACTCCATGTTGTTTAGAGAGAACAGAGAGGCTGGGGCCCTGATTAGCAGGGACCCAGCCAGACTATAGCCAGAAACCAGTGTTATCATCAGAAAAGAAGTGGGGGCAACATAAGTGCAGATCCTACTCTCCTACAATGATGTAACTTGATGTGATCAATAGAGATGAAACAATTGTCTTTAGAAACAGCAAGCGGTGGCAATATCACAGTTCTTGTACCTTGAATGCCAAGGGCTGCCACACATGCACGGTATGATGGGCCAAATTCCTTCTTTATTCAACCTTTACTCGTACTACGAAATCCCCAATTTGTGGAATCAGGGTAGAAAGTGCTGGCTGCTCCCTAATTCCCGTAGAGGCAGACGTCTTCAACTGTTTGTTGTACTGGCTGTCGCAGAAGTTTCATAAATCCTGCAAGACAGCACAGCGTTCATTTAGGTCAAAGGGCAGGGCTGCCGCCACGATGTTTGAACCGTCAAGGTCTTGAACATACATTCTGATGCCAAAAATTACCTTGTATGGAGTCTTGCCACCTGTAGATCATTTAGGGAGATTATCAAGTGCTCTTTGTACCCTGTATAGTTGATGGATCCAGCTATGCCTAATACTCTAGCTGTTAAGGACTGCTTTATGCCACGGTACATCCTCTCTACCACCAATTTCCCTTAAGACAGTAGGGGAAAGAGTAATGCACCTCTACACCCAGGGAAGCCATAGTATCCCTGTAAACCATAGAGATGAAAGCAGGGCCCTGGTCCTAGTGGTATGTAGTGCATGCATGTGTCTCCATAAAGACTTGCAAATCTTTAATTACAGTGCGAGTGGCAGCTGAACATTGTGGCCAAACCCAGAGGAACCTTGAGCAAGAATCAACTGGTAGTAGGATAAATTTAAACGCTCCATCCAAATTAAGAGGACCACAATGGTCCAAATAAATGCAGCTGAAAGTTTTTTGGGAAATCAACAAGTGTGTCTGTGGTGGGCAGGCCACGGTAGAACTTTACATTTGTTGACAAATGTCAGAACAAAGGGCATATTTCTTGGCCTGTTTATATAAGCCATGCCACCAATAACGTTTCAGTAGTAATTAAATTGTTGCCGCCACACCTGCATGTGCAGAAGCAACACCTTCATGCGCAGCTATCACTAAGACTAGCCTGTGGTCTTGGTTGGTAATCAACCAATTCCCAACCCCTGGAATAGTAACAAAGGGAACATTTTGTTTGGTTAAATGGAATGCATATTTAGTCAGAAAGCCCCTAGGCAAAAGGGTGCTGTGCACTTAACATGCAGTCAATATATCGTCATCTGCCCTTGTATGAGAATGAGTAATTGCAGCACCTGTCGCAGTCGCAACTGGGGATTTGGCTGGTCATCTGCCAAAAAATTCCCTACAAAGTGTGGTGCCACACGCTGTTGACTCAATGAATGAATGACATGAGTCTGACGCAACCTATCTTTTAGATCTGCCTCCTTCACCCAAAGTGATTTATGCTTTATAGTGTTGCCTTTAGAATCTTTGAATCCATTTTGGCGCCAATAATGCACATTGTTGTTAAAAGCCTAGACACAATAATACGAATCTCACACCATAAGTGTGGGGAATTTAGGATCCGTATGTTCTAGTGCAAGAAGCAAGATGTTTAGTTTAGCCAACTGTGCAGTGCATTCCCCAAAGGACTTTGTTCCTATCTTTTGTGGTTGGAATTTTCTGTCCAACATCACACTAAGAACGGTAGTGCATGCCACCGAATATTGGTGTTTGGTTCCTTTAGCAGGTTGGGCTGAACCATCAGTGTAATTAATATATTTATACTCCTCAAGAGGCAAAAGATTGCTGGGCATGGGTTAAACATCCTCATATTGAAGAAATACTTGTCAAAGACGAAGTCTACATCCATAGCTGTTAAGGATGTTGACCATTGTATCCATCTGGGATGGAGGGGGCTTTAGCATTTGGAATGCTTGTTTTTGTGATAACCTCTAAGGCTTGAATGGGAGTAACAACAATGATGCATTTCCTTTGTGCAAGTGACCTTTCTTTAAATATAGCCATTTGCACCACAGTCAGTATTTTTTCAGGGCATGCAAAACACATTTCTGCATCGGAAAATACATTTGATTTATATGCAATAGGCACTGTTTCATCTTCATTAAAGGTGTCATTAGCAAAGCCAATGGCACCTACAACTATACCGATGACCAGGTTTGTAGTATTTACATGTGTATGCAAGGGACGTATTGCAAGCAAGTCAGATTGCAGTGATCTGAGAATGTCTATATGTTCTGATGTCCAATGAGAACTGGAAAACTCAGGATGAATTAATTCATATAATGATTTAATGAGCTGTGAATAATCAGGTATGTAAGTTCTGGCAAAATTAAGGAATCCTGATAGGGATTGCAGTTTCCTAAGACTGTGTGGTTGTTGTAGTAGAGCACACTTCTCTAGGAAGTGCAGTGCAAGGCAGTTTCCCTCATGAGTAAGTATGTATCCTAGAAAAAGGACACTTAGAAATGCTATATTAGATTCCTAAAAGTTGAATTTGTAGCCAGATTCAGTAAATCCCACTATTACGCAACCTACTCTGGCCAAATGTGTGTTTAACTCATCATCCGTCAGGCAGATATCATCAACGTAGAACAATGCACCTGGGTCAATATCTTGTAGAATTGGCACAATGCGGGCAACGAGCAGTCCTTGACTGTTTTTTTACCCCAAGGGAGTCAGCAAAGCGGCGTTGAAAGTCCAGTCCAGAGAAGGCAGTCCAATCTCTGCTTTCAGGCGCTATTTTATATAACCTGTCTGGAGAAGCTACGTGCCTGGAAGGGGTTTCTACTGTAACGTATTGATCAGTTGCTTTCTCTGCCAGAAACTCCTGGAGATTCCGGTGCACTATAGTGACCTCTGCTGCACTGTCAAGAAGATTCACCGCCCACCTCCTGCTCAGGAGGAGAGTTCTCATTGTTTGTGGCATATTTTGTGATTAAAGGCACAACTTTCCTTTTCTGATATTGGGATTTAAATTGTGGAGGTTTCTCCTCCTTCTTTATCTTTACGTCAGACAAGCATTGTGAGTCCTTTTTTGGTTTCACTGTACTTTTCTTATCTGCGCTAAGAACGCCCTCCTCTCATATCGTTTTTTAGATGAGTCCTGGAATGAACGAGAAGGATGAGTATCAGAAAGCTGATACCCATCAGGTGCTTTCAACTGTGTGCTATCTTACAAATTATAGCGTCTGTCAGAGGGCTTCGAAGGCAGAGAACCTCCTTGAGATCTAGTTTTTTCTTTAGGTTTGGGTTTGGTCCATTGTTTTTTTTTACAAAATCCGGGATCTGATTGGCAGTGTCCTTGTCATAACGATTTTTGTCAAGTTGTGGTTTATTTGGTCTGGTTCCCAGATTATTGTGACCTACAGAAGTATATACTTAAGCAATAATTATAGGTAGCTCATGTTCCTAGTTGGGTGGTGTAACCTGCATGAGCTGCTGGTGTATAGCTAAAGTTGCTGCTTCGCCTTTAATGTTTGACAGAATCATTGAAGAGACCACTGGAAAGTTTCCCTTTAATTTCATCCCCAAATCCCGGGCAGCAGCTGCACCGTGTTTGTTCTGTATTTGTTTTTAACACTTCCGACAAGACTGACATAGACGGAGTACAATGCGTGATAGAATAGACTGCAGCAAAGACTGCACCCCAAGTGTTACAGTCACCTATTTGGGGAACTGTCCCATGGGATAAGCACATAATCAATAAGGTGAAACACGGCTTCAATCTGATCAATTTTTGGGCTATCCAAACAGGAAATTCCTCACATTATGGGAATTTTACCCATGATTGAATGAATTATTACAAGATTTATTGTTGGTACTGCAAGCAACTGTGGTTTCCCTACCAAAACTGCCCTTACTGGGACAGCCATCAAGGTCTAACTAGACTATACAACTGTACTAGCTCATTGGCATTGAGATTTTGTAAATTGAGGAAGGGTGTATATCCAGCTAGCACTGGCCAGGTGGCCCCTTAATTACTAAGGGGACCCATGTGTACAGGACTAAGTATGTGTATTAGGGCGCCTCTGAACCAATTTGGCGTTCCCAATGTGAACATGGAATTTCTAAGAGCTGATACGCTGTGTAATTTTGAGGAGGTGCAATGTTAGTGTATTCAAGAAATGTTCCTGTATTAGCACCTGCAGCTGGAAAATTGACGCAAGAATAGAAGACTTGTAAACAATAGGCATTGCGGGCTTCAACCACAAAGATTATATCACCACCTGCATTGCCAAGGCCATGTAAAGTTAAATGTGCATGAACAGCAGGTCTGCAATTGTCAGCAACAGGTGTAGGCTGAACCTGCGTCATTAATAAAACAATAATGGAAACAAAGTGCAAACACCAATATGGGTAATCCTTTTAAAGGTTCAAGCTTGAACAACCAATAGAAAAAATTAGGTGTTTCCTAAAATACTGTGGTGGGTTAATCCCTAACACCACGGGCGTCTTCAAAGGAGGTTAAAGGGTACTATAGGCACGCACAAGTACTACTCAGGCGAGCTGCTAAATAAGTACCTGACCAATCGTTGATGGCGCCATGTCGCAGGGATTCTGCTGGTTAAGCAGAACTGTGCCGTGGGATGACAGGATGTCAGAATGTAAGGACTGAGTCTCGCTACAACATTGTTATCCGTTCGACCCAATCCTGGCTAGCTGACAGTGCCTCACTTGAATTCCTAACATTCCCAGAGTAGAGGATTTTGGCAAATCTAGAACATGACCCGCTAATCCCCAAGGGACCGTGGAAAAAGATCATCACCTTTTGGCTCTCGCTTATGCATTTCTTCAGTAAACAAAGGAAAGACACGAAAAAAGTTTACGTTTATTGAAACTATCCTACCTTATTTTGAAACATATGTGATGTGATCACTAAGCAAAATAAAATAAACAAAATAATTAGCATTACTATCAGGCAGTATAAAATAAACATCCCCACTATGCCTGTATCTATCTGTCTAGCATCATGAATGTAAACTCAGTCTTCGCAAGGCTGCATGTAAGGCTCTGCGGGCATTGGTTCTAGTCCGGGTCCCTCTGCTGGAATTCTCCTCTACGGTCCCAAGGGGACAAGACACAGTTTATATGATAAAACTACTGTGTTGGAAAGTTGCAGCTGTGCTATTGTGTTATGTCTAAAATTTTAGGAGCGGTTGTTGACTAAAGAAAACAGTACATTATGTTGTTATGTATTTCAGGCCACCTTGTATAGAATGTGCAAACCGACTCCCGAGAAGAATCACAAATGTGGCTGTGCAAAGCAAAGGCAGCCTAAAATGTCTAATATGCAAAACTAAGGGAGAACCAAAGTGGGCCCATGAGGGGAATCACTACACTTCCTTAGATGAGCGCAAGCCCCTTGGCCAATAACCTCTTTTTAAAATCAAAGAGCCCTATTGATGTGTACCAATGTGTGCCCCACCAGCTCTTTGGAATGCAGTAAACCATAAAACTACATGGGGCTGGGGGTGGGTGCGGATGGGGAAAATCCATCTCTCCCTGCTCCCCCAGCAAGAATTGGGCCTCCCAAAATAGAACCCAGTGTTCCATGTGTTGTGTCCATTGCAAAGCAAACACATACCAGTGTGCAATCCCTTACACACATGGCACCTTCCAATGTACTGTTCACTTGCACGGGCATCCATACCTCACAGAGCACTCACACAACATTGCTCTCTATCTCCTACATGTGGTATCAGTTCATGAGCCCACACATAGCCCAGTGCACACACACACACCTATGTACCCTATTTTCTGATGCAGTTTGGTTTTGATTAGATTTTTAGTTTTGTAGAGCGCTCAAATGCGTGGGGCGTCTTGGTGCTTCTTCTAAAATTAGGAAGAAAAGCTGAGCTAATTGCTGAAAAGCCATGTTAAAGGTAAACCAATTGTTGAAAAGCCATGTTTTAAGGGCTTTCCTGAAGAACAAAATATTTGGAATATCCTTCAGACTCATGGGAAAAGAATTCCATTGTTTAGCTGTTACCCAGACAAAACTTCTCCCTCCCCAAGATGCTATTCTGAACTCTGGTATTGCCAAAAGCTTAGCTGTAGATGATCTGAATTTTCTTGAAGGGGAATACTAAATGACACTGTTCCACAATTAGGCAGGGCCAATGTTGTGTAAAGCTTTAAAGGCTATACATAGTGCTTTGAAATGTAATCTTTTTTCACCCGGCGCCAGTGCAACTCGACCAATTCCCCACAGACAGACTGGTATTTAGGAATTCTCAACACAAGCCGGGCAGTCGCATTTTCAGAATCTGCAACCTATGGAGAAATCTTTTTTGAATATTCAGAAAAAGAGCATTACCATAGTCCAGTTTTGATAGGGCTTATGCGATAACTACAGTTTTCTGAAGCTCAGGTGGGATAAAAGGACTTATCTTCCTGATAGTCCTCAGAATACAAAATACAGAGGAGACCAGGGTATTGGCCTCACCTCTGAAAGTCAAATTATTGTCAAAGACAATCCCTAGATTTCTGACCTTTCTCACTGGTGTAAGTAATGGGCCTAGTGCCTGCGACCACCAAATGGCCTACTAGAAAGAGGTATCACCACCCAGCAACAGAACTTCAGTTTTCCCGGAATTAAGTTTTAAACAATTGACCCTCATTCAGTCGACTATTTGTTTCATACAGGAGTTGAATCTAGCCGTGTTTCCTCTGGGTTACTGAATACCGACAGCCCTATCTGAGTGTTGTCTGCATATGAGACGAAAGAAAAGCCAAAGGATATAACAAGCCTTGCCATTGGGGTGTACTTTTCTACAGGCACATATGTTGCCCATGGCACACAAATAATACAACAAGGAGTCTGTCAGTCTAGAAATTGGGCACAGTCACCAAGGAAATAGAGATAAACGTGGAGTATGAAAAAAACCTTAGAGTGCTGAATGGTTCCATAGGATTTCCATCAATAACCAGTGATTGGTAGGTGTCATCATCTGGATATCCAGCCTTCCCACCACTGTAAATCACTCCATCCTGGAGTGTCATTCGTGGTATGTTGTTAACCAGAGCACCTGCATAAGGCCTGGGAAGGGGGAAGGAAAGAAGACAGCCAAGCCACTAGCTAAGGCAAGATGTGCAGGTATATACCGAAATGATATATAAACAGTGCAGTGCAGTAAAGTGAAAATATTAAAAAAGGAGTTGGAGGAAGAAAATAATAGTTTAATAGAAGATATTCCTACCAATCCTTATTTAAAAATGGTGCAGAAACAGCTTCTAACAAATAGGCTGTTTAACAAAGTGGTCGACATGTTTCAGCCTGCTTGCCCTCATGGTCAAATGGCTTTCGTCAGGACCTTCAAATTATCTATTGCTACTGCAACAATGAGTAGTGAAAAAAGGAACAGTGAATATGTTAAAAAATACGACCTTTTGCGGTGTATAACTCCTTCGTGCACTCAGTCTATAAAAGTAAATCTGTGGAAATACAGAAAAAACCAAGGACAACAGAGTAAGGTAAAGACATTGAACATACTCTCACACGAAAAGCTGTGACCAAATCTCTAGTGCTTACCTGGTTAGCACGAGAAGTAAACCTCCCCTCACCCGGAATCGACTCAGGTTTGAAGGAGGCCCCGCCCTGAAGAATTAGAGAAAGCGCGGGGAAATTGAAAAACTATGAACCCTGAGGTAGATGGTTCATGATTAAAAATTAGACATTACTCAGAATGTCCTACATACGCTCTGTTATGACCTCTATAATGACTTCCCCTGATAGGTATAGCAACACCGAAGGTGAAATCTCAAATGTTAGTGTAATGGCGGCTGCGCAAGTGTTCTAGTGTAGCGGTGCGCGATTTCGCCAATCTAAGCATAGTAGTAAGGCAAAGCGACTCCTTACCTCTCCGTCGGTACCTCGGTGTAGGACTGAGCCGTTTGGGAGGTAACCGGCAACGCAGGTATGCTGTGTTAAAAAACATATGGATGTGCGAAGTCACATCATGATTCGTCAATCCGGAACCAATCAGTTCCATTGTTAAAGTTTTACTCGCTCATGGTTTAGCCAATCGATGCCCTGTATCTCGCGGGACTGCAAGATGACTACAAAATGACGTCGGTGTGTACGGAAGCCGTAGTTCTGTGTTTCTATGGGCCGTGAGCAAGCTTTATCGATCACCGTGACATGGACATTTAACAATGTCATGAGTAGACATGCTAGTTAACAACCCCCTTATAACTAAGAACCGCTAATAAATAGCCTAGTGTCGTCAGTTGGGGTACATACAACTGAGTGGAGTAGCTATTAGTCACCGTGACATGGACATTTAACAATGTCATAAGTAGACATGCTAGTTAATAACCACCTTATAACTATGAACCGCTAATATATAGCTTAGTGTCGTCAGTTGGGGTATATACAACTGAGTGGAGTAGCTATTAGTGTCCAGTGTACATATGGGAGCGGGACAGCATGAAGGCTGGAACGGAAAACAAATCACTGTCTGATCATGACTAGTGAACTGTATGTATTATAATGAGACCCATCATTTAAACCTTTGCGATCACTGCAAATTCTAAAAACCCATCGTTGTTCTTTTAGAAACAAATAGCGAGATATATCGCTAACATAAGACGGAATGAAAGGTTTTTCTAAGACTGTCCACCAGAAATCGTTAGCTTGGTGTTTAGCCTCTTCAAAGTGGCGTGTGAGTCTTGTGTTGGTCTTTTTGCAGCGGAAAGTGCTCTTATGTTCTATCATTCTCAGTCTAACTTTTCGGGTGATCATCCCTACATAACGAAGTTTACAGGGACATTCGATCATGTAAATTAGATTGTCACTGTTGCAATTAGTGAAAGTTCTTTGTTCCCACGGTGTATTTGTGCCTATGTCCAATGTTCTGGAATGGCTAGTTTGTGGGCATATTGAACAAGTGCCGCATGGGTGGTGTCCCTGTACTGCAGGTAGGTCCCATAAAGTGCCAACAGGGCGTGGTCTTTCTTCACGAGGTCTTGTATGGACCAGTTTATCTTTGAGGTTGCTTCCTCGCTTAAGTGAAAATAATGGTAGTTGTATCTTTTCTTTGCACGAATTCAAGAGGCGCCAATGTTTTTTCACACTCTTCTGAATCCCGTTGGTAAGGGTGCTGAAAGTGTGGACGAAAGTTAACCGTTCCAGCGGTGGTTTGGCAACGGGTGGCTCAATTAATGCTTCTCTGTTGTTGTTAGAGGCGCGTTTAAGCGCTTTCTTAATTAGAGATTTCGGATATTGCTTGACAATTAGTTGTTCTGTGAGGTTCTTCGCATGCATCTGATATTTGTCAGATGTGGAACAGTTGCGTCTTACACGCAAAAACTGTCCGTAAGGAAGGTTGTCTCTCAGTGATTTCGGATGTTGACTGTCATATCTCAGGAGGGAATTTCGAGACATCGGTTTTTTGTACAGTTCACTTTCTAATCCAGTAGGGGTGCTGAAGATGGAAAGATCTAGAAAGGCTAGTCTCTCTTTGTGTGCTTCCACTGTGAACCTCAAAAAGTTATTTCTGGTGTTCAACCAATGTAAAAAGGGGGAAATAGAAGACAGATCTCCACGCCAAATTACCAAGATGTCATCAATGTAGCGCTTCCATAGTCTGATGGAGTCGCTGAAAGGATTGTCATCATTAAACACATGTGTCTGTTCAAAAGAGTGCACATAAAGATTGGCTAGACTGGGAGCAAAAATGCTCCCCATGCTGGTCCCGGAGACCTGCAGGTATATGGTGTCTTCGAATTTGAAAATTTTTTCTTTCATAGCCAAATGTGCAAGCGTCATGATGAAATGTACCGGTGTAATGGTATCCAAGTGTGTATTGTTCAGGATAGAGAAGATGGTTTCAAGGGTCTCGTCCTGAGGGATAGATGTGTATAATGATTCTACATCAAATGATACTAAGAGGTCTTTGTCAGGATCGAAATCAACTGTAGGCAGTAGACGTAAGACATCTTTGGTATCTTGTAGGTATGTTGGCATGTCTTTGACCAGAGGCCTCAGGAAGTGATCGACAAAAGTGGATAGTGGGTCTAGTAATGACCCTTGTCCCGATATAATGGGTCTTCCTGGTGGTGGCCGTTGGGTTTTGTGAACTTTGGGTAGAGTGTAGAAATAAGGCATCACAGGATGAGGAGTATGCAGGAATGACGCTTCTTGTGAAGTAATCCAGCCATTTGCTGATGCTTCTTCCACTGCTTCGGTGATGGCTCTCTGAATCCTCATGGTGGGATCTTGTTGGAGAGGTTCGTAAAATCTCCTGTCTGCCAGTTGTCTAATGCACTCTTGACGATATATTTCAGTATCCTGAATGACTACTGCTCCGCCCTTGTCAGCTGGCTTTATTACGATTGTCTGGTCTTCCATAAGTCCTTTCAAAGCCAAGCGTTCTTCCTTAGGTAGATTACAATATTGATCTGATTTCGTCTTGTTCTTACATAGATTTGTAATCTCTTCAGTAACCGCTTGTTCAAAAGTTAAAACTTGGGGCGGTACCTCGTGTAGAGGTGGATTGAAGGTCGACTTATCTTTCAGACCAGTGTTGGTTTCCCTAGGTGTGTCCAGGGACGTATCTTTGTTCTTAAAGTAAAAATGTAATCTTATTTTGCGGAAAAATTTAGCCAAATCACATTGTACTTGGAAATCGTCTCCATGTGCAGTAGTCACAAAACCAAGTCCTTTGTTAAGGATTGATGTCTCTTCAGGTGTCAAGATCTTCTTGCTCAGGTTCAGTACTAAGTCGTCTCGGTACTCGTTCCTGGTTGTGGTTGTCCCCTCTTGGTTTGGCTGCGTGTGCTCATTTGTTGAGGCATTGATGTCGACAGGTTCCAGTGTACCTGTCGGCACACACACAACCAGGTTTGCTAATTTCTGATGCAATGAACCTTCCCACAGGCCAAAGGTATTCCATAAAGTCTGAATATGTCAGAGTAGAATATCTCAGCTATGTCTGATGCAGTGAGTAACTCGGAAAGGGCTGATAAATGAGCCACCTTAGAGTATGAATCCACAGTAACCATTATAGCTGTGTAATTTACCGATGAGGGCAAATCTACATTAAATTCGGTAGATATGATTTCCCAAGGATTGAAAGGATTTTCAGGTGATAACAATAATCCTGCCTTTCTATGTGTTTCATATTACTTTGAACACAGATCTCCCAGAACCTGATAAAACTTGTGATGTTGTGATAGACAGCTGGCCACCAGAATTTTCTTCAGATTAATTCCTCAGTGACTTTTCTACCTCTATGTCCAGATGTCAAGGAGTCATGGAAGAGCTGAAGAAATATTCTTTGTGAATGTTTTGAGGGAATAAAGAGTTTGTATTGAACAACAATTAGGCCATTTGTACTCTTTATTTAGAAACAAGGGAAATGTTTTTCCAAGCTGTGAGTAATGATTCCTGTAGTCTCTTGACCAACAGTGTCAAGAAAGAAGGAAGTTCTTAAATAAATAAAAGCTTTTGGAACAATGATCTTCTCCACGGTTCTAGAATTTTCAGGATCAGACTATTACCTGGATAGGGAATCAGCAATAATATTTTTAGCTCTGGGAATGTAAGTAAGGAAGAAGTTAAATTGATGAAAAAAGAATGCCCTGCGGGTTTGCCTTCTGTTCCGACACTTGGCCTGCTGGAGCACTTGACGATTTCAATGGTCTGTGTGGACAGTTACTCGAATTGAGCTCCAAGTAAACAATGTCTCCATTCAATAAAGGCTTACTTGATTGCCAGAAATTCTTTCTCCACTACAAATTAGTTTCTTTCTGATGGGGTAATTGTTTTGGAGAAAAAGGCAATGGGATGATCTTCTCCATTTTAACCTAATTGTATCATAACTAGATATTGCTATAAGAAAACAAGGGTAACCCTACTCACAAGGAACCAGGGCATATAATGTATTACAGAAACAATGGTTCTTGTGACAATGTACAGGATAATTGATACAAAACTACAAATTGCAAAATCAGACCAGCGAAAAGGATGTCAAAAGGAGAAATTATTATACATAGATAAGCAGTACAATTCTTGTTCCATACAAGTAATATCTGTATTAAAAAATAGATAGTGCTTGGTGTCCCATGTGAAAAAGAACCAAAAAGGAATTGGGAAATAATACAATATGTATTGGGTTTCTTAAATTACATCAACGACCTTACACAGTTAAACAATATCTTACGCAGGCCGCCTTTGGAATTCAAAGAGACCAGAAATGGTTAATTATAACATTAGTCAATGACTTTTGATCCCATAAAGGGTTGGGGGTCTCATCAGGACCTTTAGATAAGGGACATCTGAAAGTAAACAATGAGACAGATACTTAACTAAGAAAGAGAAAGACTTAAGTGATATCAGCAGCAAATATAGAAAATGTGGTATAAGGTGTACCAGGTGATCAATGGGCAATGTGTCCCAAATAATGAAGCGTACACCATACAAAGTCAAGTCAAGTCAAGTCAAAAACACTTTATTCGATTATTAAAAATCATAAAAGTATACTATACAAATACATAATTTAAAAAAAAAATCCAGAGCATATCATAAATACATAAAAGCCAGTAACATATACATAAAAATCAGTTCAAATATACACTAAGGTTTTATATTGACAGATATTTCATAATTCATAACCCTGGTATTTCATATAATACAGGAAAATTAATTTATATTATAGAATTAGAATTTAAAGAAGTATTTACTGTACCAACACCTACATTCATCCGGAGTCTCTTTCCTCTAGCACGGATTGAAGCAATCAGAAAATTAGCTACACCAAACAGCACTAAAGGGGTCTCCAATAACTGAAGATAATACAATGCAGGTTTATACTTTACAAACCCCTTTTCCCTTAACAGTGGTTTGATGAACTTTTTCCTACTTTCCTCATAAAAAGAACAGAAAAACACAAAATGTATCTGATCTTGATCGGAGAAATTGTCACATTCACAAGGCACATTCTCCCTTGGATTACACCATTTATCGTAAATACCCAACAGGAAATGTGCCTGGTTAAATCTGAATTTTGTTAGAAGCCACCGATGGTAAGGTCTAGTAACAATGGTCAAATAAGGTTGGATTGACAGTGTCGAAATCAACAAGTAGTGTGACCTAACTGTTGGCTTAATAATTTCCTTTGCTTCTCGATCTAATTCTCGTGTTTTCATAAAATGAGTTTTTACCCAAGTAATATCTTCCTTGGTCAGATTTTCCGGATGCAGGTATAGTTCAGGGCGACCCAGAAGTGCTGCAGATGTTTTAATAAATGTCAACCACAAAATATCTGCCACTTTGTCGCGCCCCATACAATCCTTAATAATCTTATGATTTAATGTAAGGTTGGGGTTCAACCAAATTCTAATCCATAATAAAAGCGGTGCCATATTTAACATATCTGTAATATACCCTATCCCTATTTCCAAATGCACTGCAAAGGAAGATGTAGATTGAGGAAGCCCCAAGACAGATTGCAAGAATTTGTTTTCTTCTCTTTGTAAGGGGGCTAGGTCTTTATAGCCCCAAATTGCTGCCCCATACCTTGCTGAGTTTTTGATCTGTAGATCTTTAGTATGGCCTCCGCTGGTTTGCCCCCTAGTCTTTTCGCAAAGCCTAATATAGCTGCCGCAGATCTTTTCACGGCTACTACTTTGTTAGCAACTTGGGGTACCCACGACCCAATGTCATCAAACACTACGCCAAGATAGGTGAAAACTTTCACACTCGATATTACTTGGCCATTACAAGTGAGAGTTTTCATGTTGTTCCTGCCTTTCCCTATAGCCATGACATGCGATTTCTCTACATTTATCACAAGGTCCAGATTTTGCATAAAGTCCCCAAAAGAATTTAACAGATGTTGTAGACCCACAGGGGTCCTTGACAGCAGCACCGTGTCGTCAGCATACAATAAAACAGGCACTGGGACTCCCCCCATGCGCGGGACATCAACAGATGCTGCCGCCAAGGTAGAACCCAGTGAGTTTATTTATAAAGAAAATAACATTGGGGCCAGGATACACCCCTGGCGGACTCCCCTTCCGGACTTGAGACCATCAGTACACTTCCCGTCTTGTGATATACGAATAACCGCAGTCAGATCTCTATGGAGCTCTGCCAAGAAATTCACCAAGGCCCGATCTAAACCCAGCTCCAGGAGCATTGTCCACAGTTTCGATCTGTTAACTAGATCGAAAGCCGTGGCCAAGTCCATGAAGGCCAGGTAGATTGCCCCTTTTGTCGCAACAGTATATTTACTGACTATTAGATGTAGATTCAGGCACTGGTCTTCGGTGCCTCGACCACTTCTAAAGCCATACTGTGCATTACACAGGATCTCGTTATTAGATGCCCATGCGGAAATTTTAGACAGAATACCCTTCCCCAGTATTTTAAAGGAGGAGTCCAATAATGATATGGGCCGATAACATCTAGGGTCCCCCCTCTGGCCCTTCTTAAAAATCGGGACAATAATAGCCCGTGACCAGGATGTAGGGAATCTGCTATTGTCAATAGAAACCACATTAAAAACATTAGTAAGGACTATTGACCATATTTCAGGATGTGCTTTAAACATATCAGCAGGTACCCCATCTGGGCCAGGGGCCTTATGACTAACCGTCTCCTCTATAGCCTTTTGTGTTTCTTTGATCGTAAATCTCAATGGAGGCTCCGATTCCTCGCTTACTGTAGAAACAAAAACGTCTACTGGGAGGTCACTGCCATAAATTTTCCCAAAATGCTCAAGCCAATCTCGTTCCGGTATGTTTAGTTCAAGCGGGGTATTATCCTTATCATTAAAAAGTGGAGAGTTAACAATTTCCCAGAATTTGGAACTGTCCCTCAAGCTAGCCTTGTCATACAATGAGTCCCAAGCATTTTTTTTATATCACTCTTCCGTGCCTCAACAGTCATTTTGTAGAATTTTCTTAGCCTGGCCACTTCCTTGCTATCTCTGGGGGACTTTTTTAGTTCCACCAGTAAATTACTGTGGGCTTTGGAGCATTTTGTGTCAAACCATCCATGTGGTTTTTGCTCCTTATGTGATATCTTGCATGTCAGATCCAGGGCCACTTGTTTACAAATAGAATCAAATGAGGAGATAATATCCCCTCCCTGCCTTAGCGGGTCTAAACAAGTATTAATTTCCTTGCCCATCTTCTCGCTTAATGTGGAATAGAACACCTCTGGGATTATCTTACTCCATTTTAGACGTCTTCCCTGGTCCTGAACAATTAACTCCCGGTGGGGTACTGTATTTATATTTTCAATAAGTAGATATGGGTTGTTATTGCTTAATTCCAGTAACACTGGATTATGGTCGCTAAATGTAGCTTGTATTGCATTATAGAAAATTACATTTCGCAACAAACCTGGCGAGACAAATATAAAATCTATAATTGTATTACTGTCCCTAGCACTATATGTGGCTACCCGGTCATTAATATCAGAAAATTCCGGCTCAGCTAGATCAACATCGGACAATAGTTCTTCTAGGGAAGCCCCATTTGATGAGTGTTCAAAATGTGAGTAGGGCAAGCAATCTACATCTGTTTTATCCCTATACTGGCAGTTTAACTGGCACAAGTGTATATTAAAATCCCCGAAGAGAATAAAATGAACAAAAGTGGTTTGACTTTGCTTATAATTCATTAAAAACTTTGCTAGTTCATTAATGTTTCCATTACAGTGCGTAGCATATGGGGCATTATAAAAATTAACATACAACATTTTGTGCTTATTAGGTAAAGTAAATTCCAATGCTAAAAAGTTGGGGGATGTAGGTCTTAAGATTTTCGCAGTTCCCATATGATTCACAGAAATTAGGAACATAAGCCCCCCTCTGTCTCTCCCTGAGCTTGAAGCTTGGGCAGCTTCAAAATACGATGAGTATCCATCTATCCAGAAATTACATTCCCTATCCCAGGTTTCCTGGAGTGCCACTACATCATACTCCTTAATTTGTTCCAGCCATATGTTGTCAGCCCTCTTAGAACGAAGCCCTGCAATATTCCAGCTAATAAATTTAACTGATTTCCCAGCACCCCTAACTGTGATTGGAGTACCATGTGTATGATGTGTATGAAACTTATGGGGTGCATAGCAGGACAGTCAATCATTTTCATCTAGATGAGATAAAACAGTATATCTATTTGTTAAAGCCACAGTGGACCTATTAATAGGTCTACTAATATCAGTAAATTTTGAGGTAAAGCATGGTGTCTGAAGGGCCCAAGTTGACAAACCAGCAGGACGTCTCGGAGCATCAAATTGACCCACCTCACCCGAAAATGATAATTGTGGGGGATTTGGGCGGGGGTAAAAATAACCTAGAGGTACCACTCGGACCTCACCTGTCTTAATGTCTGATGCATCCCAAAACAAACGAGCAACCTCATGGGGTCTATTAAAATTTACAATGATACAGTCTCCCGGTAGCTTTTTTGCCGTGTACCCCACCCAGTTGACTCGTCTCACCGTCATGATATGAGTAGATATATTTTTAGGGCCTGTACAATTTTCATCACACCATAACTTTACACTTTCTAGTAGAGAACCCTGTGGCTCTTCCTCCTCTGGGCTTAAAGGTGGTATATTTACTAGGACAGCGACAAAAGGAGTTGCCTCAGGTGGTAAATTTACACGGGGCTTCATACGCAGCCTTGTTTTCCCCTGAGGGACTCCATCTTTATTGGTAATAAATTTTGCCGATAAGGCATTGGAGTTACCCGCATCATGGCCCAGTTCGAAATTATCATTAGTCTTAGGTAATACAGTAACTGCTTTAGATGATATTGGGCATGATTGGTTGTGTGGGAGTAAGGGCCGCTTTGAGCCTAAAGACGTGTCATTCCCTATTACTTCCATAAATGGATCATAATCAGTGGCAATCCCAGATTTTTTGGGTTGCGAGCAATCCGGCGTTATTAATGTTACCAACTTATTTATCTGATCACAATTCCCTAGTATTTCTGACACACATTCTTTCAAAGTCTCAATAATATCGTTAGCAATCTGAACAAGAATAGTTTCAATCTTGTCCGTAAGTACTTTTTCCACCATTTCTCTCATGCGAGTTTCAGAGTTACTTGTGGCTGGGCGCGATTTAGGGGAATGATCCGTGATCTTCTTTAGTGGTTTCTTTATGAGCCTTTTTGCGCGCTTGGTCGCTGTACCAACAGTCTCTCGTGTGGGCTTTGATACAATGTCTGTACCCAAAGGGCTGGACTCCCCATGAGTTGTTAAAGTACACTGAGCCTGAGATAGCACATCCTTAGCAGACACAATCTGGATCACAGGTTCCAAAGGAATAACTTGTCTGCTGACCAATGGGGACACAGGGGATTCCAAACAAGATTTTTCTAACCCAAGTTCCAATTCTTTCTCTGCAATCTCTTGGTTTAGTTTCCCCACGACAGAGGTAATGTAGGACATGATGTTATTAGATGTTACAGATATACAGGGAACTTTAGCTTTCCCCGCCCCCCCCCGGAAGTTGATGGTTGTAATTTTCGCTTACCCATGATATTATCTTGTGCTCAGGGGGTAAGCCCGGCCCGTCCCCTGTCGTCCACGGACGGCCACAGACGGCCCGCCTTTGCCCGGGCTTAGCCCGCGCGCGTCCCGCGACGCGGAGGGAGCCTCTGCAATTTAAGCGCCTCCGGGCGCGCTGCTCAGTGGAACCAGGAAGTGGCACCGGGAACTCTGGGAGCTGTAGTCTCCCCCCACAGCGGCCAGCGGTAGTGGTGGCGGCGCGGGAGACCAACAGCGTAACCGCCCCAGGCAGGATGCAGCAGGAGATGTCTGGAGATGTCCGCGGCGTCAGGTCAGTGTTTCCAAATGTAGTGAGGTACTAGCCGTATGAGACCAGTGGTTGAACCGGTGTCGAGTTCATGGACCTGATGGCTGTCCGTCGGTACCCCGGGCTACATCTGAGCCGTTGGCGGAGGGCCCATACAAAGTCAGAAAAACTGAGGAGTGTTACTCATGTAGGGCCCATCCATGCTTAAAGAAAAACGAGTAAAACAGAAGCTAAAAATGTATAACTGGATTGTCAAACGCAGAAAGTAATTTACATATGGAATTGTCTGATAAAACGTATCCTAGTGAGGATGAGGAATGGAGTGCGGCCAGTTTAATTAATAGTACCCTGCAGGATGCGGGATTGCAAAACAGTATAAGCCACAAAAGCTGGATGTGTGCTGCTGTTAAAAAATGAGAGTGTGTAAGAGATAACACGGGTAAATATGCACAATAATAGTAGCTTCACTGGAATTGCAGAGCACTTACTTCAAGCATGCGGTAGAATCCGAAAACAGGGTTCAGTTTAGAAAGTGAGCGTGCTATCAATTTCAGCCTTGCTCCGCTGCAGGGACCGGAGACGATAATCTGCGTCCTTTAAGAAAATATATTGCGGAGCTTCCGAAATCAGTGTTCAGTTTCAAAAGCGAGCAGGCTAATAATGTCAGATCGGATTCATATAAGGTGATAGGCTTGTCATGTCCTTTAGGATAGTCCTATCATGTATACCTCATTTTACATACATTGTCCCATCCACACGACAATAACGATTCTAAACAGGTAACCTTTTACATAGAAGCTTGCTCCTGTCTCTTCGACACCAGGCTCTCAGTACTTTATCATAATCCCTGTACCTGACGTACATAAACATGTCCTCAGGCACGGTATAAATATTCTGTATAAGGGTCACCACTTTTTTCATTCTTGGACAACAGCCAGCTATGTATGACCGCATTTGTTTGGAAAAACATTCATGACTGATTCCAAAACATATTGATTCTAGAAGAAACCCTGGAGTGAACACTCTATTATAAAAGATCCTTATTCCCCCCTGCAAATTAGAGGAGAATTCCTTCCAAGCTGACACGGGTTCCAGCATGCCGAATCTTCGACACACAGCGGTCTGACATCCCTTGCGTGGCGTCATCCCCAGAGAAGAGACGGGTCCTTCGTTCTCAACCATCAGGTGAGGGGGCTGGTTCTTTCCTAGGGGATTCTTGGCTACATATAGGCATATACATGCTACACATACAGATCTACCTGGTCCTGGGGATTCCTGGGAACTACACGACAGGCTCATCTTAAATTCAGTTTGGTGAAGATCTTTGGGCCTTGAGCAGCCTCCAAGATCTCTGATATAAAAGGCAAGGGATAACTGTCCATTACAGTCACTATATTTAAACTCGTATGATCGATACATATACATATGGAGTTCAGAGGTCCCTTTTTTAGGTACAAAAAACAAAGAGGCTCTGGTACGGGATTCAGATAGAACTATTTATTAGCCAAGTTAGCGTGAGCTTGTCGTTCCAGGGAAGACAAAGAGAAAATGCAC
Source organism: Triturus cristatus (assembly GCF_964204655.1). Lineage (NCBI taxonomy): Eukaryota > Metazoa > Chordata > Amphibia > Caudata > Salamandridae > Triturus > Triturus cristatus. The sequence goes on from NC_140591.1 coordinate 320,239,080, forward strand.
CCAAAAGGAACCATAGCCTCAGGAAGAATGTCAAAGGCACAATCAAAAGGGCAATCAGGAGGTAACTCCTTGGTTGTTGACTATTGAAATACACCATTGTATTCATAATAGATGTCAGGTATTTCAGGAGTTGTGTGACTGTCCAACAGAAAATGCAATGCAGAATTTCAGAGCCTTAAATAGAAGATTAGTCAGCAGTACAGTGAGACACATAAAACTCCGAACCTTAGAACAAAGTTTTTGAAGACCACTTTATAAAAGAATTGTGTCTTGCTAACCAATTTATACCTAAAATAATAGAATAGAAAGTGAGGAAATCAAATCAAAAGTGAGTTTTTCAAAATAGGCTGCTATCCTGAGAGATAAGGGTTGAGTTTCCTCAACACCAAGCCAGAGGCCACTAAGATTCCATCCACTGCTCCTACTGCTACTGGAACTTTTTTCTTACAGACTGGAATTTGATAATCAAAAACCCATCAGAAATCCATTAAGACACTGGAAGCCACAAAAGTCGATAAGAACTGTCACTAAGAGGTGCTTAAGCTGAATTAGCAATTCCCACTGCAGAAGTACAAAATTGGAAGACCGTAGATGTGAAATCAAGTGTGAATGATTGCTATGCGCCTCTATTCCCTGCATTGGGGCAAGATTCCTAGTTTTCCACATTCCCAGAAAGGTGAACAAGGCGTACAGGGCAAAAACTCAGAAGATGATTCTGGCCACAATATAGACACTTGCTTACGTTGCATTGTCTTTTCTTCTTCAGGTAAAGGACCCTTAGTGAAACCCAATTGCATGGGCTCATCTTCTTGATTGGAACTCTTCGATTGAGTCTTGAATGATGGTCTAACAGCGTCTTTAAATGAGGATTTATTTTCGCAGTTTCATTCAACTTTTCTGAAGACTACTGTCTATTTGAATGGTCAGCTGAATAGGAGCTTGTAGAGATGAAGGTCTAGCAACTCTAGTGAGTTTATCATTTAGTTAATCTTTTAATGCTTTTTGAAATAGGATGAAGAGGGTGGAGTCCAATCAACTTCCCGACTAGACCTTAGAACTTGGAACTATAGGTATGAAAATACATGGAATCTTAGCTGAGCGCCCAAATTTCTTCTTGAGCAAGCAACATACGGTCTTGATGGTCGAATATATGTTTTAATTCTGTGAAAAAATCAGAAAAATTATCTAGGAGTGGGCTGGCTTTCATAACTAAGGGCAGAGCCCAAGCAAAGGGGTTTCCTGTGGTATTGCTGACAATAAAGCTCACCTTACACCTATCCCGGGCATAAATGTGAGGCTTATATGTGAAATGGACCTGGCAGGTGTCCAAAATGGTTTTTAGTTTCCTTGGTTTGCCATCAAACTTGAACTTAGCCAAGTCAGCCATGGGAGGATCCAAAGACCCTTGCTGCAGAACAGAAATGAACTGACGTAACAAGGCATTTTCAGTGGTCAATTTCTAAACCTACATTATTAAGTTGTTTACAGCTGTCAGTAATTCTTAGATCTGATCCATTACTTGAATGGGAGGGAGTCGCAACCTGTCAATAGCTCGTCTTCTAGGTGACACTTGGGAGTGTCTTCTTGGTTCGTACATATGGTCTTTTATCTCCAGATGAAGTACCAGATGCCATATTGTAGCTGGAAGTCTAGCTATACTCCAGAAAATAAATCCAGCAGGAAGAGAAAGAACTGGCGACCAGAAAATACCTTCCAGCTAACTAGCTAAGCAATACGGTGAAAAGCAGGAGAGCAATAGGAACTGGAGAAGATTATGGCTTGATTTGTGCTTTGGCACTTACAGCCAAGCTCAACTGTGCTCTCTCCAAGGCTGTCTGCTGTCTGTATCTTCTCCCCGTCCCCCCAGAAATGTAGTGTCTCCTATGGCCTTGGAAGTCACTAACAGGACTGATATCACTTCTTATCATCCCTTGCCACAATCCTGCACTTACATTGACAAGGACAATGAAGACTCTCCTGTAAGAGATTAACCCTTATCTCAACCGCACCATAGCCATGCACAGATCAAGCAGGCCTCCATGTAGCGATGGTTCAATAAATGTCATGAAAAATATGATAAAGACTTTATGATTACAAAACAAAAGTTTTCTTCAACATTTTCCAGTGTCTTAATTAGTGAAATAAAGTGATGGGCCTTGGATCCCACAAATTGGTCAAGTGTGGAAGCTGGAATTTGAGTCAGGATTGCACATTGTACAGTTGAGAGACATCCTTCAATCTTCTGTTTAACACCAATGGTCACTGCTTTGTTCTAAGTTAATCCATTATTGTTATTTAACTAGAGTTAGTGTATGGGATTCAATAAGTACACTTATCACTCATTAAATTATACTGACACTATACACACATATACATATATACATATATTGATTAGCATTATATTAGACATTATCACTGCATTTGCCAACTGAGAGAAAAACAACAACATAAGATCTCATAATAGTATAGGCTTCTCGAAAAAATCGAATATAAATACAATTTAAAATGTATAATTTATCAACAGTTATGCTGTTTTAAATAACTGGTGATTTTTAATAGGATTTTTTTGGCACTTGCACTTTACATTGTTTACATATTTATTTATTTATTGTAAACTGCGATTTTGCACATTGTTTAAATATGAATGTTAATATTTGTATTATCAATATGATGAATTAATATTGTTTGTACCTTGGTATTTTAGAACAATGGCAAGACGAGTCTTTTCTCACTGTTTGTTCACCAGTATTTAAGCACAGATTGGCCGTATGCATGTCATGTGATCAAGACAGTGTTTCACTGTCGAAACGCGTAATGCTGAAATGCCAGAGATGCTGATAACCTAAATGCAATAAACTGCACTTAAAAACTACGAAGAACACGCTGTGGTCCATACCCGTTTCCTTGGGGGATCCCAGGCACGACAGGATTTTGATACTTTGTATATATATATATATATATACATATAAATTCAGTGAAAAAACCATAGGTTTCACACATGTTATAGTTAGCTGGAAATTTTACTGATAAAAAACCAATGAAATTCCCCCGTTATAGTTAGTGCAGGCAACTATAACTCACGCGACCGCAATCCTCTGCTGATGACATATGTGTCTTTATGAAAAAAAAATATTTGTAATATATGTATAGCTAAAATTTAATGGAAGAAGACATGGGCAAATAAGTATCTAAATACAGTATTAGCATCAGCAGAAGATTGCGGTCGCGTGAGTTATAGTTGCCTGCACTAACTATAACGGGGGAATTTCATTGTTTTTTTATCAGTAAAATTTCCAGCTAACTATAACATGTGTGAAACCTATAGTTTTTTCACTGAATTTGCAAGGTTTTTTAAATGCTAATTCCTAACTATAAAGTGTGAAACCTATGGTTTTTTCAGTGAATTTGTACGGTTTTTTAAATGCTAAGTTACTTTACGCCATTCGTGGATTGCGCGCCCACTTAACGCAGTTCGTTCCGTGCGCGCACGTTGCGCTTCGCGCACCGTGCGTGCACAGTGAGCACGCGGTGCGCTTCGCGCACCGCGCGCCCACTTTACGCAGTTAGTGCCGTGCACGCACGGTGGGCACGCGGTGCGCTACGCGCACCGCGTGCCCACGTTACGCTAGATGGGCCATGTACGCACGATGCGCTTCGCGCACCGTGCGCACATGGAGGACATATGATGCGCTTCGTTGTGAAAGGTAATATTTTAATTTTTCACAGGTGTAATATGCCATGCACAAATGGTGCACTTCGGGCACCATTTGCACATGGGGTGGGGAGAGTTTGGATATTTTTTTTTTTTTATTAATTTTTACCGTACGCGTACGTTAAGCGTAATCGGCGAAATTATCGAAAAATTTAAAATTCCGTTTTTTACCTTGGGGGATCTTTGAGGACTCCCTCAACATGGCTAGGTGCTTAGGAGCTGTCTAAACAGCCCCTTTACATGTTTTTGGCCTTTGTTTTTTAACCCACTCTCAGAGTGCGAGAGAGAAAATGGCGGCCGCTACTTCCTGGTTTCGACCGATTCGAATGTTTACTAAGATCTAACAGCCAATCAGAATCGCGCTCGCGCACGTCACCGAACGCGTACGGTAAGCGCACCGTAAGCGCACCGTAAGCTGGCTCAGATATATATATTGATTTAAAGGCCATTTTCTCAGAATCTACTGAACAGATTTACACCAAACCTACAAAAGGCACTTCCTTGACCTGTAGACTACCTCTCTGCCAAATTTCAAGGAACTCTGTTCAGCCGTTCGGGCTGTAGCTGTGTCTAAAGTCCTATGGAAAAATGCATGGGAAAAACGCGTTTTGGGACCCCCCTTTTATCTCAGCCCCCGCTTGACGAATCCCCCCGACACTTTCAGGGTAGGAGCGGAGCGTAGCGCCCCATTAGTTTTGAAAATTTCGCGAGGATTCGTCGACCGGCGCCAAAGTTATTCAAAATAGAATGTTGCGGTTTTCCCATGGAAACAGGGTCCTAACTATAACTACCTACTGGCGACCGCCAGTAGGTAATATATATATATATATATATGTATTACCTACTGGCGGTCGCCAGTAGGTAGTTATAGTTAGGACCCCTTTTCCATAGGAAAACCTCAACATTCTATTTTGAATAACTTTGGCGCCGGTCGATGAATCCTCGCGAATTTCTCAAAATAGGTGGGGCGCTACGCTCCGCTCCTACCCTGAAAGTCTCGGGGGGATCCGTCAAGCGGGGGCTGAGATAAAAGGGGGGTCCCAAAACGCGTTTTCCCCATGCATTTTTCCATAGGACCTTTAGAACGAGCTACAGCCCGAACGGCTGAACAGAATTACTCGAAATTTGGCAGAAAGGTAGTCCCTAGGTCAAGGAAGTGCCTTTTGTAGGTTTGGTGTAAATCTGTTCAGTAGATTCTGAGAAAATAGCCTTTAAATCAATATATATATCTGAGCCCGCTTACGGTACGCTTACCGTACGCTTACCGTAAGCGTACGGTGGCGTGCGCGAGCGCGATTCTGATTGGCTCTTAGATCTTAGTAAACATTCGAATCGGCCGAAACCAGGAAGCGGCGGCCGCCATTTTGTGTATTTCACTCAGAAAAAAAAGAGTGAAAACACGAAAAGGGGGCAATGAGGAGAGTTACAGACCCCCTTACATTTGTGAGGGGGTCAAAGAAGGACTGTAAAGTACAAAGAAAACATTTATTGATTTTAAAAAAAATCACGGGGTACGCGTACGGTAAGCTTACGGTAAGCGTACGGTAGAAAAAAAAAAAAAAAAAAAATGAAAATCAGATTTAAGTGTTTAGATATTAGGGGGCTCTAAAAAGAGCCGTTGTGTTTATGAAATGATTTTTTAGTGGTACCTACAAGTAAGTACCGATGCAGAGTCTAAGGTTCAAGAGGAAGACTCTGTTCCCTTCATCATTGAAGTGCACACCATCTCCTCTATAAATGTCTTGCATGTCATAACGCAAGTTGTTGTGGTAAATGGCACCCATACCATAGTCACGGAGGAAAGCAGAAACAGATTTGTTGACGTGCTTTCTTGCTTTGTCATCGCACCGCGTGCCCACCGTGCGTGCACGGCACTAACTGCGTAAAGTGGGCGCGCGGTGCGCGAAGCGCACCGTGCGCGCACGGAACGAACTGCGTTAAGTGGGCGCGCACGCCACGAATGGCGTAAAGTAACTTAGCATTTAAAAAACCGTACAAATTCACTGAAAAAACCATAGGTTTCACACACGTTATAGTTAGGAATTAGCATTTAAAAAACCTTGCAAATTCACTGAAAAAACCATAGGTTTCACACATGTTATAGTTAGCGGAAATTTTACTGATAAAAAACCAATGAAATTCCCCCGTTATAGTTAGTGCAGGCAACTATAACTCACGCGACCGCAATCTTCTGCTGATGACATATGTGTCTTTATGAAAAAAAAATATTTGTAATATATGTATAGCTAAAAATGTATGGAAGAAGACATGGGCAAATAAGTGTCTAAATACAGTATTAGCATCAGCAGAGGATTGCGGTCGCGTGAGTTATAGTTGCCTGCACTAACTATAACGGGGGAATTTCATTGGTTTTTTATCAGTAAAATTTCCGCTAACTATAACATGTGTGAAACCTATGGTTTTTTCAGTGAATATATATATATATATATATACTTTGTTTCGTTTTGAGCCGAGGGATCAGATGCTCGAGGTCCGTCATGCCCATCCTCTGAAAACCGTGAGACTGTCGTCATTGGGCGGCCCAGGATTGCTTGGGGAGACGCTTGGAATTCGCCATACGTCTCCTGTCTTGGCTACAGTGTGAACGGGATGGTCGAAAGTTGGGGACCCGAGGCTGTTTGGCCCAGCATTTCCCGCGAGTTCCACTGCTGCAACCGGGCATTTGCCATCACGCTGCACTGTGGGATCTGCAGTCTGGACATCGAACTGTGGAGACACTTTACCAGCAAAGAGGTTGCAGGTGAGCCCTTTATCACATGGCAGGAGGGGCCTATTTTAGAAACCTACCAGTGCACTCGCTATTGGAACTGAGGCATTTGAAGAAGGCGTCAAGCCGAAACCGGTCATGCCGTTTGTTCTACAATAAACAGCTAACCCCCCCCCTGGTGTCCTCTACTCTTCTATGCAAGGAGGGAGAGGGAGGTGTGTGGTATATATATATATATATATATATATATAATCTACTGGCGGTCGCCAGTAGATAGTTATAGTTAGGATCGTGTTTCCATAGGAAATCCGCAACATTCTATTTGGAATAACTTTGGCGCCGATTGACGAATCCTCGCGAAATTTTCAAAATATGTGGGGCGCTCCGCTCCGCTCCTTCCCTGAAAATGTCGGGGGGATTCGTCAAGCGGGGGCTGAGAAAAAGGGGGGGTCCCAAAACACGTTTTACCCATGCATTTTTCCATAGGACCTTTAGTCCAAGCTACAGCCCGAACGGCTGAACAGAATTACTTGAAATTTGGCAGAGAGGTAGTCCTCAGTTCAGGGATGTGCCTTTTGCAGGTCTGGTGTAAATCTGTTCATTAGTTCCTGAGAAAATTGCAGTTAAAAGCATATATATATCTATAAGCGCGCACCGTGCGCGTACGGTAAGGATACCGTACGCGCACGGTGACGTGCGCGAGCGCGATTCTGATTGGTTGTTAGATGTCAGTAAACATTCGAATCGGTCGAAATCAGGAAGTGTCGGCCGCCATTTTGTCTCTCGCAGTCTGAGGCAATGAAAAACAAAGGGGGAAAACGTGAGAAGGGGGCAGGATGGACGGGTCCTGACCCCCTAGCCTTTGTCAGGGGGTCACTGAAGGACCCCCAAGGGTAAAAAAAAAAATTATTTTTTTTGCGAAAAATCGCGGGGTGCGCGAACCGTACGCGCACGGCACGAGCAACGCATCGTGAGCGCTTGGTGTGCGAAGCGCACCAAGCGCCCACAGCGCGCGCATGGTGCGCGAAGCGCTTCGTGCGCGTACGGTGGGCGCACGGTGAAAAATCTCAAAAAATAAAAATATTAATAAATACATAACTTAGCATTTAAAAAACCGTACAAATTCACTTAAAAAACCATAGGTTTCACACACGTTATAGTTAGGAATTAGCATTTAAAAAACCTTGCAACTTCACTTAAAAAACCATAGGTTTCACACATGTTATAGTTAGCTGGACATTTCACTCGTGAAAAACCATTGAAATTCCCCCGTTATAGTTAGTGCAGGCAACTATAACTCACGCGACCGCAATCCTCTGCTGATGACGTCAGATATTACATCACTGTATTCAGACACTTATTTACCCATGTCTTCTTCCACTTTACGTAGTTAGTGTCGTGCACGCACGGTGGGCACGCGGTGCGCGTGCCCACGTTACGCTAGATGGGCCATGTACGCACGATGCGCTTCGCGCACCGTGCGCACATGGAGGACATATGATGCACTTCGTTTTGAAAGGTAATATTTTAATTTTTCGTAATTTTTAGAAGCCATGCACAAATGGTGCCCTTCGGGCACCATTTGCACACGGGGTGGAGAGAGTGTGGATAATTTTTTTTTAATTTTTTTTTTTTTTAAATATTATAGTTTATCTCATCTGTTATAAGCCATGCACAATTGGTGGCCTTCGTCCACCAATTGCACACGGGGTGGGGAGAGTGTGGATAATTTTTTTTTATATATAATTTTTTACCGTACGCGTACGGTAAGCGTAATCGGCAAAATTAGCGAAAAAAAAAAAATCCGTTTTTGGCCTTGGGGGATCTTTGGGGACTCCCTCAACATGGCTATGTGTGTGGGAGCTGTCTAAACAGCCCCTTTACATGTTTTTGTGCTTTGTATTTTCATCATCACTCTCAGTGCGAGAGAGAAAATGGCGGCCGCCGCTTCCTGGTTTCGGCCGATTCGAATGTTTACTAAGATCTAAGAGCCAATCTGAATCGCGCTCGCGCACGCCACCGTACGCGTACGGTAAGCGTACCGTAAGCGCACCGTAAGCTGGCTCAGATATATATATTGATTTAAAGGCTATTTTCTCAGAATCTACTGAACAGATTTACACCAAACCTACAAAAGGCACTTCCTTGACCTGAGGACTACCTCTCTGCCAAATTTCAAGTAATTCTGTTCAGCCGTTCGGGCTGTAGCCCTGTCTAAAGGTCCTATGGAAAAATGCATGGGAAAAACGCGTTTTGGGACCCCCCTTTTATCTCAGCCCCCGCTTGACGAATCCCCCCGAGACTTTCAGGGTAGGAGCGGAGCGTAGCGCCCCACCTATTTTGAAAAATTTGCGAGGATTCGTCGACCGGCGCCAGCACGGGGCTCTAAGCATTGACCCAGTCTCGAGGTGCAGGGGAGTGAGTCAGTCGAACCCCATTCACAGTTCTGGCATCATTCTTCTTGCCGACGCGTTTCGAATTTACTTTCTTCTTCATGGGCTGATGATGGCAGAATTCAGCACCTACCAGGTAAAGTCTCCATTTATGCATGATAGCGCGCCCGGACTGACTCACTCCCCTGCACCTCGAGACTGGGGCAATGCTTGGAGCCCCGTGCTGATGTTTGAGTGCTCCTCATGCAAACGAAAACCCAAGCCTGAGCCAGGAAAATATATATATATATATATATATATATATATATATATATATATATTTACTTACATGTGCCTAGCCATAGGATTTGAAAGCTTGCTTTTCTGTTCGGAATTGTTGTAAACATTCTGTATTTTCCATCGAGGACCATTCATTTCGATACGAAATGTGTGTTAATCAAATAATTGATAAATGCTCAACTTAAATGCTTATGCAAATACATTCAAGTTATTTAATAATTTCTGCTAAAGCATATCATTGTTAACCATTATGTCACGTTTTGTTTTCTCTCGAAGAATATTGTTTAGCAATACGAAATAGCTTAAAGGGCATCACTTCATATCGATTGTTTATCCTAACAGATGTTAGCATCCGATCAAACATTATAAAGTGAATGTAGAGAGCTAGAAGTAGAGAAGAGATATTTCATGGCAGCGCTCTCAGGACAGGATGGGGACAACTTAAGCACCCAGTTTAACTGAAGGTTACTGAGAGCTAAGTAGCCTTCTCTGGCTGCCCCAGTGGCTGTGTTTGTTCTCCAATACACACAGCTGCTTTGAGACGGAAATAGCAGTCTTACTGTTCAGGAAGGAACAAGAGTCTTTTTGTTCCTTTGAAACTCAAGACAGGATTGTTATAACTAATCTGCTACAGCTAGTATAGTACCTATGAGCCGAAAACCATGTTAGAATATTTCATTTACTACTTTAGTGTTTTAAATGATGTCTTATCTTTAGATTTAGTAGGTGGTTTAGTTCTGTTGATGTGGGTGAGCCAACCATTCTTTCTGGCTGCAGAGTTGACTCTACTGGATCATCTACATGAGTTAGTGGTGGCTGTTTTGAGGGTCCCATACGTGCTCCATGCGCTTCTGCAAGACATTTAGCTGTATTCTTTTTTGTCCTGTAATGCAGATCATGCAAATCATACTAAATTTTTCTTATAACTGGAATGGTGTGCCATGTCACTGCTACTGAATTTGTTTTTGTAGTATCCCTTTACAGATTTTATTTTTTGTGACTCTGGACATTAAAAGAGTTTTTTTCCAAAAAGCTAATCATTGTGAGCCACACATTCCTCCATCAGAGTCTCCAGCTACTTTTCACTAAATTTAACTTTTCTGGCTCCAACGTTTTTTGCAGAATCTTTTCTGGCCATGTTTGAAAAATGCAAAGAGGCACTCAAACAGTTTCAAACTTTGTTCAGGGAACAACATCTGCCTTTCTGAGAGTTACAGAGGTCTAAACAAAGCATGTGTTAACGCACAACCTTAATGTGATGTTATTAAGCAGTTTCCAAATGTGACTTTTGCAATTTGCGATTCCTAAATACCGATTCACAATTTCCTAAATTGGCATTAGGAATCGCAAAACTGCGAATGCAAATCATACGGATTTGCAAATTGAGGAAGTGTAACTATGATACATTAAGACTACCGATTCCAAAATGCAATTTGGTTAACAGCGCAATTTGCAATTTGGTATTCCTGATCCAAGGGCCACATGTACAAACAATTTTAGAATGTGCAAACAGGTTAGCGACCCGTTTGCGCATGATAAAATTGTCATGGCCATGTACCAACACAATTTTACGAGTCGCAAAAGAATTGCGACTCGCAAAAAAGTGTTTAAAGACTCGCTATTTGGAAGGGGCGTTCCCTTCCAAATAGCGAGTCTCAAACCCATGTACTAATGTTTTGCGACCGAAATTGCGGTCGCAAAACACTTGCAATTACCACCTACTTCAAGTAGGTGGTATTGCACTCGCAAATGGGAAGGGGTCCTCTTCCTCTTTGCAAATGCATGCAAAATTATTTTTTGCAGGCAGGCAGTGGGCTGCATTTAAAAAAATACTGCTTTATTTAAAAGCAGTCCCAGACATGGTGGTCTGCTGACCCCAGCAGGCCACCATCCCTGTGAGGGCCTGTCATTCCCAATGGGCTCGCAAATTGCAAGAGGCTCATTAATATTAATGAGCATCGCAATTTGCGACTCCATTGGGAATTGAAAACAGTGTTAAACACACTGTTGTACATTTGATTTTGCGCCTCGCAATTTGGCACAAAATCAAACGGTCGTACATCTGGCCCTACATCCCCTAATGGACTATTTTGAAGACACCTTGGTAGGCTGACTGCACCGTTCTAGCGACAGACGCCAACCTAAGTTTCAAATTCAATGGTGGAACGAATATGACTGCTTCATGGCTCAAAAAACCAAAACCAACAAAGCAGTGGAAGGATAGCACAATACCTTCCAAGCCACATGAGGCCGAAGCCACCCTAATCTATTCAAATTGCTAGAAATCCTACAAAAAGAACAGAGCTACCAAGAACTTAGAATAGAAAGCTCTGTTAGCCAAATTAAGCCTAAAATATCTAGAAAGACCAATGAAATGTAAAATATTATACAATTCGAAAAATAGCTCTTTATAAATAACAAAGGACTACACTACTGTGCAGCCAGGGCAAAAAAACACTATAAGGCAGATAATAAAATAAATAACAATAAAATTCAATAGGACCCAAACTACACAAAACCTATATTTAAAATCAATCTATATAACAAATATTAGTTAAAAAAGATTCAATGAGATTGATAAATCAAAAAGTTTTATTATGAATGAATTTAAAACCAATAAGCATTTTGCAGCACAGACATACAAAATACAACATACAACATTTCATTTATACACACATAAAGAAATATATTTTCATAATAGCAAACATTTGCGCTCAAATTTAAGAACTAAAGTCAACTTACGGTTTGTCGTTCAACTCTATGATTCTCCTCCTGTCCAGAAAAGAGAATTTCATAAAAGTATGCAAGAATAAACTGCAAAAATATATGCAAAAAAAATACACAGAAATAATCCATAATCACAAAAAACCTGATAAGAATATTTTAAGCAAACCTAGCTCCTGGAACTCAGAAAACTGAAAGGAAATTTAAAAGTAATGTTGGTTAAAATTTAACTAAAATAGTTTCCGTTCAGAACACATTAAACAAATAAGGAAAACGTTCAACTTCTACTCAAATTCCTGTAAAAAACCATAACATACCCACCTTCACATAACATACTGCTCAAATACAAACAATACAAACGAAATAACAATGCTTTAAAACATTATTCATATATTAGCAATACCTTGGGAAAGTAAGTGCACTACACAAACTACAATAAGGCCTACGAAACTAAAATAAATAACACAATTTAACACTAAAACACACAACCATTACAAACTTACACACTACTTTACACTTACTACACCTACCTATGCACATAAATCCCCCACTAGTAGCTCAAAATTGGACTACCTTATCCATAGAACAGCAGCAGGAAAAGTGCGACCAGCGGGTAAAAAAAATCACCTAACGCCAGGTGCTTTTAAAACGTAAGTTACTGCTAAATACAGTGTCCACCCTGAGGTCAGGACTCTCCAGGTCAGCGCCCAGTGTGGCCGCACCTGTCGCACCCCCCCTAAAGGCGGCCCAGCCAGTGCTTGCTTCAACCCACGGAGACTGGCCGACCAAGGCGCTATTACTTACCTTTAAGCATTATCTGTCTGATTGCCCCATTCTTCATTGAGCTGTATTGGGCACCCAACACCGTATTTGCACCCTGCACCTGGCCGTCCCTTTGCCGCTGGTGGTGTACTGTTGGTGCTGAACGGAACCTTGCCCAATACTGAACTTAACTCCAGAAGACTGGTGTTGTAAGTCAATGTTACCTATATATATTCTTCCTCCCTTATGTTAACATTGCAAAATCTGACAATTGCACTTTTGGTATTGCAAAACGTATTTAACTACAACGAAGTTCTGTAGATCTACAAAATAAATAAAACAAAGTAATATTTTTATAAATTGGTCTCGGATTTATTAATTGAGTGTGTATCTCATTTATTACCACAATGTGTACAACAAATGCTTAACACTGTCCTCTGATGAGTCTAACTGCTCACCCACACTACCGCAACAGACAGCATTAGGATTATCTACTTTAGCCTCTGTAAATCCTCTAGGGATCCACTGGACTCTCAGCACACTATACCTCTTTTTGGTATAGTATATAGAGAGCCAGTTTCCTACACCCACTGTGAACTGCAGATAACACTGGTGGGCAGGCAGGATAGAGATATGGAAATACGCGTCCTGCAAGTCTAACGCTACCATCCAGTCTTCTGGATCCAGGGCAAACAAGACCTGAGCTAGCACAAGCATCTTGAATTTCTAATTTTTGAGAAAGAGGTTGAGGGCTTGGAGGTCTACGATATGATGAAGGCCCTTATCCTTTTTAGTTAACAGAAATTAGAGTGAATAACAACCACAGCCTACTTAAGGCCCTGGAAACCTCTCTATGGCTCCCTTAGCCAAGAGGTATGACTCCTTGCGGAGCAAGGACAAATGATTCTCCATCAGCCAGTTGTAAGATGGAGGCATGGAGGGAGGGGTGGTCTCGAAGAGGAGGGAGTAGCCCCTTTGGATGATCTGCAAAACCCACCTGTCTGATGTTATGGACTGCCAGTGGTGGAGATGATGTCAGATCCTGCCACCAACTGGTAGCCCATGATCTAAAAGGGCAAGAGTAGGAAGCTTTGGAGGCTGCAGCTGCTGGGAGGGGGGTGGTGGCTGGAAAAGACCGTTGGCTATTGCCGGTAGGAACAACGCCTTCCCCTCATCTACACAGAAGCTGGGAAGCTTGGTGGCTCTGTGGGTGGGACAGGGTTGGCGCAGTTGAAAAATCCTTCCGTAGCCACGAAAGGAGTGCAAGGCAGACTGGGGATGATGTGAGGCAGCCGAAAGGCCCAGTTATTTGCCCGTAGCATGCGAGTTGTTAAAGCGCTACGGCATCGAGTCTGCCTTGTCTCCAAAGAGACGAGTGCCATACAAGGGCATGTCCATAAGGGAAGCTTGGACATCCCCCAAGAAGCCTATAATTCTCAGCTAGGCATGGTGCCTCAGGACCATGGCTGAGGAAACCGTTCTGTCCAGGTGGTTGTGTCTAAACCACAATGGATCATGAACTTTGCTGCGCTTCTCCGGTCTTTGATGGCTTGGGAGATGATTGCCCGTACCTCCTCCTCCTGCAGCAGCACTTACACAACCGTATCCCACAGCATGGAGAAATAATGGGCCAATAGACATGCAGTGTTTCCAGACCTCACAACCAGGCTAGTGGAAAAAATAATTCTTTCTTAAGGAGTCCGGCCTCTTGGATTCCCTGTCCCGGGGTGCTTTATGGAACATGCCCTGAGATGTGGAAGCTTGGACCACCAAGCTCTCTTTGGTAAGATGTTAGGTGAGGAGTTTTGGGTCCCCAGAAGTGGGGCAGTGGCAATGGGCAACCATCCTATTCACAGGAGCCCCAATGCTGGGTTTGACCTGGTTCCCAGAAGGAAGTCGGTGAGAGCCTCATCGAATGGGAGTGGGGTTCTGAAGAGGAGACTCTCAGTTGCAGCACCTTGGTCAAGAGATTAGTCTTGACAGCCACTGAGGGTAGCTGAAGGTCAAGGACCTCAGCCGCTCTCCACACCACCATAGTATTAGAAGTTCCCTCCTCTGTATCTATGGTAGGAGGAGAAAGTATGCCTGGATCTGGAGAGGTATTCAATCCGCTGGCATCACACCTCACACCAGTTCATTCTAGAATGTCCAGCACTCCTCCCACTCCTCCCCGAGGCCTCGGCGATGAAAAAAAGGTTCAGGATCTGATCTAGTAACCGAAGGTCCCGCTGGTATCGGCTGCGGCATCAGGTGACAGGGTTCCGGCTCTGTTTTGGAGTCAGGGATGATAATGGGGCGGGTGCCACGAGTGGGCATCAGCGGTGCCAGGAGCGTCGGCATCAGCGAATGTCAAAAGGGTACGACCGGTTTGGATCGGAACAATCATTAGAACCACAGGGGCCCACTTGAGCCTGAGCTGGGGAATCAGATGGGGTCCGAAGGGTCCTCAACAGGGTCGGGCTGCCCAAATAGAAGACGCAGGGCCTCATAAAACTCTTTACATTGGGCATGCGTCACTCCGGCCTCCGAATATTTGGGGAGGTGCGGAGCAAATACAGGCACAGGCTCCGCAGAACAAGGCCTCAGATGCAGATGCTCCTTCGTCACGTCGCCCAACAGATGAAGAGAAGTCGAAGAGAGATTTGACTTCTTACTCTTCTTCTTGTGCCTCTTACCTGAATGTCCTGATGATCTCGAATGGGACGAAGAAGACTTCGGACTCTCTGAAAAATCCCACGACCTTCCTCACAACTGGGACCTCGACTTCTGCAGAGTCACATGCCGGGCAGCTAGCAAAGCGTCGGGCACAACGGCTCAGCAATAGGAGCATGACTTGGTGTTGTGGCCATGCTACAGGCACTACAGACAGACAAGGTGCAGATCGGTCATCGATATCGCTGGGTGACAGGCTCCGCAGAGCTTAAAACCTGTCCTACATGATGATATCCTCAACACACCAGAAGCAAACCTCAAAAAAATGTTGACAAAAAGTCACAAAATTCCTGTCAAAAAAGGAGTGGCTCTTCTCCATATCAGCGCTGGCTGGCGCAGAAAGAAAGAAAATGACGTCAGCACACATGGGTGGCGCCTCTATAGGTACCACAATTTAAATATGGTGCGGACGCTGCTGACGAAAGACGTAGATCTGATCGACACCACCTACCAGCATGCAGTGGTACTGCTAGAAAAATCTTCAGGATGCAGTCTGGTGCCACGAAAATTCAAAGATAAGAAGTCTGTGGCTAGAAGTCTCTATCAGATTTGTCTTCCACTCATCTCAGTGGAATCATTTTGTACCATCTCATAAATAAGCACTGGCAAAGCCAAAAGGTCTTGTTAAAGCCCAAACTATTGGCACTGTCAATGTGAATGTCTTTTTGCCATATTTGGTAACCTGGCATATGTTACTGTGTCAGTGTTGTGACTCAAATAAGAACAAATGTTAAAAAGAAACACCACACTCAAACATTGAACTGCAAAAAGGAAGCAACACGGAGACAAAAATCTTAGGAGTAAGGGATTAGTCAAGTGAAACTATTTGGTTGAATTACACTGAAAGAGACAGATTACCTTTTTATAGGATAATTCAAAGGGAAACGTAAAGTTGCCACTCCGGATACAGGCACCCCCAAAAAACATGCACGTCGTACTTTTAGTATCTGCATTGTGAAATGCACAAACAGACTGCCTGCTTGCCACGTATGCTACAATGACGTGTTTACAGAAAACCCAAAGTCAGAGCTTCGTATTACAAGAAAATATGAAACTCAATCTTTCCTTTGAATTTTTGGGGAGACCTAAACAGATTTACCAAGTTGCATAGCTGTGCCGCTTAAAAACATTTACGCCTTGTTGAAAACGCATTAAAAACATTGGCAAAGATTTTCCTTTCCTTTCTTCATGTCTTTTGCATACCCACATTAGCTTGTTAGGTCTGCTTGGTTCTTGTTAACAGTTCATAAAAATTCACAGCCCACAGCAGAAATACAATCACCTACTAAGGATCATGTGTCTATGCAGATAATCTTTCTGGAAACGCTATCTCTCAGTCCGTCAGGCACAAAAGTTAAAGATATATTCAAATACACTTTCCCCATTCCTCAGCTCAATGTTCTCTTAGAAACTTTCTTGCTAACCATGCTGTTTACATCAGTTGGAACATGGTAATTGTAAATGCGACACTGCAGCAGGCCTGTTCAACTATTTAGTTACTACCAGCCTCATAAAGAATCATATCAAATCGACTAGCGTAGTGAAAACCTATAAGAAATGGATAGTTCATGTCCAAATATCTCAGAATCTGCAGCTTGAGGCACATAATTCAAACATCTGTTTGTTCAATATGACAGATTCTAATATTATATCTCAGAACAGTTTGATAAGTACTTTAGAAAATCACTTTTTGAAAGCTGTAGAACGTACTAGCTGTCCAGTATTCATATCTATGCATTATGGTAACGTAAATACATATGTAAAGGATTCATTTACTGCTACTTTGATGTGGTAGATTTACATGTGACAATGAAGGGTATCCAGTACTGCCATTATTGGGTCTTTTAAATAAATAAGCACATCTTCCACATACACAGTCACCATGTGAATTGTCAGTCCCACCTTAATATCTCAATCAGCCAGATTATTGCTCTAAAATCTGCCAAGCAGTTCTGTTGACAGGTCAAAAAACAATGACAGAAAGCAACCCTTTTGGGGATTTCTCTCCTCTTTACAGCTTTGTGAGATCTCCTGACAGTTCTCTCCAGTAAGCTATATATGAATGAATTTAACATATGCCAGATTAAAATGTATAGACCATAGTACGTGGAAGAGAAAGGCCAAGCTAATAATATTGAAAGATTTTTCCATGTCTGGGCACACAACAACATATTCATTGGTTAATTTGCTTGTTAACAGTTCTATTCCTGTTTGGCATAAAGCCACTCTAATCCCTGTGTGTCAAATCAGAAATTACCTTTACTGGTATTTTTTACCTAGGATGTGAGCACCCATATGTATCATCAGTAGCAATTGGTACAATTGGAAATGTTGAGTGTTTTTACAAGGCATTCATTTAATCACTACCATTAACTTCCTCTATGAGAGTTGCACACCATTTTCACGAGCCCTGCAGGATATGTGGTCACTAATTATTCAACTTGCTTTACAAAGAGGTCTGTGGGAACGTATTGCTCTGGGGATCGTCCCAATAGGCATCCCTTCAGTAGCTATTAGCAATTCAAATAGCCTGATCATTGCTTCTAATTTCTCTATTTCCCGGTTTAATATTGGTAGCACAATATTTTCCAATATCTCATTCATCTGAGCTTCAAGGGGATTCGAAGGCACTATTTGTGCTCTTTAAGGTAAATCTAGCAACCCATTTCATTGGTATAATGCCATTGGTTGTCTCTCGCTTTAGTAACTAGGCCAAAAGCTGCACAGTTCCAGTCCCTTCCAAGTGGAGTCACTGCTTATATTCACGACATTTCAATTTACCTCGCATCTCACGCGCTGTATAAAGTTGTCTCTTTTCAATTAAATCTAAATCACACTCTTCCAGAAATGACGGAAACTCTACTTCGAACTCCTGAATGTCATCTTGGTGGATTTCAGATAGTCATCTCTATTTCCTGCTTTATCCCATCGACGTTTCTAATGCACAATTCACTGACTGCCATATAGCCTCCCACACAGAACTGAGTGGGAAAATAAATCCTTCGTTCTCATTAAAGTCATGTTCAGTGGCGGATATTTTATGGTATAGGTATTTACATAGTGCTCTGAAAAGGCATTCTGGCATTTAACTGCACAAGATCTGGAAGAGATCGCGATGGCTCTTTTGGAGAGCCATGTTTTGAGTGTTTTCTTGAACTGGGTAAAAATGGTCACTTGACAGATGTGTAGTAGCTCATTCCATTTTTTTGCAGCCAGGTAAGAAAAAGTGTGACTGCCACTCCAGCTGGAAATGATGAGAGCATGCGTGAAAGATTTCTGCCCAGCATTGGTCAAAATCCTAAATGTTTTTATCCTGGAGATGCTAAGAAATATAAACAGGTGGCTGCCATTTGGTACATTTCTGGGGCCATGAAAAGCTTCTGGTCAATAAGGATTCCCAGGTTCTTAATTGAGAATACCAGAGCCAAGATAGCCCTGAGCTGCAATGGCCACCAGTCATTAGACCAAGAGTGGGATTGTTACACTAGAAGAAGTACTTCAGTGCTGTTGGAATTAATTTTAACATGGTTTGAGTGCATCCAGCTAGCAAGCAAACAGATATCCTTTGGTTTGAGACGTCAGTGACATTATTTGAGATGGTGGCTATATATTTGATATGATAGTACTTCAAAGCCAAAAGAGTGCACAATCTCCACCAAGAGAAGCGTGTATGCATTGAAAAGAGTGGGGTTAAGAAAAGATCCCTGCAGCAATACCCATAACAGAGGAGCACTGCTGCTGGAGAGAAGGGGGTGAGTGGCACTGCTTGCACTCTGGTAGAGAGGAATGACGTAAGTCAGTTAAACGTGAACCTGCACTCTCCAAGTGTAACCAGGCATTATAATAGGATGGAGTAGGTAATGTTATCAAACGTCACTGGCCAACACTAAAGGACCAAATCACCAGTGCAGTCCTGGTCCAGGAGACTGGGGCTTCTTTAGCTAGTATGGAAACCCATCTCTGGGAGGTCCAATAAGGAGTTGGTTCCAGATAATTGAAGAGCTATTTGCTGAGGACATTTTTCAAAGTATATTTCATTCCTGAATCCAAAATCCTGCAATTTCCCTACTCTGAATCTCCACGTGTGTATCTTAGGGCAATGCACCGCCATTTATAAATCATGGCGAGAGGTGGATGATCCAAAAGCACCTTTCGAAAGTGTGTAATTGTTTGAAAACCCAAAAAATTATAGGTGCTTACAAACATATAATGAATTCTAGTAAACAAATTGAGGTGCTGCTTAATAGGAAAATATGTTATTGTCTCCATGTTGGTCCTTCCATCGATCAACCGTCACCATGTCTATCAGTTTTGGAGCCAACTGTATTCCTTTCCTAGCATGGGCCCTGGAAGTGTCAGTCCAGAAAGTCACATATGGCAAAATTAACATTTTAACTGGCACCAGTATACTCACCAAAATTGGGGCATTCAATCTAGCGAAACAAATGTAACATTTTATTTCCTGTAAGTTAGGGGCATAGCCATCAACCAAGCAATCCAAGCAAATACCCAACCTATCTAGCTGACCTTCAATTAAGATATATCTGCCTTCTGCATCAGGTATAATCTACTTTACCAGTATGGGCACACCTGGTACTAATATGCATGTTGCCCCCCTCAAACGAAGATGAAGTAGAATACATACTACAGTTGGCCCACCATCATTTAGTCAATTTAACATATTCATTTTTCTTCAGGTGTGTTTCATTTAATAATGAGACTTGTGCTGCATTGCTGCATATAAAGCCACCCTCTCTGTATTTTGACCTAAAAATTCAACCATCTCATAGACCATGTGAGGCTCTTGATTGCACATCCTATCGTAGCTTTTAATCCATAGGTCTACTAGTGAATAACATTCCTCAATGTAGTCAATTTCCCACCCACTTGCAAGTTAGAGGAGTGGTTAGGAAAGTTGCCTTTGTAGAAACAGCTCATAGGGCCTGATTACGAGTCTGGTGGTCTTGCGACCGCCAGCATCGAGGTGGCGCAGTAGTGGCGGGCCATCGTTTTGCCTATTACGAAGTTGTATCGGCGGTGGACCGCCTGCTGCACCGGGGAACAGTTGTTCCCTGGTGGTGGCTCAGTATATTGTAAGTTCCAGCTCCGCCAGCCATTTCAGTGGGGAGCCCCATTATGAAAAGGCTGGCGGAGCAGGAACAAAGGGAGCCCTGTAGGGCCCCCATGTGGCCCCCGCCATGGGGATACATGTGCCCCCCCCCTCTGTATCCCCACAAAGTTCTAGCACGGCATGGACTTCCACGTACATGCCGTGCTGGAACTCTTGTGACGTTCCCATTGCGGTGCCTGTTTTCCAGGCACCGCCATGGGAAAGGCAAAGGACCAGCGACCGTATCATGAGTTGAACTCGTGTAACATGAGTTCAACTTGTGATACGGTCAGCGGTCCTTGCGCAGGTTTGGCACAGCAGAGCCAGCGTTGAGCCGGGGCAGTTGCGCCAAACTCATAATCAGGCCCATAGAGAAAATGTCCAATTACCCCTCCAATCTCTCCATCCCTCCGCCTCATCTGTCCAATCACATCAATACAGAGGACATTTTGTTGAAAAGGAATTCTACTCTCGAACAGTCTGTTAGCAACAATCTTTATAAACAGAGAGGTTCTCTCCCGATCTCATGCAGTTGCCATGGTTTCCTCCTTTGTTCGATAGGGTTACCGCCATTCAGTACTAACCTAGTTGTTCCCAATTCACACCTCTGTTCTCAATAAAGCTTAAATAAGAGGGGCGCGGAATGTGAAAAAGTAACCTGCCTCCCTTATATAAAAATTATCATAACAAAGCACCATTAGCATTTAAAGTATATGAACAGCTCTAGCATATATGCTCCTTTAAATCATGGTCTAAACTGTATTGTTAATATATCTGCTGCACAGATCAATCATTAGTTGCTAATATTATATTCGGTCAGGGGCTCACTATACTTGTCTAGCCAATCTCTACTGTAATTCTTTCTCCGTTTGTTGTGTCTCAGCAGGCGAAGCAGCCAGCCTCCAATCCTCTTGTATCGTAATGCTGTCAATTCCAAATGTTTTTCTATGCTTCAGTTAAGTTGCCTGCACCTACTCAGTGCTGGGATCTGTTGTCAGTCCCTTTCTTTTGGCACTAATTTTCCAGACTGCCAGAATCTCAAAGGGCTAGAGGGCTATGGGCCTAGTGTTACCTAAATGGAAAGCATTACCAGCTACACCTCCGGGAATACCCGCTGCACCCCAATTTACGTGCTTTAGAACCTGCAGGATACAGGCCTGATTATTAAGGTGAGAAAGTGCCAAATGGTGATGGTATATAGTATTTATACATTGGCTACCAAGCAGGCAGTGGTCACATTTAAACATTCATGCTATCTTGCGTTGGGACCCTCAACACCCAGACATAGTTGAGAACCTCCTGGGGCCACACGTGGTATTACAGAGCATTTAGGAACAGGAACAAGAGAGTTGTAGCACTCTCAAGTGACCTGGCATCAAGCAAGCAGTCAAACTTGTGAACGGAACACGGGAATCTCAGAAGGCCTTTGACACCCTTTACTTCACTTGGCTTGGTCATGCCTACGTGCCCTGACATTTTGTGGTAGATTTGACAATTTACCATTTTCAATACTGTCATTTTCTCTTTTATGTAACTCCTGCTTTAACCTTATTCTAGACTTAATTAGTAGAATTTTATATAACCTGTACTGGCATAACCCTGTTGTTGACTTTTGTGTTCTTGAATGTAATTTTTAAAAAAAGTTAAAAAGTTTCATGATACACTGAAGGAGGTTTTGTTCTCCTCAACAATGAAACGAGCACTGGACTAAGGTAAGGAATTTATAGTGCAAACAGACGCTTCAGATCATAGCATGGGAGTAGTGACCGATGAATGAGGATGATCAACATGAAGCCATTACATCATTAGTAGACATTTGCAAACCATAGACCAGGTTTTGGCCACTGTAGAACAACCGGCCTGTGAGTTTTGAATGGTCACTGAAAAACTGCAACCCTTCCTCTTTAGGACTTTCATTGCTCAGAATAATCACAAAACGTTGAGGTGGATTTAGCAGGTGAGACGGGAGAATCCCAAACTCTTGACGCATTAATTTTCCTCTAAGGTATGGACCTTTTTCCTTTCCTGAGACTATGGAGATTGAGCGTCACTTCTAGGCACGGCAACCTCTATGAGTGTCAGGTCTGGCTGGTCATTGTAATGACTGGTATTCAGAATCAGCCTATTGTCATCCCATCCCTATAACTACACAAGATTTTGCAATTCTCGTTGAGCAACCTTCCTTGATCCATCACTGGTGCCCTACTAACCCATAGAACTAGCAGCTATGTAGTACAGTTGTCTGCAAGACTCTTTTCATACGTCATGTCTGTCTATGAAGTCATCATTTAACCTACTTAAGACCCACAGTGAACACGTTAGTGTTACCTTCAAAACCATCACAGTGTTAGAGGACAGCCAACAGCTCAAAAAGTCTGGAAAGAGCATTATGGCCAGTGTAATTCAAATGCTTTAGGAATGTTTGGCCAGCCTGGTTAAGACAGAGGAGATAAAAACTAGATGAGACAAATGTCTTGTTCGGGTAGAGAGTCAATAAGATCACGTAAGCAACATGCTAGATGATATACCCAACCTCTGAATTATGGGCATTAGGAGAAGTCCTAATGGGGCACGTTGGGCATTAGGAGAAGACCTAATGGGGCACGTTGAGAGATTTGTAATTCAACTGCTCAGCCAAGAGTTTTTTAAGTGGAAGAACTAGGACTTTGAATGGGAAATTCAGCGCTCATCATTTCCTCTTCAAGATCAAGTTCTAGGTTACATGTTTGTGAACCTTCTTGATAAACATGCCCAGTTTTATACTTTTTGTCCAACTTTACGCTACTGTTCACCCAAACCAACAAGTGCCAATATGTATCTATCTTTTTTTTGTGACTTCACCAACCTGACTATTAAGCAGCGCAGCTGCGTACTCCAGTTTTTCGCCAGCTACAGTGTACTTGCAAGAATCTCCTCGCTTGAACATCTTCCTGAAAGACAAAACACGATGTTTGGAAATTCAGGTTTTTACAATCTAGGATCAACTATTTGCAAGAAGAAGATAAATCAGTCGACAAATGAAGCAGGTTCTTCCTGAAGTTATTCGAAATGGATCGTACCTTCTGAAACTGGAGGTGTTCTTCCAGCTGTGAATAATAAAGGCTGCCGTGATGGGGTTCAGCCATCTATTTTCTTATAGTGTGCCACTCATTAAATAGGCAATTGGATTTTTACATGTTTCCAGCATACGGCTCTGCACAAAGCACTTCTACTGTTGTTGGTTTGAAGCATGAGGGACCCCTGTGTGATCCACCCTCCACCACGCTCTGGCCCCCTTTCTTTGCTCTGCTATCCCTCTTTCCAGTCTCTGTTTTTTCTGTCTTCCGTTCTGCACTCTGTCTCTCCTCCCCCTCTCCACCCACCTGAGTGATCATGAGTGTTTTGATTTTCCCCTGCTCTCTCTGCCCCCTTATCTCTCCCCTCACAGGCCTTGCTGACTACTTGAATCTGCTTATCAGCCCAATAGCTGTGCAATCCAAGGGCCTTCAAGTTATCCGTTGTGTCCCAGCAGAAGGAAAGGATATCTGCTTTAGATCAGCTTTTGGTGACACATTTTGCTACTGTTAACTCCAAACGTTTGTGAATTGTGTACATTTCTACCTGCCATTTACTACTAATGTTTACTGCTGCAAGACCCAGTCTTTGTGTCTCCCCCCACTCCCCTCCACTCTTCCTCCATTTCCCCCTCCCTATATGCTCTCCCAGACACAAGTTGTGGATTAGAAAACTGAAAACAACCCTCCTCCAGGTGCACTCATTTGAGTGTTGCTGGGCAGCCACTAGACTGGGCCTGCAGGTGAGCCCAATAGCCTGAGAGAGGTCACATGACCTCCCCACCAGCCTATCCTAGCTCTCCCACCTCAGGCGTCTCAGCCTGGGCGTCGCAACCTGGTCGTCGCAGGAAGCGGTGGAGAGAAGGGTGAATTCTCTGTTTGGGCCTGCAAGGGCCTATGGTCAGAAATGCTGTCCTTTTCTCTACTGATACAAATGTTCCAGAATCATCCACAACAACTAACATGCACACAATTTCTCAGAAAACTCACACCTATAACTCTCAGTAACCCAGGGAACTCCAAACAACCCTCACCCACCAAACAATAACCACCTCTACACTTACATATCCATGTACCTCTACATCCACACAAGGGCCCCTTCACTTCTACACAAACCACAGCTCTGTGCTAAACCCCAAATGAAAACCCCTTTGCCCACTAAGGAACCACCACACAGAGTACATATCCATACTTCCCTCAATCTCACATGCCATCTCCCTTTTCTCACTAAATCCTTCCACAACCCTACACCTAATCCATATATCGCCCATACCAGCCCTCTCAACCCTCTTTCATACCCTCCCCCTACACAGCCCGCCCTCTTCGTGCCACCGAAACACCAGGAAAAGACTCTTTTAACACTCTTCTCCAACAATAAACCTACCTCTGCCCACAACTCACCCAACAACTAACTCTTCTAACCCCTGTTTATCCTGTCTTTAACAGATACTTTCCTTTAACCCCCAAGCCCTAAGGAATAGTATAATTTACTATTCCAACACCTTCCCTACTGTTGTGCATGCTGGAGTTGGAATAGTAAATTATACTATTCCTAAATCCAGGGCACCCCCTACAGCAAGTTGATCTAATGACTTGCGATGTAAAGGTATCTCATTCTAATAACGCAGTCATTGTAACGACTGCGTTGTAAAAGAACACGATTTAATAGTATGCGTTGTAACATGCTATACTCCTCCACAACGGCTCCTTTAAGAAGCCTACTAATAAATGCTAGTTTTACGTCCAAAACCAAGCAACACACTTTTTCCTCTAACTTTCTCAATCTTTACTGACCATCACAAAGCAATGGAACATTTATAAACATAGTTTTATAACTATTTATAAACACCTTTATAAACATAGTTTCAAACCTACTCACCAAATACTCAAACATCCTTGGTGACTTGAACATAAGGTTTCACACGCTTAATATGCCTCACTCCAGAGCAATCTTCACTGGCCTAGGCATGCTCAACCAACAACAGCTCATTCCCGAATTATCGTTGCAGGACACACCTTAAATTATATTTTTGTCAACCCAAACATAGTCGCATTATACCGTTATTCCGGTCACATGGTCAGACAACCAACTTATTGCATTCCAACACAAGATAGCACAAAACATCCCAGTTAAACTCAGTTTACCCACAACTACATATCCGCCTTGGATCAAGCTGAATTTAAAGGACCTAATAACCCAGCTTATTTCCAACACAGATCTGTACACAATAAACAGACTGTACAATTCAACAATCAATCTTCACCTTTCTCCCTATCACTGCGCACTTGAGTACCATCTGAAACACCTCTTTTTTCTTTCCTTTTTGGAGCATCAGTTATACAATGAATTTGATGCTTTCTTTTGCTGAATTATGACTAATGAATGTTGATCCAAAAATGTATTCGGATTGTTTGTTTTGACTTTCGCTCGCCTAAAGTGCAAATTAAATGTTGCATTTGTCATTGCTCACGTACCAGTAGGACCATGATGTTTTCTAATATGGCACTTTTTATCATATAAGCCGAGACTTGCCATTTTGAAAACAGAGAGGAAGATTTCTAGCAGAAGAAAGGTCCCGGGACAAGCGTACCAGGTCTGCACAGACTGAGATGCAGACCAGCTAATGGCAAAAGCCAGGGAATGGTGCCCGGTTCTAATCCCAGAGATCTCTATATATCACTGTGCTCACATAGGTTAGGCAGATATATCATTCGCCATGATAGGGCTTTTCATTGTATACAGTTTATAGTAATGCTAATTACAGTGCTCAGTTGTATATGTTTCCTAATTGCAGCACAGTTGCTTCATGATAGGGCACAAGAGTTTTGATACATATTGTGAACTTTCCTTGTTGTCTATCTTTTGTTTATTATGGACATGCATGAGTGACAGAACGAAAGGTGATGACCTGTTACAGCAGTTCCCTTGGGGACTAGAGTGTTGTGTTCTGGGGTGCTAACTTACCTGTTACACTGGGGAGGTTAGAAGGGCAGGTAAGACAATAAGAGCTAGTCAGGATTTGGGCCCATAGGTACTGATGTGGTACGGTGACTCAGTCCCTACCTACTGACGTTCTGTGATCCCAGGCATAGAATCCCTGAAACATGGCGCCCAACGTTTGGTCGAGTACTTATCCACTGTCAAGCAAAAACTGTGATGACTCATGGGCAATTAAACGCTTCTCTAGGAAATTGCAGGGTGGGGTCGGAGGGCTAGCAACCCAACAATCACAATCACAACTACTAATCGATTCCCTCTGATTTTATATGGAGCATTGGCATTCGAACAAGAACGTATATATAAACTTGAGAAATTTTTCATAAGAAATATCTGAAGCATATTTGACCAAAGTTAAATGCAAAACTGTGCCACCAAATATCTTGGCCTCACGGAACGCGTCTTGACCCCAGCGAGTAACAATAGATCAAGGCAGGGAAGGGATTTAGTGCCCAGTTTGGAAGAGGAAGTGCTGGGTCTAAGGCTCCAGCTTTGGAATACTTTGAGCAACTCTTTGAACTCTTTCTAGGACATGATAAAGACCCTGTCAAAACCCATTATTACCAAATTAAGATTCCATTGAGGCCACTATGAAACAGCTATCTAATGCGATAGAGGCCATAGCCATCCTGCTGAATATGCTTCGCTGACATCGGCATTACAGCTAGTGAATCTACAATGGCTGGCAGAATTGACAACAATGTACAGCGGTTTGGCCAGGTCTTGACCCACATGTTTCAGAATACTTGGTTAATTCGGGGCAAATCTCTACATTTACCACCAGAATGTACACTATTTTTTTATAGTATTTAAAAGGGTCGCACCCCTTCTAGTGTGCAGTATGAAGGGTGTGAGGAACTGACTATCAAGTTAAACAATGGATAGATAAAGGAGTTGGTATATTACGATATGTAATAAATGGAATAATTATGATAAGGAGAACAAAATGGATTGGGCCAGGACTGGAAACCGACAAAAATTACTATATTGTAGTAAATTTTAAATCAGCCTTTTACGCTGAAAAGGCCCTAACAGCTTTACTTGCCTACCAAGGGGAGGAGAGTATGATCTCTGTGGTTCTCTTAGGGTACATTTTAAGACCCTGCCACCTTAAAAACATCTTGTTCAAGGCTCAATGTTTATCATCACCCATACTACAAAACAGATCTTAAAGGGTTGGTTTAAAAGCAAGCTCAAATCCATCAGGAAAGCCCTTGATTGCATCCGTTTCCTTCCCCATAGCAATTTGGTGGAACAGGATTGACCGTCCCAGTTGCTAGAGAGAGAAGATACTTATGGGGGCGGTAGCTTTGGGGTCCCTGATGGCTCAATTATTGACATAACAATTAATCAGGGAGATGTGACGGGGATGAGAAGTGTGTATTTAAAAGAAGGAAACCTAAAAATCCTGACTTGGAATGTGCAGGGGTCAGAAGAAAACTAGAGAATAACTAATGGTGTACATTTATACAAAGCTTTCCGATTGTTTGCCTATAAGAAACTTGGCAACTGTCTATATTTGTTATGGAAGGCTTTAGCACAATCTTTACTCCTGCCCTGTCATCAAATAAGGGTAGGAAGAAAGATGGCATGGCCATTCCTTTAGCCAATAACAGGCAAGGTAGCGTGGGTCATAAAAGTTGGAACTCTCCTTACTTTCCAGATGGTTTGTTACAAATGGCGGGGAGGAAGGAAAGGTTTTTAATCAATTTCTCTAGCAATATTTTTTGATGAGTCTGTAGTTGACCTTATTTCGGCTTTTGATAATGAACTGGAAGCCCCTTTGAACTCATGTCGAGACGATTTTTATATTGTGTGGGTGGGGGGTTTTAATATC
Source organism: Triturus cristatus (assembly GCF_964204655.1). Classification (NCBI taxonomy): domain Eukaryota; kingdom Metazoa; phylum Chordata; class Amphibia; order Caudata; family Salamandridae; genus Triturus; species Triturus cristatus. The sequence continues at coordinate 320,267,388 of NC_140591.1, forward strand.
CAATGCTGTTGCTTAAGTTCTGAATGGTCTTGAGGTTTGTTAAGTAATGAGGGTGAGCAAATCACACACTTTGTATATTCAGGATATGGAGATATGGAAAGGCTCTAAACAACATTAACTTATTCTCAGATTTTTCAAGCCCCCATGAGTCGAGGTGGCAATCCTATGTAGCCACGGTAAAGCCAGCACTATTGATTTTATATCAGTATCGGGCAACATTAGCCCTCTTGTCAGGGATTTCCCCATTCCTTCCTCTTGTTTCAAGGATCACAATCTTTTGATTGCAGTGTTTGATTTTTTTGGGGGGGGGAAGATGGGAAAAACTATTCAAAGAGAGGAGCTGAAAGTTGGTAGACAGAATGGGGTGGCACTGAAATGGGATTATTCAATAAAGATACATTTCTAAGTGAGCTGGTCGACTCATGCAGAGAAAAAATAGAGTTGAGCGTAAATTAGAGTACTTCTGTGGAAACCAATGTTGCATCATACGTATGCCTGTCATTCTACATAAAAACTAAGTTATTGCGTCCACCACCAAGAGGGCTAAACAAAACAGGGCTGGTTTTATAAAGAATGTAGAGATGAAAATATGGCCATCTTGTCCGCCCTGAAGACTGTCCCATCGGACCCATAGGTACTTAATAAGTGTAGATCATGGGTACTCACATGCATTTTCCCGGGGGCCACAAAGTTTGGTCTATGGCATGACAGAGGGCCGCACTAATGCAAGCAGGGGGTGTAAAGTGGGAGTAGGGGAAGCAAAGCATGTACATGTAGTAGCTATCTTTAAAAATGAATGTGTTCATAAAGTTATGGTCCTAGTTACTTCCTTTCCCTAACTGCAATTATTCTTTGAATAAAGGTTTGCTGTATATTTTTTAAAAAAATCCATGTTAGTGCTGTGTCGAGTAAAGGGCAGCCCCTCCCGTGGGTCAGGAGGGCTGCTTGCGGTCCCCGGGCCGTACTTTGAGCATCACTGGTGTAGATCATATTATAAGAGATCACTGGTGATAAGAAAACAAAGGCATGGGGATGAAGCCTGGGAAGGTATCCTGAAAGCGAGTAGGTCAAGTGATAATATGGCATTCTGGAGAATTTTTAACAACCCCTTTCTATTGGAGGACAAAGGACCCACACTAGAGTCCAATATTCCTCCAGACAATATTTTATATTTTTCGTGTATGTTTTTAGGTGAGGAAGACTTCTGTAAAGAGGTTTCAACCAATCCTAAAAGGGATATTGGGCCAGGATTAGCGGAGGGTTTAGTCTTTGATTATGGGGAAGTCTCCGCCACACTCAATGGATGTTGCAAGGGCAAGGCCCCAGGGCCAGGTGGAGTCCCACTGGATTTATTTATTGGGTGTATTGCCTTGTGGGCATCATTGCTAACTAACGTCCTGAATGCTGCGGCCAGAGTAGTTCCTCCTCCCTCGTAGAGGAAGTCAGTTATTGTCCCGATTTTTTACGAAGGGTAAGCCTGTTATTGACCTATTTCTGTCTGGATTCCATTATGAAGGTAGGGAGGTTACTTTTTGACAGTCTTAAAGGGTGGGCACACAAACATAAAGTTTCCACTGTTCAGTATGGCTTCAGGAAGGGAATTGGTACAGCTGAACAATGTCTCAATCTGGCACTAATTATTGATAACTATACAGTTTTCATGCACAAGACATTTATGGACTTCTCATCAGCTTTGGATCTTGTCAATTGCTCACTGTTTTGGGACATACTACTTAAACTTGAGTGGGCATAGGTATTATTCACAATTTATCCGACGGTTTTATCTTGAGACTACAGCATCTGTATATTATTGCCACAATGGTGAATCCACTGATTATTTTAGAGTGAGTAGAGGCATAAGACAGGAGTGCATATTAGCTGCCTTTCTTTTCAATCATACATTAATGGCATAGACAGTTTCTGGCTGCACAATTGCTGGATGTGCCATATATAGGCTCTCGCCAAGCCCCAATTCTACTGTATGTGGACAATGCCGTATTAATGGCATGAGCAAGTAATGCTTTACAGTCGCTCCTATATAGATTTGTGACATTTATGGGGGATCTAGGATTGAAAGTTAATGGGCAAAACATATGCTCTGATAGTGGGGCCAGGTAAGAAAAAGGCTAGGCCATTTTTAATCCAAGGGGGAAAAAATTCCGGTGACTGATAATTTCTCTTATTTGGGTATTACCTTCAGTTCTCCAATTCTTGGTCTAAGCATGTGAACAATAAGAAATTGTACTTTGAAAGAACACTAAACGACATGGATAGATTTGCTGTTAGATTAGGAAGGAAGCTGATCAATTGAATAGTAACCTCTTTTTAGTGCAAAGCGGTATCAGGTGTCTGCCATACGGTAGAGGTGTGGGGCCACACTTGTATGGCTCCATTTCAGGCAGTGGAAAATGAATATCTAAAGAGATTACTTGCCATTTCACTTAATAGCGCAGATTATATTTGTCATTAGGAGTTGGGTATGACTTTTATTGAGGACTCTCAATTTCCCATCACTTATTATGGCATGCTGTCTGGTGAAAACAAGTAGCTGAATTAAACCAGGATTTGATCAGACTGCTTATCTCAGGATGGGTGCAAAAGAATTCCTTGGTTTAAGCACGTTAATATGCTCTGTGTGAAGTTGGCCAAACAAAATTATTTTACTGACCCTCAAAGACTATGTAAGGTCGATAGGAAAGATATGCGGACATTCCCGGTTGATTTGAGAGATAATGAGCATACAATGGCTAATATTAGCAAAGAATATGTTTGTGAATATTTAACTTTTTCGCTTCAAATTCAACCATATTTATGCTGGGCGAATAATAGGTTTCACCATTTCTGTTAACCAGATTTTGATTAAACACATTTCATATGTATGTAGATCCGCTTAATCTTCACCCATGCACTTGTAATGATTTCTCTGAACAATAGGTTTTACATCTTGTTTTTTTCTTTAATTGGTAACGAACCAATAAAGAAGTATATTTTACCCCTGTCCAGTGGTCCAGACTTTGTTTTTTTAATACAGACCAGCTTTATTATATCTACAGCGACTTCATACGCAATATATGTATATATATATATATATATATATATATATATATATATGAACACAAAACGCGATCTCCCACTTCCTGACGGCGAGGAAGAAAGCACACGGACGCCAAATCGTGCTTCAAGGGATTTTAATGAACGTCAGCACCCACACAGCACGCCATTACGCGTTTCGGCCACAAGGTGGCCTTGATCACATGAAGTAACCGCCATTATTATTTCCCTTATATACTAAGCACTCTATGACCTTGTGATGCTTGTGATAATAGACATAGAAAAAATGTATACATGGTAAGTGATATTGTTACAAAGTATACAAATATACTTGCAATCATTACACCATAGATTTTAAAACAAGAATCCATAATATTAGCTTTGAATTGTATCTTTTTCTTGTCATCTTGAATTTTAGGAGATGTACAAAAAATGACATAAACGAACTGGTTCTAAAGTGCAAATGCTAGTTGTGCAAATACGCAGGTTCTAGTGCAGTTTGTAGTAGCATTGGAGTGCAAAATATACATTCATAGTGCAAAAATGTAATAGTGCAAAATACGCAATAATAGTGCAAAGAGATAAGTGAGAGATAATGAGCATACAATGGCTAATATTGGCAAAGAATATGTCTGTGAATATTTAACTTTTTCGCTTCATATTCAACCATATTTATGCTGGGCGAATAATAGGTTTCACCATTTCTGTTAACCATTTCTGTTAACCAGATTTTGATTAAACACATTTCATATGTATGTAGCTTTTCAGGATGAGGCCAAGGATCCACTTAATCTTCACCCATGCGCTTGTAATGATTTCTCTGAACAATAGGTGTTACATCTTGTTTTTTTCTTTAATTGGTAACGAACCAATAAAGAAGTATGTTTTACCCCTGTCCAGTGGTCCAGACTTTGTTTTTTTAATACAGACCAGCTTTATAATATCTACAGCGACTTAATACGCAATATATATATATATATAAAACAGGAGTGCTCGTGTTTGAAAAGTAAAATACCATCAAGGTTAAAATACCGGAGGACTTCCATTAGAACTATGAATAACCAACACGGTGCACTATAGGACCTGAAGGAGGCATTCTAGTCACGTGACTTACTCTTGAAGTAGCGCGCCCCAGCACACCTGCGAGTTATCCAGTTCCATCTGTGAGCAAGGCAGAGAGCCGAAACGTTAGAAAATGGAATGTGGTGCTGCTGTTCTTGTGAAATAAACGTCATCTGCAGTATTGGGCCTCACTTTTTGTGCTACAGTGGTGGAAGGATGGGCTGCTCTGTGCCCATTGCGTGAGGCCGCTCTGTAGGGTCTTGGGCTCCTCAACGGGGGATTTTGTGTGTATATATATATATATATATATATATATATATCGAAGCTCCAAGGTTGCCCTGTTGTGGGAAGCACTCTGACGCTGTTCATGGGTAACACCCTTTTATTGGTACAAGAGGCGCAGATGGAACATCAATCGCGTAGGCAGTTCAGCAACGTCCCCTACAACTGAGGGGCCAGGCCAGAAGGCCAGTTAACTAGCTGACCTGCAATTGGGGACGTTGTGACGGATTTAAAGAGGGGCATGGACATTGAGGCCCATCCGAGGGCTTGAATTTGGCGGCAGTAACATTATGTGCAATGCGATCTAATTCGTCGTGGACTACATGGCCCAGCATTCCTCGCTCATGGCGATGAGCGGTCTATACAGACCGGGTTTTCTGGCATACTTATGACCCAGCATCCCTTGCTCTGAACGGCATGAGGGGCCCATCAAGGGCGGGCCATTTGGCAATTTAAGGGGCAAGTCCACAGAAAGCACACCTTCAGAACGTCTTTGCCTCTGAGGAAGAAGGTTTCTACACTTCGAAACGCGTCAGGCTCTGGGACGTTGCTGAACTGCCTACGCGATTGATGTTCCATCTGCGCCTCTTGTACCAATAAAAGGGTGTTACCCATGAACAGCGTCAGAGTGCTTCCCACAACAGGGCAACCTTGGAGCTTCGATATATATATATATATATATATATATATATATATATATGCGCCTCATGCAAATGATCACGCGACAAAGAGGACGAGGTCGAGGATCAACACGGGGAAGAGGACGATCACAACCCCCTAACGAAGAACCAGAAGAGGGGGCAAGACCCAAGAAAGGAAGAGGAAGGACAAAGCAAAATTGAAAAAAGATTTACAAAAAACTAATCTGATTGTTAACATCTCAAACAAAATCTTAAGTAAAGCACAAACCTCACTGCTGAACAAAGGTTTATCTTTTTGTCCTAATAAAGACATGGATCTGGCCAACATACGTATTGATCTTTACAAATTCTGCCGTAAAGTTAAACTTAAAAAATACTTCGAAGAAAGAAAGTCTCAACCATCATCTATACCTATAAGCCAAACTATTCCATCTTTGAGCATAAAGGATATCCCAGCCCTCAGAGTAGCAAATTCACTACAAACTGAGTCAAGTTCACAAGTAGAGATGAGTGAATCTTCTCAAGTATCTGACTTACAATATTGCCTGACAATGGGTTATGAAACTAACAGAGGTGGAAATAGTGGTCTCAAAACACGATCAACCTTCTGCCCACAACTCCCTCCGGCAAACAAAATAGATCTTTTCCAAGAAATCATGGTGGAGGAAATTAACAAAATGTCAACTAATCATCCCATGTCATTTCCAAAAAAGAAAACCAAAAAGAAAAAGACATGGAATCTCACACCTGATGAACATAAGGCATTACAAGAATTACGAGAAGACCAAAGTATAATCATTAAAGCCTCAGACAAAGGTGGTAACATAGTCATCCAATCCTGTGATGACTGCATTAAAGAAGCCTACAGACAACTGAATATTGGGGAACACTATGAGAAGCTCACAATAAATCCGATCAAGAACTGGACTGAGGAATATCATAAAAAACTCTTGGCCTGGAAAGAAAGAGATCTTATTGATTCAGAAGAATATTTATATCTGAAAACGAACCACCCTATTACGGCAACCATTTATTTTCTTCCAAAGATCCACAAGTCCACCATTAATCCACCAGGCAGGCCCATTGTTAGTTCCATCGGTTCCCTGCTGGAATGTACATCCCGATTTATTGACATCTTCCTGATGAACTATGTCACAGCTTTACCATCTTATCTGAGGGACACAATGGATTTTTTACAAAAAATTGACAAACTGGATTGGAAAGAAAATTACATCATGGCCTCCATTGATGTATCATCCTTGTACACCTCCATTCATCATTCAGACGGAATAGCAGCAGTGAAACAGTTCCTTGATACCAGACCAATTTGCTTTTTGGAACATTCTGATATGCTAGTACAAATGCTCACATTCTGCTTAACACACAATATTTTCCTTTTCAGAGGAGATCTGTTCTTGCAAAGACAAGGGACCGCGATGGGGACTTCTTTTGCCCCAACGTACGCTAATCTTCTTACGGCCGTATGGGAAACGGAGGTCTTGAAAGAAGAGAAAGCAAGGAACATAAGATCTTGGTCTAGATACATCGATGACCGTTTGGGAAGGCGACAACGATAGCCTCACGACCTTCCTTGACTCTCTCAACATCAATAAATACAAACTAACTTTCACCTCCACCATAAGTGCCACCAACATTGTATTTTTGGACGTCGAAGTCTATACTAAAATGCATAGAAAGCAGACTGCCAGCAACAGCATTCTTCATGCCAATAGCGGACATCCAAAAAATCTCAAATGGAGCATCCCCTATGGGGAAATGCTAAGAGCAAAAAGAAACTGTTCTAAACTCTCTGACCTCAACCCACAACTACAAGAAATGAGTCAACGTTTCCTACAACGAGGATATCCTTCGGAAGTCATCACCACAGCAAAAAATAGAGTCAGTTCAAAAAACAGATCTGATCTTCTACAAACCAAGTTGGTAAATCACAGACCAAACAATGGAGAAGTTGAAATAACATCCAGGCTAATTGTTGATTTCAACAACCAGAGCGATGACCTACGCAAGATTGTACGGAAACACTGGGAAATATTGTTACTTGATGAAACTGTCAATAAAATCTTATCCCCGAGACCCAAGATCACCAACAGAAAAACTGCGTCTCTGGGTGACCTATTGATACATAGTCACTTTGAGATCAAACCAGCAACAACGACATCCTGGCTGAACACTCCGGGTTTTTGGAAGTGCTCAAAGTGCAAAGCATGTGAACATGGAAAAAACACAACCACATATCAACTACAAAATGGTCACGATGAAAAAATCAAAGATCATATAACCTGTGAATCTAAATTTGCAATTTACATTTTGGAATGTCCATGCAAAAAATTATACGTAGGGAGCACCATTAATAAACTCAAACTCCGCATTCTGCAACATCTCCGCGCCATCAAAAATAGAGATTTCTCATACCCTATGGCCAAACATTTTTCTGAATTCCACTCTTGTGATTGTAATCATCTAAAATATTTTGGCATCAAAATCATCAAACAGAAAGAGAGGGGTGGAAACAGAATTCTAGAGCTAAGAAGGGCGGAGTCAAGAACAATCTTATCAATAGGCACCGAGAAACCATGGGGCCACAATTTGGACGCTGAACTACATGTACACCTATAAATCATGGGAACTCCCACTGAAAAGAAGGACATGGACACCCCTAAGAATGATGATCCTTGCCTAGTTCTAATCAATCTCATTCTTATATCTTTGATTCTCGCTACATACAACTGGGAACTGTACATCGCTTCTACTCTCACCACCCCTCTCTGTGACAGACAAGATTGATAATAACTTTTTGCAAACTGGTTTACATTAGGAGGGAACTCATTGGATGAAGTAACCCCTGTTATTAACATTCCATTGTGCCAACTTGACCCCTTATAGAGATTTACATCATGTACTTTACTAGCATACCATTCAAAAGTATATATCTCTCTAGAAAAAGAATTATTGTCCAAAGGCAAAAAATCAAACAAATCATGAATTTCTTTCTTCACTTAATAAGAACTTTATTTCTTGATTAGATTGTGTGAATAAGACACTATATGAAGATATATTTAGAGAAAGATTGTATATATTCTTTACTAATAGGGTCATAACCAGTACTAATTGGAGACACTTCTTATGTGATTATCTTCCTCATTCCCTCCAAAATCATTGTTGGTACTTTACCCTGATTTTGAATTACTTTATAAACCAATTGCAACTTATAATTATTTGTTTTCCTTGTAAAATGCCTGTAACAATGGATAAATTGTAGTAGCAATTAGAACAAATCAACTCTTTACTTTAAAAATGTTTTGTCGATGCAACTATGTCCAGTATGTCTTCACTGTCTACTCTAAAAATTGCACTAACACTTTAAATAGACACTCTGGGCTTTGAGACTCTATGGTCCAGTCGAAGGCCGAGTGCCGAAACGCGTAGACCGTCTCTTGCGTGGATTATGCCCCGCTTCCATCTAAAATAAACATCATTGGAGTGTTCTTGTGGTGCTGTGATTCTTACCGACGACGTACCTTTGAATAACCGAAGGAGAAGCGAGAGAAATTTTTCGATATAGATATATATATATATATATATATATACACATATACATATACATACATATACACACACACACAGTTCAGGTTTTATTCGAACATTCAAGGCGCATGATGAGCACAGTAGTATTTTGCATGAGTCACATGACCACTGAGTTAAAAGCACTAAGAAATCAGCATTACAACGTTGCTCACCTGTGAACAAGGCTATCTTGAGCTGAAACGTGTAAGGATTGACATGCTGCCAAACCATTTTGAATAAATGCCAATAAGTCATCGAGTGTGGCTTCTTCACTCTTTGGTGCGTTTTGGTGCGAAGCCGGTTACGGGATGCTCCATTCCCGTTTTGAAGCCGTCCTGCAGGGATGGGGGCTCCCGACATGGAGAATGTGTTTTTGGATTAAATTGGGGAGCATTTCCTGCTTCATCCTCGAGTGACACTGCATGGATTTCCAAAGGTTTTTGTCCGTGAGGAGGAGAAAGAGAGGAGGGGTATGTACTCTTCCTGCTGACTTAATTTGGCATTGTGGAGGAGGCAAGGATTTGCAGTAAGGCAGCATGTACTGAGATAAGCTGGCAATTTGTAATAATAAGATGTGACTTTTAATTTTTGCACTTTATCCAAATGAAATTCAGACTGTTGGTGATGTTAAATAACGCAATTAAGCAGAATGAATACCTTCTCACACAATTCAGGTTTTATTAGAACATTCAAGGTGCATGATGAGCACAGTAGTATTTTGCCCGAGTCAAATGACCACTGAGTTAAAAGCACTAAGAAATCAGCATTACAACGTTGCTCACCTGTGAACAAGGCTATCTTGAGCTGACATGCTGCCAAACCATTTTGAATAAATGCCAATAGGTCATCGAGTTGTGGCTTCTTCACTCTTTGGTGTGTTATGGCGCGAAGCCTGTTACGGGATGCTCCATTCCCGTTTTGAAGCCCCCCCTGCAGGGATGTGGCTCCCGACATGGAGAATGTGTTTTCGCATGTGTATATATATATATATATATATATATTCGTCAACCGGCGCCAAAGTTATTCAAAATAGAATTTTGCGATTTCCTATGGAAACACGGTCCTAACTATAACTACCTACTGGCGACCGCCAGTAGGTAATATATATATATTGTTAGACCTGTCAGCCCTTTGGGTGGTCCCTCCTCATCATTATTTATTTTGTCCCAATTTTGCCTCAAACCCTGTTAGTATTTTTTCCTTTTTGGGAACCACCAGACTTTTTAGTATTGATGCAGATTCAGGGAGCCATTTTATCTACCCCTGGAACTTCTGTCTGAGGGCCTGGAGCACAAAATGGTGGCCACCTGTGACATCATCAGAACCCACTGGAACCTACCAGCACCTTCCAGAACATTCCAGAACCCTGTGACAGTTGGAGGCGGTTTGGAATGTTGGGAAGCTAAGCCAGAGTTGACAGTTGGAGCTGGCAGTTGGCACCTGACTGGTGAAGAGAGAGCAGCAGAAACCTGAAGGAGGAAGGAGTGAGGCAGCAGGGGTGGAAACTTGTGCCTGGAGTGGGGTCCATAAACCCACCCTTGATACTAGTCCCTACTGACTGAGCCCAGCCTGGAGCCCTGTGTGGGAGAAAGCAAGAAAAACCATCTTAAGGACCTGGACAGCAGGAACAGGCCTTAGAAGTAAAGAAAAGCAAGAATCTGACCTGTTTATTGGTTTCCCTGGAGTCCGACGTCGAGAAGCCTGAGACCTGGAGCCCGAGGTGGAGAAGCGGCGCTGACTGGAAAGCAGACGTCGTACCCGGAGCCGCCAGAGGTCGAGAGAGGGCGCCGACGGAGGTCGTGAGGAGTACCAGAGGTCGAGGAGGAAGTCACCCGAGGTCGAGTGAGCGGCGTCGACGGGGGAGTGAAGTCCGCCCTCCGGAGTCGCCGGAGACCGAGGTGAAGCGTGCCGGAGGTCGGGAGTGGAGATCGCACTCCGGAGTCGCTGGAACCTGAAGAGAATCGTGCCGGAGGTCGGGAGTGGAGGTCGCACTCCGGAGCTGCCCGAAGTCGACATCGAGCCAAGACAGCCCGACGTCATCGAATCGGAGGTCGACATCGAGCCGAGGCCGCCGACATCGAACCGGAACCGCCTACCGGCGTCGTCAAGAACTGACATTGTGCCGAGGCCGCCGACATCGAACCGGAACCGCCTCACGGCGTCGACACGACTCCAGCGGCGTCGGAGCTTCATAAAAAGGGCAGTAAGTGGAATAGAGGGCGCCTAAGGCCCTGTGGAGCTCTAAGAGACCATCCTAAGGGATAAAGAGGTGTTAGAACCAGCCTGGAAGTGCCAGGGGTGGACTGAGACTGATACAGTGACCTGTGTGAGGGGTTGTGTAGTTTGGGAGAGCCAGATTCCTAGATTACCCTTGATCTACCTCAGTTTTAGCCTCAGCCTTACCCAAGCTAGGTGAGACACCCTCAGGCCATCCACCTAACCACAAGCTGTGACTGGGCCAAATCAGCCCATAGTATTTTAAATGTGATCTGATTCTACAAATGTCATTGTTGGCTGGTATTATTTATTGAGGGTACTGTATTTATTGTATTTATCTAAATTATTCCTGTAATGTATTTATTGTCCTGAGCTAACTTATTCCTGCACAGTATTTATTGGACCTGAACCTATTTATTGCACCTGTAAAGTGTTACTATTTATTTGACCTGCACTTTTTAAGGAGAAGCTTGTGTACTGTGATTGTATTATTATTTATTCAATCAGCAACTAAGAGAAAAGAAGATAAACACAGAGATATTTTCATAATTTTTAAGGTGTAGTGTCGTTTTTGGAACGGATGCACGCATGGTTATTGTGTGGGTATTGCGTATGCTTAACACGGTGCCTGACCCCTGACCACTCGAGCCAAGCTACCACTGTGTATGTCTGGAAGGACCCCGTTACCACCACCCTTTCCGGTGTGGGAGTGGGGTTTTTCTAACATATATATATATATATAAACATAGATGAAGGTTGTTACCGAAACGCGTCTGTTTATTTTCGTGATAGTTTCCACTTAATAAATTTTGGAAACGGACCCCGCGAGTGCTGTCTTTCTCTTTTGGATGGTGGTTGTGAGAAGGAGAGTTGCAGCAAAAATATATATATATATATATATATATTTATATATAATGTTTTAACATTAGTGGTGAGGATAAGGAAAACTATTTAGATTCAGTGATTGCATTTTAGTGATTACTCCCATTCACCGGATATATATCTTTACTCTATTATCAATTTATTTTAATTGTACCTATCGTTGTCAGGTTCTACCTATGCAATGTCAATTTTAATGACGCATGTTTTTATTATATTTAGGTATCTTTTATGGAGTAATGCTTGCTTCGAAGGAAGAATGATTGATTGCTTGATTGATAAATGAGTACCAATTACCCTGATGCCTGTACTTTCTAAAACTAATATATCACAATGTAGATTACTAATAAAGAAAAACACTGAAGATGTCCACTTTTAGTTCTATTTCTATTTAGATTAATCATCAGACTACAAATATTCCAGCTATTTACAAACTACAAAAAAGGTGAAAAAAGGCGGAAGTGTGACCGGAGGGTCTACAATAAGAATCGTACAACCGACCAAGTTCAGTAGGGGAAGTCGTGAGTGGCCGGGCCAGACGAAGAAGAGAACTCGAGCTGCAAAAGGAGAGAATCCCGACACACCAACAGCAAGTGAAGGGGGTGACAACCAGAGAGTGAACTGGCGACCGCCCCGCGGGAGACCGAGAGTAAGCCGCAAAGTCTGCGCGAACAGAGTCTCATGCCTCACGTTTTCACAGCGTGTCCATCACGCCACTGTCACCAACGTACTAGTAGCCCAAGAAGTCCAAATGCATGGATGTAACTCCCTCCTCAAAGGAAACGGAGGCACCGGGCCACCCCTGCTCCAGGTGATTGACTAAAGACTGAAAGCCCGCAACCATCAAGGCAAGTCATCACCAACTGTTGTCCAGATTCACCACACTGCTGGCAATGCCATCACGCCAGTCCTCATCAAATGCGTCAAACACTACTATATCAAGTACCAATGGACTGGAGTCCTACACCGTTGCCAAACCAGCCGACAAGAAGACCCCGTGACTACCTGCTAACCTGGCTTACCCCTGAACTGCGGCAGCGAGAGCATGTCTTGACCAAGACTCATCCACCCCTGAGGTTTGTGCGAGCGATTGGGCACTGGCTCCTCGGTGGTCTTGCAGCTGCCCCACGTCGGCACACACGCAGCCCCAATGCAGCTCACAAGAGTCCCGTGGTAAACCCGACAAAGGGCCTCCCAGGCGGGAGAGTTGAACTAGACATTGCCCCACCGACAGGTTACCGGATACAGCAAGGTAGTCTAACAGGGGCATCAGTCAATCCCGCAACACTTTTGGGAACTTTCACCATGGACTCCAACCATGCTCTTGACGCACCCTGTTTAATGAACTGTTATTACCCACCACATACCATCCTCGACGTCAGTGAAAGGGAGCCACCTCGGACCAAAGAATATATTTCCACCGGCATGTTACAAGAGTGCAGCTGACGTCTTCAAGCCAGCGTTCATGTCCTGAACCACTCAGGTTAAATCATACGTGCCTGCCGAGATCATCCTGCTGCAGTCAGAGTCACCAGCCCTTGTCTGCTGTGTTCCTGCTGCATAACATGAGAAGCTGATGGACCCTGTGGTGTATAGTTAATTGTTATTTACCCCTACAGGTTGGACTAGTGTTGTGTTTTTGTCTTCATTAAAATTTCGGAGGAATGTTGTGTCCTGCGAGACACGTTCTAGTGTCTCAGCAGACACCAAGTTGTTAACCACTCCCTTGGGGGAGTGTGCACACATGCACCACACACGCATCCCTCACAGGCATCACAAGTGACGTGAGCCTGTTAATAAAAGGGCCCGGGTGCACGTGCTCGTGGCCAGTTACAGTACCTTACCCTTCTGTGTCTGTGTCCGTGATTATCACCATGTGGGCCTAGGGCCCGACACAACAGACACCTTTACTTGGACACTACCATTAACTCAGCGGGAAGGGGATCGAACTTACCGTGGACGTTACGGGGCAGGTCACCTTGCATGCTCCATCAGGCACCTGTGAAAAGAGGAAATACATTATTACAGGCAAATGGAGAAAGTGAAGAAGGACAAGGTAAAATGAGGACAGGATGAGAGGAAGGATACGAGGAAGGGCTCATTGGAGATGGACTAAAGAACTTCCCGCAGGACGTCAGGGTCAAAGAAGAGGATGCCAACATAAACTCTGCAGGAGGTAATCTAGCATAATCGGTGGAACTGGAAGAATGGGTGTAGGGCAGACAATAACCAGATGACTCCAGGGACATCAAGGCATGTCAACAGGAAAAGCAGCATGCTGAAAGAGAGGAAAAATGTGACCGTCCCGAGGGGAAGAAGGAGTAGTGGCATTTTACCAGCCTCAATAGTAAAGCGCCAGGTCCCGCCACAGCCCGCGGATGGGTCATGGCTTGTCAGATGGAGGACCAGGGAGAGGAGTCTTTAGAAAGGGGGAACCAGATAAACACATAAACAGGGGCTCGTGAGCAGGTGACCTGGGGAAGTGGGCAGCATTTTCCAAACCAACAACCTGGGTATATTTTAGGGGAAACACCAGAACATTTTGTTTTAATTTTCTTTCTCTTACAATGTATAATTTGACTTGAGAAGGGGGTAGGGCTGAAAGCTCAAAAAGGCTGACCTTCCAGTTAAGGGGTAGGCAAAAAAAAAGCATTCTGAAGAGACACCTAGGACCATTTGATAGAATTTGGCATGTTCACTTTGTTTGCGCCGGGTGCACCTTTTAGAAGGTGCATCCAGAGCAAACAAGGAGAACGCCCTGTATTATATTGAATGCGCTACCCCCAGGGCAGCTGCAACGTGCTGCCCTAGGGACAGCACATTCAAGTGAAATACGGAGTGGCTTTGAATCAACTGCTCCATGCTCCACTGTGCAGGTGGCAACTCGCCTCCACTAGAGATCCCCTTGTATGAGGGTGCAGTGAGTAACCACACCCTCACTGCACCTGCATGCAAGGGGATTTTGGGGGGTCCATAGGACCCCATTCCTTCCCTTCAGAGGGCTGCTAAAAGGGGGTGAACTGACGGTGTGCCACCTTTTATGTGGCACACTGTCAATGTGACTCCTGACAGCTTATTTGCCTCAGCTTCTGCATCCATAATACGGCGCGGGCATAGAGGCAAAGGGATTTCCTCATTTGCTTGGGGCCACGCCCGATGCAAATAAGAGAACGCCTTCTGGCGATAGCGCTGGTACTATATATGCACCAGTGCTATCTGTTATTACAGAAAGGAACGCAAAAGCATCTGCGGCCCTTTCTATAATATCCAAGTCCCACAGAGGTGCGCAAAGTGGGCGCACATGCCCTTCGCGCCCCCGGGCACTTTGTGTAATACGGCCCCAGGTATGTTGTGTTTTGCATTGTTTGTTTTTTCTCACTCTACTAATATAACTTACCTGTTATCCCTCTGAGGTACACAGGATTGAGCACTGGGAAGGAACCAGGAGATACCATTGACAGAGGGAAAACAGGTTCTGGAGGGCCCTGGTACACAGAGCACCTAGATAAACCAATGTAAATAAAACAAGAAGAATGAATGGCGAGACTGTGAACATTCAATTTCCTAGTATCATATTCCTAAGACTCCTGCAACACAAAGTAAACTTGCATAACACCCTCAGCAGTATATTCTCTGCTCGATGGTGAACCAAAGCCACTCAGTCAACACTCACAAATTATAAAAAGCCATTTTAAGAATCAGACTTTTATATATTCCGCTTCCCCAATTTGAAGGATTGTGGAATCACAACAAAAAGAAGAATATGTTTGGACTGTTATCATTAGGGAGGGGGCAGACAAGGCCAGCCTTGATTCAGGGTTTTTCAGTAAGAGGTAGGACAAACATCCTAGGGGGAGAACCAGTGGTATTTTGGTTTTGTCTGTCTTATGGTAATAGATTGTGGTTAGGGAGGAAGCAGACGAGGCCAGCCCTAATTCGGGTTTTCCCGTAAGAGGTAGGACAAATATCCTACGGGGCAGCCACTGATATTTGGCTTTAGTACCTAAAGGTACTAGCTCTGTCCGTTATGCCATTCCTGTGACTATAGAGAACATATACCGTGTCCCAGTGTGCTCAAGCTACGCAAGAAATACTTGCGTCCATTATTTAGTAACAGTGGAGTCTGAACAATAACAGAAGCTACTTTGTTATATTTCAAAACAACAACACCAAAATGTATTGGCTGTACTATACAGTGTTAGCCTCGTCTCACCAGATTTTAAAAGTCATTAAAGTAGTAGAATGGCATTTGACATTTATGACAAGCATAACTACATGAATTTTATTTTTACGGTATATCTTTGATATCATGTTTGTTTTATTAAACGTTCTATGTCTAACCACTGCTTTTATTGTAATGAGCTTTAAGTAAACTAATACAATAAAGATGTTAATCAATTACTAAAAGGCTGGAGAGCTCATATCCCATCTACCTCCAAAACATCTGAATCTTTCTGAAAGGTACCATCATTCATCATGTTCTTCAATGATGTATTATCTGTAGTCAGGGCCATCCTGGATAGTCTACTACTGCTGTACTAACTCCCATGGAGCATTTTTCCATTGCATCAACTGGAGCCTGGCTGGGAGAGGAGGTGCACATCCCTTGTGCGCATTAGTTTCGTCTGCCACTCTACTGCCTATAAGGTACCGAGGCATGAAATCACAGAGACAATCTGGTACACTACCGGTAAGAGTTCTATATATGAGGAAAACGCTCCACTGTTCTGTTCGCTCAACAAAATGAGCAGCAAATGCATTCTGCAGTTGCTATTTGTAAGCTTAGGTGAAGCCTTATGTGAACGCCGATTGCAGCTGTGTGGACAATTTGATGTTATCCTTTTCAGCAGAATCCACCAAGATGGAGATCACTATCAGATTCCAACACCGAAAGCCCTGTAGCCATGCCTCTTCCCCCCCACCATCTCACCTGCCCACAAAGAGATAACTCCAGTTAGATTTCTTTCCAGAAACAGGCATGGCCATGCTCCAAACTTTCATTACTAGTAGTCATGGCCTGTGCAAGCATCATTCAAGATGACCTAGCATATGAATAATGCATCTACATCTAGGGGCCACATCCAATATAGCCCGCTTGATGGTTCTGCAAATGACAAGGACATCTAGTCATTGACAAAAATCTGTTGTGACGCCCAATAATAACATTAGACTTTGGAAGGGCAAAGCCTCCATTATAGACCATTGCGTACAGTGCTGTCAGTGCTATTCTCTAACTTGTTGTCCAGTAGCAGCGTAAGCAGCTCACACTTAGGCACTCAAAGGAAAGCTACATGAACACAGAATGGAGTATTTCACAATGCACATAAGAATTTCAGTCACAAGAAATTTTTTTCACCCTTCCTTCCCAGCTACCCACTATGATCCAGCAAGAAATTAACCCTAGACTGAAACCTTACTAGCAATTGTAAAAATACCAATTTAAATGTGATAGTCTGACTGGACATTGCTAATCATGAAGTTTTACTGTTAATTTGAAATGTTTTGGGATGATATTTAATAGAATATAAGCAGGAGACATACAGTAATGATCTGCTTGTATGTACTTTTTGCAAAAACTACCTTTTCTATAATTTACATTACCTTCTATTCTATAGGCCCAGCAATCCCCAATAATTTCATACACATTATTTACCAAAATTCTACATTCCCGGGTTCGGTATTAAATGTGGATTCTTTCTTTATCATATGCATTACTCTGAAACATTTCCTCTTGAATATATTAACAAATTATATAATTCAGCTAACCAGTTTCTCATTATCTGCCTTCTGACTGTTACTGTATCATAGACTATTAAATTTGCCTCTAGCTCTTCTTTACATATTTTCTCTAACTAAAAGATAAACAATAACAAGATTACCTCTATTCTTTTGTCTAGAAAGTATTCAATGACTTTACACCAAAATATTGATAAAGGATCACAGGTTACTGGTGTAAAGATTAGAGATGCCATTGGGGTTTGGCATCATGGACAGCACGTTAGCAGCCCAGTTATTGGTAATAGTTTATCTGGAGAGAAATGAAGATGAGAGAGAACAAAAGGTCATTTATAAAATTAAAATTTCGAAATATATCATCTTATAATAAATGGGGATTCTGTAATCCCAGTATAAATACCTGTGAGAAAGTGCCATCTTTCTTGCATGGTATGCCCCCACTTTTTGCTGAATTGCTGAATGTTCTTTGACTGAGTGTGCCCTGGGCTCCTGCCAATCAGGTGCCCAGGGCCTATGTTCCTTCCCTAAACAGCAGACATATTGCTGGACCCCTGGGTAGAGAACCATCCGCTCTCCTGGGCCTGCAACAATGCACATCCTGGACGAGGTGCTAGGTCTCCTCTCCCAGGATGGGCAGGGGAAGCTTCAAAGGCATGCCGCCTTTGTGAGCTTCTCCAGGCCACTTGCTGTACTCAGCAACTGGCCCCTACCGGTTCTAAACCCCCACTCTGGCAGGAAGACTGGCTGGAAACCCCAAGGAAGGACAGGGGGTGTGCCAGCCTCTGCCAAACCCACCCCTCAGGTGGGGGAGGCGAGGTGAAGCACATTTCCGGGCTCTGGACATCTTGAAGATGGCGAGCCCCGCCCAATCAGGACTAGGTCACTGCCCCCCTCCCACAGGAGAGTGGCAGGATAGGGGGTGTACCCACCCCAGGGCAGGGACCCAGTGGTCCCTGCCCTTTAGCTACCTGTAACACCCCTAAATTTTGTATTTAGGGGCACCCTGAACCTTCCTTTCTTAGATCCAGATTCCGAAACAGCAAAGAAGAGCAAGAAGAAAGAAGACCTGCCGTGCAGCTGCTAAAAAGAGGAAGACACCAACTGCTTTGGCCCCAGCCCTACCGGCCTGTCGAACTTCAAACCTGCTCCGGCTAAATCCCGGCATCTCCCGTGGCCAGCAACCTCACAAACCCCGGAGGACCTGGCTACCTTGTGACTCTGAGCATCTGGGACTCCCACAAGCAGTGGCACTGCTCAAAGCAAGTAACTGACCCCTGGCATCAGCCAGGAACCGCGAACCCTGCACACTCTGCCCCCGCCAAGCCTGGCCTGTGCTGGAGTGGACAAAGACAAAAGTTAAAGAAACAGGGGTAACCCTATAACCCGAGGAACCTGGGCCTCATCAACATAATATAAACAATGGTTCCATAGGGAAACAATTAATTTCAATCGTAGTAAATCAAAAACCACAGCATATATAAATCAATTGGATAATCAATATCGAACAAAGATGTACAATTTAAGATACAGAAATTTATTCTTTGTGTTTTAAGTTAAGTATCAACTCTTTCAGAGATAAACAAAATCCAAAACAAGGAAAAGATATAGATAAGGCTGTATATACAATATTTTTGAAAAACGACACAGTGACCAAGTGAATAAAGTGACTTAGTGCAATAGGTGACAGTGTAAATAATTACAGTATATGCACGTATTTACTAAGTAAAACCAAAATATATACAAAGTTCCTTATTGTGAAAAAGTCCTTAATTTCCTCATGGGTATACAATAATCCTTGTAAGGCACATGTCCTATCTTTTTGTTATCAACAAGGAAATCCGATTAATAGGGGACTGGAGAACCGTCAACGTTTCGACCCTACATCAAACACTAGTTGTGAGTAGTCATATCGGGTCTTCTTCAGGACACAGGAGATGTATACCAGCCTAAACAAAATAAATGGGTATATATAAAAAATTAATTAGGTATCAATGCTGTGATGAAAGGTTTTTGACAAAAAAAGGGGAAATAATCCCAAAGACTCACCTAGGATATAGGTGATTGAACAGATGTACCCAATAGTATTACAGTTGCCTCTTGTTGTCAATCAAAGGGGAACTACCAGGTGACAAATATGCAAAATAATAAGAATATATCAGAAAAACAAAATTATTTTAGCCATTAGGCCAGTAAGAAAATATTCTTTTTAGAGTTTTACCGGGCTCGTAAAGGGTCTTGGCTGCAAAAGGGCCTCTTACTCTGCCGGATTAACTTCTTCTTTATTCACTCTCTCTTTATTCTTACTGCTTCAATTAACGGGACTTTCTCTTGAATACTACAACTGCAAACCCAAATGGGGATAATCAATATGATGTTCACACCGTGTGACAAATAAATCAAACCATTTTAGGTTAGTAATAGCCCAAATTGATGGCTCACCTGACTTCAAAGTTGAAACTTTGTGTATGAAACTTCGAAAATAGACGCAGCCATCAGCCATTTAGGGAAGGTTTTAGTTTTATTTCAAATAATTGCTCCAGGTACTGGATGGTACTTGGAGTTGAAACAGCATTGGAATATTCTAAAAAACTAATACAAGAAATCAATGACCTTAAAAGGGAAATAGAAGGAGACAATACATTGACAAACGCTAAAGAAGCCTTGGAAAAGGTAGAAAAGACACTTGCTGAATTCCATACATTTACGTTACACAAAAAGGCAGATAAATTGCAGAAAGATATACAGAATTACGATAAGAAGATCACATATCCCTATACCTCAGACGATTACTATCAACAGGACAGTCAGGGTTTTTTCAGCAACCGCAGTAGACAGGGACCACGAAGGTTTACTACTTTGTCTAACTCCTCTTTTGGAAGTAACTCTGAAGGGGAAACTGAACAAGCCTCTACAAGTACAGCACAGAGATTTCAGGGTCCTCAACAACAGTCTTTTTTAGGGGACGCACCATGGGGCTCCAACAGAGGAAGGGGATATCCCAGACAGCGAGGATGGAATCGTGGCAGAGGAGGAAACCAACAATTGTACACCCACAGGGTAAATCAGAACCCCCCACCCCAAAGGGGCAACCAACAAGTGAGATTTTTCGATCAGGAGAATCACGGGGAAATTTCAACGAGACGTCAGACATATCGGTGGTAACCTCAACCCCTGTGAACATTTCGGTGGTGACTTCAGCTACTTCGAATTTTTGTACCAGTGCAGATTTGCCACTTCCAAATGCTGTTCTTCGGGTTGAAGATACTAGAGCTCCTTTGGTTTCTAATAATGCCCATAATGAATTTCTGGTTTTGAATGATAGTGACCCTATTATCAATCTTTCTAACTATAATCTGTCGCATGAGGAAACTAACATCCTTGCCAAAGGGTTGTCATTTGTTCCCACTCAAAGAACAGATCCATTTATGGTTAAACTTGAACTCATTCAGTTTTTCAGAAAGATCAGATTAAAATATTTCTTTGCACAAAGAGAACCGTGTCTTCGGCCGATTGCCGCGACACCTTTCAAACCGACTTCTGTTTTCACACCTTCAATACAGGCTATGAGTCAAAAAATTGTAGCCTTTGAGCAAATTGTAATGCAAGAGGTGTTGTCCATATTGGATAAACCTAGATTTGTTCCCTACAATATTTCTTTAGGAGAAAAATCGGCCCTTCTGTCTCTTAAGAACAATGAGCAGATAATTATTAAAGCTGCCGATAAAGGTGACTCAATTGTAATACAAAATCGGATTGATTACATCAATGAGATCCAACGACAACTCAATGATCGTGATAGTTACCAACCTATCACAAAGGATCCAACATCTGAGATAAAGATCTTGATAGACTCTTTAGTGACACAAGGCCTTGAATTAGGTTTCTTGAGTACCTCAGAATCTAAATTTCTTTTGAAAACAAATCCAAGAATCCCAACAATTTATACTCTGCCAAAGGTTCACAAGAACCTTGAGAATCCACCTGGACGCCCAATTATATCGGGTTGTGGTTCCATATTAGAACCCCATAATCAATACATCGATTATTTTTTACAATCGTTTGTGACAGAAACTAGATCTTTCGTTCGGGATTCTACGCATATGATTCAGTTTCTAGAGGACTATCCTTTTGATAAGGAGAAACAACTTTTAGTAACGCTAGACGTGTCCTCCTTGTATACGAGCATCCCTCAGCATGAAGCACTTGGGGTGGTGAAAGATGTACTCAATACAAGACCAACTCCTCAGAGTCCCCACAGAATTTCTAATTGCTATGCTGGATATTGCAATGTCAAAAAACTACTTTGTTTTCCAGAATCAATATTTTTTTCAATGCAAGGGCGTTGCTATGGGTGCTGGCTATGCGCCGTCCCTGGCAAATCTCTACATGGATAAGTTCGAATTGGACCATTTGTATGGTGATAACAACCCATGTAGAGACAGCATCGATATATGGAAAAGATATATCGATGACGTCTTTATGATTTGGACTGGCACAACTACGACATTGACGTCATTTTTTGAATGGTTAAATGAAAGATCTAGTGATATAAAATTCACAATGAGTGAAAACAATGAGGTCATAAGTTTTCTGGACCTTAATGTTAAAACCATGGATGGTATATTGTATACTGGGCTCTATAGAAAACCTATAGAGAGAAATGCTCTTCTAAGATACAATTCCAATCACCCTCGTAGTCTTCGTGACAATCTGCCTTACGGGCAGTTTCTAAGACTGCGGCGTAATTGTACCCAGAGAACAGACTATTTTGCAGAAGCAATAGTCTTAACAGAAAGATTAAGGAGTAGAGGTTATCCCAGTACTCTTCTGAAACAAGCCAAAAAGAGAGCGTGGTATTGTCCACGAGAAACTCTAATAGAGACCAGGACAAGTGAAAAAGTGAATGACAGAATGGTATGTGTCACTACTTTTAATCCAGATAGCCAAGCAATCAAGATAACAATAGTCAAATATTGGAACTTGGCTGCTACAGAAATAGGAATGTAGGAAGGTGGATATCTGACTATGGTTACCCCCAAATTTTTGCCTAGTGTCTAGCTGGTTTTTCGACTTAGTTGGCCTGAGATCCTGCCATTCAGGCTCTCAGGCTATCTGCTCTCTCTGTAAAATGGACTCCATGTACCCTAGGTACATACCCAATTGGTTGGATCACCCTGTCAGCCCCTGTACCAGTGTACACTAGGTACCCAGGGCATTGGTGTACCCAAGGCCTGCCAAGGGCTGCAGCATGTATTATGCCACCCCAGGCTTGGCCTAACAATTTGACACAACTGGCTGATCACTCAGCTGGGGTAAGTTGGTGTAATCACCTCTTACTTAGGTGTAGTATACCTATACCTAACCTTAAATGGGACACCTGGTAACCTATAAGTCACTCCTATGGCAGGCCTTAACAATCCTGAAGGCAGAGTGCTTGGTTCCATGTGAGATGGTGCTCTGGCATGAGCTGAGCCTGTCTGCAGTGGTCGGAACAACTTCCTTCTACTGTTTCCAGATATCGTCATACCATATACTCTTAAGTGCATTATGAACCTCGCGGTTAAATGCTAACTTTGGTTTGGCTTTATCAAAACATGTCGAGTAAGGTGTCATACGAATTGGAATACTAACCCCTCGCCAATTCTGGCGACGGGGTTAGCATTCCACCCTTCTAGAGGGACACGACATGTACAGTACCTGAAACCCGGGTAAAATCAGACATAGCCTCAGCTCCACAAAATGGATGCTGCCACCACAGACACAAGTCTGCCCTCCTGCTGCTGGGAGTCCTTCCAGCTTGGGAGGTGTGGACAAAGGGTTTCCTGCCAGGGGAGGTGCGTGCACCACCCCAGACAGGATTTTGTGTATTGGTCAGGTAGGGCTTGAAAGAAACCAGACATGCCTGTGGCTCACAAGGAGCCTCGGTGCATATGCCAGTTCAAACCGGTCCTGGGGCACACCAGTCCCGGGCCTGGGGCGAGCTGGACAAAGGATTGGGGGTGTAACCACCCCCCTTCCTGGTCCCACCCTTAGGGAGGGACCTAGCAGGTAGTCCGGCCCCTAGAATCCGAATAAAGGTAGGAGCTGTGTCCTAAGACTTCAGACATCCTGGAATCAACTTGAAACTAAGAAGAAGACGGGAACTTCGACATTCTGCTGCACAGAAGACTGAAGAAAATCTCCCCTGTGGTCAGGGAGTGACCACCTTGCTAACGCAAGCACCATCCAGCGAATCACCGTCTGCTTTGCCGCCGCCTCCCGCCGGAGCCCGAGCCCAGAGACTGACAAGACCTGGACCTCCAGACCTCTCACCGCCCGATCCACAGTCCCTGCAAAGAGGAGACCCGTGGAGGCACCGAGACACGTGGAGCCAGCCATCTTGGAACGACTACGACAAGCTGACCAGTGCAACAACCGAGGCTCCCTCCAAGTTGTGCTTTGGGTCCTGAGAAGCCCAACCCTCGAGCAGCATCTGCACCAAAGGTGAGCCCTCCAGTATCTCCACGATCTGCGTGGGGCCCTTCTGCATTTTGCCACTCGACGCGCCTAACCGGTTGCTGGCCCGCTGGCTAGTGGCCATCTTGGCGACGAAATCTACGACAAACACCGCTGGTCTGGTTGCTCCAGACTGGCCCTTGCTCCCCTCCAAAGGAGCAATCCCTCTGACCTTGCTGGTCAGAACCAACAGCTGATTTCCGAATCCTCCTGCAATTGCTTTTGCCAAGGCTTGTTTGCTTCGATCAAGTCGCCGACACCGCCGACAGCGAGAGCCTTCGTGGGACAGCTCGTGAGCCGACTCCTGGACGTCGTCGACCTTCAGGGACCACGTGGCTGCGGAGACAAGCTACCCCTCATCACCTGTTTGCACCCGACATCGCCTGGTACCCACCTGGTGCCACGCTGGTCACTGGCTAGTGACTGTGAACACTGTCCCCTCTGCTTACAGGTCTTCAACATCTCCGATCCACTCTTGGATCCACTGCATCCCTTCCCGACCGACCGCCTGCAGCATCTTTGTCCCAGGCTCAACGGAACAGATAGAAGAAACCCGACGCACTTTGAGGCCTATGCACCCGCTTCCTGTGGGTGAGGTAAAGCTGGTACTCCGGTGCCCATGTGTAGTAATACATCTCTAGTGCCTGTGTTCCAAATCTTAAGTTCCTAGGTCATCCGGAAGATTCCTTTTGCAGTAACTTTGTACTTTTTACGCACCCATTGAAACCTATGGGAGCACGCGTGTGACTATTTGCTCTGCACACGCCACCCGTGGACCTCCTGGTCACTAACTGACGTTAGCTCCTTGTAGGCCCAGCGATTCTAGAGGCCCTAGGCCTTTTCCCTTTTCTGTTCGTGGTACTTATACCACTATTTTAGTATATGGTTCGAGTGGCCACCAGGGCCTATCCATATAAAGTGCAACTTCTGTGTATTCTGTGATAATCTTGTTTGACGATTTGTGCTCCTGTGCTCATAAAGAGACTAGGGGTTACTTTGAGAAATAAATACATATATATTTTGAATATATATCTGTGTGGTGTCCTTTCATTGGTATAAAAGGGGGTTACTATTGGTAAAACAGCTTGCTTAACACGCTTCACGAGTTTAGCCTCAAAGACTGCTTAGCCTACGCTACCACTAGGGCAGCTAGTCCGAAAAGGTTGACTTACAACCACACCATAAGGGTTGCTTGGCATGGTACAAGGTGGTCACTAGAACTAGTGAACAGCATATACCAGGCCAACTTCTCACATTGGTGGCAGCGGTGGGATTTGAGCTTGCTGTGTTTTACCATTGTAATCTCTTGGTTACCAATTGAAAGATCACATAGGTACCTGTAGGTACATATAAAACAAGATTAAATATACTTAAGTTCTACTGAACTTAGTTGTTGTAGAGCAAAGGGAGTAGCACACCCTGACTACAACTACTAGATAGGTTTAGTAGGTAAACCCAAGTGTAGGTAGATTGCAACACATCCACCCACACTTAAGAGCAATGGCCGGGGCAGAGGGGTCCACTGTACCCATCTCTGTTGAGAGTGACCCCCAGAGGGCACCATCCAGCTTTGCTACCCTTAATCAGAATGAGCTCAGGCATTTGGCAACTCTTAGAGGCCTTAAACAGCCCAAGAACCCAAACTCTGCTGAGCTCAGAGAGCTCTTACAGAATGATGAGAATCAGAGAGCACTCAAGAAAGCTTCCCAGTTAGCCCCCTTAGGGACAGGAACAGGAGGCCCCCCTTCTAAAGATGCCACTGAAGTACCCCTTCCCAATAGTCACCCCTTAGATGGGATGCCTACCACAGAGGATGAGAGTGAAAAGGATACTGACAGTAGTGAGGATGAAGGGAGAACTAGCCCAGTGCCAAGTATTATACTTGGCCCAGCTAAACCAAGGCTATTGGGGACTGACAGTGGGTTCAACCCACTGGATCTCCCCAGTGGACTTAACACAGGGCTTGGAAGGCAAAGGAATCGCTCAGGTGACTCCAATGCTTCTCATGGCTCTAGAGGCTCTCAAGGTCACTCCAGGAAAAGGATGACCACCCCTCAGAGGAGGGAACATGAGGCCAGAATGCAGGAAGCCCAGCTGAGGATCAGGAAGCAGGAGCTAGAAGTAGCCCTGATGGAAGAAAAACTGAACAAGGCTAGGCAGCCTAGAGAGAGTGGGTCTATACCCACTGGTGGCAGCAATGTCCCTAGGGACAAAGATAGGGTCTTTGACAATAGGAACCTGTCCAAGATTGTGCCCCCCTACAAAAGTGGGGATGACATCCACAAATGGATGACTGCTCTTGAGAGAGCCTGCAAAGTGCAGCAGGTTCCTGAAGACCAGTGGGCAGCAATCTTATGGCTCTCCTTTGAGGGGAGAGGCAGAGATAGACTCCTCACTGTTAGAGAAGAGGATGTCAGAAATTACAGAGTCCTGAAGAGTGTCCTAGTTGATGGGTTAGGCTTAACCACTGAACAGTACAGGTTAATGTTCAGAGACACCCAGAAGACACAGACTCAGGACTGGTCTGAATATGTGGAATGTGCCACTAAGGCTTTGGAGGGTTGGTTGCTGGGAAGTAAGGTGTCTGACTATACAGGATTGTACAATTTGATGATGAGAGAGCAGATTTTAAGTAATTGTCAAAACCAGCTTCTCCATCAACACCTGGTAGACTCAGATTTGACCTCTCCCCAAGAATTGGGAAAGAGGGCAGATAAATGGGTCAGGACCAGGATCAGGCCTAAAAACCAGGGTGGTGACCAAAAGAAAGATACCACCAAGCCTCAAGAGAAGGGTGGGGATAAAGAAAAAGAGAAACCTTCCTCAGGGCCCCAAAACTCCACACAGGGTGGTGGGTCCCAAGCTCCCTCCTCTACCACAGCTAAAAAGCCCTACTGCCATGAGTGTAAAACTCCTGGGCATTGGAAAACTGACAGCGGTTGCCCAAGGGCTAAAAACAAAACTGTTCCTCCAATTACTCCTGTCACACCACCTATTACTGTCAGCAGTAATCCCCCAGGTGGTGGGAGTGCCCCCAGAAATCTGGGTGGGTTTACTTGGGGAACACAGGGGGACCCTGGCTTAGCCAATTCCCCTACAGCAACCACTCTTGTCTGTGATGGTGGCATGGGGTTTGCCAACTTCACTGCCTGTCCCAACACTTTGGGTAGGTACAGACAGGAGCCCTACATCAATGGTACAAAAGCTGAGGCCTACAGAGACACTGGGGCTAGCATCACAATGGTGGCCCATTGGCTAGTTCCCTCTGAGCAGCTTTTGCCCGGTTTCTCCTACCAGGTGACTAACATTGATGGCAAACAGAACAGTCATCCCATGGCAGAGGTATGTCTCAGCTGGGGAGGGGTCACTGGCCCTAAAAGGGTAGCAGTGTCCCCAACCTTGCCTGTAGACTGCTTACTGGGGAATGACTTAGAACTCTCAGCTTGGGCTGGAGTTGAACAAGACACCCATTCTAAAATGGTAGGCCTTTCACAAAAGGGTAGGGGGGTTGTGCCATTCACAACCCCTGTCCAAATAGATTTCCTCCCTGAAAAGGTTGGAAGGGCAGTGGTAGCCACAGCCCAGGCACAGACAGACTTCCCTGTAGGGACTGGCAGAGCTGTGACAGTCACAGCTCAAACACAAACTGAGTGCCCCCCTGAAAAGGTTGGCAAGGCTGTAATGGTCTCAGCCTATACTCAGACTGACATAGGTGTAGTGAAGCCTGAAACAATGGATCACTCCACACAAACTGAGAGTAGTGGGGAGGAAGAAAAGTCTCCCTCTCCCCAGACATTAGGAAAAGGTCAGCCTCCTCAGGGATCTGACCTCACCCCTTGTGAAGGAACTGCCCCAGAGGTAGCCAGGCCTGGCCTGGCAGAGCCTCTGATGTCAGTGGCCCCTTCCAAGGTGGGATCCAGTCTGGTGCAGGTAGCCTGCCTCTCTCTACCCTGCCTCAGTCAGCCCAGGGCTGCAGAGGTCAGGGAGGCCAGTGGACCCCCAGAGGGCCCCTGTCCACAAGAACCCCCCCATCAAAAGAATGAGGATTGCCTGGCTAGTAGCCCTAGTCAGGTGATGGGTAAAAACATTCCTGAGGGATCTCCTTTACAGGTAGTTAGGGACCTCCCCCAGGGGGATTCTGTTGGGCACAGGCAAACATGGGACCTTAGGGCCCCAAACCTGACCTGTCCCTCCAGTAAGCCCACAAAAGGGACCCAGCCTCCAGCTTTAGGTAGCCAGAGGCTGACCCTGAGAGCACAGTGCAACTCAGTTAAAGAAAGAAAGGCATCCATGGTGGAGGATGATTGGAGGAAGCTGAGGCCTCACTTTGAGGACACTCACTTCAGTACTCCATCTCAACACCAGCCTTTTACTTTGCCAAGACACACCACAGGTAGAGATTCCCTATGGTGGAGACCCTCTGATACCCTTAGGGTGAGGGATTGCTTAGTGGACCATGAGACAGGGGGTAACCATGCCAGTGCTGGTTCCTCCTTATATGGCCACTTGGGCAATATAGGCTTACCTGGTCAAGGTCAGCCTTATCTCCCTTCGTTTGGGGGGGGGTTGTGTAGGAAGGTGGATATCTGACTATGGTTACCCCCAAATTTTTGCCTAGTGTCTAGCTGGTTTTTCGACTTAGTTGGCCTGAGATCCTGCCATTCAGGCTCTCAGGCTATCTGCTCTCTCTGTAAAATGGACTCCATGTACCCTAGGTACATACCCAATTGGTTGGATCACCCTGTCAGCCCCTGTACCAGTGTACACTAGGTACCCAGGGCATTGGTGTACCCAAGGCCTGCCAAGGGCTGCAGCATGTATTATGCCACCCCAGGCTTGGCCTAACAATTTGACACAACTGGCTGATCACTCAGCTGGGGTAAGTTGGTGTAATCACCTCTTACTTAGGTGTAGTATACCTATACCTAACCTTAAATGGGACACCTGGTAACCTATAAGTCACTCCTATGGCAGGCCTTAACAATCCTGAAGGCAGAGTGCTTGGTTCCATGTGAGATGGTGCTCTGGCATGAGCTGAGCCTGTCTGCAGTGGTCGGAACAACTTCCTTCTACTGTTTCCAGATATCGTCATACCATATACTCTTAAGTGCATTATGAACCTCGCGGTTAAATGCTAACTTTGGTTTGGCTTTATCAAAACATGTCGAGTAAGGTGTCATACGAATTGGAATACTAACCCCTCGCCAATTCTGGCGACGGGGTTAGCATTCCACCCTTCTAGAGGGACACGACATGTACAGTACCTGAAACCCGGGTAAAATCAGACATAGCCTCAGCTCCACAAAATGGATGCTGCCACCACAGACACAAGTCTGCCCTCCTGCTGCTGGGAGTCCTTCCAGCTTGGGAGGTGTGGACAAAGGGTTTCCTGCCAGGGGAGGTGCGTGCACCACCCCAGACAGGATTTTGTGTATTGGTCAGGTAGGGCTTGAAAGAAACCAGACATGCCTGTGGCTCACAAGGAGCCTCGGTGCATATGCCAGTTCAAACCGGTCCTGGGGCACACCAGTCCCGGGCCTGGGGCGAGCTGGACAAAGGATTGGGGGTGTAACCACCCCCCTTCCTGGTCCCACCCTTAGGGAGGGACCTAGCAGGTAGTCCGGCCCCTAGAATCCGAATAAAGGTAGGAGCTGTGTCCTAAGACTTCAGACATCCTGGAATCAACTTGAAACTAAGAAGAAGACGGGAACTTCGACATTCTGCTGCACAGAAGACTGAAGAAAATCTCCCCTGTGGTCAGGGAGTGACCACCTTGCTAACGCAAGCACCATCCAGCGAATCACCGTCTGCTTTGCCGCCGCCTCCCGCCGGAGCCCGAGCCCAGAGACTGACAAGACCTGGACCTCCAGACCTCTCACCGCCCGATCCACAGTCCCTGCAAAGAGGAGACCCGTGGAGGCACCGAGACACGTGGAGCCAGCCATCTTGGAACGACTACGACAAGCTGACCAGTGCAACAACCGAGGCTCCCTCCAAGTTGTGCTTTGGGTCCTGAGAAGCCCAACCCTCGAGCAGCATCTGCACCAAAGGTGAGCCCTCCAGTATCTCCACGATCTGCGTGGGGCCCTTCTGCATTTTGCCACTCGACGCGCCTAACCGGTTGCTGGCCCGCTGGCTAGTGGCCATCTTGGCGACGAAATCTACGACAAACACCGCTGGTCTGGTTGCTCCAGACTGGCCCTTGCTCCCCTCCAAAGGAGCAATCCCTCTGACCTTGCTGGTCAGAACCAACAGCTGATTTCCGAATCCTCCTGCAATTGCTTTTGCCAAGGCTTGTTTGCTTCGATCAAGTCGCCGACACCGCCGACAGCGAGAGCCTTCGTGGGACAGCTCGTGAGCCGACTCCTGGACGTCGTCGACCTTCAGGGACCACGTGGCTGCGGAGACAAGCTACCCCTCATCACCTGTTTGCACCCGACATCGCCTGGTACCCACCTGGTGCCACGCTGGTCACTGGCTAGTGACTGTGAACACTGTCCCCTCTGCTTACAGGTCTTCAACATCTCCGATCCACTCTTGGATCCACTGCATCCCTTCCCGACCGACCGCCTGCAGCATCTTTGTCCCAGGCTCAACGGAACAGATAGAAGAAACCCGACGCACTTTGAGGCCTATGCACCCGCTTCCTGTGGGTGAGGTAAAGCTGGTACTCCGGTGCCCATGTGTAGTAATACATCTCTAGTGCCTGTGTTCCAAATCTTAAGTTCCTAGGTCATCCGGAAGATTCCTTTTGCAGTAACTTTGTACTTTTTACGCACCCATTGAAACCTATGGGAGCACGCGTGTGACTATTTGCTCTGCACACGCCACCCGTGGACCTCCTGGTCACTAACTGACGTTAGCTCCTTGTAGGCCCAGCGATTCTAGAGGCCCTAGGCCTTTTCCCTTTTCTGTTCGTGGTACTTATACCACTATTTTAGTATATGGTTCGAGTGGCCACCAGGGCCTATCCATATAAAGTGCAACTTCTGTGTATTCTGTGATAATCTTGTTTGACGATTTGTGCTCCTGTGCTCATAAAGAGACTAGGGGTTACTTTGAGAAATAAATACATATATATTTTGAATATATATCTGTGTGGTGTCCTTTCATTGGTATAAAAGGGGGTTACTATTGGTAAAACAGCTTGCTTAACACGCTTCACGAGTTTAGCCTCAAAGACTGCTTAGCCTACGCTACCACTAGGGCAGCTAGTCCGAAAAGGTTGACTTACAACCACACCATAAGGGTTGCTTGGCATGGTACAAGGTGGTCACTAGAACTAGTGAACAGCATATACCAGGCCAACTTCTCACAAGGAACTACTGATCCACCACTGTTTGCTTTTAAACGTGGTAGGAGTGTTAAGGATGCTGTAGTTAATGCCTATCTTCAAAGTCCCCCTGCACCAGACTTACGCTCACAACTTTCATTACCACCTATCTTGGGCCATAGAAAATGTGGCAATTGCAAAGCTTGTTTGTCTACAATAGAAGGTCCTGATTTTGTTTTTGGTACAAGGAGTTACACACGACCTGTATTTACGAACTGCAATAGTTGCAATGTCATTTACGCAATATATTGCCCCTGCGACAAAATCTATGTAGGGCAAACTACACAAAAAATAAAGTGCCGAATTTTACAACACATGAGCAGGATCAAATGTAAAACACAAGGGGCACCGTTGGTGGACCATTTTCTAAGCTCTAACCATGCACCTGATAGTTTGAAATGGACAGTTGTGGAAAAAGTGCGTTTGCATCCGAGAGGTGGCAACGTAAATTCCATTCTCAACTATAAGGAATGCAGATGGATCCACGCTTTGGACTCTGTAAGGACAGGATTAAACGAAAATGAGGAGACTAATAAACAATTAGGCATACTAGGCTTTGGCTAAGACAAGCAGATACTCATAAAAATCTTTATCTGGGGGAGAGAGGTCTTTATAACCTGTTGTCAACCTCCTGTATTAACCCCTTCGATGCTCATGACGGAACGGTTCCGTCATGAGCATCGGTTGAGCTGTGCTCATGACGGAACCGCTCCGTCATGAGCACAGCCCCTGGGGGAAGCGCTGGCGCTCCCCCCCTGGGGCATCGATCGTGCCCCCACAGAGGGGGATGGCAGCGGAAGAGTTTCCGCTGCCACCCCCGAGCCCCCCCACGCTTCCTGATGACGTCAGCGCGCACAGCGCGCGCCGGCGTCATCAGGAAGCGTTGGACGCGCTGGAATTAATTTCTTCCAGCGCGTCCAACGGGGAGGGTAAGTGTTTTGGTGCTGTGTTGCGGGGGGGGCGGAATTCCAGGGCCTTGAGGCATCGGGGGAGAGGAAAGAGTATTTCCTCTCCCCTGATGTCTCAATGCTGGGCATTCCTGTCCCACGATCGCACACAGCGTCGCGATCGTGGGACAGGAATGTCCCCACTAGACCCCAGGGATGTTGTTTTTGGCCATTTTGGAAGCGACCCCTTGGGCAAGGGGGGGCAGAAAAGCCAACTAGACACCAGGGAATTTCGTAATATTGTTATGGGAAGTGACCCCTTAGGCAAGGGTCGCTTCCCTGGGGGATAATTACTGCACAGACTTTTCTGCCCCCCCTGGGGGCAGATCGGTCCACTTTCGCGCCGTGTCTGGCCCCAGGGGGGGGGGCAGAAAAGCCCACTAGACACCAGGGAATTAGTGTAAATAAAAACGGAAGTGACCCCTTTGGCAAGTGTCGCTTCCAGGGGGCAATTTTTATAATATGTATTTGGCCCACCCGCCCCGGGACAGAGTAGCCTTTTTTTTCCCTGCTGTTTTCTGCCCCACCTGGAACATAACCCGATTGACTATTTGGGTAGTAATATAGCATGTTGTAATGTTTATTGTTTTATTTTTTGTGAATCGCAATAGTAATGTTTTTTTTTTTTTACTTTTTTGTTCTAGGTGAAGGCTTTTGCTCTTTTCAGTTTGCCGTGTTGTTTCTGGCGGTTCTGCTGTTTGTGTAGTTTGGTAAGAGACTCTTTTTTGTACAATGTAAATGTGTTTGATTTCTCTGCATGAATTTTTTTTGCAAATGGTGTAATAATAGCAGTATGTTTGTTTTTTGAGTGTCAAAAACTTTTTGCATTGGTGCTCGATGTGTATTTTGTTGTCTTGTGAGTAATTTGTTTTTTTTTCTTCTTTCTAGTTTGATATCGTTGGTTTTTGCTGTGTCACTGCAGAGTTGGTTTCTGGTGAGTGCAGCTGTCTCTTGTAATTGGATTGTATAGTTTTTGAGTACATTGATCTTTGTGATAAAGGTACACATTTCTTTACTTACTTGGTTTGCACATTGTTGGTTGTTGTTGACTTGTTTGTGCAGTCTTCTATCTTAGTAAGTATAATGGCTAGCCGCAGGATGACTGCTCAGCAGGTTGTTGGTTTGCTGTTTGAGTCTTCCTCTGATATTGGTTCAGAGACTGACTCTGCATCTGAGGGAGAGGAGGCAGGGGACGATTCTGGCAGTGAGTTGTCTCTCCGTATGGAGTCATCGGATGATGAAGATACTCTTAGTGCGGATAAAGTGCCTGTGTTAGAGGCGGAGACTGATGTGCCAGGTGGTTTTGAGATAGGCAATGTTGATGTCGCCTCACTACGTTTTGGGCCCTTGCCTGTCGCGGGTACTTGGGCCTCCCACACAAGTGAGGCACCACCTCTGTGGGGGCACGATCGATGCCCCAGGGGGGGAGCGCCAGCGCTTCCCCCAGGGGCTGTGCTCATGACGGAGCGGTTCCGTCATGAGCACAGCTCAACCGATGCTCATGACGGAACCGTTCCGTCATGAGCATCGAAGGGGTTAATACAGGAGGTTGACAACAGGTTATAAAGACCTCTCTCCCCCAGATAAAGATTTTTATGAGTATCTGCTTGTCTTAGCCAAAGCCTAGTATGCCTAATTGTTTATTAGTCTCCTCATTTTCGTTTAATCCTGTCCTTACAGAGTCCAAAGCGTGGATCCATCTGCATTCCTTATAGTTGAGAATGGAATTTACGTTGCCACCTCTCGGATGCAAACGCACTTTTTCCACAACTGTCCATTTCAAACTATCAGGTGCATGGTTAGAGCTTAGAAAATGGTCCACCAACGGTGCCCCTTGTGTTTTACATTTGATCCTGCTCATGTGTTGTAAAATTCGGCACTTTATTTTTTGTGTAGTTTGCCCTACATAGATTTTGTCGCAGGGGCAATATATTGCGTAAATTACATTGCAACTATTGCAGTTCGTAAATACAGGTCGTGTGTAACTCCTTGTACCAAAAACAAAATCAGGACCTTCTATTGTAGACAAACAAGCTTTGCAATTGCCACATTTTCTATGGCTCAAGATAGGTGGTAATGAAAGTTGTGAGCGTAAGTCTGGTGCAGGGGGACTTTGAAGATAGGCATTAACTACAGCATCCTTAACACTCCTACCACGTTTAAAAGCAAACAGTGGTGGATCAGTAGTTCCTATTTCTGTAGCAGCCAAGTTCCAATATTTGACTATTGTTTTCTTGATTGCTTGGCTATCTGGATTAAAAGTAGTGACACATACCATTCTGTCATTCACTTTTTCACTTGTCCTGGTCTCTATTAGAGTTTCTCGTGGACAATACCACGCTCTCTTTTTGGCTCGTTTCAGAAGAGTACTGGGATAACCTCTACTCCTTAATCTTTCTGTTAAGACTATTGCTTCTGCAAAATAGTCTGTTCTCTGGGTACAATTACGCCGCAGTCTTAGAAACTGCCCGTAAGGCAGATTGTCACGAAGACTACGAGGGTGATTGGAATTGTATCTTAGAAGAGCATTTCTCTCTATAGGTTTTCTATAGAGCCCAGTATACAATATACCATCCATGGTTTTAACATTAAGGTCCAGAAAACTTATGACCTCATTGTTTTCACTCATTGTGAATTTTATATCACTAGATCTTTCATTTAACCATTCAAAAAATGACGTCAATGTCGTAGTTGTGCCAGTCCAAATCATAAAGACGTCATCGATATATCTTTTCCATATATCGATGCTGTCTCTACATGGGTTGTTATCACCATACAAATGGTCCAATTCGAACTTATCCATGTAGAGATTTGCCAGGGACGGCGCATAGCCAGCACCCATAGCAACGCCCTTGCATTGAAAAAAATATTGATTCTGGAAAACAAAGTAGTTTTTTGACATTGCAATATCCAGCATAGCAATTAGAAATTCTGTGGGGACTCTATGAGGAGTTGGTCTTGTATTGAGTACATCTTTCACCACCCCAAGTGCTTCATGCTGAGGGATGCTCGTATACAAGGAGGACACGTCTAGCGTTACTAAAAGTTGTCTCTCCTTATCAAAAGGATAGTCCTCTATAAACTGAATCATATGCGTAGAATCCCGAACGAAAGATCTAGTTTCTGTCACAAACGATTGTAAAAAATAATCGATGTATTGATTAAGGGGTTCTAATATGGAACCACAACCCGATATAATTGGGCGTCCAGGTGGATTCTCAAGGTTCTTGTGAACTTTTGACAGAGTATAAATTGTTGGGATTCTTGGATTTGTTTTCAAAAGAAATTTAGATTCTGAGGTACTCAAGAAACCTAATTCAAGGCCTTGTGTCACTAAAGAGTCTATCAAGATCTTTATCTCAGATGTTGGATCCTTTGTGATAGGTTGGTAACTATCACGATCATTGAGTTGTCGTTGGATCTCATTGATGTAATCAATCCGATTTTGTATTACAATTGAGCCACCTTTATTGGCAGCTTTAATAATTATCTGCTCATTGTTCTTAAGAGACAGAAGGGCCGATTTTTCTCCTAAAGAAATATTGTAGGGAACAAATCTAGGTTTATCCAATATGGACAACACCTCTTGCATTACAATTTGCTCAAAGGCTACAATTTTTTGACTCATAGCCTGTATTGAAGGTGTGAAAACAGAAGTCGGTTTGAAAGGTGTCGCGGCAATCGGCCGAAGACACGATTCTCTTTGTGCAAAGAAATATTTTAATCTGATCTTTCTGAAAAACTGAATGAGTTCAAGTTTAACCATAAATGGATCTGTTCTTTGAGTGGGAACAAATGACAACCCTTTGGCAAGGATGTTAGT
Source organism: Triturus cristatus (assembly GCF_964204655.1). Lineage (NCBI taxonomy): Eukaryota > Metazoa > Chordata > Amphibia > Caudata > Salamandridae > Triturus > Triturus cristatus. Next base: position 320,303,439 of record NC_140591.1, read on the forward strand.
TTCCTCATGGGACAGATTATAGTTAGAAAGATTGATAATAGGGTCACTATCATTCAAAACCAGAAATTCATTATGGGCATTATTAGAAACCAAAGGAGCTCTAGTATCCTCAACCCGAAGAACAGCATTTGGAAGTGGCAAATCTGCACTGGTACAAAAATTCAAAGTAGGTGAAGTCACCACCGAAATGTTCACAGGGGTTGAGGTTACCACCGATATGTCTGACGTCTCGTTGAAATTTCCCCGTGATTCTCCTGATCGAAAAATCTCACTTGTTGGTTGCCCCTTTGGGGTGGGGGGTTCTGATTTACCCTGTGGGTGTACAATTGTTGGTTTCCTCCCCTGCCACGATTCCATCCTCGCTGTCTGGGATATCCCTTTCCTCTGTTGGAGCCCCATGGTGCGTCCCCTAAAAAATACTGTTGTTGAGGACCCTGAAATCTCTGTGCTGTACTTGTAGAGACTTGTTCAGTTTCCCCTTCAGAGTTACTTCCAAAAGAGGAGTTAGACAAAGTAGTAAACCTTCGTGGTCCCTGTCTACTGCGGTTGCTGAAAAAACCCTGACTGTCCTGTTGATAGTAATCGTCTGAGGTATAGGGATATGTGATCTTCTTATCCTAATTCTGTATATCTTTCTGCAATTTATCTGCCTTTTTGTGTAACGTAAATGTATGGAATTCAGCAAGTGTCTTTTCTGCCTTTTCCAAGGCTTCTTTAGCGTTTGTCAATGTATTGTCTCCTACTATTTCCCTTTTAAGGTCATTGATTTCTTGTATTAGTTTTTTAGAATATTCCAATGCTGTTTCAACTCCAAGTACCATCCAGTACCTGGAGCAATTATTTGAAATAAAACTAAAACCTTCCCTAAATGGCTGATGGCTGCGTCTATTTTCGAAGTGTCATACGCAAAGTTTCAACTTTGAAGTCAGGTGAGCCATCAATTTGGGCTATTACTAACCTAAAATGGTTTGATTTATTTGTCACACGGTGTGAACATCATATTGATTATCCCCATTTGGGTTTGCAGTTGTAGTATTCAAGAGAAAGTCCCGTTAATTGAAGCAGTAAGAATAAAGAGAGAGTGAATAAAGAAGAAGTTAATCCGGCAGAGTAAGAGGCCCTTTTGCAGCCAAGACCCTTTACGAGCCCGGTAAAACTCTAAAAAGAATATTTTCTTACTGGCCTAATGGCTAAAATAATTTTGTTTTTCTGATATATTCTTATTATTTTGCATATTTGTCACCTGGCAGTTCCCCTTTGATTGACAACAAGAGGCAACTGTAATACTATTGGGTACATCTGTTCAATCACCTATATCCTAGGTGAGTCTTTGGGATTATTTCCCCTTTTTTTGTCAAAAACCTTTCATCACAGCATTGATACCTAATTAATTTTTTATATATACCCATTTATTTTGTTTAGGCTGGTATACATCTCCTGTGTCCTGAAGAAGACCCGATATGACTACTCACAACTAGTGTTTGATGTAGGGTCGAAACGTTGACGGTTCTCCAGTCCCCTATTAATCGGATTTCCTTGTTGATAACAAAAAGATAGGACATGTGCCTTACAAGGATTATTGTATACCCATGAGGAAATTAAGGACTTTTTCACAATAAGGAACTTTGTATATATTTTGGTTTTACTTAGTAAATACGTGCATATACTGTAATTATTTACACTGTCACCTATTGCACTAAGTCACTTTATTCACTTGGTCACTGCGTCGTTTTTCAAAAATATTGTATATACAGCCTTATCTTTATCTTTTCCTTGTTTTGGATTTTGTTTATCTCTGAAAGAGTTGATAATTAACTTAAAACACAAAGAATAAATTTCTGTATCTAAAATTGTACATCTTTGTTCGATATTGATTATCCAATTGATTTATATATGCTGTGGTTTTTGATTTACTACGATTGAAATTGATTGTTTCCCTATGGAACCATTGTTTATATTATGTTGGAGTGGACAAAGACCACAAGGACGTCCCCCCAGCGACTGTGACCCCGAATCCGGCACCCAAGGACCCACCTAGACACTCCTGACGACGCCTGCAGCCTCAGAACCAGGGACCCCCCCCCACCGCGATCAACAGAGGGTAAGATTTCCCGACACCAAAAGGCACCCCTGCACCCGGCGCCCTGCAGCCCCCTGTGCCCAACTCCTGGGTACCTACCTATCCTCCAACTACCCAACTTACCTCTCAAACTGGTGGTCGCAACTGAAGAATCTTCGTCCCCGAGCTTGCAGCCTTTGTTCGTTTTTGAGCTTCTCCATTGCAATCCATTGAGCGCCCGACGGCTCAAAAGCACCCTGCACCCAGCCGCCCGAGTGCCCCTGGCTTTGCAACCTCTACTCCTACCTACTTCCCCATTTGTCCTGAGCAAGTGACCAGGAGCCCAGCTCCCACAGCCACGTGGCCTGCTAGTCAGCAGCCACCAACCAAGGGCCCCCTGCCTTCCATGGGATAACATTGGGCCTAACTCACTCTGCACCCGGCTGCCCCTGTGCTGCTGAGGGAGTAACAACTGTACTTATCTGACCCTGGGAGACCCCTGAGTCTATGCCTAGAACCTTAACTCTGCCAGTCGAGTACTTACCCAAAAGCCGATAACTCACTTTTCTTCCATAGGGTAACATTGACTGGTTTCACTGGAAATTTCTTCAAAGTGTGGAGTTTCTAAACTTTAAAATATTCACCTAAAACCAACCGAGTAACGAGAACGGAAATACTCACCTGCTATTAGGAGAGATCCCAGTGCTGGATCTTGGTGCCCAGCACTGACCCTGAAAAGTAATTACAAACCATACTTATCGCTAACTCAATTTTCTTCCATAGGAAACCATTGACTGTTTTTCTGTGAAATTTCTTCTGTCGATTTTTGCAAACTACAAATATTCTTTATAAATCGTACCAACTTTGAAAACGTAATTACTTACCTGTTTTAGATATATGTCCCAGTACTGAGCCTAGGAGCCCAGCACTGGATTACAAAAGTAACGAGAACATACTTTACCAGTAACTTGGACTTTTTCCCATAAGAAACCATTTTCTGTGAAATTTCGTCTAAGTGTCGATTTTGCAAACTTACAAATATTCGTTAAAAATCGCCTGTATAACCTAAGCGCATTCTATCAACTGCTTACAGGTGGTATACTAATGCTGGATCCAGGATCACTGAACCCGAAAAAGTAACCATAACCCCACTTACCTGCTAAGTGAATTTCCTCCCATAGGATAACATTGGTAATTTGATTAGAAAAAGTTTCTGTCAACTTTTAAAATACCAACATATTGCTTAAAAATCACAACAGTAACTAAAACGTGCCCTGACTGCTGCTTGCTGCCTCCACGTCGGACAAAGCCGGACAAAGCTACTTGCATCCTGAGGAGGGCGGGACTGCGAGGACCAGCTTCCCCAGCGCCCGGAGTATCATCGGCGCAGCTGGGTCCTCTTCCCAGCCACTCCCCCTGACCAGTGCAGCGACTCGCGGCCCCCGCTTCGCGGGAGCCGCTCGGAGGTATAAAATCACATTCTTACCAGAACTTTGTGTGCCCTGACTGCTGCTTGCTGCCTCCACGTCGGACAAAGCCGGACAAAGCTACTTGCATCCTGAGGAGGGCGGGACTGTGAGGACCAGCTTCCCCAGCGCCCGGAGTATCATCGGCGCAGCTGGGTCCTCTTCCCAGCCACTCCCCCTGACCAGTGCAGCGACTCGTGGCCCCCGCTTCGCGGGAGCCGCTCGGAGGTATAAAATCACAATCTTACCAGAACTTTGTGTGCCCTGACTGCTGCTTGCTGCCTCCACGTCGGACAAAGCCGGACAAAGCTACTTGCATCCTGAGGAGGGCGGGACTGCGAGGACCAGCTTCCCCAGCGCCCGGAGTATCATCGGCGCAGCTGGGTCCTCTTCCCAGCCACTCCCCCTGCCGGAGCTCATTGCATATCTACCGCCCACTCCACTCGCGCTAGCGGAACGCGCGCGGAACGAAGAGCGGTGCGAAGAGCGAGCCGTTTGAGGCCGTTCGAGGTCGGGCGAGCAAGGGCCAAGGTCTGACCTATATACTACACCCGGTCCACAGCACCGTAACAAGTACTTGACAAATGTCGGCCAGAGAAACAAGAAGTCGATCCACGCGTGCTGTAGGTGCAGCCAAAGGTACTTTAGACACTTACTTTGCTAAAGCTGGCTCACTGATAATCGATGAAATATCTATTCTCGAAAGGCGGATATCCCAAGAGATTGACTGGGTTAGAAGATCCTCATTAGGTCCCATCGCACTTGCCACTACGCCTAAACAAACTGATGCTCCTAAACCCGCAGACTCAGGGGGGTCAAATGGTATTTTTGATATGGCAGTCTCGCGCAGCCCTACCGAAATTATTGCTGATTGCGATATGACTGCCATTACGGAATTGAGTATTTTGCCCCTCCCCTGCGTTAGGCCCCCCTCTCTCCCCTTGAGTATCACTCTTCCCACTGATGACGCAACTAGTGAGAGACACATTTCTAACTCTGAGTCTTCACTGAGAGGGAGGGAAGGAGCTATTCCCAAAAGAAAAACGAAGGCTGGTTTTATTGGAGGGCGTAAGGCGATTGCTCCCAAACGTAATCCAAAAAATGACCCCACGCTCAAGACCTCCAAAGCCAGGTTATTGAATCAACATGGGAAAAATAGGTTACCATCTAATTCTAATATGTTTGAGCCACCTCCCAGTCAAAACTCCACATCAGTGAAGGAGCCCCCTACTCTCTTGGATATCCGAACCCTCCTAAAGGAAATTTTAAGTCCTCTGGAGGATCGCATCTCCAAGATAGAAACACTCCTATTGGAAATTTGCAGGGGTCCCTCCTATACACTAAAGGGGAAGCAGTCATCTAGCTCCAAGACAAATGAGGAGTGTGAGAATGTATCTTCGCTCCCCTCTAGGAAAGGCTCAATCCCATCTCAGCCTACCCTAACACGTATATCCACTGTACCCCCAATTGGGAATTCACTACTACACAATCCAACACGCGCAAATGCAATCGCCCAAGAAGTTTTGGCTGCACCTCCAGTCGAGGCATTGTCGTTGGCTCGACAGGACATAATAATCAATCTCCCACCTCAGGCCAATCCATATGTAGTGATTCTAGCTGGCATTCCTGAATTGAGTCCTGCTGCCAGAGAACCAGTTGATGCACTAAAAAATAAGACTACTCATTGGCTGTCTAAAAATAGACCCCTTCCCGAGGGCATACACAGCGAGGTCCTTATGGTAAGAAGAGTCCCCTGGGTGGGTTCCACTAGGAAATCCATCCAGGGTGACTGTGTTGTGATCAACTTGAGGGACCCCGCTACTGTCAAGTATATCTGCAGTTGGCCCCGGAATATGCACGAATCACCCATCCACACCCTCCCTCTGTCTTTCTTCTACCCTCTGGAGGGGCGTGACGAGGAAGGGGAGGGATGGGAGGTCGTGCATAGAAGAGATCGAAGGCGGAGACCAAATGTAACTAAAGTGCACCCCACCCCTAGATTCACTGCGGATAATTATTTCCCTATGTATAATAGGTTTAGCTACCTGGATGGGGTGGACTGACTGAGCGGGCAAGGGTCGGGTGTTGTTTTGAGATGTAGAAGGCCCTTACTAAATGACCCACAATTGGACACTTCTATACAGAGCGATGGATCAAAGCAGACACAAACTAACCTGGAATCTTGCTTGGCAGTTACTAACAGACCTACTACTGCAGCATCAGAGAGTCTAGTGCAGGAAGTAGTGCCTTTTGACCTGAAGGCCCACCCTAAGGGCACTGCGCCCTTACCTCCCAAGCACGTTAGATTCCAAGCCCCTCTTTTAAACATTCTTTCTTGGAATGTCGCGGGTTTGCACAATAAATTAAATTGCCAGGTTTGGAACAGCTTTATTGAAAATAAGGACATATGTCTGTTCCAAGAAACGTGGATGAGGGAGGATATTTCTTCCACTGGCTTTGCCGTTTTCTCCAAGAATGCCAAATGGAGCGGCAAAGGCCGCCCCTCCGGTGGGCTTGCAACTTGGATAGCCTCACACCTTGGCTGCAGGGCCGCCCCTATGTTAGTAAACTCGGAGGATATTCTGGCAATCTTATTGGAGTGGCCAGGTTCGCATCGCCTTCTGGTTATAAATGTCTACTCAAGGCCAGTGAGTACCTCGCAAGAATCTTCCACAGTTGCTGAGCTTGATCTTGCCTTAAATGCAGTTCCTGAGGGCATCCCTTACATCGTAGGTGGAGATCTGAATTGTCATTATGAACCCCTTATGGGGTCACTGGATGGTCTGGCCCAGGAGGAAGATCTTGCCTGGTCCATACCACCATCCCATCTACCAGCTCCAAGAGCGTGGTCTCCTTTGGCGGTGCAAATCACCTCTCTTACCCTTAAACATGGGCTCAGGGCCTGCAATGGAAGGCTACCGTCAGATATTCCTCCAAAATGTACATTCCATAGAGAGGGACAAACATCAAGACTGGATTACATTCTGGTTCCTTTGGCCCTATGGTCACAATTAAGTGACTTCCGGGTACTACAAAGAGAAGACAGCGACCATAATGCCTTGGAGCTTGAGCTACATTATTCTGGTCTGGAACCCAGGGAGAAGGACACGGAGTCATCCGATTCGGAGTTACTCCTTGCAAACAACAGACGCAGAATAAAGTGGGAGAATTTGGTAGCCAAACAAGGGATTCTACCTAAGTTATATGCCCTACTCACTCCGATATTAGAGAAGGCTCAAGCCCTAAACTTCCAAATTAAGACGCCGGGATCACTCAACAAGTTGCGACAGTTACACGCAGATCTCATTACCTTCACATCACAAATCTTTAGCAGCAAGCCCAAAAGGCCCTGTGGTTCTACTCAAGGTCCCTCCTGGTATAATTCTGCCTGTAGGAAGGCTAAGAGTGATCTCTTATCCTCAATTAAGACAGGCCAGGATCGGGCAGAAATTAGGGAGAGAAGATCAGTATACAAATCCCTAATTAAGAATGCTAAACTCGAATGGAAATATGATAAATGGGAGAAACTAACGGAATTCTTGGCACACGGAGATTCCCGGAAATTTTGGCGCTGTGTAAATACAGGCTCAGAGGAGCTGGTCTCCGCGGTCGAACCTAACATCTCAGCTAAGACCTGGCGGGATCACTTCCAGTCCCTATACAGGTCTCTCGAGGGGACTGGAACTGACTCTGCGCAGACAAAAGCCAGTACTCCGTCGGGTCTCTCCTTCTCCCTTAAAGAAGTCAGAGTAGCTATTATGGGTCTCGCGTCAGGAAAGGCACCAGGTCGGGATGGCCTTCCGGGAGACCTTTTTAAGCAAGAACCGGAAGTCTGGGCACCCTACCTTATGCTTCTATTTAATTACATCCTGGAGGGCATGGAACTCCCAGATACTTGGCTGGGCGCAGAGATTGTCCCAATTTTTAAAAAGGGCTCTCCTCTGCTCCCAGCCAACTATAGACCAATCAGTCTCATTGATGTCTCCCAAAAATTATTTGGCAGACTCATTCTCAACCATCTGCAAGACTGGATTGAGGAATCCAATATTATGAGTACATACCAGGCTGGTTTTAGAAGAAAAGTTTCGACTATTGACCAGATTTTTCGTTTAAATTTTATCCATTGGAAGACCGTTCAAATTGAGGGCGGCACTTTATATACGGTCTTTGTTGATTTACGTGCCGCCTTCGACTTAGTGCCCAGAGAAAAACTTTGGGTTGTCCTGGATGATCTTGGCCTCCCAAATGACATACTTGCCATTTTAAGAAGACTGCACCTAGGTAATTTTGCAAGGGTGAGGTGCGGGAGAGGGGGTGCCCTCACTGATTGTTTCCCCGTTGACAGGGGGGTTAGACAGGGTTGTGTGCTGGCACCGACTCTTTTCTGCCTCTTTGTCAACGGGGTGATCAGTCACCTGAACGCACTGGAAGACACTGATGGTCCAAGACTTGGAGGCATGAGGGTACCCGCTATTCTTTTCGCGGATGATACCCTGTTGCCCTCCAAGTCTCCCATGGGCATGCAACGGATCCTTGATGGGTTCGCACTCTTCTGTGAGAATCGGGGTTTGGAGATCAACGCGTCCAAAACAAAGTTTATGATCTTCAACCCCCCACTGAAAACACGTGTTAATCCTACTCTTGGGCCCTCCAGGCTAGAAAGGGTCTACACATTTGAGTACCTGGGGATAATACTAAACGAGTCTATGACCTGGGACTCGCACTGTACCAGGGCGAATTTGAAATTAACTCAAATGATAGGAGGACTAACAAGGATGTCCCGAGGTTTGACCTATCAGCCGTTTTCCCCTCGCCTACAAATTTATAGAACACAGGTAAAAGGTGAAGTGATTTATGGGGCCGAATTATGGGGGCATACTGTTACTCAGACTATGCAGGTCACAGAGAATAATTTTCTCAGACAATTAACAGGCCTCCCGCCTAGTACCCCTCTGTTACCCCTGAGACTCGATCTAGGCCTTAGACCAATCAAGGAAGAACTGGGTCTTAAACCATTATTGTATTGGCGCAAATTATGGTCTACACCAGAATTGTTTGATTATAGATCTGAGCTTCAGGAAATCATGAGACTTTGCAACCCTGTACGGTTTCCTTGGCTCAGATATATTAAACATACATGCGAGGCATTAGGCAGACAGAATCTTTGGTCTGATCCGGTAAACACCTGCCCCAGAATTTCAAGGAAGTCTCTTTCTAAAGACTACTACGATTATCACTTACGTGCTCAAATTAACAATGTAGAGGAGAGGTCCCTAGCGGGTAAATTTTTGGGGTCAAAAGACTCATACCTCCAAGAGCTTGTATATGATAATATTGGCCCCCCGCTCACTAGAAAGCTTTTCATGCAATGGCGTTACAGCACCCTCCCTCTTAAAGCGCACACCGCTTCTTGGGCAAAATCCGAGACTTCATCACAATGTCCAGCCTGTGCCCACCCGAGGGAGTGTGATCTGCACATAATATTTTTCTGCCCAGCATACAGAAGAGCCAGAAAATACTGGCTTGTCCCAATACTCAAAAACTTGGGCTTTAGGGGCTATCTTCCGGCATATAGGATTTTAAAAAGAGATCTTTCGGCCCCAATTGTATTTGCAGTTTCAAGATTTTTAACGGCAATGTGGCACAGTCGTAGTCAATGTATTAAGTCATCATTACTTGTATGACCGTTTTTTTACTCTGGTCAACTGTTTGTAAATTATTATGTATTTTATTCACTTCAAAAGTTTTTATGCTGTACTCTTTTATGGTCCTAGAGACCGAAATAAAGATCAAGAATGAAAACGTATTTACTCACTTGTTTCCGAAAACTGTCCCAGGACTGAATCTAGGATCCAGTCCTGGAGCTAGAAAAGTAATCCTGAAAGTAATCCATTGCATTTAACTTAAAATTCCCATTGATCTCAATGTATTATTGTGTTTGAAATTGTGTTGCCTATTGCAACAAACTGTAACAATTGCATTCAAAAGTCAATTGCCTATTGCAAAGTATTTAACTAAAGCATCTCATTCTGAGAAAGTATATTTTGATACCGATTGTTGGCTCTAAAGTAAAAGAACCATATATTTTTATATACAAACCATTGGCCTAGAGTTCAGTTCTTGAGTGTGTGAGACCATTTGCTGACTGAGTGTGTACAACAAATGCTTTACACTGTCCTCTGATACTGCCTTACTCTCTAAAGTGGTAGCTTGGTTGAGCAGTAAGGTTATATCTAACTGTAGCCTCTGCCAAACCTCTGGGGACTGTGGACTCTGTACACACTGTACCTATTTGGGAACAGTATATGCAGAGCCACTTTCCTACAATACCAGTACCTAATTTATTTATTAATCGGAGACTTGTGACGCATCCAGTCGCTGATTATAAATAAAACATGTCAGAACTCAATTATTGTAAGTTAATAATATAACATAATTGACGTAGCTGTTTGAAGCAAAGCTCAATTCTTTAGCTTACAACAATAAGCAGGGAGAACATGTTTATTTTTTGTACTCCTTAAATAGTTAGAGAAAAGCTAGAATCTTTCTGCATGTTTCTACACATTTAGAGCTAGTGCAGGCTTCTTTTTTTTAAATGACTTTTATAGACTAATTTCTAATATCTGTTTACAACAAATAACTGACAGGTTTTTGATGTGTTTAATTTTGCACTAGTGTTTTTTTTGCCTTCATTCTTGCAAACATGTGAGGTACGCACCAAGGTATTAGATGCGAGGTACGTACCAAGGTATTAAGTAGTTTGTGGGAAAGTTGATGGTGTGACAATGTATTATATGGGATAAAGTACGGCCTTGCATACATGATAAGGATATTGCAAGTCACCTTGAAGTTCCACAACCCTATAAAGGAACTCGGCCTTCAGTCTTGTTCCTCTGTATCAGTGGTACTCAAAGTACGGCCCACGGGACACTGGCGACACAGCAGACCTCTCAATGCAGCCTGTAGATCTCCCTCTGGGACCCCTGGTTGCAGCAGAGAAAGCAGCTCGAACAGCCTGTAGCTGTCCCTCTGGGACCCCTGGTTGCAGCAGAGAAAGCAGCTCGAGGTCTGTTATTTGGTTAATTCTGCTAGCCAAGCAGCATAATTTTATGATTCTGGGATTTATTTCTAAAGTTAGTTCACCTTGTTTTATGAGTAAGGCTGCCTTGCTTATTGAACAAGCTGAAATGACTCTAGAAACAAAGCCCAAAATAAGAAAAGCTATAAAATCGATGTTGCAAAGCCAAATCTGTCTCTGTACCAGGACGAAGTGGGAACACCTCTCTGCTCTTGATCCTGCCTCCAGATTAACTGATGCCTAATTTGATTTTCTTCAGCAGGCCTTCAATCCCTGCCCCTGCCATCAATCCCATGTCATGTTAGCTCTCAACCCAGTATTGAAGCATTCCCTCCCTGTGGGGACAATAGTCTATATTTCCAGGACAGTCGTACGTTTGACTCAACGATACCAGCCATGTTCCAGCAGCAGAAGAAACCTTTTAATGAACAAATAAAAATATCATTTTCCTAAATGAAATTCATCACCCAGACAAAAGCTTTCCCATCCTAAACTTTAGTACAACGGGCTCTCAACTGCCAATCACCTCAAAGTAGAAAAGTAGTAACCCAGAACTACATGGGTTGAAATACCTGGACCCAAAGAAATCCCAAAACTAAAATAAAATTCTTCAGCAAATGATAGTGAACAAGTCACTCGATATAAATTATACCACGAATGAAGCCATTTAAAACACTTGGGTAACAACAAGAAAAGATGGCCCTCCTTTTTCCCCTGGAGTCCTTCTCCGACAAGGCAAACAACTCAATCTGACACCTTCCTCATCATCCACAAAGTCATTAGTGTTACCAGATAACTTTATGTGTGGGATGATGTTGGGTGCCCTGCGTCCACTGTGCTTTACTTGTGCTCCAGGGCCACACATTGTAACTCCCCTGGTCATCTCTGTCACCTCACCCTCCATCGACTCTCCTTTAGTCTTGCTCCCATTCCCTCCATGCAGGATCTATGGCTGCATGTTTGTTGGCCCTTCTCCATTAAATGGTTGCACTCTTCCACCCAGCCCCAGGCTGCCTCAATGTTTTAAGAGGAATTAGAAGTGAACATCACTTTCAAATTGACAAGAGTAAGTTCTCCAGTTACATGGCTCTCAGCTTCTCCTTCATCCCGCCACAGATGTTATGTTTATTATTTATGAGAGAAATGAAAGAACTTGTCATGGGATGCCTCAGATGTTACCTGTTCCAACTGGCCTGCAATCTTCAGCACTATATCTGTCCCTGTAGTTGAGAGATTTGCCTGTAATTGACCATAAGGTAATGTTAAGATACTTTTTGCCTGCTCCACCACAGAAAATGCCAAGACCGCCTCTGCAGGAATCAATGTCTATACCCACTGCCCTAAAAAATGCTTGGGTTAGCTCCTTTTGAACCCTTGTGGATTTCCACAATGTGGAGGATATTAGTTCTTCTGCACCCAACTGCGTCTTCCACCTGATCCTCCAAGATCTTGGATTTACTCACCATCGCTGCCACCTATGTAATCTGATCTTTGCATGACTGACAGCTATGTGACACTCCCCACTTCCATGGTAACTCTATCCACCACATTGCATATATATTGTCACCAAAGCACCACATCCATTGAAACTTCAGCAATTTTGGTATCTATGACAGAGCTGGTATTATTTATTGCCTCTAGCAGTATGACAGCCGCAGATGAAGCAGAGTCTCATATTCTTCTCTACTTCACCAGCGACCTGCTCCATTGACTCCCTGTTGCCTTAATCTGGTCACTGCTTGTCTCCTACCACAGCTTGGCTTACTGGGAGCAATGGATGTTTGCCAGATCTGTTGGTTTCTTTCTGGTCACTGGTGTGGACGTCTCTGTTGTCTCCAGTCTCAGGCCTTCTCACCACACCACTATCATTTTGGGTGAGGACCGGCTCAGCACCCTCTGAACAGGCCACCTCACTGGCTTTGGGTACTTTGTCACCTCTTCCAGCACCTGTTCGTGAAACAGCAAGTACTGGAGTGCCTCTTCAGTCCCAATTCATTGTGTTCTCATCAGCACCACGGCAGGGGATACCAGATCTATGGTTTCACACTCATTTTCTCACTCTTCCAGCACACAGGAGAGCTTCCCACCACACTTCTTCACTTGGGCTCTCAATGGACATGGCAGCCTCTGAGGGGTGAATACCTGCCCTGGTGCACCAGCACCCCTGCCCACATTTGAGTCTGAGGGTCAGTTGAGTCTTGCCGGTAGGAGGATTTTAAAGTGGAGTTTAACAGAGTTTGTTATGGGAGACTCAGAAATACACCTCCACTGCCACTGCCTTGTCTTGCCAGTCCATGTCCTTTGATAAAAAGGAAACATTTTTTAACTTCTTGCTGTGCCTCTGAGTCAGGAAATTCTCACATTAGCCCTTTGACACCCCCCAGTAAGCCAAGATACCCAATCTCACATTGAGACACAAATACTTGACACTTCGACATCCTCAGGCAGCTTTTAGACACACCCAGATGGCCATTCATTACCATCTGCCTGTGATCAGGGAGGTTCAGAGACCACATAAAGTCCTAGTTTATGTGCAGACTGCTCTCTGGGACTGTCATCTCACACCTGTGACTCACAGATGTCTATCACACACACACACAACGGTTACTTCAGCACCCCATATGTCCATTACAGACCATAGTACCCTCAGCCATTCCATAAAAAAACTTTGGTCTGACTTGAGACACTCCAATACACCATCCAATACCTTTGATCCACCCTCTGATTCTCTAAATCCTCCCCCTAGAATCCTCAGTGTAAGAAATGGCGTTATTTGTTGGGGAAGGTGACTATGCACCGAAAACAATAATCACAATCCTTGTCATGGTGAACCCTTAAGGTCATTAATTAACCGCAGTTCAACCTCTGGTAGCTATGGCAGAGAGCAGATAGCCTTAACTTAGGGCAATGAGTTAAGTATTTATGTAGTCCCAAAGCAGTAATAAGGTCAAAATGAAAATAATAAAAATCCCAAACCTAATTAGAATACTAGAGTAAAATGTAATAAACAAAATGACAAAAATCCAATAAGGGGAGACAGACATATGATTTTTTTAAATGTTTTAAGTAGGAATAGTACCAAGCAGCACAAAGTGCCAAATATAGTAAATGGTCACCGTAATTTGAGGATGGCCACGATGGAGAATGGGACGGATACACCAGCTAGGTTTGTCCTGGTCAGAGATTTTATCTTCTGACTAAGTCCTTTAAGTCCCAATGCTCCTTAGGAGTCCACTTTTAAAGCCCCCTTGCACCTCAGGGGAGGCCATTAGAGTGTCAGGTAGAGGTTAACAACAGGATCCAATGTAGGTCCGGTTGCCACTGGTTGGCTGGGTACTTACAGGAAAGGGCGTCTTGGACCCTGTTGTATCCCTGCAACTTGAATGGGAGGTCAGCTTCATGATCCTTGACGTCCACTTTTTTGTCTAGGTTAAAAAATAGTACAGGTCCAGTCCTTCGCTGCTCTTCTTTGGTCATAGACAGCAGGTCCAGTTCTCTTGTGTTCTTCCTCATATCCAGCAGTGTTCTGAAGTGGGTGACTGGAGGTGCCATATTTATGCCTGTCACTAGCAAGTGGTTGGAAATAACTTCTGGAGATGCCCTACCAATGAGGTAAACGTTCCCAGGGCAAACCTTACCCACTTTGGGCATATTCAAGATGGCAAAAGTCTTCAACCACACTAAACTAGGGCTCCGAGGGTTGAGGTGTGTGTGTAGGGAGTGTACTATGGTAATCCTAATGTCCTCCTAGCTCTAACACTAAAATCCATTATGAGGTAATCACTGTACCCACAACAAACCAAGAGACGGAAGTCTGGTAGGACAAAAGCAGCATTCTTCAGCCACCAGCATTGGCTGCCAAAGAATTGTCTTGGAATTCTGTTCCCTTTCTCTCAAGGGCACCCCAAGCATTATATGTAAAACCCAGAGATATAGATCTGGTAAGACAAAAGCAGGATTCTTCAGCAACCAGATAATCCACATACAAATGAATGTGTTACCTTCCTTTCAGGTGTGTCCTAAGTGTTATGTGCAGACCTGAACAGCAGGAGTTGACACTCAAGCAGGATTTGACACTATAATACCAAATAAGAGGCTCGCAGCCACTACCCTCGAGCTGACCTCAAAGGAATCACCCCTGCCCATTCAGGTATACCTTCCAATCACTGTGACCTATTGTATAACCCCTGGGAGGAATTTCACACATTATTCAGGTCAAGTACAGGCTGGGGGAAACAGGAGAATTAATACAAATAAGCCTCCAGGTGCTTCAGGCAGGGAAAAGGTAACTAACTAAAAGTTACTTTTATTTAACATTTATTAAAAGTAAAACCCCACCATTGAATTGAATGTATAAAAGCTATCAAAAATAGTTGATTAATTATATTCTTCTGGCTAGTCTTATGTCTGAGGTACACTATTAGGGTTTAAATCTGTATTCACTGCACAGACATGTTAACATTAAACATGTCCTAGGATGCTTGTTTCCAGTACAGGGAGAACCAGGCCTGGCAGTTTGGGCTGGATTGCTCCCATGGGGAGAACGTTCAAGACTTATTTGAATTTGGCGGAGTACAAAATGGGGTAGCGTGGTGAGCAAAAAAAAATGGATTTAAGCCCAGATCTCTGATTGGGGTTGAATGTTTGACATTGTTCAGTATTCCGTCTATCCATTAATCTTTTGGGGCATTTTTCACCCCAAGTGGGACGGGTATGCCCAGACGTGGGTCCTGTGCTCTCCATGCCACAGAGTGAAGCTATCCTGGCAGATGAGGGGTGAAACCCCGAAACAGGTCCTAGGATGCTTGTTTCCAGTCCAGGGAGGACCTGGCATGGCAGTTTGGGCTGGACTGTTCCCATTGGGTGCAGTGTCAAGACTGATTTGCATATGGCTGGGTTCAAACTGGAATGGCATGGATAACAAAAAATGATGGATTTAGGCCCAGATCTCTGTACTGGGGTGAATGTATGACATTGTTCTGCATTCTGTCCATCAATTGTCCATTTTGTGTTTACTCAGCTTCATCACAGCTGCTGATATGAGACTGATATCTGTGAACTATAACATGAATGCTCATCATGAAATAGTAAGTCAATTCCCTTCATTGTTTCGTGGGTTGGGGAAACTCAAGATTATAAAAGTCCAATTACACTTGAATTAGGCGTCCATCCTATTGCTCAAAGACACAGATAAATTGCCTTTCACTTATAGGAAGCTGTTGAAAAAGAACTTGAATCCTTACTCAAACTCAATATCATTGAGCTTTCCGCTGGTCCAACCCCATGGGTTTCTCCCATAGTGGTAGTACCCAAAAATGACAGTGTAGGATCTGTATACATCTGTGTGTATATGCGTCAAGCGAACAAGGCAATTGAAAGAGAATGACATCCAGGCCCACACATTGCCGATATCATAACACAATTGAATGGTGCAAAGGTATTCTCTTGCCTTTAGCTGAATAAAGGACATCATCAGTTGGAACTCAAAAAGAATTGCAGGTACATTACAACCTTTTCTACACATGTTGGTCTATTCTGTTCTAAAAGACTTAGGGCCTTATTATGAAGGCGGTCGGACAAGCGTCCGACAGCCATCATTGTGGGACAGTTACCGCCCGACTAGTAGCCGGTGGTTCCACCCAACATATTACGATACGACCGCCCTCTAGGCGGTTGTTAACCTGCCCTTTTTTATTGTGGCTTTTGCTGCAGCCTGGAAAAGGCCTGTAGCACAAGCCACAATAGAAAAGGGCATGTTTGCAAACATCCATGCACCGTGTGCCAGGCACCATGTGTGCCTGGCACACGGTGCCTGGATGCTTACGGGGGCACCATATGTGCCCCATTAGTCCCATAGCAGAGGTCAACAGAGGACGGGTGCCCTGCTAGGGGGCCCCAAAGTCCCTTTCTGGCTGCTTTTCATGGTGGTCGGACCACCATGAACAGGCAGTCGGAAAGGGATATCCTAATCCCTACAGCCGTGCCTGCGTAAGCACTGCCCCATTGTAGGGATTAGGAATTCGACTGCTGTCCCAATGGCCTCCTGTAACCTGTTTGAGGTGGTGGTCTTTCCCCCCGCATAACTCGCTCCAACTGCCGGTATTGTAATCTGGCAGTGGACCGATGGCACAGATGTCAGTGGGGCCACCTCCGACAGCCTGTCGGTGGCGGTTCCACTGACATTGTAATGAGGCTCTAAGTTTTGGTGTGCAAACAGCTGGAGATCTATTCCAAGCTGTCATTCGATGTATCATACAGCCTGTCATGAATGCTTTCAATTATAGTGATGACATATTGGTTTTCGAAGATACACAGCTGGAGCACAACAAAGCTCTCACGAAAGTGTATCAGTTGCTTGCTGAGGCCGATTTAACTTTGAAATGCCGAGAAATGTGAGTTCCATAAGCCAAAGTTAAAACTCTTTGGCTGTATCTTTTCTGATGGTGGCTGACACCCGATCCAGCTAAAGTGCAATCATTGTCAACTGTCAGTCCCGCACAAGATGTTTCCATGTTACCATCATTCCATGGCATAGCCAGCTATTGCTCTAGATACATACAAGATTTTTCCACTGTCAGTGCGCCATTAACAGGCTAGACAAAAAATAATGTTTCTTGTCTTTGGTCCCATGAATGCGAGCAAAGCTTTCAGAAAATCAAACAAGCTATTGAGAACGCTACTGAGATGCCATACTTTGATCCAAAGCTTCATAAAGTGGTTGCTGTTGATGCTAGCCCAGTCGGTTTAGGCGCCATCCTTGCACAGCACACCGGACACCCAAATGCTCGAAGACGTATTGTGGCATATCCAAATCGAAGTTTGTCTGAACTGAACGTGTTATTCACAACTTTAGAAAGAAAGCTTAGCAGTGGTGAGGGCTTGTGAACATTTCCATGTATTTTTGTATGGGAAGCCCTTCATACTTGTGACAGATCATCAAGCATTGCTGACTATCTTTGGCACCGAAAGGCAAAAATGCCTCCTCGCGTTGAACGATGGGGTCTGCAAATGCAAGGATAAAACTACACCATCGTGCATCATCCAGGAAAAGACTGGAAGCCTACTGACTACTTCTCATGAGTGCCTCTACAGTGCCTTGGCACCTATTCTCAGATGGTTGAAGCCTACTTAAATTTCATAGTGAAATCAATCACATCAACTGCCATTTTGTTGGGACAAATTGTCACTGCAACGAGTCACAATAGTGACATGATGAAACTGAAAGACATTATTACACATCAGTCTTGGTACCAGCACCAGTGCCCTCTTACAAGTGGCAGTGAAAGTCAGAAGTTTAATAATGTCAAAGATGAACTGTCTTTTACTCAGTAAGGTATTATTCTAAGAAGTTCGAGAATTGTCATTCTGGAGAGTCTGCTACAACAGATAATTGAAGTAGCTCATGAAGGACATCGTGGAATTGTTGCCAGCAAAACAAGTTTTGCAATCTTTGGCAATCCAAAAGCAAAAATGCCTTCTCTCATTGAACACTGGGGTCTGCGACTACAAGAATAAAACAACACCATCATGCATCGTCCAAGAAAATACCAGAACCCTGCTGACTACTTTTCATGAGTGCCTCTACAGTGCCTTGGCATCCATTCTAAGATGGTTGAAGCCTACATTAATTTCATAGTGAAATCAAGCACGCCAGCTTCCATTTTATTGGAACAAATTGGCTCTGCCACGAGTCACGATAGTGACGTGCTGAAACTGAATGACATTATTACACATCAGTCTTGGTAGCGGCACCCTTGACCTTTTACCAGTGAAAGTGAATATCAGAAGTTTAAAAATGTTAACGAATAAATGTCTGTTACTCAGAAAGGTATTATTTTAAGAGGTTCAAGAATTGTAATTCTGGAGAGTCTGAGACAACAGATAATTGAAGTGGCCCATGAAGGACTTCATGGAATTGTTGCTACCAAACGAGCTCTCCGAGATTAAGTCTGGTTTCCACATCTGATGAGAGTTGGAAGAGAATTAAAGGCCTGTCATTTCTGCAACTGCCTGTCATACAAAACCACTCAACACACCATAAACATGTCAGAGTTGCCTATGTATGCAGGAGATAGAATTGCCGTTGACTTCTTTGGTCCTCCTGACAACAGACATCACCTGATGGTGATCGTTGCTAAATACTCCTGTTTTCCATTGATAGAAGATCTCTCAAGAACATGTCATTGAGAGATTAGACAGCATCTTTGTGACCTGGGGTGTGCCTGGGATCTTAAAGTATGATAACTGCCCACCGTTCAACAGTCGAGAATTCAGAGACTTTCTCAGTCATCTTAATATGAAGCCTCAGAACAGCACACGTCTTTGGCCACAGTCAGTGGCCTTGTCTAACGTTTCATGCGTGCTCTTAAGAAAGCTGTCCAACATACTGTCTTAGAAAAGCTCGACCTTGAGACTGTCTTAACTTTAACTCTTCAACCTTACTGCTCGACCCTTCACTGGACCACAGGTAAAAGTCTTGCAACCTTGATTTTCAGGAGAGCAATGACGACCAAGTTAGCTCAATGGACCAACAGAAGATCAAACACTGAGGAAGAGACTCGCCTGAAAGACTTGGATCGGAAGAGGAAAATTAAGGCCCATGCAGAAAAACGTTGCCAAGTGAAAGATGTTACGTTCACAAGAGGAAATCAGGTGCTTGTTCGTCAGCATAGAAAACGAAAGTGTCTTACTCCTTTCGATGCTGAACCATGTCATGTTGTGACCACCAAAGGACACATGGTGACTGCCCAACGTCCTAGGAAAGACATTACGCGAGATTCCTAGCATTTCTGATATGTGGCTTATCACTCGTCAGGCACTGATGCCAATGTAGAGATTGGGTCTTAAAGGACAAGTGAAGAACTCTTGACTGCTGCTGTTATTACATCACCAATCTCAAAATTCGAGAAGGACCCTTACAACAGTAAGGGACAGGGTTCACTATGGTATAATT
Source organism: Triturus cristatus (assembly GCF_964204655.1). NCBI lineage: Eukaryota > Metazoa > Chordata > Amphibia > Caudata > Salamandridae > Triturus > Triturus cristatus. Next base: position 320,322,995 of record NC_140591.1, read on the forward strand.
ACAAAAATATCCCCCACATACCAATATCTAATTCTTATTACAATCCTCACTTCTTTCACTCATCATTCCTCAATCATTCTATAGACTCATAATACTGAACCCAAATATATGCGAAAATGTATGTTATTTGTTATATTGTAGTAATATACTACTAATATACCTCCATCATAATAGGCCCCATGATGTATGAAATATTCTGACATAGAAAGGTAAAGGAGCTGGTTAAAAAGAAAAGACAAACACCTATGTCATTCTGAAAAAACTGTGTTTTTTAATTATTTTTGTAAGTGATTTTTATATATACTACTACAATATAATAAATAACATACATTTTCGCATATGTATGGGTTCAGTATTATGAGTCTATAGAATGATTGAGGAATGATGAGTGAGAGAAGTTAAGATTGTAATAAGAATTAGATATTGGTATGTGAGGGATATTTTTCTAATTCTACATCACCAATGCCAGTCATGGACACTTCCACTGCCTGTCCCCAGTTTCTGAAGACATGGCTGGGACGTGTGATTCAAGCGCCATGAAGGCTCACTGAAGAGCTATGATTGTGTACATATTTGTAAAAAAAAATTACTTTTTTATTTAACAGAGGGGAGATGTAGTGTTGTGTGAGTTTGTAATGAGGGAATTTTTGTGGCTCCTGATGGAATTCGTAGAACTCTGACATAAGCATTAGAGCATGGTGAAGTGAATGCAGGTTTAGAATATTGAGTTCTCAGTTAATAGCAGAAGAATAAAGACTTGTTATGCTAAGCTTTGTGTGTGGCGTAGTCATTGGCAAGTACTCGGACTAGGGAAGACGCTATAGTGGCTAGACAACATGACAGCCCAGAACGGTAGGGCCGGCCATATTCGGCTCTCAACCGGATGTAGTCATGGAGTCAGACGCCAGTCGTTAGGGCTAAGGAGACAGGTGTGGAGATATAAACATGGGGGTGGATGGTTGACAAATTGGGACTCTACATAAATTGCCTGAAGCTACTAGTGGGCTCCTCTGCAATCAAGACACTATTCCATCGCAAATCGAACTTCTGTATCCTTCCATCGCAAATCGAACTGCTGTATCCTTCTCTCACTGGACCATGTGTCAGCAATCCAGTAAATAAAAAACTAGGAGGCACCAAATACAAGGTATTTGCCGAGATAGCAAAATATTTTTGGCACTTTTGCCTGCAGCACAAAATTTCAGTGAGAGCAGAATATCTTCCAGGTAGAACAATGTGCTGGCAGACTGGTACCTCCGAGACTCCAGTGACTGGAAGCTGACCATAAGAATTTTCCAGAGACTGCAGGGTCGTTGGGTTCTGTGAGATACGGATCTCTTTGTCTCTCATCTGAATACACAAAATAGAAAGATTTTTCAGTTGGAGCCCAGATCTGAAGCAGCCGGCCACGTTGGCCTTTCTTAATATGAGTTTCCCGCATTTGTTATGGTTACCCGAGTAACAGCTCAGGTGAGGAATCAATGAGTGGAACTGACTTTAGTGACCTCTTTCTGGAAAGTACATTCTTGCTTCCTGGGGCTTCTAGAGATGTCATGTGATTCACCTGTGGAACTTCCTCTGTTTCGAGACCGACTGTTGCACCCGTCAGGATTTCAACATCCTTTGACAATTCAAGGGCAGTTGAGTCTCATGACCTGGCAAATTTTAGGAGTCGCTGGTTTCTGCCAGGATTATCGCAACAATTGGAGTCCTTCACCAGACACTCATGGTTCTATTTCATCCATAAACAATATTCTTTATCTTGGCAGAAATTGATAGGTTGGTGCAATCAATGGGTTCTTGATACCACGGGTCTCTGACTTTGAATGGGCTGGCCTAGATAACAGTCAATAGATATCATTCAGCAGTTTCAGTGGGGCATTCTCCTATACCGGGGAAACCAACTGGGAAGCACCCTGTGGTCTGTAGAGTTATGCAAGGAATTTGTCTTGCTAATCCCCTGAAACTAAAATACTCTCAGTTATGGGATGTGAATGTTGTTTTAAAATTTCCTCAGAATTGGCCAAGTGTCTAAGATCTATTGAGGAAACAACTTTCTTTGAAATTGACGATGTTACTCTGCTTCGTATCATGCAGGCGGGTATCTGATGTAAGAGCTATGGATTTAGCAGGTAAGACTGTTTCCCTAAATAGGGTATCCTCTGCTATTTCTAAATGGACTAAAACATTTTAGAAGCATGTCTCTTATTCCAGTTTCCCGGGAAATCCTAAATTATGCATTGTCCAATGTCTAAAGGAGTATGGATATTGTACTAAGGAATTCAGACAAGATAATGGGGGGCAATTGTTGATTGTATTGCAGAAGCCTTATAAACCTGTTTCATCTACTACCTTTGCTAAATGCGTGCTTTGGTTAATGTCAGAAGTAGGCATCGATGTCAGTAGATTTGGGGCCCACTCTGTGAGAGGAGCAATTACTTCCAAGACTATTCTGTTACATGCTTTCAGACGGAGCGTATCTATGTGCCGCTTTGACAGGCGATAGCCACTGTATTTGCAATGGGCTGCTGTTGCAGGTTACGTTCTAATTGGCACCACAACAGCAATAAGGATATTTGGCCATAGCTGCTAGTGGAACTGGGAACCAGGTTCTATCACAGCGTGGGCTCATCATCCTGTGATTATGGGCAACTCACTTAACCACCCATGCTTAAAAAAAGTATGCTTTAATGTAAAACGTGTGATTGTCATGTAAAGCGCTCAGATGCCCTTGGGCCAAATTCACGCTATATCAAACTGTAAAAAATTAGGCCCTTCACATATGACATAGAGGCTGCCTGCCATATCTTACAATACACACAAAACCCAAATGTACGTGTCGAGATCGGAGTGTTCTGTGGCCTGACCGAGTCATAAACGGGAACTCAGCCACATTTATACAATAAACTATATTGAAGCTTCCCTAAGACCTTCAAATGGATCCCTCCCGAGTCAAGGAAGACAGTCACCCATGCACTCATCACCAGCAGGCTGGACTACGGAAACGCCCTCTACGCCGGCATAAACAAGTCTCTACTCCGCAAGCTCCAGACAATACAGAACACCGCTGCCAGACTCGTCCTCGGTATCCCTCGACACTAGCTCATCAGCCAACACCTACGGAAGCTCCACTGGCTCCCCGTCGAGAAGAGAGTCACCTTCAAGATACTCACCCACGCCTACAAATGCCTACACAACACCGGACCCCAATACCTCAACAATAGAATCACCCTGCACGTACCCAAAAGAAACCACCGATCTGCCAACCTCGTCCTCGCCGAGACCCCGCGCATCTGCAGAGCCAAAGCAGGGGGAAGAGCCTTCTCCTACATCGCGGCCAAGACCTGGAACGAGCTCCCGATCGAAATCAGAACTCCTTCATGAAGGCTCTCAAGACCTGGCTCTTCAGCTAAACGGAACTGGTACCGTTTCCAAATCTGTAGTATTTTATGCAAATTTGAGTGAAAATGTCGTAAATGCAGCACTTGACTCAACGACCACTGCCCTCCGAAAGACACCAAGAAAATGTTGCCATTGTTAAATGGCTGCCTGTTAAATGTAACACAGCAGACAGTTGTTGAATAAAAGGGTGTTTATTCAGAAACAGAATACACCCACAACCACGGCGTCCAGCTGCTGCGGATTCAAGCACGAAAATGAACGTCACCTGAAAGTCCGTTAAACAGTAAACTTCGCGGAGCATGGAACACAGTTAAATGTAAATAAGTTTGTACCCAAGATGATCGCATGTAAGGACCTCGTGGAAGGTGCATGTGCTCATCTTGTGCACTGAAATAATAACATTACTACAGCATTTCCCTCCTTAGCAAATGAAAGGAAATGAAAACACGGTAAGTAAACACAATAAATTTAACATAAGGAAAAATACACTTGAAGGATACAACATGCAATGCAAGGTTTACAAAGTCTGGAGAATGCAAAGAAAAGAACAAATTAGTCCAGAACATAATCCTTAAATTTGTCAGGTAATCTACTTGAACGAGCAACACTTTTCTCATATGTCACTCCTCTTTTGTTACCCAACAATACAGTTGTAGGAGCAATAGGTGAGCATGTATCACTAGGAGAAGAAGAGGTGTAAGCAAGGTAGAGTTACTCGGAGCCTTGAGAGCAACAACATCTTGTAACCAATTATAAGATTGTGATTGACCTGTGTTAGAAACGGAGTGATTGACAATAATGTCAGCTTGAGAATTTGAAATGAGAACTAGATTCCTTTTATTGCACCATCCCCTGTTGAGTAAAAGAGCTGAACCTTTGCTTACTTTACAAACTTGCACTGGATAAGAGAATCTAGAAGAACCTTTCAACACTTTCTTGGGGTTTTTAATTAAAACCCAATCACCAGGTTCCAAGGATTCACCACTAAAATGTTTTTTTGAGTCAAAATGACTTTTAATGGCATCTTGGTTGCTTTTCACTCTAGCTTTGACAACATCCAATGAATCAATTTTTTGTTCAGACTTGTTAGATAACCATGTGGGAAATAAACTAGAATGCGCCATTTTACCTCTCAGCAAGGTAAAAGGTGCAACCCCAGTGGTGGAATGGGGAGTAGTGTTGTAAGACCAAACCTTTTCTTTCAAGTATTCCCCAATATCTAAGCTTGAAGCGATGGCGGTTTAAATACCTTCTTTGATGAGTCTGTTACCTCTCTCCACCTGTCCATTGGAAGATGGGGAATAGAGAGCTACCTTAAAGTGCTGGATGTCATGACGTTCTAAAAATTTACCCATACGTTGAGACACAAAGTGTGTACCATTTTCAGTAACAATAGTTTTTGGAGAACCTTCAAGTTTAACAAGCATTTGCAATGCAATAGGTCTCGCATTTTCGAAACTTTGACTTATTGGTATTGTAAATGACAATGTCTTTTATTATTGCAGGTTTTTTAATCACATAAATAAATAGCAAAATCGCGCAAATGCCTTCCACGCAACCACGGTTTCCCTCTGCCATAGAAATAAACAGAGAGCGTTCTTCTAAGCCGCTGGTCAAGCTTTTTTGTAGTCAAGTGAACTGATTGCTGCCGCAACATTTATTGGTTTGGAAACAAATGTATGGGAGCACACAGAAGACTGTTGTTCATGCAACAAATAACTTACAAGTGTCGTGATGAAAAATATACTCCGAGTTTTACCAATCTGCATTAGATTTCACAGGTGCCCCTGGGAGGAGGGTCCCGACCGGACATCGGGTAGCAACTGATTTACGCACAGCTTGAAGGCATGCAGATAAAAGGTAGAACTAAATACAGACATTTGTTTCCGTTTTGTTGTTTTGTAAAAGCCGAGCATGGTAGGTGAAAAACAAGCCCACGGAGCGACCTCGGCTGTACACCGCCCCATCCAGCAAAACTTGATCAGTAGCGGAAAGTGCTCTAAACAGTGGTGATTGAAAGCCAGATGCAGTATAAAAACACTGTCTAACCGGTGGGGTAACATCTGAGCGGTATCCATGGCACTCTATTTGCAAATGTAAAATGTGCATGACTACAATTGTTTAATTACCCCTAATGTAGCATAAACCCAATTAGATAGCGTGACGTCACATAATATATCCCCCAAATGTTTGTAGTCTGTAATACTCTGCCGCTCTGAGGCTTGTAAATTTAAAATGAAAGCGCTTGCCTTCAGCGGTGGGGGGGGGGGCTTTTTTAGGCAGCGTGCTCTGTTTATGCCCTGCCTGCCTGCTATGGGTGTGATTCGTGGCGGATAGTCGGGAGAGGTGGAAGAGGCTGCGGGGGCCATTCGGACGAAAGCCATTTAGGGCAGCCTGCTCTATTTGCACCCTGCCTGCCTGATGGAAAGAGGTGGAAGAGGCTGAGAGCACCATGCTAAAATAAAGGTGAGCATGCTGTGTGATAAAGTGCAGCGCTGGTAACTAAAATTAAACATCGCTTTATCAGCAAAAAAAAGAGGAACAATGAAGCAATACAACTAAAATACACAAAACTACACCAGATCCAACCGTTAAAACCACACAGACTCGGAACACACTCTACCTTTTTAAAAAGATATGAACTGCTATGCGGCGTGACGGTGCAGTTAGACCCCGGGCGGGTGAAAAGTCACTGCAGTTCGGCTCCTGTTGCCTCAGGGACTGTGCTCGCAATGCAGCAGCTACTATAAGGAGCGCAGGCCACCTCCACGATTGTTACTATAGAGGCACTACAGTTGAAGATACTATGGGTGGAAGAGCGCTGCTCCGTTAACAAGCATAGGCACTACAGCGCTTTCAACTTCAAAAGTAACTGCAGACACAAAAGAAAAATCCATTCTGGTCGGGGAAGTGGGAGAGCGCTGCTCCGTTAGCAAGCATAGGCACTACAGCGCTTCCACCTTCAAAAGTAATCGCAGACACAAAAGAAAAAATCCATTTTGGTCGGGAAGAGGGAGAGCATTGCTCCGTTAGCGAGCGTGGGAACCAAAGTGCTCGTAAGTAAAAGTAAACACGGTTTCATTTAAAAACGCCTGGGGCCAAAACAGCGGAAGTGAACGATCCTTTTTCTCGCACGTGCCACAGCTTAAGCATTTAACACAGCCCCAAAAACTCTGTAATTAGCAACCATTCTAATAACAACAAGCGTGATGCGCGCGCACTGCAAGGAATGTGAGGTATGCAGCTGGCACCCGGCCGCGCTGCTGCTCGCTCCCGAGCTCCCTAGGCCAGGGGAGAGAGAAGGCGGAACATGCACCCGCCGTTGGCCAATCGCGTGCTGTCTTCCTTAGAAAGACGCATGCAAAGGCCAATAGCGTGTGAGCAAATAAAAAAGCACACGCACGAGCGTGTGGTCTGAGTTTAAAGTTCTTATTAGACGCCTCGCAGAGCAACGCATACGTGCTGGCTCAGGCGAGACCTAAAAATGTGTTCAAAAAATTTTATGGTGTTTTCAGTGGTGAGGCTATCACAAAACCAATAAAAAATCCACTTTGAAAAGTAATCCACCATTAGAATTAACAATGTGTTATATGCAGGTAACAACTCATAAGGTCCAGAAAAATCTATGCCAACTTTGTCCCAGGGACCACATGGAAAAGGTACGGGATGTAAGGGAGTTTGTAAAATTTTCCATCTTTTATCAGATAAAAGGCCCTCTGAACAAGTTTCAATGGAAGATTTCACTTGAGCTTCCATGGAAGGCCACTAATAAAATTCTTTGATGCGTTGACAAGTTTTAAAAATACCACGGTGACCTTGATGTGCTAACTGAATAATTTTCCTTCGTAAATTTTCAGGAGGAATAAACAAATCATGACGCATGACAATTTCATCAGCAATGGACAGCTCATCGACTACGTAAGCAAATTTTTTCATGTCACCAGAAAGCATTCTGCTTTCTGGCCAACCTTCTATGATGAATTGTTATACTTTATTAAGATTGTGATCCTTAACATATTCTTCTCTCCATGTGTGCTCAGAAATAGAAGGAAATTCTATAACAGCATTCATAGCTGCCACCACACACTCAGAAATACCAGTATCACACTCATTGTATTCAGTTTCCAAAGACATGATAGAAAGACAATCTACTCTGAAGTTTTTCCCTCCAGGTAAGTGTTACAAAATGGTATTCTTGAAATGTGGAAAGTAAACGTATTAATCTCGCGGGAGCCTTATTGGGACCAGAGCCAGAAAGAATGTAAACCAATGGTTTATGGTGAGTGAAAATGTCCAATTCTCGTCCCCAAATACAAGATCGAAACTTCTGAATGGCTCAGACACACGCAAGTGTTTCCCTTTCAATTGTGCTGTAGCGTGTTTCTGGAGGTTGTAGTGTTCGGGAGGCAAATGCAATTATGTGTTCCTTGTTTCCCACCCATTGACAAAGAACAGCACCCAAACCAGACAAACTAGCATCCACATTTAAAAAACATCTGCAATCATCCTGAAATGGTTGAAGGGCAGGAGCACGTTCAATAATGACCTTGACCTGGTTGAAGGTATCTTGTAATCATCACTCCACAAAAATGTTGCACCTTTCCTAAGTGAAGCTCGAAGGGGTTCAACAATCTAGGCATAACCATGTACAAAGCGAGTGTAGTACTCAGCTAAACCAAGGAAAGAACGCAAGGCATCTCTGTCTTTGGGAGATGACGCATCACGTACAGCTTTGATCAGTGATAGTTTAGGTTTGATACCTTCTGGAGAAGTGTGTGACCCAAATAATCAAGAGTTTGAACACCAAATTTGCATTTTTCATGTCTAATGGTCATTCCAGAGGTAGACAATTTTGACAAAACCTTGGCTAAGGTGAAATTATGTGCCTCACGACTGCTAGCGTAAACCAGAATGTTGTCTTGATATGCCTGGACTCCAGGAATTTCTTTGAGAAGTGAGTCCATATGTTTCTGGGACACGCTAGCTGCGGAGGCTAGTCCAAACGGCAGCCTAAGATATTTGAATGCCCCAAAGGGAGTGATAAAAGTGGTGAGCTCTTGAGAATCGACACTGAGGGGAATTTGATGGTATGCAGACGTAGGTCAATTAGAGAAAAATACTTGGAACCTCCTAAACCAGCTAAGAGGTCATGGATTTTCGGAAGAGGGTGACAATCTATGATAATGTTTTTATTTAAAGAGCGCAAGTCGGCACAGAGTCTCACGACGCCTGATTTGGATGACGATGGGAGAAACCCACGGAGATGAATTACAAGGAACAATAATACCCTCAGAACAGAGATTATCCAGTACCTTCTTAAGAACATCTCTGGCACTGAGAGGTAATTGTCTAACTTTGTGCACAACAGGTTGAGCATCTGGTTTAAGTCTTATCTGGTGTTCAAAACCCAAAACAGTACCAATTGTATTGGTAAGAACCATAGGAAGCTGGTTGATAATCTCCTTGACATCAGTAGGAAGATCTGAAAAGGAAGAAGTATTAATAGCCAACATATCCATATTGTAAGTATCATCTGTAACATATCCTTTTGGTAAATCACCAAGGACAATAGGGTTTTCAGAGCCTGGTTTAAGGTAAATTCCCATTTTTGCAAGATCCTGCCAGCCAACGATGTCTCTGCCCTTAATTGCAACGTAAATCTTTGTGAAAACATGAGGTCTTAAGCATATCAATTTGGATTTGAAGTAACCAAGAATGTCAATTTCAGTTTCCTCAACTGCCTTGGGATTGACATCTGTGGGAGTAAGTGATATAGAACCATGCCATGCATTTTGAAAAGAAATTTCAGAAAGAATTGTGATGGGAGACCCAGAATCAGCCATAGCTTGGAATGGAACATCTGCAATAAAAACATCACAGCACGGACCTTTAGCTGTACCTATATCACTAATAGAGTTACATTCAATTGTCACAACAACATTAGTGAGTTTTTATGAAACAGCTTGTAAATCCTCAGAGAAGTCTATGCTGTTAATTTTCATTGGTCTCCTTGCACTTCTACACACGCCTTGAAAGTGGCCAATTTTTTTGCATGCAGTACATTTCTTGCCAATGGCTGAGGAATTGGGAAAGTTTCCAATATGTGATCTAAAGCAACATCTGTAACATATTAAAGTTTTTCTTGGAAAAGATTTTCCAGAACTGTTTGTGTTTGAAATTGCAGAAACAGTTGCCTCAGGTTGAGTAGTAAGAGAATTTACAAATTGCCCATCATGTTAGAGGAGACCATGGAGCGTTCAAATGATTTAGCTATATCAATGGTTTCAGATAGGTGAGGTTCCTGCAGCTCAACAGTCTTTCCTGTATCTTATGAGAAAAACATCTGATAACAAACTGATCTCTGATGGCGTAATCTACATTTGCAACAAATTCACACGTAGATGCCAGTATTCTCAGTTCTGCAATATATTCCTCTATTGTTTCGTCCATATTTTGTTTTCTTTTTAAGAAATGATGACGTTCTAGCATAATACTCGGTCCTTCATCGTATTGTTTGGTTAAACAAGCTAAGGCTTCTTTAAAAGTGTACCAATCATCACATGAGCCTGCATGAGGCACATGAGATACGTAATCAAAAAGTTTTTGTGCCGCAAGACCAACACAACTGTATAAAACAGCCGCTTTACGTGCAGGTGATAAACCTGTGGCGTCAATTGCCACTAAATAGTTGTCAAAACGTTTAATCCATTGACGCCCTTTAACAATAGAGTTACCAGGAGACTGTAAAAAAGGAGGATGGGCTGTATGTAATTTGTTGAGAGGAAGCCATGCTTAGTAACAAGAGTTTATAATTATGAAGTTTAAAAATCAGCAAAATAAGGCAAAGCAGGAGTAGTCAAATATATTATAAATTGTAAAGATGCAATATGTAACACTGAAAGGAAAGGAGGTGCCTGAGTTCTAAGTTTGTGCTTGAAGAGAAAATTAATTTTGAATGTCACCAGTAGTTAGGAATAATACAATTTGACAGTACCTGAGTGAAAGCTGTAAGATTTGAAGGCTAACCAATCAACAGTACACGTTCAAAGAAGGCTCCTGCCTGAACATGTTTTGATGTTAGCATAAACCAGATTAATGAAATGCACCAAAACATCAAAGAGAAGCAGAGATAACAATGAACACTTCCAATTTTTAAACATTGCAGTTGGGAATAGCGTGTGCATGCGCATGCAGGGTCCCAAAACAGGAAATAAAAGCTGCCCCTTTAAATGACGTGGGCAAAATGGGAGGGGAACACGTAAAGCTGGAGATTAACATGCACAATCTTGTTTTGAATGCAGTGCGGTGCTCCCTTGAATAAGAAGAAGACATGGCAAGGAGGAAAACATGGAGTTGGAGATCGGCGTGTGCGATCTCGTGTTAAACGCCGAAATGAGCAGCGTCTCTGATGAGGATCCGTGAAGGTAGAAGGAATGAAATTGGGGAAGGAGGACTCCCGAGTAGTTGAGGAAAAAGACAATCCAGGCAGTGCAGCAAGCGAAAAGGTTGCCGATTGTAATCCAAGGTAGAAAAAGTGAAATCCATAAAATTGTTGAAATGGTCGGTGGGTGTGTAATCCAATCGTCTCCAGGATGTTAAATGTAAAACAGCAGACAGTTGTTGAATAAAAGGGTGTTTATTCAGAAACAGAATACACCCACGACCACGGCACCCAGCTGCTGCGGATTCAAGCACGAAAATGAATGTTGCTTGTGATGGAGTGAGGTTTCATCAACTCGTCAACTAATGGTCCATCGACCAGAAGAAGACAGTTGAAATTAAGAATAGTTAGGAATAAATAAATGTGTTATTAATAGAACTGTACATATACAAAAACTGAGAAAATTAAACCCCCCTAATCCAGCGCTCGTCTTCAGGGATCATTTATGGGTAATGTGTGACGGGCCCTGTTGTTTGGTAAGTGATTTATGTGTGACATGTTTCATGGTCCCTGGCATATGAATTAGGGGTTGCGCTGGATCACTTGAAAGTCCGCTAGTCAGTAAACGGCACGGAGCGTGGAACACAGTTAAATGTAAATAAGTTTGTACACGAGATGATCACATGCAAGGACCTCGTGGAAGGCTGCATGCGCTCTTCTCGTGCACCGGAATAATAACATTACTACACTGCCAAACAGCCATGCCCCCAGACACGCCCCTGACTGCCCCTCGAGGCCTACCCAATCAAATTAGTGAGTACCGGCACTTCTATTTTCTCATTTAAAGCACTGCTTAGCAGTGCAATGTAGAATGTTTATCAGTTATCTTTTAAGCATACTAAATTCTCTGTTCTTTAACGTTTGGTCGGTTGTTCTTTGTTAGCTTCGGATGGACTTCTATCTCTGTACCTGGGCCGGGTCTCACTGGTGCTGATCACCATTAGTTTTTTAAAGGGGGCTCTGTTTTGTGCCCCGGCACAGGCGGTCCGTTTTGAGTACCATTGAGATAATTAGCATTTGATTTGGACTTTTGTAGATTCATCCTGCCCATCCTTAAGTGTAGACTCGTTCCAATTTCAACATAGAGAATTAAGTATGTATTTGACAGCTAACTACTTTGAAATCTGAAATGCGAGAGTTAAACACAGGAACCAGGTTTTATTTATAACAGATTATTTTTGCTATCAAATACTTTTCTCTGTCTATGAAACAAAACCCAGATGAAATTCAGAGGAGCAGAGATTTTTGGGAAGAGTAAAAGTTGATTCCTATATTATCTCACGCTGCCACATTCTATATCACATTTTCACTTAAAATCTTCTATTTTCAAATCCTTGATGTACACCATGATTTTCCAAAAACTTTCTCAAATTCAGAAATCAAGTTTACACTTCTCAAGATATGTGTGATTTTAACTGAAAGCTAGTTGTAAAAGACAATGGTTTTCAGCCCAGAACTTCAGTGGCAACGTGAGATTTAATTATAGTTCTTCTGTCGTTTTTAATCACTTGTTCTGTAATGTAGCGGGAGTTGGACTTTTTTACTCTATTACTTTTAATCAGGGCTTTAAGTGGGCCGGGTCTCACTGGTGCTGAGCACCGGTAGTTTTTAGGTCTCGCCGGAGCCAGCGCTTTAGCGCTGCACTGGCGAGAGCTTGAGAAAGCGGGATTTGGAAGTGCAAACTAGTGCTTTTCAGGCCGCCAACTACAGTGCACGTGCGCCGGGCGCGCGCACCATTTGTCAGCCTGCTGATCACTTTCGTGGCTGCTTTGATGTTCTCAGTGAGCCGCGCGGCCACTGAGAACATCAAAGTGGCCGCGAAAGTGATCACCATATGCCAGCCTTCCCTGTTACCGTGTGGCTCACTTTCTCTTTCATGGCCGCGCGGCGTTAATTTCACTGCCGCGCGGCCAATGCTTGTTTCTTGAAGTTCCAATTGTTGAAATGGTGAGCCCCAAGACACTTGCAACTCGCTATGTTACTACCATGCCTTGAATTTTTGTTTCTCACCCTTCCCCAGCCTGCTACTTTGCGCAGCGCAGACTTTCACAGAGTGAAAAACACTTCTCACCTCGGGCGCAATATCATGGTGTGGAAATACTCTGCCTACTCTCCCCCTTGGCAATGTGTGCTCTGTCGCCTGCAAGGTTCTAACCGATGTTAATAGCCCAAGCACCTTTTGCCACTGCACTTACCCTTAAACCCTCCTGCACAAGCTCACCAGGCCCACCTGCAGCCCTCACTGCTGCCAAGCTGGCTATGCCCTCTCCCTTCGGTGTATCAACGCACATACAGGCAGCTACCGAAAACTACAACAAGCATTGGCAAAGCCAATCAGTCATGCTTATAAAAGCAATGGACACCTATTGACTTTGCTAACGCATTTGTCAATGCTGTTCCACATCAGCGAAAAAAAAAAAAATGTTTGCCAATGCCGAACATTGGCAAAAAAAAAGTGCAATGACGTACAAGCACTTGCATGATCAGGCATGCACTGCACATGTATAGGTCAGCACAGTATGGCTGCCCTGCATGATGTCTGAAAACGTATATCAGACCACACATACATGCATATGGCAGGGTGTAGTCATTGTTTTTTTATTTACCATTCAAAGATGTCAAGCCTATTTTGGAGCAGTAAATAACAAGCATTTGCAATGCAATAGGTCTCGCATTTACACAAGTTTACGCTATTTGCATTGTAAATGACAATGCCTTTTAAAATAAAAGGCATTGTTATTTGCAATGTCATTAGCTCAAACTCGCGTAAACGCGAGACCTATTGCATTGCAAATGCTTGTTTGAAGGGGGGGTTCGAAACGGGTCTCTATCGGGCTCTGTTTTGTGCCCTGGAACAGGCGGTACGTTTTTCCCTGGACTGCAGTGACAGCAGGCACATCCATGTTCGCCTGCTCAGACTGCTCACTTCTCACTAGTGGAAAAGTTACAGCATGACATCATGCCAGGTGAGCGTTGTAGGAGAAGAGAAATCCTTTAAAGAGTCATTTTCTCTCTGGATTTCCCTTCTCTTTTTGAAACTCAGGAGCAGCGACATTGTCGTGCTGTCACCGGGGCTTTAAGTGGAAGCTTTTTCAATATTATATACTAGCCATAGTTGCTGCTTATTTATCTTATGGAACTAACAACCATTAACAAAGCCAATAGTCCTGACTCGTTGTAGGTGTAATGTTACTTGTATCATATATCTTGATGCAATGACAGAAATAGCAAAATACAAGTCAGGCTGCACACAATGCTAAGCACAAATTTTCAGCATACGTATTTTTAAGCCACGCCCTAATTACATTGGCCACGCCCCTTTGAGAGACCCCTCCACCCCCCCCCCCAGTTTTTTCATCCCACTTAAAGCCCTGCCTGATCTTATCATTTTGGCTAAGTATGCCTCATTTATGTATTCATGCTTCCACATGCCACGTTAATTATGAGGAACTGTCAGTGCACAAACTTTTGCGCAACGTTCTGCCTTTGGCAGTTGCAGGAGGCCTTTTGCTCAGACTGGCTCGCTCTCTAAACGTGGGTCAATTTTACTGGAATTAAACTTTGGTAGAAACTTACCAGCTTGCCTGTGATTACCGGCGTACCACAAGCGTCTTAAACTCTGAGCGTCTTGTGAAAACGATAGATAACGACCAAACGGTGCATTAATAACTGGACGGGTAACCAAGCAAGATGAGAAGGTCTCCTTCCCTACGCATCACCTTTTAAAAGTGTTTTCCTAACTCCTATACTCTGACCTCGTACTTTATTTACTTTCACTTTCCTTTGACTTGCGTTGATCTCTCTCCTATTCGCTGTGTCAAGTGGGAGGCCCGAACTAGAGTTTTCATAGGCGTGGCGTCCTCGCTGTCACTGGCCCGACTGACTTGAGCCCGGCATGCATTGCGCGAAGCTGTGCACTGTTCTTGGAGTCATCTCGTTGATGTGATTGTGCGCAGTCGTTGAGCGCGCGGTTCTCGTTTATGTGTGGAGCGAGTCCTCCTCTCTCCATGCGTCTCCCCACCCCCCTCTAGCTTGTGAGGCTGGGATGTAAACACGCCCGGTCACTGCGACTAGTCATCAGCAGCCACTGTCTTTTCGTGGGCCGCATGAGCCTGGAGTGCTCCGCGTGGTACGTGGGCTGAGTCAGGAGAATGGCCACCGGCTTCTCGTTCGGGGCCGGTACCGCCACCCTGGGTGCGACAACGGGAGGCACCCCCTCAGGTGGAGGGGGCTTCTCATTCGGTTCGGCGGCGCCGAGGTAAGGAGATTCGTTGAGTCGGTTATATTTGCCTGTCTTTCGAAGTTAGATAACCGAGGCTATTCAACACCAGTGCTGAAGTCCTCGCTCTTTTTTTATGTACCCCCGCCCTTGTTGTAGCCCCATCTTCGAGAATTGCAGTGGATGGCTAGATGTGTTTTTATTAAACTGTAACTTGAAACTTGTCAGGTAGGTACATCAGTGTGATTATTCAGAATTTAAAAACTGGTGGTTCTTTGTCATTTGCTCACCCCTTTCCTCTATGTACATTTTGATCGTTGAGTATCTATGAAACCCCCAGCACTCCCCAAGTCGAGCAAGTGACCACATTTAACACGATTCCCTCATTGACTGAGTTTAATAGTGTTGAAATGTTGTGCTCGCTATGTTTTTAAACGTTAGATATAAAACGAAGTGATTTTTTTTTTTATTTAATTTTTGTATTTTTTTATTTATTTAATGTATGTTTGCAATTTTTTTGCATGAGGAAAAAATTGGGGTGGGTCTTTTAAAGGGGTGTGGCCGATGTAATTGGGCGTGGCTTAAACACACTCATGTTGAAAATCCATACTTAACTTAGTGTGCCGCCATACTGGTATTTTGCTCTAGCTGGCACTGCATCCAGATATATAATACAAGTAACATTACACCTACAACAAGCCAGGGCTATTGGCTTTGTCAGTGGTTGTTAGTTGCACAGTGGCGGCCGACACAGATAAAGACCAATGAGGGGGGGCATCGGGAACTACACAGCGGGGGGATTAATAATAACAAGCATTTACAATGCAATGGTCTCGGCATTGTTAAAGTTAGAGCTATTGGCATTGCTCATGACATTCTCAAATGCGAGACCTATTGCATTTGCACCCACACACACAGAGCCACCCACATACACAGAGCCACTCTGCATCAAACATAAAATAAGATAAAGCTGGAGACAAGGTCGAGAGCAGACGCACATGACTCCTGTCCTTGGCTCCTGCGCAGCATCACACTCAGAAACTACAGCATCCATCACAGCCCCGGCTCAAACAAACTGCCAAACACTCCCAATGAAAGCCTATGTTTTGTTATGGTAGAGAGAATTTCTATAACGGGTGCTGTGCCACACTGGCCAGCTTCGATGCGCTAGAATGCATCATTTACTGTTTATCATAGCGTGGACTCTGTCTAGGTTTCAGAGCGCTGTACAGGGTGTTGAATGAGCAGAAAAGCATTGATAAAACAGTTCGAGTTTATACTTGTATTAAAGCGCTTCGAAGATTCATTAGGGCTGAGTTCCACAACATCCAAGAAGAGCTAGAGGACGTGACCTAAGAAGGAATCATACTAAGCAGTGTTCGCCCTGAAGTGCCCCCAAACAGTGTCTAAAAGCGCTCCTGGAAGGGGAAAGCGCGGTGCTTGACAGACACGACGCGGGTCTCGAGCATTGGCAGTTCAATGTAAACAATAACACATGAATCAGCCGGTCCCTGTTGCAGCTGTAGTCGAACATGCATGAGTGATGTGGCCCAGAGCAGGAGGGGTGACTTTTACACACAATTTCTACTCCTGCTTAGAAGTTTTCTTAGCGTAACCCCAGTGACGTGTCCCAAAGTACCATGGGAGCTATTCTGGAAAGAATTAAGTTCGAGTTTTTTTTTTTTTAAACCAGCCCATTAAAAATACAAACCTCCCGTGTGACGTGCACGTCTCGTTAGAAAGGACACACACGGACCAGCATGCCACTGTACAGTTAAACGTCTGTGTGTTTTTTTTTTTTTTTTTTATCGACAGGTGACCAGTACCTTCCAAAAATTATTGCATCATCAAGCAAAAAAAATGTACTACACATACATTTAAACAGAGAGAATTGGTCAGGCATATTAATAACTTTTTATAACAAAATGCCTCTTTTGCTACTATAATGATTCGTTCTTTATTTAACCCTGTAGGAGTTCTTCCGTTCTCTCATAATCGTCCTCTGCTGTGTAAATGCATGCCCGACAGGGAAGCAGTGCCCATTGCATCCTGGACGCTGCGTTTAGTCACCAAACTATCCCTGTGCCAACGCACTCGCAGGACGCCTGATCACGGTAATACTGCAGCAGAGAACCTCCGTATGTGGGCGGGACAAGGGGGGAGGGGAGACCTAAACATGGTAGTGTAATTTTGAAAAACACAACGGAGTGGGAGGTGTTTTTTTTACACTGGCTCGGACTGTAGTGAGTTAAACTTTAGCCGGGACGAAGCTAATTGAAAACAATTTGATCTTTTCACCCCACCTGAATCGGGTCTGGTCAGCATGTATGATCTTGGAGTTCTACATTATCTCTGTCACTCCCACCCCAATGGAGCTTGATTGTTGCTATCAATCGTCACTTTTCCATCTGTAGCAAAGTGACCCCACAGACTTATAGAAAAGGCACTCTTATATACTTCGGCCCAAACTAGCACCCCAATATATCCTCGATTGCCGAGACATAAGGCGCCTTGAGCGAGCGCCACGCTATGCCGCTTTTTTTGCCAACCATCGGCGGATCACGCCACGCTTCCCCCTGCAACCCGCACACACGACCATACAACCCACATACACAGCAACGGCCTTGGCGGCGCCCGAGCCCCGGAAACACGGCGATAAACAGTAAATCGCGAGGGTGGATGGCGGGTTCCGAGGGAAGTTGAATTATTTTGTACAGGCCAAGGAGGCATAGAGCTCCGACACTGACCGGTAAAAGCTTGTAGTGTACGTCCTGACTCAGAAGGTCTGCCAGGCATGTAACTGCAGTTCTTGTGCTGGCGCTTAGAGTAAAGCAGGCAGATTTTCCGATAATGCCGTCTGATGAGCGTCTAAAATCTTAAAGCACTGCGCTCCAGCGAAAAAGATGGAGGCAGGAAATTGCGTCAGAAGCAGCGGAAGTTTTTTCCGGTGGTAGCTGGTAGTGATGTTGATGTGAACGAAACGCAATAGGGAAGCGGGAGGGAAAACCCGACAACAACAAGAGGAATGGGAATTGGACGTTCGGATAGTCGAGCATAATTCTGCTTGTTATTAATCCCCCGGTGTTTCGGAGCAGGGGAAGATGGCTGAACTGGGAAATAGTTTTTCCGAAGAGAGGTGTTTTATATCCCCGTGCTCGCATTTGGTAGCAACGGAGGGAGACTGGAACAGGTATGCTTCTCCCGTGACAGCACATTTAAGCTTAAACTTTTTAATAGCAAATGCCTCGTTTGTTCTAACGCCTTTCCTCCTCCCGGCATGGTTTAAGGGAGCTGGTACGTGAATGGCCATTCTAGATTTCGGACGTATGTCTGGTTTTTTTCAATCCGTCGGATGTGTAACTCTAGTCTTAAAAACACTTCCTTATAAGGTCGGTTTTTCAAAGCCTCCTAACCCGTTATTTTAACTAGTGTTTTACATTTCTCTGCAAACGCCGTGTTGCTGTGCCTGTAAACAGAGAAATGTGCCCGACTTGTAATGTTTTACGCAGGAGGTACAAAATCGCTTCTTCCTCTCGCAGTATATTCCGTTTGGAGAGTTTTTTTCTCCCGTCGTCTCCTTGGGGTCGGTTGTTCAAGACATAATAATCTTTAGTGCTTGAGAGCAGGACCCGTGTGGCTTCCTGTTTACATACATGGCACTTCACCTTCTTCGTTTTGTCAGTTAATGTTCCGACAATGTATTTGACAAGCGGGATACAAAGAACGCATCCATGGCGAATTACCTCAAAACAGGGATTTGCTCGTTTGAACATGGGTTTACGGGGCAAGTCACGATTATAACTCTACAGCAGTGATTGTTCCAGCGGAGCCGAGTGGGGGTGGGAACCTTGCTGCACGCTTGCTCTGATTGCGCAGCCTGACCCAGGGACTTAACAAGCACACCACCGCCTTTCTCCGAGGCGAAGCAGAAATGCCTCGGAGAAAGGCAGCGGCGGTTTCGAATTCGGGGGCGTGTTTTTCTTTTCTCTCCTCTTGCCATTGGCTAGAGGAGATGATTAGAAAAGTTACAAAAAACACGCCCCCGAATCCGAAAAGGACGGGGCCTGTTCGGAGAGACAAACCTCTTCTCCAATGGCTGGCCAGCATTCAAGAGGCCAGCCAATGGAGAAGAGGGGCGGGTTCAAGCCCCTATTCTCCAAGTCATTAAATCTCGCGAGCGAGACTGCGCAAGCGCAGCCTTCGCTAGCCGAGACCTAAAAAGGACTTATCTGGTGCTGCCAGCTTTCTTGTGCTCCTCTGCTTAAGCAGTCCCTGGGATAGTATCACGGACTCCCCAATCAATCCCTGCGCTGCTTGTAAGCATGAGAGCAGTGTGGAGATTGGGCTGAGCGGGCTTGATTAACGCTCACTCAGGAACAGTCTGTGCAATGTTTCTCCAACCGGGCTGTGCAATGCTGCTGGGCTGGAGAAATCTAAGAGCGCTTGTAATTGGCAATATTATCAACACTGCATCTGGGGTAAACCAAAGTCTGCTCTAAACATTTTGTTGAACTTAAGTGTGTCTCCTTCAAAAGGGTCTCTCAACATAATTATCCCTCTTCCTTCCCACGGTCTCCTCCTAACTCTTTTGTGTCCTATTTTTATGCCCCCATTGGACCAAGTCAACGCTCCTTTGTTTATGTGGCTATCCAGGCCTAATAGTTTGCGAGTCTCTCCAAGACTGCCACATTGCCTACATGGTAGGCAAGCAAGAGCTTAATGTCGTGGTGTCATTATGGGTATCCCAATCCAGGACTGTAGTCCGCTCCATAGCCACCCACGTTAGTTGTTCGTCGTTGCTTACCAGTAAATACATTAACTGCGACAGGTGGTGCCAAGCTAATAGAGATACCTCAACCCCCTGCACTAGTGTCTGCATGCAGCTTCAATGGTTTAAAGCTAGGTTTCTTGCCCGCCAAGATGAATGTTAACACTTTTATTTAGGGCGTGCAGCTTTCACTTGGGTATTGGAAGAGGCAATGTTCCTAGTTACATAATTAAACCTGGGGGGCCGTCACTATCTTCACAACTTGTATCCCCCCCCCCCACCCGTGCGGTTTGGAGAGGGGACTATCTGAGAAAATAGTTTGCAATCCTAGTCATCAACAGTTGTAAATTATCTTACACCTTATGTTCTAGACCATGGGAACTCACATGCATTTTCCCGGGGGCCACAAAGTTTGGTCTATGGCATGACCGAGGGCCACACTAATGCAAGCAGGGGTTGTAAAGTGGGAGTAGGGGAAGCTAAGCATGTACATGTAGTAGCTATCTTTAAAAATGAATGTGTTCATAAAGTTAAGGTCCTAGTTACTTCCTTTCCCTAACTGCAATTAATCTTTGAATAAAGGTTTGCTGTATATTTAAAAAAAAAAAAAATCCATGTTAGTGCTGTGTCGAGTAAAGGGCAGCCCAGTGCTGCTGTTGCCCCGTGGGCCGCATTTAAAGGTCAGGAGGGCCGCGTGCGGCCCCCGGGCCGTACTTTGAGTATCACTGTTCTAGACCAATGTTTCCCAAATTGTGGGTCACATGCCAATTTTTGGTTGGTCGTGAAAGTCCAAGCAATAAATAAAGATGCCTTTTATATCTTCATTTTAGATTTATCTTGTTGCATTTGCTGCGCTTCAAATGCCAGGCTATGTCTTCTGACAAATTGCTGTTTCTTTTTTTTAACGTGGGGATTCATGTTTACAAACTCCTCTCTGTTTGAGTTGTTACCGGGAGCGTTTTGGGGGCACCTTCACCAAATATTCGAGGGAGCAATTTAGGGGGCAAGGGGCACCTTAACTTGAGGCGGGGTGCGCAGGAACGCTCATACTAAAATGAAGGAAACAAATATGTGAGCCATGGAAACTAAGCCAAAAGGTTTAACAGATTTGTTTTGAAGGCGCAGCTTAAAGAAATAGGCATTTAAAATACAAAATATAGTGACCTCGCATTCACAGAGTCGCGTGAATCAGGCACTTTTATCTAATTCTTAATAGGACTCAGAAGGCATTGAAATCGTTAGGAGAGACACACTTTAGAAAATGCAATATAGGGTGTGCTGAATACAGACCTCAAAGGCACATCTATAAATGCAATATGAAAAACATGATTTAAGTCCAGGACAATGTTCTCTGAATGCAAAATGCATTTGATCTAAACACCTGAGAATACTCGCGTTTAAACCTAAAGGAAACCAGCCTTACAATTGCAATATAAGCATTTGGAATTCAAAAAGGAGAAAACAGTTAAAACAACATAGCAGTAAGGCCCATAGGGTGGCAATGAAAGCCAACGAAAGGTTGGTATGATGGGGGCATAGCATTACCAGACCTTAAGCTCCACTATTGGGCCTCACAACTGGTAGCGGTAAACCATTGGATGCATCACCCCCCCCGCACGATCCGTCCTATGCTCTGGACAGGTACCAAACAGACCGCTTGGGTTATTTAGGTGCCCTATATTCACGCTCCAGGAAAAGTAGATATTTTGGACCCACCGCACACACACTACGGATTTGGCACCAAGTGAATTCTCGACTGGGGGAGCCGCATCGTGAATTGAGGAGCTGACCAGAGGTGGAGAACGCCCGCATCTTCGTTGGGACTGCAAGTCCCAGGGACCTACGCAGCAACTGCCTGCACCTGTGACTGCTGGACGGTATTTAGCGCCTCGCGGGCGCGCATCGGGCCAAGGGCGTGCCCGTTTGAGACTGGGTGCGGCCGGGCCGGGCCTATTCTCTAAGCTTGATGTCTCCATAAGGTCAGTCCAACTTGACACACGGTTTGTTATGGATGAGGTGTTGTTAATTGGAAAGGCTGAACCCATTAAATTGTTATTTCTATCTCTGATTACGTCTGAAGTACTGTGAGGATGAATCTGCGCGAGGGCAAGGGGAGATCTGCGCAGCCCTCTGGTAGCATGGCGGGGACTTTGGATCCGTTCTTGATAAGAGCCAGCTCGGTCCTTGCTCATGAGATAGCTTGAACAGAGCGTCGTTTATCTTTTGTTCCACAAACGACCAAACGTTCATCTTTGGGTGCCCTGGCTTCTGCTCGTACCCCTGACTGTTCCTTTGCTGCAGATACTGACCCCTCTGTTAAAGCAAGTGACTTTGGACAATCCTTAAATGAACCATCGGGGACACAAGGCGGACTGGGGATACATAATATTTCACCATCTTTTGAGTTGGTTGAGGTGGTTACAGCAAATATTCGAAATAGTCCACCCCCACGCATTGCTACAAGATCTGCCCCTCACGGTAAAACCAACTCCTCTGTTTTAACCCCAGATTTATCACAAAAGAGGAAGTGGGGAGGGGGCCCTCAGAGACAGAAACCTGCAAAAATCAAAAGGACGAATAAAAATGGAGGAAATGCATTATTGCCATCTCCAAAAATGGCGGACTCATTGCCAAGTATGCCTGGTGACCTGATTTTAGATCCTTTAAGCGATCCATCTGTCAAAGCTAATGATGCTATGTGGTCTAAATTGGATAATCTAATTTTATCATCTCTGTCCCCTATTATCCACAGGTTGTCAAAAATCGAGGAAAGGTTAACTTATTTCGAATTGAAGGTTATGAAGAACCTTTGCAATTTAGAGGGTTCTCTAGTTTCCAGTAACAGGCTAATGGCCAATACCTCTAATGAGCTGAGTAATGCGGTAGTTGGAAATCCCTTGCCTCCTAAACCCCCCGTAGCTAGGCAAAAACCATTAATGCCAACAGTATCGGGGAGGAACGGGGATGTTAGTACTCATGATGTTGGTTCAACGTATGTGGGAGGTAAAGTGGGTGAGCCGGGGGCTATCTCTAGTAGTCTTGTTCAGGCTAGCTCCTGTACTCGGGGAGGGGAGGAAAGTAGACCATTGGCAGGGATTGTGGGTGATAACATAACAAGTTTGTTACCGGGGCCTCAACGCCGAGAACCCCCACAGATGTACGAGGGAGCGGATGATAGTTTAGCTTTAGAGGGTTCCCAGGTTTTACATCTTCCTCCAGCCGCTGCTCCCTTGGTAGTGGTCTTGCGAAATGTCCCAATTTTACAGGATGGACAGATTGAAACCACCGATCAGTTGATGGCCAAAACTATGCATTGGCTTACAACTCAATTGAAGAATGCTGGGGTCTGGAATTGGGACATCTGTAATCAGATGATTATGGCTAGACGTTCCGCTTGGATAGGACACTCTAGGAAGGATGGGAGAGGGGATTGCGTAGTTGCTAATTTTAATAATGAGCAGGTTGTGAGATTTTTGTTAGATCACATAGGGAATAATAACTTCGAGCATTATTCCAGTAAAATCTCCCTTTTGCCATTAGGGTTCTTTTATAGACCCCGTCATTTCACTTTCACTTTCCCCTGCGGGGTGGAGGGTACTTTTTATCACACCATATGGCAGTGCCCGAAGATTGTAGACTACTGGACAAAGGTGATGAGAACAATATCACAAACAGAGGAAGTGTCATTAGTACCAGAGACCAAGAGGTGTTCGTTAAATATATGGGAGCCAAATGACCTTACTCATCCGGCACAAGACTGGGCCACGCTGGGGATAATGGTTGCGTAACGCACTATCGCACAAAAATGGGGGGCAGCAGGGCTACCGTCACTAGCCACATGGTGCAAATACATGGACACTGCTATGGTGGGAGAGAACAGTATTCATCAATCGTGGTTGTCCCCGGAAATGGAGCAAGATCTGGGGGGCATGGAACAAATTTAGGGGAGACATCTGTGATCCACTGCATGAACAGGCGGAAGAGGACTCTGATGAGGAACGCTAGGGAGGGAGGCGGCAACAACATGACGGGTACCGTTAATGACTGATGTAATGAATGCCAATGTAATAAGGTTGCGGAACTGTGTATTGTTGTTGTACAATGTGTATATATACTACCTGGAAGTTATGCCTCAACGATGTTAATTATAATAAAAAGAATTTAAAAAAAAAAAAAAAAAACTATCCCGCGCAATAGGGAGGAGATTAATATTCTTCGGAAATCATTTAAAGAAGCTCTTACCCAAAGAGAACTGGAGATCCGGGAAAATGCCTGGAAGAACCTAATTAAAGCTGCCGAGACTAAAAACTCGACACTTTTTTTGGGAAACCCTGGACCAACCATTCTTCAAAGATGCCCAATCAGTAAAAATTGATACAGTAGTTACTCCAGCAGACTGGTTAACCCATTTCGAAGCTATTTTTAATGAAACACGTCAGGGTATTATAAATAATGAGGATAAAACCGCTATAATCTTAAAAAACACCAAAATAGGAAGCATATGTCCAGATGAAATAAGAACAGCGCTAGTGGTAAAGCGGCTGGCCCCGATGGGGTCCCAGTAGATGTATTTAAATATAATATGGATTTAGGAATAGGAGTAGTGCCAGTTGCTATCGCCTAATATCTTTGCTTGACTCAACATCTAAAGTCATGGGTAGAATGTTGTTGGCCAGGCTGGAGCAAAGGGTAGAAGGAAAAAAACATTTTATCTGCAGCTCAGTATGGCTTTAGACGAGGCGTTGGAACAATTGAACAGTGTTTGAACTTAGAACTAATAATAGGAAAATACACCTTAGAAAGGGAGGGCTGCCTTCACCTCTGCTTTGTAGATTTGTCAAGTGCTTTTGACTTGGTAAATCATTCAAAGTTATGGGAGACGTTGGGAGGGGTAGGTGCCCCAGAGGACATTATTAGCTTCTTATCTCAAATTTACGCTAGTCTGTCTGCAAAGATACGTTTGGGAAACATGGGGAATGCACGAAGCACTTTAATATTACACGTGGGATAAGACAGGGCTGTACTCTTGCGCCTCTTTTGTTTTCACTTTATATAAACGGTGTTGATGTCTTATTACAGAACTTGGGGGTAGATGTTCCTAAGGTCGGTAATCGGGTCACACACCTTTTATTGTACGGCGATGATGGTGTCCTAATTTCAAGGACCGCGAACGGCCTACAAACCTTGATGGACAATTTTACTAGCTTTATGATTACATTTATTTTTTACAAATTAACTTGAGTAAGACTTTGGTTATGTCCTGTGGCAAAAGGAATATTAAAACAAAAACACATTATATTAACCGGACACCGATTGAGAGAACATTTACATTTTCCTATTTAGGGATTCTTTTTAACAGTAAGGGTACTTGGAATACACATAAAACTATGCAAGCTGAAATTCGTGAAATTAGTGGAGGCCATCTTTAGATTCTCTCAGAAAATCTGTAATAAACCTTATCGGGAGATTCTGAAGCCATACGGAGCAAAGTCCATTACAGGGAGTTGTTACGGGGGGAGCCCTATGGGGCCAGGCAGATACAAACCCTTGAAAATAACTTTTTAAGATGCTTGCTAGCCGTACCTGCCTCTACTCCGTCGATTATTGTGCATAGAGACACTGGAATATCATATATACATGACTTGATTAGTATGGCCGCTTTTAACTTGTGGCACCGTGTCTGGATTAGGGAAGAAACTCATTTTACGAGGGATATTATATTAGACTGTTTGTCCCAAGACCGATGTAAGAAAATACCTTTAAGTTATCAGTGGTCTTTTAGAAGAAGGCAATCTGGCCCTGAACTGGAATCAACCTGAAGAAATACAAAAAACTAGTAAGGCTGAATTAAAAAGGAGCCTCTTGAATGCTAGGACAGCGTCAAGAGACGAGGTTTCAAGTACCAAGATAACTGTTGTATCTTATCTTGAGGGGCCAATTGCAATGGGTATACAGTCATACCTCGTTTTTAGGTCTCGCTGAGTCAGCGCGCATGCTCTGCTCGGAGAGACTTTAGTAAGTGAGGGCTTCCAAAAATGCTACCGCCGGCTACAGCTTGCAGTGCATGTGCGCGGGCGCGCGCAAGCTTTAGCCGGCGGTAGCATTTTCCCCCCCCAGCTCTTTAGCCAGCTTGCTAGAACGCGCAACAAGCACGCGTGCTTGCGCGCGCATCCCTTGCGTGTTTTAGCGAGTCATCGCGATCACTTTCACATCGATCGCGATGACTTTCGTGGCCAATACTTGTTTAGGTTTGTGTGTAATGGCACTTGCGTCATCCATGTTAAGCATATTGTATTCCATGCAATCTTTAAGATTCATTCATTCAGCTTCCTTCACCCATTGGATTCTTTGGCTCATAGGCTTGTCATTGGCTTGAGACACTGCCAGTCAAACCATGGCTCATCCCATAGGCTTGTTTTTGTCTGGTCCTCTTTTGCATGGCTGTCTAGGTGTATCCTTCCTTCTTTAGAATGCAAGAACGACTACTTTACTTCTGAAAAGTGCACTCGTTTACCACACAGTAAATTTGATACTACTTCAATGTATGGTAGACACAAAGAAGTCTTTTTTTATTTTTTTTTAAATTGTTTGGCACCGCACTAGGTATTTTCTGCTTTTGTCAGCATTCGAGTGCAAACGTCAAATCTATTGGCTTTGTTGATGCTGGTTTTTCCCACATGCCTCTCTTGAAAAGTGTGGTTACCGCTTTATTGCAAAACGTCAACGTTAACCCCCACTATTGCTGTGACAGGTGCTGCGAGAGTGTGAATTTCAGAGACATTCCGTTCTGTCCCAGGTCAGCTCTGTGACATTTTCCTCTCTGCCCTCTTGACCTCCCATCGGGATTAACATTATTAAAGTCCTTTCCTCGGTGTCGGAAAATGTAATGTTGATTTCTTCATGAAACGTTAGAGTATAAAATATGTACTTGTTTTTGACTGTAAGGCACGGCAGATGTTTTCCATTTGCAGTTTATTTTTGCCAAACGTTAAGGGAGGGCGTATGTTGAGATCTGCTCTCTCGGGGAACGAGAAGATATTAGGGCTGGGAGGGGTAGACAAACTCTCCAAAATGACTCCCCTTAGAAAGCCTTCGCTTTAAAAATGTGCATTTGTATTAGAATTGTCCTCGTGAGTGTTTTGATATAATTATTCGAGGATTTTGCCAGATTTGCTTGCTTTTTCATGACACACTGACAGTGCCCATGGGAGGCAGGCTACTGAGTATGTAAAGTTACTGGGATGTATTTACTACAGGGTGGAGGATGACTGGAAATTATGAATTTTAAAAAGCTACCATCCTATTGGACGTTATTTCTTGCCTAAAAAGATCAGTGTATTACGTGCTTATACAAACAACATATGATATTTGTTTATCTTGGCAGTGATTGGTCACCATCATCCGCTGTAGATGACCATCCTCCTTTCAGTCTAGGAAGAGCGTTGTAGCTGATTGTGAGATGCATTGATGGTTATGCCTGTGGGGGGCTAAAAGGCGTCCCCGTCACAGGAGTTACTACCCTTTCCAATACACTTGCGTCTGGTGGATATAAAGTGATCCGCAAGACAAGAGTTTAAATGCCATCAATGCCCACTCACCTTTCTCTCCTTCCAATTCTGTTAATTGAGTATGGCTATACAGCACAATATCATTGGTGCAACAGCATCAACTGTTGCATAGCTAAACACTTATAAGGTCCCAAAGGCGAGACCTATTGGGTATGCCAATGCTTGTTATAACTAATGTTCAGCATGGATTCTACCTAACCAGACTACGGATGAACACATTACACTATCTTTTTGCTTTCCCTAAAAGGGCCAAGTGGTGTGCTAATCTTCCAAATTGCCCATGTAATGGTAGATCCAAACAAAGCACCCTTTAGTTTTTACTTTTTTGTAATTTTTATACGGAAATCAGAAAAAAAATTCTCCGTCCAATTTTTAACCCCTTTAGTGCCCATGACGAGCTGGACTCGTCATGGGCCGCGGTGGCGCTGTGCCCATGACGAGTCCAGCTCGTCATAGACCCCGCCCGCTAATGCAACGGCCGGCACTGGGCGGGGAAAGGGGCGGGCACTGAAGGGGTTAAAGATAATTGCCTGTACTCCTATAAAGCTGTTTTAATTGTTTACGAAATTTGGAAAAAATATCTGTCTGTAATGCAGTAATTTTCTATATAATGTCGGCAACTAAACAAAGGAATGAATTTGCTCACTTAGAAAACCTGAATTACGAAACCATATAAAGTGTATTGTCTTTATGAATGTTAAACTGTATAAGGATTATGCATATTTTAAATCTGTTATGATGTTTCTTCTTGATATTTTTTGGTTCTAAATGGTTTTTATTGTATTTTATAGTATGCTTTTATGGACATTTTGTATGATCTGAAAAAAGCTTGATTTGAATTCTCGACTGGGCTGGTTAACACCCTTACCAAAGCAACGCCACTGTGGTACGCCCAGAAACTAGGCATGCTGTATTACCAACCAGGGTTCGACAAATGGGACATGATTGGATTTTCAGTGGTAGGCAATTTGGTTAAAAAGGGCTCTATCCTTCGCTTTGAAGAACTCCGGGGACAATACCAAATGGCTCAAGGGGAACTATTCTGATACCTGCAAATACGACATGCCCTACAGGCGGCCTTTCCAAGCTTCAAGGACATACCAGACTCCTCGCCATCGCTTGCTAGATGGGCCACTGCACTCGAATGCCATATCTTTAACATATAAAAATCTCTGTAATAACCTGCCCGATACCTTCAGTAAATTTAGAGAGCAGTGGCAGGGTGACTTGGGATCGATTGATGAGTATTGGCGATCTGCCCTTATGTCCCCTAGTGAAGACGCCACCACACTTCGCTTTCGATTGATACAGCTCAGAATTTTACACCGGTCATATATGCCAGGGATTACCTTGGCCAAAAAAGGCGCAAGACCAGATGACCTCTGTCTGAGGGGCTGCCAACAACCAGCCACCTTCTATCACACTATCTGGGTTTGCCCTGCTATGCATCATATATGGGAAGAAGTCACAAATCACCTACAGACCGCACTGGGAAAAGAGGTAGCACTCACTCCACAGCTGGGACTGCTGAATGTCTGGGCAGCAACTGATCTGACTGAAATTGAACAACAACTGGGGACACTAGGATACACACTGGTCAAGTGGGAACTGGCGAGAGGTGGGGGGGGGGCAACTCCGCCGTTCACTTCTATATGGACGAAAGACTTAGACGAGTGCATGATGGCATAGAAGGAAGTGTTCATAACACGGGGGTGCCCCAAAAAGTGGGACAGGAAATGGTCCAAATGGAATATCTATCGTGGAGACATATATATATCCCCAATGGTGGAGTTAGAAATGCGCAGAACTGCAGACAGAGATGTGATCAATTAATGCGTATGCTTTGCTGACCCCTTTATAATGTATAACTGTATAAGTAACTATACTATCTGCTAATCGATACTGTATGTATGATGCTTATCAAATTCAATTAAAAAAATCAACATAGCAAATAACATAGCAGATGTGGCATTTGTATAGCAGAAAAGAATATACACTTGAAACAAAAAAACAAGAGCTCTTGGGGAGCACCCACACCCGCCTGCCATCTACAACAGACGGGGGGGGGGGGGTGGCTAGTCCAACAAGAAGTCTGTGAGGTGTCCTTTTATACCCTTTAATGTAGTGAGAAGTGCCTACAGTGTCATCTCACGCCAGTCCTACTAAATGCGGAACATAAACTAGGTCGAGGGGTATGGTCTAAGCGCTAGTCTTAAACTGCATAGGGCAAGCGGAAAAAATGTAATGTAAGGAATAAAATATATAGCAATGTCTTGGTTGCCACATCCATCACCCTGGTCTGACGTTGTTGCGGTGCGAACTTCTCTGTTCTCATAACCAGACCTAACCAGGATGTGGTGGGCTATATTTCGACAGGATAGAGAGAGACAGTGAACATTGTGCCAGTGAACTCCGCACACACGGGTAGGGTGGGGGCTCTCTAGTTTGGAGCAGGAGGCCTTGCAGAGAGAAGCTGTAATTTTAGTCAGACAGGCTTGGAGCTTGCTGTTCAGAAAAATGAGTGCCGAACTCTGGTCAATTTAACAAAAGGCCTACAGATTAGGCTGGCAGGGCCTACGTAGGGGTTCACACTGGCTGAGTGACAAGGATGGCCCAGGGCATTTATTATATGGTAAAACCGGACTCTCTGGTCAATTTACCACGGCCTACAAATTAGTCTGGTAGGGCAAGGATAAGGGTCTCATACCTCAGGTGTGGTCAGAACTGGCCTGGGGTACTATATGATAAAAGTAGACCCTGCCTCCAGAGTCAGAGAAAGAAAAAGTGAATTTCATGACGGTCATGGTGGAGAAACGGAGTGTGAAAGGAAAGGCTGTAGGATGTAAACACCCAACAAAATGTCAATGCCTATAAATGAACTGTATTCATTCAGCAGTTAAGAAAGCAATTCTGAATTGTGATGGAGTCAAAGTTTTTTTTATATTTAATCTTTATTGAACATTTTCACTAAGAAAGAATTACAGAAATGCATTGAGAAATAAGCACGAAAAATAAAATAAAAACTGTGGTGTTTAGCAAGATGCATGATTAATATGAACAAAACAAATCAAGACACTTTACTTGGTGATGCAGAAGTGATAAATATTGGGTTGTGGTGCTAAAAAGTTTGGGAAGCACGGTTGTAGACCCTTGTTACCTTGTTAACAAGAATTCCAAGGTACTTTAGGTTGAAGGCCTTCCAGGTACAGCCAAAGGCTTGCCATATAATGCCTTGTGTTGGGCTATGGAGAGCGCCTTGCTCTTCCCTTTTTTTTTTGGTCTCGCCTACGCAGCGTGCATGTGCTGCATAGGAGGACCGTTAGCCGTCGCTCTGCTCTTTTTGGAAGCACATACTCTTGCTTGGGGCGGCATATACCTTGCGGTAGCGAGCAGCGGCGCGCGTGCTAATTGGCTGTTGCTCGCTCCCGCAAGGCGGATGGTGCCACAAGCACTAGTGTGCTTGAAAACAGTTGCTGTTACTCCCCCTCTCTGACAACCCTCCCGCCCATTCCTTTTTTTTAATGCTTTTTTTAAAACTTTCAGCGCGAGGCGCGCGTGCTTGTTTTATATTGTTCGAACTCGACCCAAAGGCATTGGAGAGCTCTACATATGCACCGCTTACATTGCAAAAGGACATTGACTTGTTTAGTTTTTAAGGCACGAGGAGATTAAGGGATTTGCCCAGTTTCACAGGGTGTTGAGCCGACGCCGAGAATTGAACCCTGACTCCCCAGTTCCAGAATCCGCCACATCCACTCCCAGGTTTCATCCCTCTGAAGTCTGTAACATGAGAACGTTCAGTTGATTAACAATATATATGTTAATTTGCGCCAAGATACCCCTTTGTGTTACACGATTGAATTGTGTATTCTTATTATTTAAGCGCTACCTCAGAAGGACGTCGAACATAACAGCAAGTTAAAACACACAAACGATAACTCAACCACTGAAAGCAGACTGCCCATTACACATTCCACTTAAGACTGCTAGGGCGCACAGCGGGTCCCATCCACATGCTCACGGATATGGGAAAGAGCAGGACAAGCTCCTGCCACTTTCGGGTCCAGACTAGAGCCTGGCATTGTCACCCAGCGCTTTGCACTCTGGGACTTGTAGTTTTAAACTTGCTGTTATACTATAGGCCAGGGCTGAGGACGGTCTTAAGAGGAGAAAGGCGATCCGAACAATATCTTCAGATAAAGGAACTGATCACCGGGAGGTAAAACGCCGAGGATCACACACACAGCTCTTAGTGTGACTTTTCCAGGCGAAAGTAAGGCAGCGTTATTTTTTTTCTTCTGTTAGCTGTTTGTTTGCCACGGTACTGCTTCTAATTAGAGTAGGTTGGGCAGCTGTGTGTGGGGGGGGGGTTGCTATGGATGCCCGGATACCCAGGGAAGGAGCACAACTCCCGTGCCCACCTACGCTGTTCGTCCTGTTGCCTACCTGCCTCAGATGTTCACAAGGGGTAACAATGGAAGCATTCCACTATGCCTATCTGTGCCAGCTTTTCTCACTACTCACCACTGGTGACTTCTCACGCGTCTCATTTGCGTCCATGCCTCCTGTACTTCACTAATGTTAACTTGAATTCAATGCCCATTCGTTTGTTGGCCTCAACGTTTGTAAACAGGTGCAATTTGTTATTATTTTTAGGTCTCGCCTGCCGCAAAAATTAAACACTCGCCACCATTCCCAAAGCCCCTGTCCCGGCTGCTCACGTCGTCCTGACTCTAAAAGCAGACGAGGAATTAAGACCTTAAAAACAGTAACGCTCTTTACAACCCCCGGGTTAGTCATCTATCAAAAGAGGTAAACATTTGTTGCAAGCGCTGTTTCCGGAGTTCCTTTTAACCCAGAATATCCTGCTTTTCTTGATCATGCCGGACCGGTCTCAGGTCTGCATCTAGCAGCAATTGGAAATGCGTCCTGTCCTCCGCGATAGTCAGTGCGTTGGGTGTATATGAACAGTAAAAAAGAGCCTGAGCAACAATCCGGGTCCGACTGTGACAGAAAATGGGTCCGGTCATTGGCTTCTTTTGATTTCACGGTGCTCCTCTGCAAATAAGAACTATGGGTAAATGGCGCAGTACAGTTGTTGCCTCTGACTCCCTTCATTGGCAGTTTTTAAGCAGACCAGGCCAGTGCGCATGTAAGACGAATATGCACTGATGTTACTCACACTATAACATTCTGCATCACAAGTAGTCGGTGCTTGCATGGCTGACCCTTCCCTTAAGCTTAAAAGTAGCTGACAGCGCAATAAAACAAGCATTTGCAATGCAATAGGTCTCGCATTTACGAGAGTTTGAGCTATTGGCATTGCAAATGACAATGACATTTAGTTGTGTTGTTTTTACACAGATAAATAAAATCCATTGTCAGTTACAATGCTAACAGCTTAAACTCTGCAAATGCGAGACCTAGTGCATTGCAAATGCTTGTTTTTTGTTTTTTTTACCATTTGAGTGTTTTTTGGTTTTTTTTAACCTGGAGAAGTGATCAATCAGTGACGTAAGTTGTAGTATTGCGAGCTCAGGGAGACAAGGTGTCAACAGAATATCATCGGAATATACAGCATGATTTTAGTATTCCCTCTGTCCTCGCCATGTTCCTCATATATTAATTCCTATGGACAGCAGCCACTACTTGGTATGGTGCCAATAGGAACAAGAGTTGTGATGGTGTGTACCCCAGTCGCATCCCCCCCCTGTGTATAGCAAAGGTCTGTGACGTGTACTCCGCAATCAATTTGTGCTGTGGGGTCTGAGTATGACCACCACACTTTGGCAAGTAATTTGGGCGTATTCTGCGCTACACGTCTTAAGTAATAGATTTTTTTTTTCTTATCATTTTTGCCATTTTTCCTTAGAAGTACAATAGTAGCAATTGCAAGTGGAGCATAAAATTCATTGGTGATACAGCTTGTCATGGAGTAAAATAATAGCTTAGTTTGTGCCTCACTGAACAGTTGTGGAAGTGACCGTGTTGATTCGGATAGACGAGTGAGGCGGGGTCTGAGTCCATGCAAGGTAGTCTATGAGCTGTACTGGGAGTCGGGCGCTTGCTCACATTGTCAACCCTACGCTGTATTTGGTGTTATGTGCTAGCTAGTGATTTGAACAGCAGAAACTGGGGAAATATAACTGGGATACACAGTGTCTCGTGTCTTGTCACATGGTAGGGGTCGTCTGGCTAAAACAGTCTGGTGTGGTCACGGGTTGTGCATGCGCAGGGGAGGGGGGGGGGGGGGACAATGGAAGGTCGCTTGAGGGATATGTTTATTGTCTGGTCTTAGTCTCTGGCCCTGACCCACACGTAGCTTGTTTAACAGGGGGACTGCCTCGAGTTGCCGCGGGGTGTGCTTGTGTTGCGGGGTGCTTGGGGCCCTGGCTCATGGAATGTTTCCTGTGTGAAGGAGTGGCGTAGGATAGCTCACAGCATAGATATGGGATGTTTGCGGACTCATTTGACTTCTTCAGTGCGAAGCACTTCTTCCTCTGCCGCGCCCCATTTTTTGACCGCCCCCCCCCCCCATGCCACTAATGGGGGTCCCCCAGTGCTTTCCAATGCATTGCTATGCATTGCTTAGCAAGAAGTAGCGCCAGGGACGCGACAGGAGTCTCGACCTTCATACTCTTGCAGAGTTTGTTAGTACCCAATGCGCAGTCGTCCTATGTATGGATGTCCGAGAGCCCCGTGACTGTAAGGAGGGTTACGTGTATAGTGGTCCAATAAGTGCATAGCGCTGGGCAGTCCCAAAACATGTGTTTAAAGGAGGTGCAGGGTTCTGGGCATCTGAGACATGTGAAGAACCCATCTGGGCAGTATTGCTGCAGTTTCTCGGGCATAAGGTATGATCGGTGTAGTATGTGCAGTTGTATGTTTTTGAAGGGGTAGTTGCGGGACACTTTTTTAGGGAACACTAGGGCGTGGGCCCATTCCTTGTCATGGAGCAGTCTTCGAAACATCGTGAGGAATAGATACTCTCATTTATCAAGATCAAAGCCTTCGCTATATTCTACGATAACCGTATCTTGTCATCGTTGTCATGTCTCAACTGCCATTGTATATTCACTAGTAGTCTCATATGATTTCTGGATGTCATGGCCTGCACAAATCCCACTTGTGATTTGTGAATAAGACTTCCTCAGTCAGGTCGCTAATACCTTGCTAGCACCTTCACATCAGTGTTAGGTTATAAAATACTTCGGAACCTAGTATATTCAGTAGGGTCTTTGTCTGGTTTTAAAATAAGGCTGATTGTCTTATTGTATTACGGGTGTAGTTAACCTGTGTCCTCCCCTTTAAAAACTTTGAATAGCAAGGGTTCCAATATCTGTTTAATTTAATAAAATTCAGTGAGAAATCTGTCAAATCCCGGCGCTTCATTGTATGCATATTTGCAATAGCTTCCGAAATCTCATCCACTGTTATTTCTTCCTCTAACATTTTTCATCCAACATCAGACAGAGTAGATAAGTGGACTCTCCCCATGAAGACCTGTTCTACCTGTTGGTTATCACGTTTCTGAGCTATAAAGTCTGTAAGAACTGGGCAAAAGTGTCTTCTATTGCAGTTGGATGTGTAAACCAGTTTCCAGTCTGGCCTTGTACTGTTGATACGGCTTGATTGGCCTCTCACATGTGCAGCTGAGCTCCAGATGCCGGGCAGCTTTTTCCCCTTTTTAGGTCGAGGACTACCGGTCTGCCGAAGGCAGAACCGGAAGTCGGGAGATTTAATGATTTCTAGAGTGGCTATTTAGCCCGCCTCTCTTTTTTAGCTTCTCCTCCATTGGCTGGCTTCCTAAACGGAGGCCAGCCATTGGAGGAGAGAGCCGTCCCTCCAAATAGGCTCCGTCTTTTTCAGATTCGGGGGCGTGTTTTTTGCTGTTCTTTCCACTTTTTAGCCACGCCCTCTTTAGAACAGCAGGAACACGCCGCCGAATCCGAAAAAGTTTTGGAGCTTCCATCCGCCATTTTTCAGGTATCGTCTCGTCTGGCCGTGAGGATCTGCTTGCTGTTGTGCACGAGTAAGGTAAGCCATCTGCGCAGATCAGAGGCTGCTGTCCGCAATCCGATGCCATTCGCACACCGCCGCCGACAAAATCTCAATTGCTGGTGTGCTACACGAGGTCAGTGATCCCCATGCAGTTTTATTACATCGGACCACCTTTCCAGCGATAGTCCGCTTTACAGTGATGCCGCGATTTACCCCGCCTGAACATCTCTAGGGACGCTGCACCTGGACAACGCATGGCTCTCGGTCCTGGGGATTGTGAAAATGTAGGTTTAAATTCACTTGTTGAATACTCCCTGCCTGCTGTGCCACACGCGACCCTGGGTTTACTAATGAAGCTTACAACGTTATGTATGTGACACACTTTCAAACTCAGGATAAGCTCTGACCTTCTTTTTCCGTTCCCACCCCCACCCCCGCTCATATGCATGCGCAGATCAGAGGCTGCTGTCCGCAATCCGATGCCATTCGCACGCCGCCGCCGACAAAATCTCAATTGCTGGTGTGCTACACGAGGTCAGTGATCCCCATGCAGTTTTATTACATCGGACCACCTTTCCAGCGATAGTCCGCTTTACAGTGATGCCGCGATTTACCCCGCCTGAACATCTCTAGGGACGCTGCACCTGGACAACGCATGGCTCTCGGTCCTGGGGATTGTGAAAATGTAGGTTTAAATTCACTTGTTGAATACTCCCTGCCTGCTGTGCCACACGCGACCCTGGGTTTACTAATAAAGCTTACAACGTTATGTATGTGACACACTTTCAAACTCCGGATAAGCTCTGACATTGACCGTCGGACTGCCGACCAGGTTCCCTTCATTGTATAGTGGTGAGCATCAGGCTACTTGGATACAACCTTCCTGGGGTCTGGTGCACGCTATGCCTACCGTCTAGGCGGCACTGTCGGGAATGCATGAAACCCGATAGAAATAAACAGTCACAAAGCACTTCTGAAATACATTGCAGGGCTGGTGCCATCGACGTTTCCCTGCATTTGGCTTGGGATCGCCGGGGCTGCTGGACCCCCCCACTCCCCTGCTTCTCATAGCATCGCTATTGCTAGCTGCAGACTTTAGCCCGGCCGCCAACATCCAAATCTTGGCTTCGTTGATGCAGTCAGGCTGGGTGGCAACGCACGCACAGGCTAGTCCAGCAGGTAACCCGATACATCCCGTCCTCCACAGATCCGGAGGCAGCAGGGGCGTTCAGCCACAGAACACCCATTACAGGTCCAACGCATGTCCAAGAGAGCTAAATCTATGGCCCATGTTCAGGTAGATACAATATTAAATAAATGAGTCGTGTTTAGTTTGTATTATTTACCACTGCATCTCATTTAAATATGTCTTCAGCCTGAACCAACACTGGGCACTCCTGACTTAAAAAATGAGGGGAGACTGCAACCGGTTGTATTTTTTTCTTTATTTTTAAAATTTATTTACCATCCGCGAAAATCTAAAGTGTTTAACCAGCACCACACAAGCGTTCCTTGCACATAAATAACTCTAGTCACCCTAGCAGCTCTGTGGAAAACCTTTAGATATAATTTGCAACAACTGCTGTTGTCATTTCGAAAATAAAAAAAGGTTAAGGGTGGTGCACAATGCTCGCTGCATTTTGGCACTGTAGACCTTGTTTTCAGACAGTGCTTTTCTGGTATCAAGCATCCTTAATAATGTGCCTGCTGCGCCACTTGTTTTAGTGGAAGCAACCCAAGACTACATTTCCCAGAATGCATCCCTCTGACCGGTCCAACAGAGAACTGACTGCACAGAGGCCCCTTTCCCTACCCTGGCTCCACAAATACCCTATCCTGGCTCCACAGATGCCCCTTTCCATACCCTGCCTCCACAGATGCCCCTTAGCTCCACAAATCCCCCTTTCCCTACCCTGGCTCTACAGATGCCCCTTTCCCTACCCTGGCCCCCCAGAGCCCCCGTTCCTGGTTCCACTGATGCCCCTTTCCATACCCTGACTCCACAGATGCCCCTTAGCTCCACAAATGCCCCTTTCCCTACCCTAGCTCCACAAATGCCCCTTTTCCTACCCCCACAAATGCCCCTTTCCCTACCCTGGCTCCACAGATACCCCTTTCCCTACCCTGTCTTCACAGATACCACTTTTTCCCTGTCCTGGCTCCACAGATGCTTCTTCGTTCCTGCATGGACCGCTTTGCCTGTCCCTCACTCTCTATCTACCTCACTCTCTATCTCACTACCTCACTCTCTATCTACCTCACTCTCTCTCACTACCTCACTCTCTATTTCAATACCTCTCTCTCTCTATCTCACTATCTCACTCTGCTAATGCAATAGGTATCACATATGCAAAAAAAAAGCTAATGACAATGCCATTTATTTAGGGATACAAAAATGATAAAAAAATAATGAGCAATACCAATAGCTCTACCTATAATATTGCCGAGACCATTGCATTGTAAATGCTTGTTTGTAATGTTACCACTTGAGGCGTACTAGGGCATGCTCTGCTAGTGTGGTGAAGTGTGATTTTAAACAGACATGGCTTTTTCAAGCTGTTGCAGCAGTTGTGGGGTTGGGTGCTCCGTGCGTTCTCCAAATATCACCGCCTTTACTGCAGCCCATAGAACTTGGGACGATGGAATGGAATACTATTCTCATGAAGGTACTGACGTAGGTGGGCTGTAAGTTTCTACTTGTCTACAAGTAGCTATAATTGGACAAGGAGCGAAGTGTCGTCTAGGTCTGTTTCTAAGATCATTGGGACATGATCAAAAATTCCTTCCTCCACTATTCTACAATTCCTTTAAGGGGCAAGTGAAAAATGTTTCATGACCAAGTAATCCACTCATTAATACGTCTTGTTTACAAGAGAGGAAGGTGTGTTCTCCATCTGTCGGATGGGTCAAACACCACGGGTCTATCAGGCCATAGCCCTGCAGAATGTCCATCAGCACTGCATCAGTCTTGTCTAGTGGACCAGCTCTGTCCATATAGGGATCTAAGGCTAAGCTCCAGGCTCCTTACAGCACTACCTTTGTTCGCCCAAATTCCATATTAAATATGACTACGGTTGAGAAAAAAGTGTCTGTCATGATTAGGAGTGTAAATGGACCCCACAATCAGTGTCCAGTCCATTGTTTTAAGTTTTGAGAAAATGTATCTGCCCTTGGGGCCTGTCCTTGTTTTCTGTATGGTCCATTCGAGCGTCTGAGTGAGCAGAATGGCTATACCACATTTTGTTAGGTCTCGCGCCTAGCGTTGCAGTGCGTAGCTCTGCTCGTGCAGCGAGAGACCTCATGTAGGGGCTTCAGAAAGCTGACCACGCGCTTGTGCGTGTGCTTTTGTTTTCGTCAGCTGCTATTGGCTTTTGCGTGCGTTAAAAAAAAAAAAAAGGCAGCACGCTACTGGTGAAAGGCGTGTGTATGTTCCAGCTTCTTCAGAAATGTAACCACCCATTTCCCAGTGGTCTGTTACACGCAACAGCGGCATCTGAGACCTAATAATA
Organism: Triturus cristatus; assembly: GCF_964204655.1. Taxonomy (NCBI): domain Eukaryota; kingdom Metazoa; phylum Chordata; class Amphibia; order Caudata; family Salamandridae; genus Triturus; species Triturus cristatus. Next base: position 320,361,903 of record NC_140591.1, read on the forward strand.
AGCATCTGTTTCTAATTATCGCGCGTTCGCTTGCTTGGGAGTTTGCCGCGCTCCCTCACCCCACTCCTCTGGTTTGCGCGCACTACTGGTTTCAATGCCGTGCTTTTTAATGTGAAGGAAGGAAAACGGAACCGCCGAATTTATCATTCCCGCCTGAAGCGGAGTCTTCAGAAGGAGACAGGCAGTGCCTTAACCTGGGAGGCGGGACTGCTTGTGTTAACTTGAGGTCTAGGAACCTGTGCTGTTTTATTCCTTTTTAGCTTGACATACGTGATGCCCACTGGTGCGGTTCTGTTATCACTTTGTGTTATTTGACTCTGGCCGAATGTGAACATGGAGGCTGCAAGACTAGTGGGAAGCTAGTTCATGCTACCAGTTTCCTTTTTTTTTTTTTTTTTTAAAGTTGTGTATGTGTAACCTGTGCACCCACCCCCCCTCATTGAATCCCCGCAGAGAACGAGGTAACAGCATGGGCAACTACTTCTGTAGGCACTGCAGCTGGCTGCAGCCCTGTTTACCATGCTTATTTAGAAATTCGGAAAAATACGCAGAAAATGACATTGTCATTCGTAACTACCATGCAAATACAGCCGTAGCAAATAACGAGCTACACTGGAGCAAACCAGAAGAAAAATCACAAAAAACGACTTATGACTGGACAGCGAGCGGTCGCCCGGTGTCCACCTCTGGATCCATGTACATAGCCCTGTTCAGCTACGAGGTGCGCACAGATGGCGACTTAGGCTTCCGAGCTGGAGACAAGTTGGAGGTGCTCAGTTTCGACCATGCGCACTAGTGGCAAGCCAGAGCCATCAAACCACGAGGGCCCAAATCCGTGGACTACATCCCGTTCAACTATGTGGCCCCGTGCCAAAGCATTGAACCAGAGCCGTAAGTACCAATCTCCCACCTTTACTGCGTCATTTCTGAGTACTGTTGTGGAATGTCGGTGCATCATATTTCCTATGATACTATGGTTGTTGCTTTGTGCTACAGAAACGTAGAGACCGCCACCCGCTCTCTGTCATACACAGCTCGACACAGATGTCTAGAAAAGAAAAGGAAGAGCTGTGTCAAAATAGCTTGTTCTAAGTAGTGCAGTACTGGTGACATTTCAATTCATGTATAACATGCCCTGAAAAATCACCAATTTAAGGGAAATTACGGTATTGTCCCAAAATGTAAAAATAAAGCACTGAACGCTGGTTACAATTACATCCACTATTAGAACAAGCATTTGCAATGCCAATAGGTTTGGCTTTAAAGGAATTTTGTATGATAATGTGAAAAAGATCCAATTGATGGACGGAATGCTTGACAGTGCAAACATTAACCCCCAGTCCCAAGGATCTGGGTTAAATCCATCATTCTTTTGCTCCACACCACGCCAGTTTGGACTCAGCCATATGCAAATCAGTCTTGACCCTGTACCTTGTGGGAATAGCAGACTGAACTGCCAAACCTGGTCCTCCCTGAACCGGAAACAAGCATCCTGGGATCGGTTTCAGGGCATCACCCTACATCAGCCAGGCTAGCTTGAATCCAGTGGTGTAGTGAGCACGGGACCCACGTCTGGGCATACCCTTCCCACTTAGGACGACATATACGTATGATGATGTGAGGCATTGCGAATAGCATGGGGATGGATATGTTTTTTGTGGCAACAAAAACTGGAATAATGTTGGTGTAGGTTTAAAGGTCGGTGACAGTTGCACAGTCAAGCCAGACTTGAAAGTCCATGTAGTTTAATGACTTCCTCCTCCCATTTGTGCTGCCAGAGCGAAGCACCATAAATTCTCTAGTTATCTAAGACACTTTATTAGCATTATAATGTGTGCCCCTGACAGTTTAGGTGGAAGGAGCTGGATAAAAACAAAATGATCACAGCTTTTGGGGGGGGGGGGGGGGGGGGGGCAAGCACTTTTTTGTGGAAGTACACAACTTCTGCCCAATCGAAACAAGAACTCCTGGCTCTAAACATGTGGGCTGAGCCATCGCCCCTTTCCTGGTGCTTCTCACATAACCTATAAGAACCCTTAATGCTCTACTCGTGACTTTACACATGAAATAAAAGTATACATGACCCATGACAACACAGGAACTTCATACAGAGTATAGTACACTCAGGGAATAACCTGTGTCATCTCTGATGTGTGGTGCGTACATGCCCACTAAATAGAGGGGGATACGGAAACCAGCTATGACCTGTGCATGCTCCGTGCATGGCCATTGGACACACCGCCATATAAGGCACACAGGATTATAACTTCAGAAATGTGCTTTTCTCTCTGCATTGAGTGTGCAGAGCATTACCACAGCCCTGCCTTGAATGTTCATGCAAAGGGCATGGTTAGTACATCAGGGGACTTTTTGCATAAAGGGCATGGACATTTGTTTGTAGGATACCACGTGTTCTGTCATTGATGATGTTACCTGGGATATCGTTTGAGTACATCAACAGTTGCACAGGACTTTTGGTTGAGTGGCTACTTTGAATTATTAAATTGCAGTGCTTTTTAGGTTTTGGATAGTAACTCCTTGCGATGTCCCTAAAACTGTATTTTTTTTATTTTATTTTTTTTTTTCAAATAATGTGCACTGTTGCATTATTCAGTAAAGATGGTGGCACATTTTGGCCATAGGACCCTGTGATTGGGGGCGAGGCCAGGGACCTCTTTGGTCTATGTTATCACCCTAGGATCAAATTTTTGCCCCACAAACAATTCAACATATGTGTTCCACCATTATGGGACATAATGGGGCCCTTATCGGGCATACTCCAGGTACGGCATGCCACTACTGTGTGCTACTGACCGCTGTGGTCCACAACTTCTGCTTCACCTGACTGGACTGCGAACTAGGGCAGCATGGCATTTAGGAATTGTCAGCGATACCAGTGGCTTCCCCAGGATTGCCTATTGTGTCCCCTAGTGCTGCCCTTGCATCCACTGTCACCAAAGTGGGCAGGGGAAGCGTGACATAATTAAGATAATGGCAGACAACCCTCAGAGTGTTGGAGTCTTCAGGATCCTGTTTTTAAATTGCAGCTTCCATGCTGGGTGGCTGCTCTTTTCCCCTGAGTCAGCCCCAGCTCCTGGGTTTATAATTATGTTTTTAAAAGTTTTCTCCAGTGCTTGCATATTGCAACATCCACAGCTGCAGTGCTACTGTGCAGTGTACAAATAGTTGAAATGGTGCCAGCAGGTAATCCAACCAGTACTGACTTCCAGACAGTCAAGAACAACCTGAGCCGCCATGAGCAAAGCTGAGGGTTGCAGTGGATTCCAGTGCAAAACAAACCTATCATTGTGTGTTCTGCTTACACACACAATTAAGAACACTCACAAGTTGTTCTGGTCAAGTTCAACACTCACAGCCCTGTGCCTCTCGGATTTGTCTGTTAATATGGTTTTTAATTTGTAGGAAATTTGTCCTTTTTGCCTTCATCACCATCCATTTTGTGGCTGATGTTGGTGGGTACTGATTCTTAAAGTGTCCTGGACTCTGCTAAACAGGCCTAGTGCCTGTGCTCTGTCCTCTAAAGGTATAATGTAATTGGTGTAATTCTAATTGGCAAAGACAACCTACCTGTAAGTCCCTAGTATATGATGGGGCATGTAGTTTTAAAGACCCCCCATTGGCCTTAATGTACTTACGTGTGCACTGCTGTGGGGTCTGCTGTCATTTTAAAGCCAGGCCTGATTTGCAGGCTGGTTTTAAAATAAAACTATGCCAACATTAAACTTTGGAGTTAAAAGGACTCCCGAAGTCCAAAACTAGCTTTTTATTACTTATACGTAAACCCTAATGTCTGCCCTAGGTGCCCCAAGGGTAGCGTGCCTAGTTATAAAAAAACAAAAACAAAACGGGGACAATATAAAAGGTTTTTTTACATGCCCTGGTAGGGAAAAACAACCAAAGTAGTTTTTAGGTCTCACGCCTAGCGTGCGCGCTGCTCGTGCAGTGAGAGACCTCATGTAGGGTGTTCTCAATGCTGATCACACGCTCGTGCGTGTGCTTTTGTTTTCGTCAGCTGCTATTGGCTTATGCGTGCGTCTTTGTAAAAAAGGCAGCACGCCATTGGTGAAAGGCGTGTGCATGTCCCAGCTTCTTTAGAAATGTAGCCGCCCATTTCCCACTGGTGTCTTATGCGCAGCAGCGGCATCTGAGACCCAATACTAAACATGTGGTTCTAATTGGCGCACATTCGCTTTGCTGACGCGCTCCCTCATCCCCGCTCCTCTGGTGCGTGCGCACTTCTGGTTTTGATTGCATGCTTTTTCTTCAGGTTGCATGACGACAGCCGCACTGCACAACAATATTGTCGTTTGTTCGGAGGAATGCTTTAAACCCTAATCCCTAAAGTAGGCTAATTAACACCTATTGTCGTGTTTTTTATCGGTACTTATACGGCCAGGAGTAAAGTCTGTTTTTTATTATTTCATTAACCGAGTGCAGGCACAGGGACCGCTTTATCTGATCAGCACTGCGCATAAGAGTATTCCTTACATATAAAGTTGGTAAGTTAGAAAATACCCTGCAGTGTTCAACGTAACAGTGTGTTTTTAAAATACCCGTTACATAACTTTTACAGTGTTACAATTAACAACTAACTACAATGTATTTAATATATTTCATATATTGTGCATAACCTGCTCTAAAATGTTACATATCTGTCAATTATTAATAGGTTACTTTGCTTATAAGGAGTCTATTTATTGTTGAATTCACCAATGAAAAATTAAAATACATAGTTATTTCCAATGCCAACAGATTCAACTTTACAAATGTGAGACCTATTGCATTGCAAATGCTTGTTCTGGGAGGAGGTTGTGCAGGTTGCCCTAAAGGGATAATATTTTCCTTTGACATAGCTACTGCTGTTCACTACTCAGTCCCTCTATATCTTGTCTGACTACACCCAAGAGATGTGTCTCCTGTGTCAAGGGACTTTGTGGCAAAATATGTGAAGGTATTTTGTGTTTGATATAATCAGGCAAACCATTTACATTTAGTGAGAGTGAATAAATTCTTAGGTCGGGATGTGCTGTCATGTTCCCACTGAAACTCCAACTATAGCATATCTACTTCCGAAGAATTTGACTCAGAACTGTAACAGTAGATGTAACACAAAACCAGTGCTTCATTTGTAGCTGTGCTTTCCGGTGCTCAGCACCGGCACTCAATTGTCAGCAACGGGGTTCATGACTGTCTTCCACATGGTACTGATGTCTGCCAATTTAGGTACGAGCACAACAACTTCTGTTTTATTATTTCCATTTCAAATTCCGACTATTAGTAATTGCCTCCAAAGCCATTTTTATAGCTTTGAGGGCTTGTAATAGTATGTATGGTCACCCTTATAAGAGTGTGATGATTAGCAGTGTGTTGGTGCAGTCATTGGCAGTGCTGCCAGGGGCAACGGATGGTGCAAGCTCTAGTGTCCTCCTGTCGAGAGCCCCAGCACCATGTTTATTTACAAATTAAGCACTGCACAAATCTAAACTAAAACTTTCACCACTCAAATGTATCTTCAGGCAGTGAACACTCTGGTCCCTCATCTGTATGACTTATCTAAATGGACGGATCTTGCCTGAAAATCTTCTAATTTGGATGCCAGGTTCTCCGCTCCCATCTGCAATCCTCTTTATGAGCGGTCATCTATACCTTTAGCAGGTCTCGCGACTTGTCTCGGCCATTGCAGGTCTTTTTGATGTCTCTATTCTCACATCTTTTCAACATAGTTTCCAGCCTTCATCATTCGGAGTTAGTGTAATCTTCGGTATCTCCACTGTCCATGAGGTTGCTCACTTCATGTGTACTTGGTCGCTTCTCTGTTTCAGGTGGCCTTGCGGTATCCCTATCTTCAGTATCAAGCGAATGAAAGACTTGTTCTAGGTCTACTAGCTCTTCGAATTCCCTGTTTGTTCCATTGATTGTGATTAACATAGTGGAGGGCTCTAGCAAGCCATAGCAAATGTTAAGTTATCTTAACCACAAGTCCATGTGAGAGTCTACAGCAATATATATTGTGGCATCTTTATAACTGCCCTTTGTGACGTTTTGTACCGTAATATGCTGTGTGGTCTGCTGGTGACAGAGGAAATGCCATGATTGGTCACATGGCTGTTTATCTTCTGTCAGATGGCATACGGGTACTGTGAGGCCATTGGAATTCTAGCTGAGGTATAAATGCTAGTCCTGGAAGATCTGGCAGAAAGGATGCCTAAAAGACATCCATATTGTCTGCCTCCGCTCCCTCTAGTATGCCCATGAACCGTACAATGTTTCTTCTACTGTGGTCTTCCGCCTCTAAAAGTTTTTTTTCTACGTAGTGACCAAAATTCCAGGCCCAAATCAGGACTTTGTTCAAGCGCAGCCATTTGGCTTTCTAAGGCCCTACTTTCCTTTCGGTCGTTTCGAGCCTTGCTTGAAAGGTGCCCAGGTCCATCTGTAGGGATTTCAGTTCACTGACACTAGCATGTGTGTCTTGCAGCACTGTGACTTATCGTTGGTTAGCTCAAGGTCAATTTCCTCATCAATGTTTCCAACATAATGAAATAAATCTATTTGCATCTTACTTGAAATAGTCTCTTGATAATTACAGCGCTGGTGTAATGGTTGCACTGATGGTGTTTGGGATGTAGCACCAGCACTGTAATTCTCAAGACATTTTTCTAGTCGGATTTATTCTGTTGAGTAAAATATCTGTGATGAGGTTGCTACCTCGTTTTGTCCTGAAAACTCATGAATCGCAGCATAGTGGGTAGAAACGACAACGTACATATGTATGTGTACTGTATTATAAAAATGCACAGCTTCCAGTCCTGATCTCGAATGTCTGTATTGTGAATCCTAATTGATCTGTAGTCAACATTTGCTGTAGTTTTGCAGCCACTGCACACTTCTTGTCACTCCTGTCACTAATCACTATCCTATCCCTGCGTTGTCTTTTGAAGCACCTGCTGTTTACTTTTTGTATAGTTTTGGTTAATAATGATATAACGGTGATTAAATGCCTGTTTTCCTAATCTATGTGTTTTCTGCTTTACTCGTGCTGAAGTGAAGCATGTAAAAATATACTCCGAGGGAACCATTGTACTAAGACTAAATTTTTGTTTGTGGGCAATAGCAGTGTGCTGCATCCAGGTATAGCACTGTGTATCTGGGTTGTTAGGAGATGCTTCTTTCCACTTTAAGTTAACCCTTGCTAGGTGTTCTCTGTAGGACTAGTGTCTTGGGACGCTTATTCAGGGCTCGAAAAATATTCTAACTACACCTGGAGGTCTAGTAACTTCAAAAATCTACTTGACCCAACTGTTATGCACTGGACCTCTGTGAGCAAATGTGATAAGTTAACAAGATTTAAAGGCATTTTTATTGCTCATTCAATTTGTGAGCAATAAAGATGCCTTTAAATCTTGTCACATTTGCTCTGCTTTCAGAGACAGAGGTCAAAAGTCAGTCTGTCTTCCTACTTGCCAGAAAGGGCGAGTAGGACCTAAAAATAGCTTGCCTTAATTAAATCTGGCTCACAAATGCTGCGAGTGTGCAGGTGGATTTTTAAGCCCTGTTATTATAGGTAACGTCACTCGTGTCGTGTTAGTGTGTAATTAGGTGTCTCATTTCCTGGATCAGATGTAGGCCTTCTCTCTCATTGATGTTAATAGTGGTAGCTGCTTGTAGTTGAAAGTGGTTTAGCGATTAGGCGAATATTTCGACCCACTTTTAGGCAGTGTTAGGAGCTCCGAAGCTCTCCGTTGTGGCCAATGGGACATGATTGAGAGCCTTACCATTGAGGCTCAAGGCAGTGCATGCTCCTCACACTTCTTGACTGTGGATAACAAAAAACAATTTTAATTAAAAAAAATTAAGTTCTTACCTAGGCTTCAACGCTCCCGCAATTCGTGGCTTCAAGGCAGCGAGGGGTCTCTGAGCAAACTCCCCTAACCAATACAGACTCTGCTCTCATGCTGTTAACCAGCATGAGAGAAGTGCCAGAATTGGTTGGAGCGGGCTGACTCAGCACTCCTACAGGCACTGGAGGGCTGTGCCTGCTCTCCACCCAGCTGTCTAAGACAGCTCTGGTTGGAGAAGTTTAAAGTGTTCATGTCAAGCTGGCCGTCGTCGCAAGACAGCTTGCCAAAGTGACGTGCACTTGAAACAGGAGCACCACTCATCCCCTCCTGCCAGTCAGCAGCAATGATCCAGACTTCCCCTGACAACTGGCTTGGGCTGGCCACACTAAAAAATAAAATGGTAATAAAATTATTATTTTCATGTTTGCTGCAATGGCAGCTGGATGGGCGACGCTCCTTCGCTCTAATGAAGGAACCACTGCTGGATTTGGCACGTATTGGGGTTTACCTACCCACCTCAGAGTATGTCATCAGCTCCTTGTTTCTGGCACTGCGCATGCGTGCTTATTTGCATCCTCCCTGTTGGGGTTTCCCCTTCATGCTAGTTCACTAGGTCTCTGTAAGACTGGGCGACATCCTTTGTCGGTGCACCACGTTGTTGGCTGGCATGCGACCCCTGACTATCCACAGGCACGCAGAGCGGGGCTGCTTTTCTCTGCGTCTTCGTCTGATCTGGCTCAGCTGTCCCATTGTGCCTATCAAGACTTGAATTAGCACTTAAAGGTCATGGTAGTCACGGGTGCCTCCGTGGCTTTCCTCTATAGCAGGATCCCCGACAGTTCGTGCCTAGAGCTTCGTACCCTGTCCAGGAGGATACGAAAATGGTAGACTTCCCCACTCGGTCTCTTTCCTGCCTTAGGCAATTGGCAGTGCAGATTGTGTCATTTTAGCGGGCCACATTTCAAAGGCCCCTCCTCCGTTTCCGCAGCACTAGGTCACCCCAGGACGTAGAGAATTAAGTTGGCAAGAGATCGCCATATGGGTTTGGATAGGACAGAAACACATGGTGCAAGATCGATGCAAGGGGGAGAGCAGCATACAAGGAGAGATGTACTTTTATGGAGTGCTTCACCAACCTGTCGTGGTAGAATAAAAGGAGACAATCAGAGAGGTGGTGAACAGGCTATGCTTATCGGGATGGACATACACAAGCTGGCCAGCCTAAAACAAATAATGCTAATAGAAAGCAAGTAAATATAAGTGACAGAAGGCAAAGCCAATGGTGAGCAACGGGCGGAATGCATTTCAAGGTAAGCTTTTGGCATGTCCTCAGTATGTAAACTTTGATCTAACAAAGTAGTTTAGTGAAGGCGCTTACCGTTACTTATGTGCAACTTTCTGACGACCTCTACGAGAATCTGAACATTTTAACAGGTATCTGTGCAAGTTAACGCCACAAATCACTTCACTCTGTAGTGTATTGAACATCAAAAAATGTTATTTGTAGATTTTAAATCCTTAGTGACAGTAGGTCATACTGGCATCTGCATTGTCATATCGGACCTAAAAATGAGTAAATTGCATTTAAAGCTGCAGTGGTGCGATGGCTGACCTTACTTCTACATTCCAGGCACCCTGAGCAAAAGCTCCTCTCTGGCATGCTGCTTCATGGCACTGTCTGTTTACCTCCCTCAACATTATCCGATGGATAGAAAGGCATGGGTTGGGAAGCGTTCTTGATCATTTTGAAGTATATATACATTGCTACCCTGTGCTGTAGTCAGTGAAATTTGTTATTCAGAGCTCTCGGAAATAGCTGAACCGTTGATATGTTTAAAGTGCTATTGAAAGACACTTCGTAATTTTATTTATATATATATATATATATAACCTACTGGCGGTCGCCAGTAGGTAGTTATAGTTAGGACCCTGTTTCCATAGGAAATACGCAACATTCTATTTGGAATAACTTTGGCGCCGGTCGACGAATCCTCGCGAAATGTTCAAAACTAATGGGGCGCTACGCTCCACTCCTACCCTGAAAGTCTCGGGGGGATTCGTCAAGCGGGGGCTGAGAAAAAAGGGGGGTCCCAAAACTCGTTTTCCCTATGCATTTTTCCATAGGACCTTTAGACACAGCTACAGCCCGAACGGCTGAACAGAATTACTTGAAATTTGGCAGAGAGGTAGTCCTCAGGTCAAGGAAGTGCCTTTTGTAGGTCTGGTGTAAATCTGTTCAGTAGGTCCTGAGAAAATAGCATTTAAATCAATATATATATCTGTAAGCGCGCAGGGTGTGCACATAGTGAAAAACCAGAAAAAAAAATAAAAAATAAATACATAACTTAGCATTTAAAAAACGGTACAAATTCACTGAAAAAACCATAGGTTTCACACACGTTATAGTTAGGAATTATCATTTACAAAACCTTGCAAATTCACTTAAAACATAGGTTTCACACATGTTATAGTTAGCTGTACATTTCACTCGTAAAAAACCAATGAAATTCCACGTTATAGTTAGATCAGGTAACTATAACTTGCGCGACCGCAATCCACAATGTGTAATTTCAGATGTCATCATTGATGTCATGAGTGATATCACTGACCATGTCATGAGTGATGTACTATGTGACGTCATCAGCAGTTTATTGTGGGCGCGCAAGTTATAGTTACCTGATCTAACTATAACGTGGAATTTCATTGGTTTTTTACGAGTGAAATGTACAGCTAACTATAACATGTGTGAAACCTATGGTTTTTTAAGTGAATTTATATATATATATAATATGCTTTTTCAAATGAGACTGAACAGCTCGAGATCAATTGCTCTTTTATCAAATGATCTTGGTTCTTGAAGACGCACCATATAACAATGGACCTGCTGATTTACTACTCTGTGTAGGGTGTGTAGTTTTAAGAGTGTTGCTTTTGTTTTGATCGTTGTGGAAAATGCTTCCATGTCCCATGAGGTGCGGTTATCGTGTTATGGGATGCAGCGCTTAGCAGTGTGATGCATGAGGAAGTATGAGAAACCGGTGCACGCACAGTTAATGGTTTTCAGTGAGCTAAATCTTTGAGCAGTTTTGCATATCCTTCTATGGTGTTGTTTTCTTGGTACACTTGACAATACATAAATAATAATAATAATTCCACATTTGTAATGCGCAAACTTATCACTCCTAATGGTTATGGAGAGCCATCAGGGTGATTGAGTGAGCTATTGCCCAGAGTCACAAGATGCGGAGCGGAGCTGCTGCTGGGGATCGAACCGTGAGCCCTGCGCTCCAGAGTCAGCCACTCTGGTCGATGTGCCACACTTGGATTACTGCACTGAGTTATCACTTCTGAGATATTTTGTTTTAAAGTTTATGGTTCTGAGCAGATGTAGGTTGGAGGAAGCCCTGAATCGGAATCTGCTGGGTATTGTCATCTCCTAACCGACAGCTGTTGTGAGATGTCAAAAAGCGGCTATTGCATGTAACTAGACGTGGCCCGAAGTGGTGAACTGAATTGCATTTATATAGCAAAACCTACCCCTAAATAGAGATTATGGAACTTCACATTGGCAGCACGCCGTTCCGGAGCCAAGGGTTAGTGTTGTTTTTTTTGGAGGGGGGTTTCTTGTCGGTTATTGGGAAATAATCTTGCACTCTTAAGAAAAACATGCCATGCATTTACTCAAGTTTTTATGTGGCGGATTAAATTAATAAGAATTATTTGTGATCTTTAGTGGAAGAGGGAAATATGTGAATTCATGCATTGGTAGGCTGTATTAATAGATGAACTATAGGAGGTTAGGTATTGTTAGTTTGCAGGGATATGACTGACTGGAGCGGTTGTGATCTTTGAAAAGAGGTATTGGCAATTTGGAGAGATGCGATAGTATGGATTATGGCAAACATGCATGTCTCTTAGAGTAGGCTGTGTTCAATATGATCAGCACTGGCTTGGTTCTGCACAGAACTGGGCCTGCCACTGCTTTGACCCAACAAGCACATGTGTACACCTGGTCATGAGACTTTCCTGGTAGGTCCCATGAGCATGTGTAAGGAGGGGGTCTGGTCCTGTCGTGCCTTGCCCCAGGGAGCAGGGGTGTTAGCTTAGGTTAGCTAAAAGCTGCATCCTAACTTTTAATCTTGTCTCCTTTTTAAATTGACCTTTTTTAGCACTTTATACTGCTGTACTTTTTTATGCATTCAAAGTCTTTCTGCAATGACTGTACATTTGGAAGATTTCAAACAGCTAAAAAATCTTTTTGTATGCTCAAGTCATCATTTAAATAACTTGTGCAGTGTAAGAGGCAGACTTCGGATCAAAAGCAAATATTTGTTTGTTTTCCAGTTCCAACACTGGCGCAGCAACTGGTGTCAGTTTTGGTACGCTTGGTGCCGCTACTACTCAACCAGCTGCCACACCAGGAACGTTTACTGGGGGACTCTTTGGATCCAAACCTGCGACAGGCTTCACATTAGGCGGCTCGAATACAGGTATGCATGTGTAGCTATTTGGGGTACAAACCTAAATTGGAAGTATCTCAGTGCTGTGCGTTATTGGTGGTTTCTACTTTTTTCTATACTATCACAGTTACAATGCACATATTCGCAGTTTTGTATCACATTTCATATATTTACAGAACTACTGAAGCAGTGGTTAGAATCCAGATCCCTATGTTCCAAGATGAAGTGTTTTTATTCCTGGCTTGTCTCAACATGTATTTCCTTTTCATGTGTGTGTTTTTTAATAAAAAAAAAACATTTTTAAAGTCTTAAAGGAGCACTAGGACTCATATTATGTAGCAGAGCACTTCACAGATATGTGAATAACAGGAGGATCTGGAATGTGAAGTGTTATGGCAAATGGAACAGCTTAATTTTTACTGTCCATATAAGATTAGACTGACACGGTCCGGTGCTCCTCCTTAAGATTCAGTCTGGCCATCTAACCACCTTCCTGCAAGAGACTCCTGATAAAGTGCATACCTGCCATCTTGAAATTTCTATAACTCAACCAGGCATTTTATTACGGGGTACAGATTGCCCACTCACCCCCTTTTTGGCAGTAAAATCTATTGCCTGACAACCCAGACGAGTGAGGAAAAGAACTATGAATGTCCCTCTAGGTTTATATCCTTGTCTACCATTCTCATGGTATTGTCCTCATAAAAACAATGGGATCTGGACATATCAGTTTTGTAGTGGTTCCAAAGACGTGTACAGAAATGAAACAAAACTGTTATGTGCAAAATGGTTCTCTTGTAAAATACTCAACCTTTCTTAAGTATGAAACCGTTTCTTTGGAGGTCTTGTTTACACTGTATTAATCAGCATAATCAGCAACAGCTAGACGTGGTCTGTGTCCTTATGTTTTGAGGGAATGTGTTAATACGTCATTTGATGCACACCCGAAACCAAAACTAGAGACTTCTAAAAAAAAAAAAAAAAAAACAGACCCCCAAACTAGATAGCAAGGAGGTGCACTGCATATAAATCTACAACCGTGCAAACTCAGATTGTTACGAGTTAGCAACGCTTTTCCTTACCTGCCTCATTATGTTCAGGGCTCTCATTCCCTTGCATTTATGTGCACTTGGACAACCTCAACTGTCTATTCTAAAAGTCCGCATTCACTTGTTAAAGAAAAAAGCTCTGATGAGAATTGTTAACTTTAAGGTTAACCTATTGCCCAGAAAGCTCCTACAGCCAGACCAGAATTGACATCTACAAATAAATTGGAAAACGAAAATTTACAAAATACCATCTCCAAAGCCAAACAAATAGCCTGCTATCCCAACAACAATCAGGACTCTAGGATCTAACAGCCTTCAAATATCAGATATTTATTTAGTGCAGGACCTGCAGGAATTGTAGAATGAGGATTTAGAGATCAGTCCAAGACCATCACAATTAGATGTAGCACAACAAGCCCTGGACACACATGGAATGACTGCAACACCCTTCAATCTAAATCAACATTCACACCCATGATGCCAGGAGATACAACTGACATGTTTAACGAAAAGGTAATTGAACAAATCAAAAAGATCAGACAACTCAAAGAGCAGGAGATATCACAATTTAATTACAAAGTAACGGCCAGATTATAATATGCAATGCTGACAAAGCCGGAAATATTGTAATTTGGCCAAGATCAGAGTTCATGCTAGAAGCATATAAACCATTGAATGATGTTCAGTGCTATATGAGAAGCAATGTGCAGATTGTAAGATCTGTCAATCAATTTCAGTTGAAGCTGGTCACATGGAAAAATAATGGCTTGCTGACCATGAAAGAATACATCCAACTATGCCTGTTCTATATTTTATTCCAAAGGTTCATAAAAATACAGTTCCGTAGCCGGGCAGGCCCATAATCTCTGCCAGAAACTGCATATTTGAATGTACCTCTCAATATATGGATTTTTTTCTACAGGGTTATGTACGGAATTTACCGTCCTTTGTTCAAGATACTAGTGACTTCTTAAAGAGCATATACGATATCTCACGGAGCCAGGAATATCTTCTAATGACACTAGATGTAACATCTCTTTATACGAGCATCAACCATCATGATGGTTTAAGAGCTGTGGAACACTTTCTTTAGAGTAGACCTTGAAAAATTTAAGAACACAGCAAGATGTTGGCTTTCATGATAAGATGGTGTTTAGAGAACAACTTTTTCCTCTTTAACAAAGAAATATTTCACCAGGTCTGCCGAGTTGCCATGGGTGCCTGCTTCTCCTCCAGTTAAGTTTGTTTACACATGGGCTGGTGGTCTGAGTGGGTACTCCGGGTTGACCAAAGCGTTCGTTGGGACAATCATGTAATTTGTTGGCTCCGCTACATTGATTATTTGTTTAGAGTGTAGAAGGGAACCCAAGAAACTGCAGAAGAATGAAAAATTTCCTTACTAACGTAACAAAGTTTCAATTCTATTAAGGACTCTGAGGCGAGGATTATGCTTTACTTTCTCCACTTTAATCACAGCAGCCATTTCAAAGTTAAACAAACCACTGTTCCTATGAACCATAGGGAATAACAATACAAAGCAATAGAGTGTCCATGGATAGACAGTCCTCTTCCAATGCACCAATCACAGGTCTCCTAGGAGTATGTAGTCCTCTGTCCCTCTTCATTCTCCCTCTTTCATCGCTCTAAGCCAGCCAATCCAAAATCCTCACGAGTCCTGTGACGGCGTCGCGTGCAGAAGCAAAGCACAATGTAAGCGACCGCGATGGCTACGGTTTAACCCTGCCAGGGAGGGACGATCACAGCATATTAGCACAAACCACATAAGAGAAAAAGTGGAGTCGGAAGACCAGTCTGCTGCGGTCAGAATGTCTTCCAGACGAGCTCCCAGGGCAAACGCTTTAGAGGCCATGGCCCCTCTGTCTGAATGGGCACCAAAAAGCAGCAGATCAATTCCGGCCTCCTGCATCACCCAATGGACCCAACGGGCGATTGTGGAGGAGGAGACTGCCCCTATGAGGCTTCTTGAGCGCGATAAGCAACTGCCGCTCACCTGGAGGACGTTACTCCTCAGACATTTCCTCGTAAGCCTTAAGGCAAGCAACGACACACAACTTGGGGGAGTTCGGGAAAGCAGGGTACGAAATGGATGTTGTCCCACATTTCGTCTGCCGCCTGATCGTGAAGGTCACCCTGGAGGGAGAATAGATCCTACCCGAGATGTCCAGAGCTCGCACATCCGAAATGCGCCTGCAAGATGAGACAAAGGAGCATGGCCAGTTTGGCAGATAGCTCCTTTCTGGACAAGAAGCGATTGGGTTGCCATGACAAGAACAAGTTGAGAACCTGATTTGTGTCCCACAACTGAGAGTAATGAGGCTCAGGAGGCAAAGAAAGGCGGATGCCTTGAAGAAGCCGACAAACCAAGGGAGAGCCATCCACCATGGTGTGGCCGGCAGATATGGCAGACCGAAAGGTGTTAATGGTCCTGTACGCCAAACCCTCCTCCACCAAAGCTGCCAAAAAATTCAGTATGGCCGTCACATCTGCTGCCATGGGATTGAAACTCATAGTCTCCACGTGGAGCGATACCGCTTGATCGTACTATAGGCACAGGCCTTGGACATGAATTTCTCAGCCGCCCCCGAAAGGCCGGGGACAGCCCAGAGTCCCCTGTAATCCATCACATTAGAGTCAGGGAGCCCTGAGCGATGAGCGGATGGGGAACCTTGTCTGGACTGAGCAGAAGAGTCGGAAATCGGAGTGGGATTGGAAAATCCCAAGAAAGTTCTAGAAGAACCGGATACCAGACTTGAGACCTCCAGATGGGCGATATCAGCACAATGTCTGCTCCTTGGCGACGAATCTGGGCCGAGACCCTCGTTAACATGGCGAATGGGGGAAAGGTGTACCCCGCCTCTTCCCGCCAATCCTGCAGGAATGCGTCCGTGGCCGCTGCCATCGGATCCGGCTTTCCAGCTGAAGAACCGGGGAAGCTGAAAGTCCAGACGTGAGGCGAAGAGGTCCGTCGAGAATGGACCTCAGATGCTCTGGAGGTCCGTGAAAACTCCCGGATGAAGCTTCCACTGGCTCACGTCGTGGAACTGGCATGAAGGGAAATCCGCCACTTGATTGTCCAGGCCCGGCAGGTACTCCGCCGTGACCGAGACATGGTGATCCAGGCAATACTGCCAGAAATTCGCTGCCAAGTCTGCCAGAGCTCGCGACTGTGTGCCCCCAAGATGATTGATGTACCGGACGGCCGATACGTTGTCCATCTTGAGGAGAACACAGGATCGGACCGACTCCTTGGTCGAACATTTGCCCACCAAGACCTCCAGACAATTGATATGAAGTTGTTGCTCCTGCGGAGACCACACACCGCCGGTAGTGAATTCTCCACACCGCGCGCCCCAGCTGGACCTGCTGGCGTCGGACTCGATAACGGTATCGGGCACGGAACCGAATATTGCCCGCCTGTTCCAAGCTTCCATGTCGGTCAGCCACCACTGGAGGAGAGGGATACCTACTGCGAGTAAAAAAAAGACCCCTGCGAAGGTGGCGAGCCTTGAGGCGCTGGAAGGCCCTGTAGTGCAGAGGACCCGGGAAAATTGCCTGGATGGAGGCCGAGAGGAGCCCCACGATCTGGGCAAGTTGACAGACAGGCAGGATTGAGTGAGGGCAGTCCGGATCTTGTGGGGAATCTTCGTCATCTCCTGAGATGGGAGGTTGAAAGTGGACTCCACGGAGTCGATCACAAACCCCAAAAACACCACTTTCTGAGCGGGCACTAGCGTGGATTTTGCCTTGTTGACCACGAAGCCCAAGCTCTGAAGGAGCATCACCACCGTCTGCAACTGCAACGATGAGGCTCTGGAACACTGAGCCATCAACAGGATGTCGCCAAGGTATACAACCGGACGCCCGCAAACGCTCGATCACCGGCCGCAGGACCTTGGTGAAGCACCAGGGTGCGGAGGACAGGCTGAAGGGCAGAGTAGTGAACTCGTACACCCTGTCTCGTCGGGGGAATTAAAGGAACCACCTGTGTGGGTGAAAAATGGGAATCGTAAGATAGGCATCCTTCAAGTCGAGGCACGCCATCCAATCATTGGGTCTGAGGAGATCGCGCAGCAGATGGATCCCCTCCATCTTGAAGTGGCGGTACACCAGCCACCCATTGAACTCTCGCAGGTTGATGACCGGGTGCTGCGTACCATCCGTCTTGTCAACTAAAAAGAGGTTGCTGAGAAAACCCCTGGGATGCTGAACGGACTCCAGGATTGCCCCTTTGTCGAGATGAGAGGAGACCTCTTGGTCGACCAGAGCGGCATCTGAGGCCGAGCAGGAGAGGGCACGGGGGAACCGGTTGTGAGGGATCCCCGTGAAACTCTGAAATCCCTGGACAGTCTGCAGGACCCTGGCGTCCCCCGTGACAGAAGTCCAGGCCTGGAAAAAATGCGCCAGATGGCCCCCCAATTTTAGAAGGGAAGAAGGGAGAACACTCACCGGAAGAGTTGGAGGCTCCACCGCCTTGGCCTTTCCCACGACGTCCTCTGGTCGGGTACAAATTGCTGAATCTGGCTTGATCTTGATACTGTCCACCTCCGGAGCCTTGCCCTCTGCCCTGATTTGGACGGCCGGATGAGCGGCCCCTACCTCGTCCGCCCCCTCTCTCTCCCCCCCCCCCCCCCTGTAAAACCCGAGGGCGGTAAACCTGGCGAATCGAGGTCTGAGCTTTGTTCAGAGACGTGAATGTACTCACAAACCTGCCCAATTCCCTGATAAAGGGCTCTCCAAAGGGACCTCCTTGGGCCACGGAGCCAGCCTCCGAATCGGCTAAATCCCCGAGTTTGGGGTCAACCTTAATAAGTAAGCTCCTGCGCCTTTCCGTGAAAATCGCGCAGTTTGCCTTCCCAAGGAAGACCACCACGCGTTGGGCCCAGGCGGATAGGATCTCTGGTGAAATAAGGGACCCTGACTGTTTAGCCTCCTCAGCCGTATCAATATCTTGGTAATGGAGCCTAGGGCATTGAGGAGCTTGTCCTGGCAAGACCGCCAGTACCGATCGATACCCCTCTTTGGGTCTTTTACAAATTTTTGTAGAAAGGTGGCCATGCGCGGGTCAATCTCCGGGGTAGCCGCCACCTTCCTCTTCAACGTAGGTCGGGGGCTCTCCACCCTCATACAGCTACTGGCTGTGGCCTTTAACGGCTGGCGGATCCTACTGGCCACATACTGGGCTACTTTCTCAGAGGGGGCCCAGTCCGAGGACCGGGGATGCAGAACATCATCGGGGTCAAGCATGTCTGCGCAAAGGTTCTGAGAGTAAGATGCCGGGTCTGGACGGCCGGGCGGGAGGGGCCAGGCTCATCATCCGCATCCCCTGCAGCGTTGTCCCTTGGGGGCGTTGTGGGCACCTGTGTGGGTTTGCTAGCCAAAAACGCCTGCTCAAGACGGGCGAAAGCGTCCAAATCCATCCTGGACTCTCTAGGTCGCTTAGCCTGTGCGGGCTGGGAGTTGGCGGGGGTTCCGCCGTCGCCGGACAAAGGAGCAGGAAGGGTATGGGAAGCCTTGGCCAGCTTTGCGCAAACCTGCTCAATACGGCGAGACAGGCGCTCCTCCAAGGGAGCCATGGCCTGCTCCACCGCCTTGTAAATAGAATCGTCTGCGGCGTTGTAAAAATCCTCATCCCACTGGAGGGAAGTGAGGGGATCCTCCTCCCACTGGTCATCCTGCTAGGGCTCCTCCTGATACTATTCCATTGGAGCGGGAAGATGGAGTGCCACACAGGTAAGTGGGTAAACTGGTGAGGGGTAACCTCAACTTTAGGGGAGGGATGGGTGACAGCCTGATGCAAGGTAGGCAGAGCTCGTGTTTATAATGGGCAGAACCCTGGGACTGTTGGCCCTTGTGCAGTAAATATAGAGGGCAGCCTGCCAGGTAAAACATCCCAATACTGACTCCAGAAGAGCGTTGGAAAGGCCTAAGTAAACGGACCCCCAATAAGGCAAAATAGCCTTGCAACCAACTCTGACTAATGGCAGCTACAGACTCTCCGTACACGCAAGCGTTCAAGGGGGCGTAATGAAAACAGAACACTGCCTAAAGGCAGTCTTGCAGACCACAAGTGGCGTACTGGCAGGCAAGGCTCTGGCGATCGACCGCGTCTCCGTCCAGCAATGCGCGGAATGCCGGAGACGTGGCGAACGAGAGGACGCGCCACGAGCCCACACCACTGAGGTAACGGCTGTTAGGGAGACTGAAAGCTCCCACGGCAGGGCGAGGAAACAGAGTAGCGGTTAACTCGCAGAAACAGCGAGAGCTTTAGGAAGCGAAAGCCAACTGCCTGAACAAATGCGAAGCGCGCACCAAAGCTGTGAAAAAACGCAAGGCAGGCCAATACGGGGCAGGCCAATACAACACCAGCAGAAAGGAATACAATGCAAATACAGGGAATCCAATGCAAATACTGAACATGAAGGCCCTGAAAAAAGCAAGTTCACGTATGTAAACACTGTAGAGATTATAATACAGCACATTACACTAATGAGAGTATAACACAGCACGTTATGAGGAGAGGCAAAGAGGGCACCACTTATCTGGCTGCAGCAGCGAAGAAAAGAGGGAGAATGAAGAGACTGAGGACTACATACTCCTAGGAGCCCTGTGATTGATGCATTGGAAGAGGATGGTCTATCCATGGACACTCTATTGTTTTGTATTGTTATTCCCTATGGTTCATGGGAACAGTGGTTTATTTAACTTTGAAATGGCTACTGTGATTAAAGTGGAGAAAGTAAGGCATAATCCTCGCCTCCGGTCCTGACATAGAATTTGTGACTAATAATAATCTCAGCTCAGTCATTCTAAAGTTTTCAACACATATTAACAGTCAGAGGGTTGATTTCTTAGATGTGCAAATTTTCATTAGGATTAACACAATTGAGTCCCGATTGCATTGGAAGGAAACTGCTGGAAATTCTGTACTGCATGCTAGTAGCTTCCACCCCGCCATCTGATTAATAGCATTTCATAAGGGAAATGCTAAAGCTAAGGAGAATTTGCATTCGTCAGGATGTTAAAGGCGGCTCTACAAGAGTCTAAAAAATATTCCTAGCAAGTGGATACACCTTGCATAATATTGATCAGGCTATATAAAAAAATGAGGCTAAAACAGGGAAACTGCTATTTGGGAGGAAAGAATAATGGCAATTCAAATACAACAGACGAAGGAGCTAGGCTAATTCTGACATACAGCAAACAGGGACATCAGCTTAGGTCTATTCTTAAAAAACCAGCGGCTGACCCTGTGATCGGCCAAAAACTCCCAAAAACAACAGTTATCACTTTTAGAAAAGCTGTATCTATGAGTAATGCATTGGTAAAAAGCAGTTCTTTGATTACGGAAACAGGCAATTGGTTAACATCCAAGAAGGTATTCTACAAATGCAATTCCAGTAGAGCCTGCAAATTTTCTACCAATATTCCTCACTTGTAAAACTGCATTTGCAGTTCATGTTCTTGAATGTACATGGAAGTAATACTATATTTGGAGCACCAAACTGCAGGTTTACAAACTAATATTACAGAATAATTGAGCCATAATCAATTTGGATTCTACATATCTGGTAGCCCGCCACTTCAAACAACATCACAATACCAATCTTAGCCATTTTAGATATTTCGTAATAGATGTAGTATCAAAATTAAAGCGAGGAGGCAACCGAGAATTGGTGCGAAGACAGTTGGAGACAAGGTACATTTTAAATGTGGATACAGGGTCTCCCTATGGGCTCAATACTAGTGAGGATCTATACACTTAACTCTAACAGTTGAATTTTAAAATCATGTTTTTATAGATTGATACAGAAACTGCCACAATTACAAGCATGACTGTATCTATTTGAATGTTAATATTACATGTTGTAGACCTTGAACCGCGTCACATGACAAAAACCTTAAAAAAAGAAAAGGGGGCAGAGTAGAAACAACCTGATCCCCTGGGCCTCTAGGGGGTTTGGGGGGGGGGGGGCAGCTATCCCTCCTGTTACCTCAAGAAAGTCCCACATAGCGGGATTGCTAAGAGGTCTTTGGGGGCCACACCCCCTTTCTCTACCACTCTACAAACGCGCCCCCTGGCACACTACTGGCTTGGGGATGAAGTCCATTTTACTCCTGACGAGCCTTGGGGGCCAAGAAGCCCTCCTGTTACCTCTGGTAAGTCCAACACGGTCCGATTCCTGAGAGCTTGTTGGAGGCCTTGCCACTTTTCTCCACCAATCTGCAAATATGGCTACTAGTTAGAAAAAACATAGAAATTCACTTAAAAAAGCAAAGGTTACAGAGATGTCGTAGTTGGGAAATAGATTTTGAAAAACCGTAGAAATTCACATAAAATACCAAAGGTTACAGTGACGTTATAGTTGGACTCAGATTTCACTCGTAAAAAACCAGTGTAATTGGGCAGTTAGTTAACTGAGCTAACTATAACTTGTGCCCGCAATGCACTGCTTATGACCTCACATATTACATCACTCATGACCTGGTCAGTGACATCACTGACATCTCAAATGACATCACTGATGACATCTTCCACAGAAGCACTCACACCCCATACAACCTCTCGTACATCCATTCACACAACCACTGACATACCCATTCACAGACCTATACCAGTACTCACACACCCTCTCCTCCATTGAGGCACTCACTAGTACAGCCTCTCACACAACTAATCGCTCACCCATACAGTCACTCATGCAACCAGTTACTCACCCATACAATCAGTCACATAACCTCACACTCACCCATACAGCTACTCGCACACCCACCCACTCACTCACCCAATCAGCCTCTCAACACAGCCACTCACTCACCCATACAAGTCCTCATACCCTCACTCAACCACTTACATACTCATTCACATCCATACAAGCACTCACACATCCACTTACTCACCCATACAGCCATTCAGACACTCACTCTCCAATACAGTGCTTCAAACACAAGCTCACTTACCGAAACACCTACTCAAACACTCACTCACCCATACAGCGAACTACACACCTAGTCACTCACTTATGCATCCATTCAGACACCCACACACTCTCCCATACAGTCACTACACACCCACCCATAGAGCCACTTACACTGCCACCCACCCATACAGCCACTGACACACCCACTCCCCAATACAGCCACTCGCAGGCAGTCACACAGAACTGTAGTATGGATCGCCAGCTGGACTTTAGGAAGCTTCCTGGATTGTACCTGTTTTGTTTCTTAGCCCTGATCCTTCTGACGCTGGCAGCGCCGGGACGCCTCTTTGCTGAGGCAGCGGTGCGCTATATAAACTCAGATAACATAACACAGACCCTTATTCACCTATACAGCCACTCACCTACCCATATGCACAAGGATACATACAGTCACACAGCCACTCACATGATATATATTACAAGTAGTATCACTCCTTGGTAGTACACCTAGTATACTACTTTAACTTTTGTAGTACCTTAGTATATATGTTTAACAATTATAAATACTTGCACTCACTGGATGGTGTCATCAGTGATGTCACTGACCATGTCATGAGTGAAGTAATATGTGAGGTCCTAAGCAGTGCATTGTGGGGACATAGGTTATAGTTAGCTCAGGTAACTATAACTTATGAATTTCTCTGGTTTTGTGTGAGTGAAATCTGAGGCGAACTATAACGTCCCCGTAACCTGTTTTTTTTCAGTGATCTGTATATATATATGTGTGTGTATGTATGTATCATTTTGTGTGTGTATTTTGTTTATAATTCTCATTCTTTCTTTCGTTATAGGAACAGTTGCACCTTTTACAACCGGATTATCACTGGGTAAGCTTTTTTGTTCTTTTATATTTTGAAGTGAAAACTACGGTACAATCTGGAAACAATTCTTTTTTACTTTAGTTAGGACTTCACACACTTCACACAGCCTCACTGATGAGCTCTTTAGAACTGTACACAGTATGTCAAATGTGGCCTTTTAGAGGAGTATTAATATTCCGCCTATGGCATTCAGAGTTGGACGATGTTCCAGATGAACCCTTCAGATTAGGACACAGTGCTCCAGGTAAGGTCTTAAGAGTGTTGGTAGCACGACATGTGTGTTTTTTTCCTGACTATAACGTTTGCGTGCATGTTATCAAACATTAGTCTGCAGCTGCCTGTGCTGTAAACGGCTGCTGCAATCTGTTGTCTGCCTGTAAAGCTTTCACTACTGAGCCCCATATTATAACTTGTGTGTTTATAAAAATTTGTGAAGTCTTTTCAGTATACAAATGGATTGGTGTTTCTGGTCCATGTTTTCATTGAAGGTCGTATTTAGTGCATATATGAAAGGCGTTACTTGGGAGTGCAGAGCTGTTCTCCTTTATTCCTTTCCATTGAGACATGTGTGCTTTCTCCCACATAACCGTTACTCCAACAAAAGATTGCCATGCCAAGTTTACGCTCTTTCCCGCTGTAAACTGCAGCTAGTTAAAAAAAAAAAAAAAAATCTGGATTTTTAACTTCTTTGGCGTTGTCTGAAAAAATAGCTGAAGTGTGGCATTTTAAAACTTTATAACATTTATTTTAAAAGTGGGAGCTTTTTTCTAAAGATGACCATAATGGTATGCTGTTAGAAAATCTCCTTTTGAGCTTTCTAAAACTGGTGTGGAATACAATATTTTGCACTCTCGTTTTCAGTAATATTTTTGTGGTTTCTTACTGCTTGAAATTGGTGCAATTGGTACGAAAAATGGGTGTGAAAGCCATGGTTCAACCTAAGCTAAATGCTTCTAAACAGCAGACGTAATTTAGAATTCACAAAATATTGATTTATCGGTAAAGAAGAACTTGGCTACATGCTTAATATCTTTAATATGCATTGAAAGGTGTCCTGTAAAAGTGATGTACAGCTAGGATGCTCAAACAGCTCGTGTCAAACAGCGAGATCTTACTTTCCTAGTTTTTCTGAAAATATGTGGTACAAAGAGCCAACAACTGAGCTGCTGCTTGCATTGCTTTTTTTATTTTGTACTAGCGGATTGCTAAAACATGTTTATAGCGTACAAAAAGTTGAATAAGATGAGTTGTGCAGATAATCTGACTTGGTTTTCTTTTAGGTGTCTCATGTGCTTGCAAAATCTCTAGTAATGAAGAAAAATCTTGAAAGGGGCTTAGAGCCTGCCTATTACTTGCCTTTACTTACCATTGGTTGGTTCCCCAACACTCATTTTCTTATTGGACAACGCATCATCCTCCTCCCTCTGGCTTCTTCCTGGGCTTTGTATGTGTCCCTGCCGTGGAGCTTAAACCAAATACTGCTGCTGTGCATACGCGCCTGCAGAGAAACTTTTTTCAAGTTTATAGTCCAGCACTCAGAGAGCATCTGTTTGCACTCATTTGTCAAAGTCTGACATGCCCAAGTCAGAACTAGCTAGATAAAGAACCGCTTCTGAACGTAGAATGTTTCGGCACATTCCATAGGTAATTTAACTCCCCCCCCCCCCCCCCCCCCCCTATGTACTGGGTGCTTGTGAGAAAGTGCTATCTTTCTTGCATGGTATGCCCCCACTTTTTGCTGAATCGCTGACTGTACTTTGACTGGCTGGAGCCCAGGGAACACTCAATCAGGAGCCCAGGGCCTATGTTCCTTACCTAAAACCCAAATTGGCAAACCCTGGCCACATGTCAGCCCCTGGTAAATGGTACCCTAGGTACCCAGGGCCTTGTGACCAGGGAAGGCCTCTAAGGGCTGCAGCACTTATTGTGCCACCCTTAGGCCCTGTACCCTGACACAAACACACTGCCCTTGCAGGCTGAGTGTCTGGGTACAAGACAAAACAAAGAGTCGACATGGCCCACATCCCTGTGTGCCATGCCCACCTCCTACACTGCCCTGGCATACATCAGCCACCCCTCTAGCTGGGTGCCCTATGCCAGTGGTGTGTGCACAGGAGCATGAGCCCTGTGCCCCTACAGTACCCAGGTCCATTCCTGGGCACTGTAAGTGCAGTGCTGCCATTTAAGAGTACATGGTGCTGAGAGCTCGTCAAACACGAACTCCACAGCACCATAATGGCAACACTGAAGACTGAGAAGTTTGGTATCAAACTTCTCAGCACATTAAACCTGCACTGATGCCAGTGTGGGATTTAATGTACGAAGCACTACAGAGGGCATCTTAGAGATGCCCCCCTGAAACCTAACCTACAATCCACATCTTGTCTGAGAGGCTGCCTAGGCTGCCACACAGCAGACATGTTGCTGGACCCCTGAGTGGAGAGCCCCCACTCTCCTGGGCTTGTAACAATGGACATCCTGGGCAAGGTGCTAGGTCTCCTCCCCCAGGATGCGCAGGGGGAAGCTTCAAAGCCGCCTTTGTGAGCTTCTCCAGGCCACTTGCTGTACTCAGCAACTGGCCCCCACCGGTTCTGACCCCCACTCTGGCGGGAAGACTGGCCGCAAACCCAAGTAAGGACCGGGGATGTGCCAGCCTCTGCCAACCCCACCCCTTAGGTGGGAGAGGCGAGGTGAAGCACATCTCCGGGCTCTCGCTATCTTGAAGATGGGAAGCCCTGCCCAATCAGGACTAGGCTACTGCCCCCTCCCACAGGGAAAGTGGCAGGATAGGGGGTGTACCCACCCCAGGACAGGGACCCATTGGTCCCTGCCCTTTACCTACCTGTAAATCCCTAAATCTAGTATTTAGGGGCACCCTGAACCTTCTTTCCTCAGATTCCAGATTCTAAACTAGCAAAGAAGAACAAGTAGAAAGAAGACCTGCCGTGCAGCTGCTAAGAAGTGGAAGACACCAACTGCTTTGGCCCCAGCCCTACCGGCCTGTCGACCCTCCTCCTGCTAAATCCCGGCACCTCCTGCGGCCAGCAACCTCACAAACCCCGGAGGACCTGGCTACCTTGTGACTCTGAGCACCTGGGACTCCCATGAGCAGTGGCTCTGCTCAAAGCAAGTTTCTAACCCCTGGCATCAGCCCGGAACTGCGAACCCTGCACACTCTGCACCCGCCAAGCCTGGGTTGTGACCGAGTAGACAAAGACCCCGAGGACGTTCCCCCGGCGACTGGGACCCCGAATCCGGCACCCATGACCCACCTCTACGCTCCTGACGACGCCTGCAGCCTCAGAACCAGGGACCCCGTCCCCCAAGCCCCCCCCCCCCCCCCCCCCCCCCCCGACCACGATCAACAGAGGGTAAGATTTCCGGACATCTAAAGGCACCCGGCGCCCTGCGGCCCCGTGTGCCCGACTCCTGGGTACCTACCTATGCTCCAACTACCTAACTTACCTCTTGAAGTGATGGTGGCACCTGAAGAATCTTCGTCCCCGAGCTTGCAGCCTTTGTTCGTCCTTGAGCTTTCCCATTGAAATCCATTGAGCACCTGAGGGCTCAAAAGCACCCTGCACCCAGCCGCCCGAGTGGCCCTGGCAGTGCAACTTCTACTCCTACATACTTTCCCATTTGCCCTGAGCAAGTGACCAGGAGCTCAGCTCCCACAGCCGCGTGGCCTGCTAGTCTGCAGCCACCAACCAAGGCCCCCCTGCCTCCCATATGATAACATTGGGCCTAACTCACTCTGCACCCGGCTGCCCCTGTGCCGCTGAGGGTGTAACAACTGTACTTACCTGACCCTGGGAGACCCCTGAGTCCATGCCCAGAACGTTAACTCTGCCAGTCGAGTACTTACCCAAAAGCCGATAACTCACTTTTCTTCCATAATGTAACATTGACTGGCTTCTTCTGAAATTTCTTCTAAGTGTGGAGTTTCTAAACTTTAAAATGTTTACCTAAAATCAACCGAGTAACGAAAACAGAAATACACACCTGTTAGGAGAGATCCCAGTGCTGGATCTTGGTGCCCAACACTGACCCTGAAAAGTACTTACAACCGTACTTAACCCTAACTCAATTTTCTCCCATAGGAAACCATTGACTCTTTTTCTGTGAAATTTCTTCTAAGTGTCGATTTTTGCAAACTACAAATATTCTTTAAAAATCGTACCAACTGTGAAAACGTAATTACTTACCTGTTTTAGATAGATGCCCCAGTAGTGAGCCTAGGAGCCCAGCACTGGATTACAAAAGTAACGAGAACATACTTTACCCGTAACTTGAATTTCCTTCCATAGGATAACATTGGTAATTTGATTAGCAAAAGTTTGTGTGTCAACTTTTAAAATAGCATAATATTGCTTAAAAATCACCACAGTAACCAAAACGAATTTACTCACTTGTTTCCAAGAACTGTCCCAGGACTGAATCTAGGATCCAGTCCTGGAGTTAGAAAAGTAATCCTGAAAGTAATCAAGTGCACATAACTTAAAATTCCTAGTGAGCTCAATGTATTAATGTGTTTGAAATTGTGTTGCCTATTGCAACAAAACTGTAACTATTATCTGCAAAAGCCAATTGCCTATTGCGAAGTATTTAACTAAAGCATCTCATTCTGAGAAAGTATATTTTGACACCTATTGTTGGTTCTAAAATAAAACAACCATATTTTTTTTTTATACAAACCATTGGCCTAGAGTTCAGTTCTTGAGTGTGTGAGACCATTTGCTGACTGTGTACAACAAATGCTTTAAACTGTCCTCTGATACTGCCTTACTGCTCGACCAAGCTACCACTTTAGAGAGTAAGGTTATATCTAACTTTAACCTCTGCCAAACCTCTGGGGACTGTGGACTCTGTACACACTGGACCTATTTGGGAACCGTATATACAGAGCCACTTTCTCTCAGTGCTTTATTTTCCTGACACAAAAACTACGCATGGCTCGATGCCACCTACACGTTCCAGATACACAGCAGTGCTCTGCTGTTCCAAATTAACCTATTTCACCCTTAGCCAAAACACCCCTGGGGCCATACAGTATTTGCTGAGCACCGAAGAGGAAAAACACAGCCCCCAGGTGGCATTCCTTCATTCTTTAGTGAATGGCACCTTGCAAGGAGCTGGGTTTCCACTTCTCACGAGGCCCCTTCATCCTGAGTCCCTACCTACCAAACAAAAATATTGGCTGGGGTAATAATGCAGCCCTCAACAGAATGCAAAACTGCAGAGCCCCCACCATTGCCTTCTCGATTAAACAAATTGACTGCAAAACCAAGAAATGTCAAGGGCATGTAAAACAAGCATTTGCAATGCAATAGGTCTCGCATTTGCGAGTGTTTGAGCTACTGGCATTCTAAATTACAATGCCTTTTATTTATGTTGGTTTTTAAAACAGATAAATAAAAGGCATGGTCATTTCCAATGGCAATTGCTTAAAATGTCGCAAATGCAAGACCTTTGCATTTCAAATGCTTGTGTTCATAGTAACCAAACACAAAGGTACCCAGCTCGATAATGAACTGTGTGGCTAATGAGGGGAAATCAGTTCATTCAAACAGACCTGTGTTTGTCTTTCATACGAGGCTACGACTGCGCTGAAGATCTCTGGAACTGGGGTCCAAGTGAATTAACGCTGCACATTTGATGGCATATTTATTGTGCGCCGAATCGGACATGATACCTATGATGTAGTTTTCTTTTTTCTCATGGATCATCCTGAATTATATCTGTATTTCATGGTTGGTTGAGGTATATGTAATACCAATAGCGATTGTGAAAACGCACATTGTTAACTGGAGGAGAGCAGGCTAAACTTCGATGTGAGCTATAGTCGAGCTCTCACAAAGCAAAACTGTTTAGTGGAAAAATAAATATTAGTTGTCTGGCGAATCTTGAGCTTGTATTTAGTAGCTGTGTTTACCTATCGGACTACATCTCTCGTTGTCTTGCCAACACAATGATATTGTGATCACGAAATCTATCTTTCTGTGCGGAAATCATTATTTACCAACTGTATCACTGTCCCACCAAAAGGTAAGGGTGGGGTGGGGGTTAAAAAGGGTGTGGTCTGTATAATTAAGGGCGTAGCTTGAACATGTGAACTACACTTTCCAAAGAGTGCCACCTTACCCACAAGTTTTCAGAGAGTAACAAGTGCAACTGGCATTGCTTTGGGCACTCTACAGAGAGGCCATGAATCGGATGTCCATGTGTTCTGAACACCTTTTTGTCAGACTGTCTGGCATTGAGAGAAACTCGCACTGGCTCACCTCAGTGGTGGCCGCTGTAATCACCTGGATGAAGGTCCAGCCCTTGCTGGGAAAGCGCCCTGGGCAGAAAGATATGTGGCGCCCTTGCTGCAGCTGGGGCAGTAATGTGCCCCTTTCGTG
Source organism: Triturus cristatus (assembly GCF_964204655.1). Lineage (NCBI taxonomy): Eukaryota > Metazoa > Chordata > Amphibia > Caudata > Salamandridae > Triturus > Triturus cristatus. Next base: position 320,391,492 of record NC_140591.1, read on the forward strand.
TTCGCAGCTCAGTCCCTGTCTTAATACAGCAGTGACTGGTTTCTGAACCCCCTAACCCCCCTCCCAACTCACCTGAAGCCATGTTGTTTGCTGGGGGTGGGGGGTTGGTGTGTGGCAGCAGTAGGTGAAGGGGAGATGGATTGGAAGGGGAACGAAGTGGGCTGCTTTGACAGAGTGTCAAAGCAGCGCATGCAACATGTTGAAAACTATTATAAGTGGTTCACGCTGAATCACTGGCACCGAACATTTCTGTGTTACATCACACGCCGGGTTCTGTAGTGAGCAGCAGGTGGGAATTCACCGTTCACGCCCCCTGTGCACCTCCCCAGGACACACTGGCTCTTACCGTCACTCGCTTCAGCCCAGGGTCCCAGACAGGGCGGGGAGGAGGCCGGACACTGCCACCAGGGAGGCCATTACACAGGTGATTTTTCACGGCAGCAGCTCACTTCGGTCGGTGTTCGAATGTGCTCTAAGCCAGCTTCAGAGCAGGTGCAGTGAACTTGAGAAATGCACCAGATTGATAACTATTCTGGAGGGCCACGGCGAGCAGTGAGCCCCGCAGCCTCAGCTCTGCGATCCGCGAGTGCAGGGCTATGTGCGAGGTGGGGGCGCGTCAGGCTTCCTTCTGCTGGGGGTTGGGCGGTGGGTTTGGCCTTAGCAGGGAGCGTGTTTGCACAGGCTTTTTTGTACCTGCCTACCTGTTGCTAGAAGAGAGAGCTGGGGGGCTCGGGGCGGGCCTGTGCGTGAGGTAGAGGATTCTGCTGCGTTTACATAACCTTGTTTGCCTCAATAAAATCACCACGCCATCAATGTATGATCAATATACGAAAAATGAGACCAGTATCTCTTCCATGTCCAACAAACCTCGCCTGCCTGCTCTCAGAGAAAACGAAGTCGCTCACATTCACCCAGCAAATGAAAACAAGCCGATCCTCAGGCAGAGATAGCTTGTCGGCAACAGCTTTTCAACACTGCTGCCCCCGAGCGTCGCATTGTATGTTAACTGAGACGGTAAAAACAAGCATTGGAAATGCATTCGGTGTGGTCCTGCTACCGTACATGCGCGCTCCAAGACTGGGAAAGGGGTGGTGAGGGCGGCTGGAGCAAGGGTGAGCTGAAGCCAGGAGAGGCAACTTAAACAAGTGGCTGTGTTTTCAGGCGATCCTCGGGAGAACCAAAAGAAAGAGGTATACGGGGAGCAAAGGGCAAGTGACGCGGCCGCGAAATGAAAGTGATCGTGATTACGATCGCTACGGAGGAAAGCCGCATGGCGCTGCGCGCGTGCACGTTCACGTGCACTGTAGCTTTAGGCCACGGCAGCACTTTGAAAAGCCTGTATACAAAATGTCTTGGCCAGATCAGCGCAAGCGCTGGATCAGGCGAGACCTAAAAACCACTATCAATAAAGAAAGGAAGGATTAGCTGGAAAATCACACTTGGGGTTCTATTAATTGTCAACTCACTAACTGGGAAATTAATTAACTAGACCCGTGGGGTAAAAATAACCATAATGTTAAAATTGCATTGTTGCCTAAACGCAAGCTTCTCCAGTTTCTAACCTTACTGGATTTGAGAAGTTTGTATTTGCACTGGTAGCTTAGAACGTGCAACTGCAGCCAGACAGAAGACATGACTGAAAAGCAGCAAGAGAGTTGACTTTTTCATTTAAGTTTCAACTGTACAGCTCTTACTCTGTGCTTGTGAAATCTCTTGCAATGAAAAACAAATCTCCCACCCACCATCACCACCAGCCCTCCCATACATGCAATTGTGTGAGCAATGGCTATACTGTGTGCTCTTGCGCATCTAGACTTTGACTACTGTTTTCTGCATGTTTTTATTCCAATTGCATACACGCCACCCCTGGTGTAATTTAATGCTCTGTGCACAGCGGTGATACGCCGTACCCAGCTGCCCCAAAGGCGTGATCACTATATAGTGTTTTGTTTAACATATTTTACAGCCAACATTGCTTAAAGTAAAAAAAAAAAAATAATAATAAAGCAATATGACGCTGCCAGAATTGAGTGCTTTGTAGCGCTTAATTTTTTTATTTTAGGTCATGTTGCACAGCAGCTTGTGCTACTATGTAACTTGTTGAAAAACATTGGCAAAGCCAATAGATATCACTTAAGCGAAACATATTGGCTTTGCCAATTATTGTCTGTATGGGTATGTCTAAAATGGCACAGTATAAAAGGCCTTAAATATTTTTTTTTCTTTTTTCGGGTAAGTCCCGACTTTTCTCATGGGTGGAATTTTCCTTTGTGATACTGTTTTGTCAATTGTGCTGTTTACTCATCCCTGTGCCCTCCAGCTATTCTATCCCCTTTTTAAACGGTGAGGGTGGGCTGCACACCTTAATATTCATCTGTGGTAGTCCATGGTACTGTGACGTGCACATTCGCCTGCTCCCTCCCCCCCCCCCCCCCCCCTTCATAGTAGGAATTCTCCTTTGCTCCCACCAGCTCAAAACTGACATGTATACTTTGCTTTTCACCTTCTCACCTCTTCTCCGTGTCCCCTCATTGACCTTCTGTGACTTTGCTCTCCTAAGACTTGCTCGTTTTTACCCTATTTTAATTATCCGCACAGACATCTGGAGCAGTCTTCTAATGTGCTTGCCATCTTTTTGGTATTAATGCTTTTATTGTGTTTTCAAAAGTGCAAAATAACAAATTGTTCCCCAGCTATTTTTACACCCCTCCTCTCACCCTAAATCCATATTGGGGACAGTTACTAGCACCTTTACTGGAATCTTTACACTTTCCCAGAGCTATAACCATGGCCACTGTAATTGTGCAGCAATGGAGGACCAAATATTTCTGCAGGGTTGACTAAACTATGTGACCAGAATAGGCAGATTATGCAGCGCTGTCCGTGGCAGAACTATTTATTATTTTTACACATACATCAATATCTTCTGGGCAAATGGTTCAACTTATTACTATCAGTTTAACACCTGAATATAGCAATCCACAGCTAAATAGTTAACGTTTTCTAAGGATCTGCCCCTGCACCATGTTGCTTGCGTTGCTCTATTTTAGTTGAAAACCTATTTCTTTTTTTGAAATCTTCAAACTATGCAACAGGTGGTGAATCCATAGTAATGTGAAAACGAAGCAAGTGGATAATTTCAGTACACTTGAGCATACCTCAATGGCTGGTCCTCTCATAGCTGTGTTTCCGTTCTTTCGTTGCCCACTTTAAAGTGATGTGAGTGGCTGACTCATTTTAAGGTCGATAATGCGTTTCTGCAGTACCTAAAGGTTGAATGGAACTTCTCAATTGCAGTATGCTTCCCCCCACTTTCAGATTCAGCAGCTTGTCTCCGGCTGCAGCTTTTTTCTTTTCAATATCTTAACCGGTGCCAGCGTATGTGCATCTTCAGTAATGGTGCTTCAGTTGTCACTCATCTTACAGCAGCAGTTAGTTACCTTGAAACTAGTTGTTCCTGTGCTGTTTACTCGCAGCCTTTCATTTGCAGAAAACGCTGCTTTTAAGGATCATTCATAAATACCACTTTGTGGGTCCTGGATGTATTAATGCCATATGCCTTCTGTCACTGTAACCAATTATTCCCCCTCCCTCCGATTCAGGGAAGTTTGACATCTCCAAAATTCATGTATCACTGTGTTCATCCCCATACTCCTGCCAGCAGCAGTCTGACGTTCGTTGCATACTGTTATTGTAGCTAATCTGATGTATATTGCCACTGTAATAGGAATTTATGGAAAACGTTTTCCTGTCGCTTCTTGCGATCTTAACAGCTGTAAACAGTAAGTCTCATTTGTGCTATGATTGTTCTGTCTGCAGTTGTATCTCAAATGCCCTTTGGTATTTATTTATAATGTGTGCTTATGTTGTGTGGGTTTAGTTGGAAAGGTAGGGAAGAGCTTTAAAGGGTACTAGAAACACATACTGTAAAAAAATAGTCCCATGACTGTTTTGAATGTGCCTTAACAATAATAGAGAATTGTGAAAATTAAGAGGGCAGTATATTAGTCTGATAGGTGGATCTTGAGAAAGAGAGTTTGTACGTTTCGTCCTTAAGGTTAGGAGCCTGTGATTGATTCAAATATTCTGAAGTAGCTGGTTCTATTAAAGCAGAAGTCTTCAAATCAGGCATAGGGAATCTCCAGTATCATTTTATTCTGTTTCTGCAGCAGTGGCGTATCTCATTCGCCACAGAGTCTGCTTAAGCTTACAAATTACTCCACTTATATACATTTGTAGGCACAAAGAAAATAGTGAAAACCATGATCTCAACAAAAAATGATAATAAAACACAAAGGTCCCTGAGAAATGCAGTTGTAGCAGGAAGATTTCATACAGCCTGCCCTTTATCATGAACAATAGTTGATTGGTTTCCTCTTTCTCAAAATGTCTGTGTACTCTTTAAGCCAACCAGTATTCACTGACCATGACACTACAATGGGAAAGTTTGTGATATTCTTAACTAACCTTATGAGAATATCTATGCAGTGACAACTTCCTTGGCGGCGCCCAGGCCCTGGTGGCCGTTTACAAAACTAAGAGAAAGATAAATGCTTTCCTTTACTGATCTTTGAACAGGAAGGAAAACATTCTGCTGGCAAAGCTTCTTCTTATGTACGTAATTCAGCTAACTGTTCCATGAACCCAGCGGCACTCAGCTAAACTAGATAAACTTATTTGTCCCAGGAATAAGTTTATGTAAAGGATATAGAAGAGAGAAAAAAACCAATATTAAAAAGGACGGTCTCTCAATCCTCCCTTTAAATGCCCTTTTTACACGGGCATTTACTCTATCTATCTTTATTGGCATCATCTGCATAATTTCATGCCTAAAGGGGTTTATCTGGACACCATAACTTTACTTGCAATAACACCAGGCTTAGGGATGCATGCGGAGGTACATGCAGGTAATAAATTTATGAGAATACATACTGTTGCAAATATTTCCAAGTAAATAAATAGTTGTTTCAGTAACCATGAACCCCAAGACCCAAAGAAGGACCCCAAATCAAAAAAAAGTTCTTTTGGTTGCCTCATGCCTTGATGCCCAAATCCTGCAGATTTTCAAATTCTTTTTTCACACTTGGTGCATTATCTGGAATGTAAAGGTAACATTTCGCTTTAATCATCCTACAGACTCTACCCTTCTCAGCTAAAAGGTCTAAAACCAACCTGTTTTGTAGAAACACCGTCCTCATAGCAACCATTTCTACCGTTTAGGTTTACCAATGCTGCTGAGGCTCCATTAATCGTTCCCTCCAGTAATCTACCCAATTGTCTTATTTGTCTGGAGTTAAGGGCTACTCGCAGCATTGGTATTTTCCCTTTTCTGAAGTCATTGGCTTCTTGTGCTGCTGTATCTGTTTGGTCTATTCTTCTCTTTCCCCTAAGTATGATATTAGGGTTTACCTATGTAGGTTTTCATAAGTGTTTTTGTGTCTGATGTTGTATGGTAGGGAATACCCATCCTATGTAACAGCAACCTCCCCAGTCTTTTGTCAACCAAGTGTTTGCCCTTTTCCCCCACATTTAAAATACACTTGGTTTTCTAGATACAAGGGGTAGCCCAATGAAGAGGTGGTGTTATTATGTTATAGTAATGTTCACATTCACGATCTCCTACTTCTCTTCCTTCGTCCACTAAACAGATGCTCCCCTTTAATTTCAAAACAATGTCTTGTATTTATTATTTAGCATTCTTCTTCCTTATTTCCTGATCTAGCCAATTCATACAACCAGAATGTGTAGTAAACTTTATTATATTCTGATAATTATATTATTGTGGATGGTCTCATTTGTTTCTGATCTGTCCCAAACATAAGGCTCTTAAATAAAAACCAAAATGGATAGCATGATGCGTTAAATAGTAGAGGGCATTTAACCAATGGGAACCCTTTTTCAACTCTGCAGTCATCTGCATACATATCCAGCATTCTGAAACATTCATTTTCTTATGGTATGCATTCATCATTTGTATTGCAACATTGTCCCTATACTCGGCATGATGATACTGGTGCAAATCTATTGCAGAGGCAACATTTGGTATAATTTCAGCTTCCTGTTTACAGTAGGGGCCATTAATTAATATATCGCAGTTGCAAGAAAAGGGCCAAACCCAGCAGAACAATAACGTTCATAACAAGAGATGGTTAACTTAATAGCCTATTTATGCGCTCCCTCGTATATCTCTCCATAATTGTATATCCTTGTATTCAAAACTTTTTAGTAAGTTTTAACAAAACACTTGGTTTTGAATATTTTGTTTCCTCTGTTCACCACATTCTTCACAATCACAAGGCCTCCAGAGGTTACGACCATGTGGGCGGCTCGGAGTCTAGTCTTTCAAAACTGTTGGTTGGACTCAGAAGATAGTGTTGTAGGTCTTGGGCGCAAGTTAGTATGCGCCGCTTGCTTTAGATCTTATATGTGCTCTGTCCTTGACAAGTCAGTGAAGGCATGTGGCTTGCGTACATCAGTTTTTATCTCCTTGGCATTTCACAGCTGTGTTAGTAACCAAAAGGAAGTGGGTTCCTTCCACCTCTGCTGAAGACATTTGTTTCGTTGTAAGTTCTTAGTGAACTACCAGTCTTTGGATTGGAGACTGTGTCCTTCAGTTCTAGACGATGTGGGCAGGGAAACTATAACCTGATTGTACAACAAAAGATTCTGTCTTTTAGTCTGGGCAATGTAATAGACGGTGTTGCATCATCAATATGCACAATAGCATTTCCTTGCCGAGCCCCCATCCCATGTCACCATCAATTTGGCAGTCACAATCTCATGTGGGCTCAATTTAGTGGTGGCATTAGGAGAACTATGCATACTTAGAAGTGCTATAGGCAGTGCATCTACCGAAGTCAGTTCAGTGTATGTGTGTGTGTGTGTGTGTGTGTGTGTATGTGTGTGTGTGTGTGTGTATATATATATATGTATGTATGTATAGAGAGCGAATAAGAGAGAGAGAGCGAATGAGAGAGAGAGCGAATGAGAGCGAATGAGAGCGAATGAGAGCGAAATGAGAGAGAGAAATGAGAGAGAGAAATGAGAGAGAGAGAGGAATGAGAGAGAGAATGAGAGAGAGAGAGAAGGAATGAGAGAGAGAGGGAATGAGAGAGAGAGGGAATGAGAGAGAGAGGGAATGAGAGAGAGAGGGAATGAGAGAGAGAGGGAATGAGAGAGAGAGGGAATGAGAGAGAGAGGGAATGAGAGAGAGAGGGAATGAGAGAGAGAGGGAATGAGAGAGAGAGGGAATGAGAGAGAGAGGGAATGAGAGAGAGAGGGAATGAGAGAGAGGGAATGAGAGAGAGAGGGAATGAGAGAGAGAGGGAATGAGAGAGAGAGGGAATATGAGAGAGAGAGGGAATATGAGAGAGAGGGAATATGAGAGAGAGGGAATATGAGAGAGAGGGAATATGAGAGAGAGGGAATATGAGAGAGAGGGAATATGAGAGAGAGGGAATATGAGAGAGAGGGAATATGAGAGAGAGGGAATATGAGAGAGAGGGAATATGAGAGAGAGGGAATATGAGAGAGAGGGAATATGAGAGAGAGGGAATATGAGAGAGAGGGAATATGAGAGAGAGGGAATATGAGAGAGAGGGAATATGAGAGACACACTGTGCCTGCTGCCTGAGGATGGTACAAAGAGTGGAACTTTTCCTTTTATTGCCAGTGCCTTACATACCCACTCCACCACTTTATTCAGTGTGGACAGTTATCTGACGAAATCCTGTATGGGACACCGAATCTTGGGATCCGTTACTTCAGCAAAAACTTAGCCACTGTTTGTGCATCGTTCTTCGTAGTGTAGGCCTCAGTCCAGCCAGACAACCTACAGACCACCACCAGTGCATACTTAAATTTGTGTGAGGGCGGGAACTCAACAAATCCATTTGTAAATGTACAAAAGGCACCTCAGGAGCTGGAAAGTGTCCTGATGTTGTGGGTGTTCCCTTACTGCTGTTAAACAGTCCACATGTGATAACGTTATTACAGATGGTGTCTGCATCTTTTAAAAAGTTATTATGCCAAAATTGTGAAAAATATCTAAACATGCATTGTGTCCCCAACGTGCAGGACCATAAATAGTAAGGGCCAGATTATACACCAAAGCATTAGGCAACCAAATAATTCTGTAAGATGCTAACCAAATCCCTTAAATGGTACCCTCCTTTTGCCATTCAGCCTTTTCTTAATCAATTGCATTCTCTTGTTACAAATGGGGATCCATGCTTCTATTGCATTCTGCTTGTAACGTTTGTTCTGGTTGAGCCACAAACATAGTACTTGTCTCAACTAAGGCAGTAGGTTTAGTAGTTAAGAAAAATTGTTATCCCTACTTGCATCATTTGTTGCTTTCTGATGGGCAGAACATTTAATAGTTGCTAAAGTCTTGGGAAGAGCCAATGTACTAAGCAGGTACACAATTAAAGTACTATGTTTCATTTTTGTACCGCTAGATGTCAGCAATCCTCTTTCCACCCAAAGCCTTCCAAAATCGTGCACGACCCCAAAGGCTTATTGGCTGACAGTATGGATGTTCTCTGTCAAATCTGCACTTAATTCACACACTCGGGTGAGGGCTATTATTTCTGCTTCTTGGGCTGACAATCGTGATATTAGTCTTGTGTTGTCTCTACATTTTGCAATATAGTTATAGCGTAAGCTCATCTAGTTTCTCCTGTGGGTAGTTTAAAACGTGCCCTATCCACCCATAAATCTTCATCTCATTCAATAAAAACTTGTTGGACATATTTCTGCCTTTAGTTTGTTGCTCTGCTACCAAATTACAATTGTGCAGTTTTATCTTTGATCTTCCACAGGCAAAGGCATCAATGTGGCTGGGTTCAAATAAGTACAGCAATCTAAAGTAGTAGTATTGTCAGCCGACAATAGAATCAGGTCATACCTAGTCAATCTACGATTAGTTAAATGCTGCATATGTGTTTTATTTAGCAGTGTATCAGCCGAATGAGGAACATATACATTCAATCTATTTTCCAAAGCCAAACTGTCAGTTTGTTTTACCGAGGCTGCTGCTCTCAGACATTTGGGAAGTGCTCTGGCTACAGGATCCGTGATCGGGCCGTTTTTTCGTTCGTTTACAAACTGCGTACCTTCCACAAATTGGTCGGCATCCGTATGTAAACTGACCTAATCTTTGAGGCGATGACCGCATTTCATTTACCACGCAACTAAGCCATTTTTACTCCAATTACAAGAGTTCTTGCTCGTACCTTATCAGTTTGTGGGGCAGCTGCACCTATTTGGATTTCTTTGATCCCTTTCAAGTGACGATCATTGAACATTTGCTACTTTATTCAGTTCCGTTTAAGAGATAGGCTTGCTTGTATTCCATCCAGGATCTACTATTGTTCCATATTCTACCTCTTTATATCTTCGTTATCTGCAGTCTCTGTCGAAGCTGTCCCCTAGGAGTATCTTTTTTACTGGCTCTGTTACTTTTTTGTCCTAACTAATTGGTCCGTGATAGCTACTCTTCTACTCAGTGGAAGCCGTCTGAGTATGCTCTGGGTTGCCAAGAAGCCCTGTTTCTAAGCCCTGTTTTCCACGTGGTCTTAATGTACTAAAAAGACTCCCTTGATGAGAACATAGATCACTGTTCTACTTATCTTTTTTTGCGCCCTGACGAAGGATCTAGTGGACTCTTTGGTCCACTCCGAAACGCGCGTCAGCGCTTGCGTTGTTTTTATTATTGATATGAATAACTTGTGTTACTATTGAAATTTGTTTTCTTTTCTTTTTAGGTGGCTTGTCTTTATGTTGTTTTTTGTATGTGTCTCACATGTAGTATTGTGATATATGAAGTTCATTTTGTGATATTTGTATATATAAAAAAATTGTTGGTTACATCATTGTTCTCTGTGGGCGTGACTTGGCATTTTGTCAGTGCAATATATTGTAACTTTGTTCATGGTATTAGTCTCTTTTTTATACATTTGCTTATATAAAAATAAAATTGTTTAAAAAGTTATTTCTCTATGGCTTTGTGATCGAATGAGGCATTAATTATTTGTGGGAGTTATTACCGATTAAAAAAATATATGGGGGAGGTCTTGTTATTTCTTATGTTGATTTTTCCCCTGCTCTCCTCCCCTACCATTTAGCTTCTCAGGGGCCCTCTAACGTATATTATTTACAGGGTCTAATTTTGCAGACAAATGCACAGGGTCTCTTAATACGGCCATGTTCCTGTGTGAGTACTGCTAGGGCACATCCTTTTGGCTCATGTGTAAAGAGGTGGAACTCTTTAGTGTAATCTGGAAACCCCAATGCTGGAGACCCACAGCGAGCCTGTTTTTATTGTGTGAAAACTTTCCTGATGTATCTGCATCCAGAGGACATGGTCAGTAACATTCTTGTGTCCGGTCTTGTTAAGGTTTGGAAATGAGGGAAAATTTGGTATCTGCAGCCTGCAATACCCTCTCATTCCTAGAAAGGAACGTACTTCATGTTGTGTCGTGGGAGCAGGGTGTTGCATTATTGCAGTAATACTTTCCTCTCCCCTTTAGAAATCAGGTGGCCCATATAGGACACCTGCTTTCTACAAAACTGTAATGTCATAGAGGATTCTTTCTGACCATTGGATGCTAAGAAGCTGAGCATATTTATAGTGGCCCACGTACACTGTTCTTCCATATCAGCTGCTATAAGAAGATCAAATACATATTTGATCAATGCCACTTCGGGGTCCAGAACATGTTGATCAAGGTCTGCTTTTAATATTTGTGAATAAATATAAGGATGCTCTGTATACGCTTGAGGAGTCTGTGTCCAAGAAAAACTTAAAGGAAAATAAATATTGACTATTGAGTTGCATGGGGAAAGGAAAAGAAAGCATTTGTCAAATCTATGGCTGAAAAATAAGTTGGCGCAGGTAGTAAAAATGGTATTGGGGTTGGCACCACAGGAAATCTGGGCTGGACTGTCTTGTTAATCTCGCGAAGATCTTGTACAAGACACCTCTAGTCTGGCTTTGAGTGGGCCTTACTTCATTTGCGCACCGAGCGAATCTGGTAATTACAGACACTCACTTTTGTTTGGACTAAGACTCCCTATTCCATCTCTTACTCCTGTGAAATATGGTACTGTGGAATTCTGGGCACTTCATGTTGCTGATGCCAGTGTGGAATTCAATGTAAAATGCACCACAGAGGGCATCTTAGAGATGCCCCCTAAAAACTACCAACTACCAGTGACCTGACTGAGTGGCTGCGCAGGCTGCCACCACCAAAAATGTTTCTGGACCCCTGGGTCGGGAGCCTGCTGCTCTCTGAGGCCTGAAACAATGTACATCCTGGGACGAGGTGCCAAGCATCCTCCCCCAGGATGGGCAGGGTTCACGAAGGAGAAGCTTCAAAGGCATGCCACCTTTGTGAGCCTCTCCAGACCATTTGCTGCTTTCAGCAACTGGTCCCCACTGGTTCTACCCCCCACTTTGGACAGGAGAACCGGCGGGAAAAACAAGTGAGGAAGAGAGGTGTGCCCACCTCTGCCAACTCCACCCCTAAGGTGGGGGAGGCGAGGTGAAGCACAACCTTGAGTCCCCGCCATATTGAGGATGGGGGGGGGGGGGGCCCAGCCAACCAGGGACAGGCTCCTGCCCCCCCCTCCCACTGGAGAGTGGCAGAATAGGGGGTGTACCCACCCCCGGGTAGGGACGCATTGGTCCCTGCCCTTTACCTACCTGTAACGCCCCTAAATTTAGTATTTAGGGTCACCCTGAACCTTCCTTCCTCCGATTCTGATTCCCGCAACCTAAGAAGAACAAGCATTAAAAATGCAATAGGTCTCGCCTTTCATTAAGTTAAAGCCATTTGCTTTGCTATGCAATACCATTAGCAAAGCAAATGGCTTTAACTTAATCAAAGGCGAGACCTATTGCATTTTCAATGCTGGTTAGAAATACCGGCAGGACCCGGCCCACTTGAAGCCCTGTATAGATGGAAAATATATAATTTAAGTAATTTTTGTAAATGCAAAAGTTCTTGAATAACAAACACCAGACCGAAGACTAACCGAGGGTGTGCATTAACGTCATCTCTAACCCTTTTTCCTAATGCAATGCCGGTTAGGTTCTCACTAATAAAGAACGCTAGAATGGTACACAAGCACAACAGAGGTCGTTACGTGACTTATAACTGCTCCCTGTCAAGCACCCATCACAGGCCGCACGTGCTTCGCCCTTCCACAGTTCAGTCTCGTGCGTTGGCCTCTTCATCCATTAGCAGAGAGTCTGCGGGGTTGAACCCGTCTGCAGATTGCCGGGCATTGCTGTCGGCTGCAGGAGCCACGCTGTAATATCGGAGACTAGGTCAGAGTGATTAACAGACCCGGTCTGAGGAGTGTTGTATCAGTGAGGTCAAAATGCGAAAACTGGTGAAGCGTTTGAAACATAATTTCCTATCTGCAACTTAGTATCGTATTTTCCCAGAACGACAGAGAAGAGTGTGTTTTTGTTCGAGCAAAACTGTTGACCGGCGCGTGCTTGCATTATTCTGTGAAAGCAATCCAGTGCCCTGCTAATTAAAACAAGCGCGGTGTGGCTGTAATCTATTCAACATGTGCACGTGCATATGGACAGCCCGACGCCATCTTTGTCCCTCCATACACCTGCACATGTTGAATTGATTACAAAAACCCTCGCATGGCGAGAGCAGCGCTGTGTGCTGCTAATGCCAGGCAAGACCTAAAAAGGACGAAAGGAGACGCCCAGCAGAGGAGACTACAGAGAACAACTGACTTGGCCCCAGCCTTACCGGCTCGTGTGCAGTTTCCTGAGATCCTGCGCCAAAAATAGTCTTGTCCTGCAGCTAGCAACCTCCAGAACCCCTGGGAGGACTGACTGCCTTCAACAAAGACCGGATCTCCTGTGAACAGCAGCCCTGTTCAAAAGAAACTCCCTAAACAGACTCTGAGCCTGCTGAGAACAAAGATACCCGACGCCTGGAACTACCACTGCACCTGTCGCCAACGGCCCGAGTTCGAGTTGCCCACTGGTCCCAGCGAGGTTCCCCAGCGCTCCAGAGTCCGAGCCCACCGTGGGTTGACCCGTCTAGGACTCCCCGACGTCGCCTGCAGCCTCTGCACAGAGACCCCACCCGCGAGTGGCCCGGTAAGGTGGAATCCGTCCTCAAGACACCCCTGCGCCCTGGAGAAAAGAACCCGAGGTGCACCTACGTCCCCGAGACCTCCAACTTACCTGCCCAGCTGTTGGTTTCTCCCGGAAGTCTTCCTGGACCGAGCCTGCAGCTGAAAACCAAAACCGAAAATTTCCATTGAAATCAACAGGGCACCCGACCTCAAAACAGCACCCTGAAACCGAAAATCTCCATTGACATCAACAGGGCACCCGACCTCAAAACAGCACCCTGCACCCGGCTGCCCTAACGCAGCTGAGGGTGCCCATTTGGTGCTAACTTGGTCCCCAACTTGCCCTGAGCTTAACCCTTAGAACTTTGCTCCCACAACCCCATGGTCTGCTTGCCAGCCGCCACCAACCGGAGCCCCCCTATCCTCAGTAGGATAAAATTGGGCCCCAACACTCTGCACCCGGCTGCCCTAGTGCCACTGGGGGTGAAACAGTGCATCACTGACCCTGGGAGACCCCTGAGTCTAACCCCTGTACCCTAACTCAAAAGACCGATTAATTACCTTGAAACCGACAACTCATTTTTCCTCATAGGATAACATGGACATTTTTTCTCTCAAAAAGTTTCAAAATGTCAAACTGCAAATATTCCTTAAAAATCAGCCGATTAACCAAAGCACATTTTCTCAACTGGTTTCAGGAAATGTCCCAGTGGTGAATCCAGGATCCAGCACGGAGTAAGAAAAAGTAACGATAACCTAACTTACCTGCTAAGTGAATTTCCTCCCATAGGATAACATTGGTGATTCTATGTGAAAAAGTTTTGAAGTGTCAACTTTTGAAATACAATAATATTCTTTAAAAATCATACCTTTAACCAAAACGCATATACTCACCTGTTTTCAGGAAATGTCCCAGGGCTGAATCTTGGATCCAGTCCTGTGGTTAGAAAAGTAATCTGAAAAGTAATTAACTGCATTTTACTTAAAAAGCCCATTCAATTGAATGTTGTATACCTGCAATGTGTTGCAAACTGCTTTCATAAACCTGTAACCAAAACCAGTACAAGTTATACTGCAATTCTGAACTGTGTTCATACAAGTCAATTACTACTGCAAAGTATTTATATGCTTACCTGTACCAGGCTTGCTTAGTTCTAGAAATAAAACCGTATATATTTTTTTTATTCAAAACAATTGGCCTAGAATTCAGTTCTTGAGTGTGTGACACCATTTGTTGCTTGAGTGTGTACATCAAATGCTTTACACTGTCCTCTGATACTGCCTTACTGCTCGACCAAGCTACCACTTTAGAGAGTAAGGTTCTATCTAACTTTAACCTCTGCCAAACCTCCAGAGACTCTTGGACTCTAGACACACTGTACCTCACTTTGGTTCAGTATATATAGAGCCTGTTTCTTACAAGAAGTAAAGCTAGGGTCATCTATATCCATCCCACTATCGGCTTTAAAGACCTTTTTTTATCTTTTCATAATCGCAATGAACGGATTTATCCCTTCTTTTGAACTACCTGAAATAATTGTATTCCAAGCAATACGTTTACAAGGTACCAATTCATTGAGACATTCTAGAACCTTTTATGGCAGATCCATGGTGTCCTGGGAAATGGAACCATTGTCTTGTCTATCTGGCTTTTCCTTTGACCGCTGCACCCTTTGATCCGTTTTAACTTGAACCCACAATTCTGAAGGTATAACTATGGAAAACAAAGTATCAAGGTCTTTTCAGGTCAGATTTCCTAATTTCGATACCTGTTCTATCTTTGAATACCATATGTCAAGGCTCTCTCAACATTTGCAAAATCTTTAGTAACAGAGAATAAGTCAATCTTGTTCCATGTGGTATAAAGATAATGAATCTTGCTGTTCCCGGGACTTCTCCCACCTTCAGACTACGGCGGACCTCCTGCATTCGCTGGGGTTCTCTATAAACGTGCCGAAGTCACACCTGACTCCTTCTCAGACGCTTCCTTTCATTGGGGCTGTCGTGGCCACAGTGCATTTCAGGCTTATCCTCCTGAGCAGCGAGTCCAGGATATTCAGGTTATGATTACGATATTTCAGCCTCCATCCTGGATTTCGGGTGAGGTTGACTCTCAGGCTGTTGTGTCTCATGGCCTCCTGCATCCTGTTGGTAAAACACACTAGGTGGAGGCTCTGCAGTGGGACTTGAAGTTCCAATGGGCACAGCACCAGGGAAATCTCACCGACGTGGTTCAGATCTCGGAAGGAACT
This sequence comes from Triturus cristatus, assembly GCF_964204655.1. NCBI lineage: Eukaryota > Metazoa > Chordata > Amphibia > Caudata > Salamandridae > Triturus > Triturus cristatus. Next base: position 320,406,857 of record NC_140591.1, read on the forward strand.
GCGAAGGATCTGCAGTGGTGGTTAACGAACTGCAATTTGATCAACGGCAGACATCTCTCTCCCTTCCCCAACCAGATTTCGCATGGTGACTTATGCGTCTCTTCTGGGATGGAGCGGCAATATGGGAGAGGCGTAGATCAGGTGGTCACTAGTCTCTGGCGGATACGGGGCTCCACATAAACTTGTTGGAGCTCCGAGTGATTCGTTGGCATTGAAAGCATTTCTTCCCTCTGTCAAGGGAAAGCTGGTGCAGGTGTTAACGGACAACACCACCGCCATGTGATACCGTAACAAGCAAGGCGTGGTGGCGTTGTGGACCCCTTGTCGAGAGGCCCTGCGTCTGGGCATGGCTGGAACATCAGGGCATAACACTGGTGGTTCAACTGGTGGTTCAACAATTGGCAGGTTCTCTGAACGCCAGAGTGCTCGATCTCCGCCATCGATGCCTTCAGGATCACAAATGGTGTTTCCAGTCGGAGGTGGCGCAAGGTCTCTATCAACCAGGAGAGAACCTTGGTTAGATTTGTTTTCCTCCCCTGAAAACGCGCAATGTCAGCAGTCCTGTGCCCTGGAGTTTCCAAGGCGGCTATCGCTTGGCGACGCGCTTAGTCGGGAGTGGAGCTCAGGCCTGTTGTACGCCTTTCCACCCATACCACTCCTGCTCTGGGTTCTACAGAAGGTCAGGAGCGATTGGGCCCAAGTCATCCTTGTGGCACCGGACTGAGCACGGAGAGTCTGGTAGCCAGAGCTTCTGAGCATGAGTGTTGATCCTCCGATCAGGCTGCCTCTTCGGGAGGATCTTCTGTCGCAGCAGCAGGGGAGGGTTCTCCACCCCAGTCTGTCAACTCTGCGTCTCCATGCGTGGAGATTAATCTGCGGCAGATGATGGCTTTTGACCTTCCTCCCAAAGTCTGTAAAGTTATTCTGGTGGCCAGGCGGCCCTCCCCTAAGTCGGTATAAGCCTGCCGTTGGCAGAAGTTTGTATTATACTGTACAGAAAGGTCTATTGACCCTCTTTCTGCTCCTCTTTCTACTATCCTTTTGTTCATTTGTACCCTTTCCCAGCAGGGCTCTGCTTTGGGAACTCCTAAGGGTTATCTGAAAGGGTTGGTTCATTTATTTCCACCTACACCCTTTGTTATGCCTCAATGGGACCATAATTTGGTCCTCACTTATTTGATGTGGGCTTCCTTCGAGCCTTTGCACAATTGTCCCTTCCGGCTGTTGACCATCAAAACAGCTTTCTTATTGGTGTTTACATCGGCCCAGAGGGTGAGTGAATTGCAGGTGTTATCCAGCTCGCCTTGTGTCCTTTCTGGAAAGGTGGTGCTTCGCTCTAGGGCATCATTCTTACCAAAGGTTGTGACCCCATTCCATCTGGGTCACTCCAATTCTTTGCCTACCTTATTTGCTCCTCCACATCCCTCTAAGGAAGAGGAGCGTCTCCCCCATCTGGACCCAAAAAGAGCGTTGTTGTTCTACCTTGACCGCACAAAAGAGTTCTGGGTGGATGACCAACTCTTTGTGGAGTCTGGGGGAGCAAAGAGGGGAAAGGTAGTGCAGAAAAGAACCATCTCTTGCTGGGTTGTTCTTTGCATTAAAAGCTGTTATGCCTTGGCAAAGAAGCAGTCCCCTGCAAGATTTAGGGCCCATTCCACCAGGGGAAAGGCTGCAACTACGGCCTTGGCACAGGGTGTCCCAGTCCAAGACATCTGTCAGGAAGCGACATGGGCATCATTGCACACGTTCGCAAAACATTATTGCCTTGATGGTCAGGTGGGCAAGGAAGGGCACTTTGCCCGCTCAGTCCTGCAAGACTTTTTAGTCTAGCTCATGAGTCCGCAACCCACCGCTGGGATAGTATGGCCTGGGTATCTGATTCAAAGGTACAGGATCTGCAGCTAGAAGTCTATCAGATGAACAAGTTACTTACCTACGGTAACGCCTTATCTGGTAGAGACTCTATCTAGCTGCAGATTCCTTACAGCCCCACTGATGCCTCCCCGCTTTGCGGACTGATGTTGTAGGTCTAGGGTTACTCCTCTTTCAGGGCCCACGTTACGTCAGTCACTATGTGGCTCTGCGCTTCTGGCGTGGAAAAAACGAAAAGTACTGACGTCCGTGCACCTGGGTGGCGCCTATGTAGGCACCGCGACGTCATAACAGACGCCAACGAAGTCACGCAGAGCTGAATGGAGCCACCCGACGTCACTAGGGGTATTGCTCAGCAAAAGTTTCCGGATCCAGCCTGACGCCTGGGAAATTCAAAGGTAAGGAATCTGCAGCTAGATAGTCTCTAAGCGTTACCGAAGGTAAGTTACTTGTTCTTATTGCTCTTTCACTTTCTGAATGAACAGAACACCTGTTCTTTGTCAGCTCGCCAGAATGGGTGAGTAGGCCCTTAATCTAGCTTGCCCTGATAATATCTGACTCGCCATAGCGAGTGGGCGAGTAGATTTCTCAAGGCCTGATAAAATATAGGTCCTTGAGATATGCGGCTGTAGCATGAAGATTTCAGATAACTTGCTATTTATCATTAACAATAGTTGATTGGTTGCCTTTCTCACTATGCCTGGTTACGCTTTAAACAAACCATTATTTGCTGACTTGGACAACACAATGGGGAGTTTTTAGTGTTCATAACTTAGCTTATGGAAAGTTCTGTGCAGCGTCCGCTTCCTTACTGGCTACCAGGTCCTGGTGACAGTTTAGAAAACCAAGTGAAAGAGAAATGCTTTCCATTAGTGATCATTGAACGGGAAGAAGAACATTCTACTGTCCAAAGCTTTTCCTTCAGCACGTTATTCAGCTAACCTTTCCTTGAACACAGCTGCACTCAGCTAAACTAAATAAACATGCTTGTCCCAGGAATAAGTTAATTTAAACGCTACAGAAGAGCAAAACAGAAATATTAAAGAGCGCCATCTCTCTCAGTTCCACAGTGTAGAGACAAGAGAAGGCCTGGTTTGGTGTCTTGCTTTTCTTTGTTTCAGGGATTCCCAACAGGAGGCAGCATTTTCTTCTTGCCTTTCTCTCCAGTGGTTCATACTTTTATCTTTATGTTGTGGAAGATTTGAGTGGGCAACTTTGTGGGTTATGCAGGCTATTTTGTAATTGAGAGACGCCTTGAACAATAGGCAGTGGAGATCTTTCAGTGTAGATGAGATGTGGTCAGATTCCCTTTGCATTTGATCAGGCTTGCTGCTTTACTGATGCTGAAAGGTGCAGTTACTGATTTAGGAAGGCCTGCTGATCTAGCATTCCCTTTGTCAAGTTAGGAAAACACGTGCTTGAATAGGTTTCTGAAGTCTGTAGAAGAAATACTTTTTCTTAAGGTGTGTGTTTGGAATTTTGCAGCATTCTCCTGTTTCCCTGTCCTTGTCTGTGAAACGTGAACTGAAAGAGAAGGGTCTGAGATGCTGGCCCCTGTCCCAAATAAAGCCGAAGGTGATGCTCTGTCTGAAGGTGCTCTACTTTACAAAGATGTGGAAAAGTTCAGAGGAACATGGAACCTGGGTGTTCAGGATGGTGGGAGGTCAGAGAGGGGCCTTCTCCCATCACCAGCAGCCGATGAGGAGGTGGAAATCTAGAATCCCATCGTTGCAGCAGTGAGTGCATGCCAAGAGAAATAGTCATGAAAAGAGTTAACTTGTTCAGTATTGAATTTCACGGATGCTGGATCAGACTCTGATCAATCCATGAGGACGTTAGCTTGCCTAAGGACACATTAAAGTTTGCAAATGACTTTGTATATGCAATCTTCCTTATTTAGGTAATTTACGATCAGCACAGGGCAAGCCTAGCACAATGGCAGGCTTCCCTTCTGGCGGCTGTTGATAAACGTGGAAGTTGTTGGAGTTATAGGGAGTACCTGTCTAAGACTAGAATGAGTAGTTTACTCCGCTTTCACTCCTGTATCTGTGTTCCGGAGATTGGAAATTTAGTTGTTATGTTTATATTGTTACTGGACTTGAGCATGTTGCCTGCTAGGGGTCATTTGGAGATTGCTTGTGTTTGGTCTGTCATGTTTCTGTTCAGTATGTGCTAGTAACTTGCTAAATGTCTGTCTGAAGAGGACTAAGTCAATGGGTGAGGTTACTGAGGAGCTGCAGAATTGCTCTGTGCCCAGATTTCTTTTAGAATTGCATGACATTCCTTTTTAAATACACATTCCTTACCTGGGACATCAGGCCAGTTGGTAGCGCAAAGGAAATTGTCCGATATTCACTTATACTTAAAGATGGTGGGAGAGCAAATTGTCTTTCTGCAGGAAATTTATTTAACCCTGAAAGAAAATAAATTAAAGACACGATTGTGAGGTCATTTGTTTTTCACTATTTTCAGCCAAAGCCAAGGGATGCCAGTTGTGCCTTTTGTGACAAATCAAGTACATCTAGGTAGCCAGAGCAGTCTTGTCCTAGTTAGTGTTGGACTAGATTGGGACGAGGTTCTTTTGGGTATTGTTTATGCTTCTAAGTAAGACCAAGCCACTTAGGGGACAGGCTGTCGAGGTCTGGAATCATTTGCATGTATGGCCAGGATTATAGAGAGAATTAACAGTGTATATGGTGTGGGTTTAGTTAGCCCATCCCACTTATTCACCAGTGGTACAAGATACTAGAATGCTGCGTGATTGTTCAGTTTACTGAGAATAGAAGACTTTTGGAGACTGTGCAGTCCATGTGAGACTAGATATTTTTAGCATGCTGCACCTGCACACCCTAATTGAGTGAGCAGGATAAAATTTGGGGTGGTTGATCATAGTCCCCTCTTGATTATAATTCGGCGAGGGAAAACCAGAACGGCTATCCCTAATTGGAAATTACAGGCTAGTGATTTGCATGATCCAGTCTGTAGAAGGTCACTCAAGGCCAATAACCTTTTTACACTCTTTGTGACAGTCTCCTTTTGTTGTGTCTCCAGGTCGGTTTCTTGTGGACTGTCACCCACCCTATTTTCACCCTTGGAGATATCCCAATTGATCCCTCTATCCATGATCTGTCTCATTAGCCTGAAGAAAGTTTTTAGATTGAGCCTAGCAGCGCATGCGCTGCTCTGCGAGGCATGCTGTACCTGGGCGGGGCGCTTAGGCCTCGCCCACCATTTGCCATTTGTACCAGATTGTTTGCGTTTCTGAATTCCTTATGTCTTATTGGTAAAAGGTTGCTCTTTTGCCTGCCTTTGGGTGTGTGTTTCACTTTGTGGTGACTTCCCCTTGTACGTGTCCCCTTAAATTCTGACGAATATTTCGTTTGTTTGGCTCTTTTTTTTTTTTTTGCATAGAATTTCCCCTGTGCCGTGAACGCAGCTTCAACATGGCCGCACTATATTTTTCACGCCTCATTGGTTATGACTGCTTGGACAGTCCCCAGCAGGCATTGGAGGCGTGTCTGGAGAACAAGGCAGCTTTACTAGCGCACACTTGCCGACTTCGGGTCCGCTGCGCTCTTCAGCGGAAGCTTGGCTCGCCTCCCCTCACACACTGGCCTCCCCCTCTGCTCTGCTGTGATTACTGGCAGCAGCTTGCCTTGCCATGGCCAGCACAGGACAATGGTTGCAGCAGCGATGCTCCTCTTTATTACAGTGGCATTTTTCAGTGAGTCCTGTGGAGGAGGAGCTGTCTGTACTTTTTCTCGTGTTGTTCCGAGTCACGCTGGGGAAACTTAAGCATTACAGTTGGAGGTGGGAAGGAGCTTGTCTGCACACCACATAAACAAGCATATGCAACGCACTAAGTCTAGCATTTTTAAACATTTGACCTATTGGTATTGACAATGCCTTTTATTATTGCAGGTTTTTTAAACACATACATAAAAGGCATTGTCATTTACAATGCCAATAGCTCAAGATCTCGCAAATGCGAGACCTATTGCATTGCAAATGGTTGTTTTATTTCTCAGGTTGCTAATATCACTGTCATTTAACATGTTGTGATTCATCCTCCTTGTTCCCTCCATATCCTTAGTTTGTGACTTCCCGCTGGAACCTAAGTGTGTGTACTATGGTCTGAGAAGGTAGTTTGGTCTAATGAAGTATCTGCTACCTTGTACTGCAGAGAGGCACTGTTGTCATAAGTGCAAACATCTGCCACAGAACTAGTTTTCTTTTCAATGTTTGTTTTTTATGATCAGTATTGGTGAGGGAGTTTTTGGCAATATAGACTACTAATATCTACGTGATCACCGAATTTGATCAAGTATTTAGAAATCTAAAACTTTTTGAATTGATCTATTTTTTCCCTATGCTTTGCAACGAAATGTAAGGGTGCAGAATGCATAAAAATCAGAAAAGTTGAGCACTTATTCCAAAAAGCCAAGACCTATTGCTTTGTCTCATGTTGTGGAAAGCTTAGAAGATGCATATTTAAAAAATGTAAACCTTTTGTTGATCCAATTTACAGGGAAAATACCTGTTTTGCCCAGCATTTTGACATATTTGAGTAATGAATACATTCTGGCCATTTTCATAAACCAGTCAATATATGGTGACCCTTTCATTGTATGTTCTCCAACTGTGTCTGCCAACTTGTTCACAATTTATTTTTATTCGTTTGTTGTAGTATGGTCTATTTTGTAGGCCAGCAGGGCTTCCAGACACGTTTTGTAAGTATAAAACTGACCAAAACATCCCAGAGACTTGCTGTGCTAACATATAATGCAATAGAACGGGAGTGTGCTTCATAACCCCTTCATAGATTAAAAACAAAAGATGAAAAAACTGGTCATCCTGTATCTTCATTATCATTATGGTTGCCTATAGCATATATTTTTTTTTTGTCTTTTGTGTATCTGCTCTAGCTACACAAGTTATTTTATTTTTGTTTTGCTTCAGGCACACCTGCCACTACTTCTGCAACTACAACAGGCCTCAGTCTAGGGTTCAATAAACCTGCAGGATCTGCCACCCCATTTGCTTTGCCAGTAGCATCTACCTCAGGAGGCGGCCTCTCTCTTGCATCAACTTTGACTTCCACTCCAGCAACAGGTGAGAACAGTACAAAATGAATTAAACATGCATAACTAGTTCGTTTCTGCTTTGTCTGTTTTGTTTGCTGAACCTTTGCTGCAGCTTCTTTGTGATGTTCTGCCAGGGACTGGTCTGCACCTTACTTATATTACAATGCTTTACTGCTCCTTTGCATTTACCTTGCTCTCTACTGTTTGCACGTTGCCCTCATTGTCTGTGCTGAGTCAAAGTTCTTCTTTATTGCATCCTAATTGCTGGGCCCTTGTGCTTCCCTACTGTTGGCATATGCTCGACACCACCTTCTTTTGAATCATTGTTATAGATTTACATGGTCTCAACAAACAATGCAATATTTTGATAAGTTGCGAGTGAGCTATTGATGTTTGGTTAATGTTCTTAGTATATATTTTTTCAGGTTTTGTTTTAAACTTGGGTAGTACACCAGGTACAGCTACAACTACTGCAGCAGGACTCAATCTTGGAGGAACTCAACCAAGTTTAGGGACCTCCCTTTTTCAGAATTCTAGTATTGCAGGAACAGGTAAGTTTTATGTTCACTTCCTTTTAAGCATTTGCAGTGTTACTCCTGGGTGGATTGCGTTTGCAGTGCCCTGGTTTGTTGAAATTGTTTTGTTTCTTATGTTTTCTTGTGGTCAGCTCATCATTGAGATATGTTGAGTTTATTAAACACTTTCTGACATCTGGCCTGTCATGCAGCTGCAAGATAATTGTTTGATGGTGCTCACTGTTTTAATAAAGCACACCTCTGCTGGAAAAAAAAGCAAGGATAAAAAAAAAAAAACGCAGCACGCTGCAACACTGAAATGTTTTTAGAGAAAGATGTATATGTAACATCCTTGTGGTATAGAGGGCTTCAGGGGAGTCTTATTTCAATACCAGTGCCTTCAAATAGGATAGGTGTGTTTTCTGAAGACCTACGTTATAGTTCTTTGACGAATTGGTGAAGAGTCTCCTTTTATCTCCAGTCGCTACAGGTACAAATGAGAGCGCTTGTTCAGATTTTACTTTTTACTTCTCTTCTGTATGCTTTCTAGTCCGGTCAAGGTTTGTCATTTGACTTTGGGTTCCTGTCCGACATTATGATCCTTATGTAAGAATGATGGCTCTCAAAGAGATCCATTGAATCACAGGGTGGATGGAGTGATGTTTACTGTGTTACTGGATGTGATAGTGATTTGTTGGTGGTCGAGTTGATTGAGTAGGCAAATGAGAAGGGTTTGTCTGATCTTGTTGGGCTAAGCAAGCACTGGACAGGTAACTTTAAGTTGATTGTTGGGAGTTTGGCATTTTATTTTGCCGAGAAGGGACACTTAAGCAATAATGGTTCTAGTTTATTTAGGGGAATTTGTCTTATTTTACTGAAGGCAGTTGCCACAGCTGAGGTGTTTGTAGATAACCTTGACGTGCAGTTCTACAAGAGACTAAATCCACAATTTCAGGGATGAGAATTAAGTACAAATGTTGTGCTATAGGATTGAAAGTTACCTCATTTCATCTTGCAAGTCAACAATATATTTTAAATTTCAACTTGATTTGCTTTTGTATCTTTTGAACAATATAGAACATTGTATATTCTATTACATTTACCATTAGTTGTACTCATTACAAGTGTTATGGATAACTGTGTTAATATAGACTGAGCAAGAGTCCAAATGGAAGCTACTGTTGGTAAATAACACTACATCATTTCTTATCTATCTATGCAAACTCTTATGTAGAAGTCTGTAGTTTCTTGGACCGGGCAGATTCATTATCATCTTCATGGTCAATAACAAATTAACTATTTGAAGTGCTGAATGTGGCAATGGGAGGATGAAAGAGGGACGGTATGAAGGAGAGGAGGGGTAGAGGGATCTTTGAGCCAAGCAGGCACAGAGTAACTTGGGAGTGAAGGAAGCATAGCAGTATAGGAAATTGAACTGTTGGTGAAATTGGCCCTGGAGGACCTGGCCTAGCAGTTCGGGCTGGACTGTTCTCATTGGGTGCAGGGTCAAGACTGATTTGCATATGGCTAGGTCCAAACTGGAATGGCATGGTGAGCAAAAAAACGATGGATTTAGGTCCAGATCTCTGCACTGGGGTGAATGTATGACATTGTTCTGCATTCTGTCCATCAATAGTTCTTTTTGCATTGGTGAAAGTGGCATCTGGGGCAGTCCAAATAATGGAATGAATTTCTGAGATCTTAGGTGATGCCTGTTGATTAAGATGTGAGACCAGCTTTGTGGAATGACTTGATGTTACGATCTCAAAGAGGACCTGTCTCAAACCATGTCTCTTTCAATTGCTGAAGTAGGGAGCCCCGATTTGTAGTGGCGGCATTTCCTAAGACCTCCTATACTCTTCTCTACGTAGTGCAGTGCTCTCAGCAGTGGCCCATTTAAAAGGGTCTGGAACAAGATAGCAATGGGGGAAGTGGGATTCCGACATTTGATTGGAAAGCAAATGCTAATTTAGCTAGAAGCAGTGCCAAGATAGCCAGTCAAATGGTTGTGTGATCTTTTTTGAATTGTTTGTATATCTCCAGTGCTGTTGAGGGGCAGTGAAGGGGAATGGGTTTAGCTGTGATGGAGGTCAGTAGATTAATAATATAGGTCCAGTATGGCCGGATGTGAGAGGCAGCTCAAATATGTGCGTGAAGTCAGCTACTTGGGCAGAGCAACGTTGTCATGAGGATGCTGCTTGTGGTGAACATCTATTGATCGCCTCAGGGGAGGAAGATATGCTTTGTGCAGTATGCAGTATTCTATCATCTTAAAGTTAGTGTTGCGTGATATTGAATGGGGTCATTTGAGTGCTTGGGACAGTTTGTCATGAAAGGCTGTTCCTCTTATCTGCCTCTTAATAGAGGTAACATAGGGTAAGCTTGTGATACTTGGGGCCCTTTCGAACTGTAAGATATGTCTGCCCCCGAGACCCATTGTGTATATGGCTTGAGTAAATGGGTGCAGTTAAGGGGAGAATTCGTAATGGGCCAGAGCCAAGTAGGGTGCGCTGGACAGTGTTCTATAATTGGTACAGATCCCTATGGATGCCGTGATTATCCATAAGTTCTGTGAAGGAAATTAAGTGGCCTTTGTTGAAGAGTTCACCCACGATCGCTATATTGGACTTGTGCAAGTGGGTAAGGGGTGATGAGGTAATTGAATCGCTAGAGGTAGGCAGGCGCAGTAGGGGAATTGGCAGGGTGTAAGGAGTGATCTTTGTAGGACCCAGTGCTCATAATAATACTGGAGCGCTACTCTGAAGAGGGTGAGAGTGGCAGGAGTTTTTGAGTAGTAGGGTATTCAGGTTCTCCATTCTTAATGTTGTTGCTTGCGTGGCTATATCTTTGAGGGAAGGGCTCGAGAGCCAACTACTCTGCCATAGAAGTTGAGCTGCTGGATAGCATAGTTGTAACCGGAAGGCTCCAAGTACTCTTGCATTGCTGGAAAGGCAAATTTCGCAAATGCCACTCCTCTTTCCTGCATCCAAAATGAGCTCTCCTAACAGTTTACTTAGATCTTAGAAAAATGAGGAAGGCAGAGCCTGCATCAGTTTTTAAAAATAGTAAAGAAAGTGGAAGGTTTACAGAATGCTATTTGGGAGGAAAGGGAAATCCCTGCCGTGGTCAGGTTACCACCCGGGATATCAGTCAGAGAGGCAAACTCTTAGGCCAATGTAGCAAAATGTGCCCATCCGACATAAGGTGCCTCCTCCCAGATCCAGATGGGTATTCGGGACATAAAAAAGACACAGGACTTCAGCCCGTTAACAAGGAGACTGCAATGAGTTGTTCTATTTCAGGTGTTGGAACTTGGTAGTCCTTTAGATAAAGGAGAAGAATGTCCGCGTAAAGAGAAACCGCATAAACCACCCAGAAGATGGATTCACCAGCTCATTTGGTTGCATGGGCGTCCAATCGCCAGTGGCTCTGTTGAGGCTGTAAAGAAAAGAGGCATAGTGGACAGCCCTGCTAGGTTCCTGGGCTTACCTTGAAGGAGGATGAATTTCCCACCCACAACCAGGCAGTGAGGCTTCAATAGAGAATAAGCTGGATAATGAGAGGTCCAAACCCAAAACTCCAGTCGTCATTCTTGTCAACTTTGTTTTTCTGTTCAGAGGACCTTTGTAACTAGACTCCTGAGGAGAGATGTATTTTTTTTGATGTTTTGATCACCGGCCAAATATAGACTTATTTGACAGTAGAAATCCATCCAAGCTAGCAATTTTTTTTATAAAGGGTGTAATAAAGGGTGACTACCATCCCCGTGACCAGGCAAGACCCTTCTGTTTATTGGTGGATGATGGTCTGTAGTTATGATTAAAGACCCTTTTAACTGAACCCAAAAATAGGTAACTCTCCTGCTTGCTGTCCCTCTTGAAATCCGTTTAGTTGGTCATCCTGGTTGTAAGTTCCTGCGTATGTATAGTTGTACTCAGAAGTTTGCAGGCTTCTTCTTCTGTGTCTCGTTCCCTCCACGTGAGCCAGCACTACTGACCCCTATTGTTTCCATTATGAGTAGGGATCCCGATTATATGGCATTTATTAATTTATTTGTCTGTATTTGTACATATTTGTTGTTTGACCATCTTATCCGTATTTATCCATATTTATTTTGTGTTTTGAGAGTAAATAAAGTTGGAAATGGTATGTATATTTACACATTTAACTAGTAGTATTGTCACTTTTTAGCTAATTAAGCAGCCTAATATGACAAAACAGATAAATATTAACATTATTTACCACAGGTAAATATTAGCATTATTTACAAATACATGCAAAGGTATGCTTGTATTTAAGGAAATCTCATCCTATTTAACTCACCATGCCGTCTCTCTTCTCAGCTGTTGACCTGGGATTTATGATTGGGAGTCGTTCACAAGAAGCACAATTTTCTGTATTTTTCCACTTTTAAATATAAATACAGACCGGAAACAAGTTTTCTGAATGTTTTTATCTGTAAAAAAATGGAATACTGTGTGCTCGAATAATGACAAAAGTTTGTATTTATCTTTGAAATCACCCCTCTCTCCAGTGCAGCAGAAAGGTTTCTTTTCTGAGTCCAGACAGATTAAGGGGGCTAGCTTGTGACATGACATACGAGATGCACAATAACTGTGGCCAGTGACTTTGCCACTGAAATGCACCTTCACAAATGAAATGGGTTGCCTGCATATCCAACACATCCTGTTTCTTGAGCTACATAAGAAGCTGAGGCTTAGTAATGGAGGTCATCTCAACCCAGTGGGCACTGCAGTGGACACTTTAGGATTCCTCCCATTCCAAAGGAAAGCAGAGTAACTTTGGTCATTTGGAACACTATTTGCCTCGATATGAATGGCACTTTAAGGAAGGTGCATTATGTGATGATTGGTTAACCTGCAAAATAGTTATGGACAAATTTGAATTTAACTTCTGAAATGGCATGGGTCCAGCTGCCATATGATTTGGGTTCATCTGCTAGGGCTCAGAGCACCTGTTCAGAGATGCCTGTCGGATCAATATCCTATATCAATCTATAAAAAACAAAGCTTAAATAACTTTACAGATAGGAGTTTAAATAGCATAAAAAAATAACATTCAGCGCTCCGTCCATTCTCCTTGCGTTTGCTTTGTTCGCCTTAAGTTGACAAGTAATGCCCAGGCATGGATCCCTTGCTCACTTAGCCACTGGATTCAAGATAGCTTGGAGCTAGCCTGGCTGATGAGGTGTGTTGCCCCGATACTGGTCCCAAGATGCCTGTTTCTGGTCCAGGGAAGACCTAGATTGGCAGTTTGGGATGACTGTTCCCATGAGGAACAGAGTCAAGACTGATTTGCATATGGCTGGCTCTGAACTGGGGTGGCGAAGTGAGCTGAAGAATGATGGATTCAACTCCGATCTAATAGTGACTGGGGTGAGAGTCTGAAAAGTTTCAGTGCTCCTTATGTGTTTGCTTTACTCTATATCCTATTCAGGCTTGAGTTACAAAAAGAAGATCCAAATTCTGTCTAGTGCCGATACCTTGGGTAATGTTTCTGAAAAGCATCAAGCTCACCTCACAGGTTCTGGGCTTCGATAAAACATTTAACATTTACTATTCTAATATTCTGAAAAAGGCACTGATTCTGACCACAAAACCAACTTCTTTTGCTATCTGCATATTTATGATGCATTTTGAATCCTTAAACATTGTATTTGATTTGTATGCTTATCTCCAGCTGTAAGGATCTGTTAGGCAAGTAAAATGTTGTTCCTCACTGGTAACTATCTCCAGTCCCATATAGTTAATTACATAATCCCTAAGAATATTTTGCCCAAACTAAGGTTCTGCATTAACACTTTGTGTTTGAGATAAATGTTAACTTTTCATTCCCAGAACCTATTATAATGAACAGCAGAATATTATTCACAGGGATAAGACAACTCTAACTACATAAGTACTTGAAGTCATTTTATTTAGCACCTCTTTCTTCTCCCAACATTCACTTTGATTTCCCATCCTATAAATGTAAAATGAGAAAAGCTGCATGTGGAAAACATTTTCAGCCACATTATATAGCAGTTGCTTCAAATTTAAGCAGTCCTCTGGCCAGGACCTTGGGTCATCCCGCTGCCGGCATTCAAGCTCCAACTGTGCATTGCCTTTACCCATGCACAGAGGGGGTTGACTTAGCCTCAGCCTGCCACTGCACACAGTCTTTGCACAACCTTCTGTGAGCCCCCTACCCATGTTTCAGTTATTATTTTTTTTAATTTCGCTCATAACTTGGAACACCAGAAACTGCGCTAACTGCACTCTTTATAACCCAGAGACTCCTTTTAGCTTAAAGCCAGTCATATGTTTGATTGCAAGCTTCAGTCTACAATGTTAACGTACTGTTAAAAAAAACCTTTTCTCATCTTTCTTTCAAATGAAAGGTATTCATGTCTACAAATTAGGATATTCCATTCTGATGTGTACTTATGATTTTGTATAGGCGCAAGCAGTTGCATTGAGATGTTAATCTGTTTGCTTACTCATTGGAAATGTTTCGTTTTGTAGGTCTGGGCCAAAATACTCTAGGCTTGGGTTTAGGCTGCACAGTTGCACCAACAGCTGCTTCCACAGCTAATGAAGGTCTGGGAGGAATAGATTTCAGCAGCTCTTCAGATAAAAAATGTAAGTGACGTATGTGTTTTTCCAGTTCCCTGTGTTTAAAGACTAATCTAGGAAATTCTTTGATGCTGACCCAAAGAATCTTTTTGCTATCCTGTTTGCATTTTAGTTGAGTTTTTATACATTCTCCTGCATGTTCCACAGCCAGTGACAGCTGCTGGCATGTGGAATATTTGGCTAAAGACTGATGTGGGATGGCTGTTGGGTGCAGGCTGGTATTTTTGCTCAGATATCTACTTAAAAAGCCAACCTCTAGATCATTAAAAACAAAAATGTGAAGTGCAGGTTGTTTACAAAACATGACCATCTTCAAAGTCTGTTGTACATTCGGACACCTTTTATTAGTGGTGATTTTTCTAATAAAAGTTCTTGGTTAATAAACCTACATATCTTTGTGATCAAATTTCCATAAGCTGTGAAATGCTCTGTCAGCATGCAACTTCTTCATATAAGCGCCTTTTTCCTTGTGCACCATTTAGGGTACCTATCCTCTTTATATTCCCCACCTCCTCCTTCTGGCCATCCAGATGTTAACTACCCTAGGGTGTGTGGATACCTTTTTAAAGTAGATCTGTGTGTTGAGGATCAGGATTTTGTGTGCTGTCTGAGTACCTCATGGAGCAGCCTAGGAAATCAACATGTCATTGCCCTTTGTTGGATTGGTATGCAAGATAGAAACTAAGGCGGTCACAGGCACTCATCTGTGACACACACATTTTTACCTTGACTAGCTGAGTGTAACTTACACCTTCCTGGAGGTGTGCCTAGAGGTTGAGTATGGCAGGTTGGGTATGTGGTTGGAGCCAACACCCAGGGTCGTCTTAAATGTATACAGTTAGTGACTCAATGCAGAATTAATATGGCTCAGAGAGGAGTGATGCCATTCAGGTCACCAATTAAATCTGATAGAGACTTCTAGCTTCAGATTCCTTACTTTAGAATATTCCCCATGCGTCAGACTAGACCCGTAATTTTTTTGGTGTGCAGTATCCTAGCTCACTGGTTGGTGGCCTCATTCGGCTCCACATGGTGTCTGACCCAGAAGTGACTTGCGTGGTGCCTATGTAGATGCCACCACAGCACCCTGAAGTCATTTCTTTTCTTCCCTCGCCAGTCAGCACAGATCCAGAGAGGAGCTACCCTTAGTCTTTTTTGAATGGCATTGTTCGTTTTTTTGTCAAAGATTTTTTTGAGATCTTGTTTCAAGGTGTGTAAGGCAAGTTTTAAGCCATGCGGCGCCTGACATCGACAGATTTCGGTGACTGACCCGCATTTGGTTTGTCTCTTCTGTCTTGAGAGTGTGCACAATGTCAAAACATGCCATGGTTGCGCCTCCATTCACCCTAAAGTGCTGAGGTAGCACTTCCTGCAGCTCCTCACCACGCGATGTCACTTGTCTCAGCCACGCTCTAGCAGGTCTCGGTCGCAAAGAAGGTCCCGAAATCGTTCACGGAGTCATACCCGTTGATAGTCCACTCCAAATCGTCGAGCAAGTCCCACAAAAAGAAAAAGAAACCGGTGTTAAGGGCCCGAGTTAGGCCCATATAACAGCGCTGCAAGTTTTCTTAATTTGTCCTTTTTCCTACACTATAACAGTCTTTGCTGTGACCTTTTGCATATTTTCGTGTCCGTGGCGATGTTGGATTAATTTCTCTGAAACTACTTTTGTTTACACATCTGGCTTCGTGCAACATTATCACAATGCCTCGAACACAGAGTACAAGGCCTTTACGCATGATGTACAAATGTTGTTCTGTCTTCATCCACGGGGCGACAGGGATATCTACATATGCACAACAATGCTAATCTGTGTGTACATAGCAAGGATGCTTTTTTATTATAAATAATGAAGCATTTCCGGGGATTAGCAGAGGAGACGCTTAATCTGACACGAGAGTCCCTGTATGCTGTGGCTTTGCTGAACAGTTAGCGGACATCTCCGTGAAGGGTGTCCAATTCGTAACCAAGATGGGGTCCTACATTCTCTCCCAGCAGGTAATGGGGTTGGATCATCCCGTTGGGGGATTCTTGGCTTTACAGCTACATACACTCTAGACGTACACAGGGTAGGGATTGCATAGTAGGAGTACACCTGATTTACTACTTTGTATTTTATGCCTGCATATATACACTGTCTTAGCATCATGGTGGAACTGTATCTGCTATTTACTCTTTTGGTGCTTGTAATCACTTTCATCTGCTTCTGTATACTGATTCTTGCAGCACATGTATTCTATGCAGGAATAACGTTGGTTGAACAAATATATAGAAAACGTCCCCTTATATTCTCTGTATATTTCTCTGAGAGCAAGAGTGCACAAGTGACTGAGCGATACTGTTCTGATCTGTTACCACGATTCCTGAGGGACCGGGATTGTCCTGTTCAGTGGTTGCCAGAAACCATTCGCTCCCTGTCTAGGTCTGGGGTGGGGGGGAGGGGGGGGGGGCTTATGGTTGCACTGTGAGCTAGCTGGTCTCTAGGCCATCATATTCTGCGGGTGTGCTTTCAATCAGTCTAGTCACCTCACACAAAGTTTGTTGTCCACAAACTTGTAGGTCCCACGAGTTAATGGGAACTACATGACATGGCGCTGCCAACGTTAGTTAGGTTTTTATTTTACAGATAAACCCAA
Source organism: Triturus cristatus (assembly GCF_964204655.1). Classification (NCBI taxonomy): domain Eukaryota; kingdom Metazoa; phylum Chordata; class Amphibia; order Caudata; family Salamandridae; genus Triturus; species Triturus cristatus. The sequence continues at coordinate 320,423,599 of NC_140591.1, forward strand.
GTAGTTCAATCTTGCCTTCTCAGAGACTCCTACTCACCTTCAACCCAGAGACGTCCATGGTGGTAGGGAAATCTGCCTCTGCTGTATTGGCTGTAGGATATTCAAGCTTGTAGGATAAAAACTTCCAATATTGTACATACCCTATCTCCTTAAATTAATTTACTAATTTTCTTCAAACAATGTCTGTGGCCAAAGAAAACATTGAAGGGGGAATTGAACATCGCAGAAAACTGCAGACATGCAGTTGCACTCCTATTCTTTTTTTTTTTTTTTTTTTTTGTCTTGTTTTTTAAAAAGTCACTTATCATTACAGCGGAATATTGGTAGTAATTGCAACAATCCGACATTAATTCTATAAATCCTCAGAGGCACCTTTAGGGGTGTCCGCATTAAACACATCAGATGAGTGAAGCAGGTACATCAAAGTATAATCTTTGAGTATCTATTATCTGGCAATCACTCCTTATCTCCTCATCCATGTGTGCTCTAGGGAGTGACCTGTATCTTTTCCCCCTTAGGACATATCAAACAAGCAAGAATTTAACTGTTTGTCCCAAACTCTGGGAAACTGGTTAACCAGTGTTGACCAGTGGGTTCACAACTCCGTGTCTGTGTTAGGGCCAATTTTCTCGTAAGGGATATGAGCATATGTATCTCTAAATGAAGGGTTCTCAAAAGTCCCTACCTGGGTGGAGGTTTAAGAAGGGGACCAAAAAGGGAAGCCCGCCGCTCATTCGGTCCACTCCGCATGTGGGCCACTCACACGGTATTACGGTATTTGCGGGCACCTGGATCTTAGGAACCATCTCCCGTTCTCCCAGGGACACTAAAGTGACGCCCGCCCACTCCCTTCCCTTAATTAAGGGCATCTCCTCCCCGAGCACTGCACTAGCTACTCCGGGGGTCTTTCCTCCAATGGGAGGGGGTGGTCGTTTCGGGCACTTCGCATCTCCCTTATAGTGTCCAACGCCACCGCACTCGAAGCAATGGACAACCCTTGGCTGCTGACTCTGGCCAGGATTAGGGTTTCTGGGTGGGTTAGCCCTAGGGGTGAATCCTATTCCCTTTCCTTGGAAATTATTTTGGGGGCCTTTGGAGAACTCCTTTTTCTTTTCCCCTCCCTCTTTCTTCTGGGGGGCGCCCTGTCCGGCCTTTTGAGTATCCCCTCCAGTCCCCCTTGTGGACACCCGGGTACTAGCCCAAATGTCCGCCTCCTCAGCAAGCTTCCGGGGACTGGTCAGCTTGCTATCCACCAGGTGTTGACGCAGTTCAGGGAAACATTTTTCGAGCAGGTGTTCCTTCAGTACTAAATCAAACAACCCCTCGTAGTTCCTCACTTCACTGCCCTGAATCCAACCCTCTAGTGCCTTGTTTGCATAGTCCAGGAAGTCCACCCAATTCTGTGTGCCCAGTTTGTGACTACCCCGGAACTTCTGTCTGTACTTTTCGGGTGTTAGTCCAAACTTTCTTATGAGCGCCACTTTCATGGTGGGGTAGTGGGTCTGCTCATCCTCCTCTAGGGCCAATAATGCATCCCTACCAGCTGGAGGCATGTACTTGTACAATCCCCCTCCCCAGTACTTCTCTGGAACCCCATGGGCCCTTAATGAGACCTCATAGGCCGCTAGCCACTTGGCAATATCGTCGCCTACACCATAGCTAGCCACTATGTCTTTCGGCAAATAGGGTTTGGGTTCCCTGGTGAACACTCTTTCTTCGCTGCCACCATTAGGAACAGGGTGTGCCCTAGCTCTTAGGATCTGAAGATCTATCTCTTTCAGCCTTAACTCGTGAGCCATCCTCTGTCCCTCCTTCTCTTTCTCCAGCTCCGCTAACTTCCATGTGAGCTGTCTTTTCTCCCTCCGGTCAGTTAACTCTACTTCAGATAAGCCACCGCTAGAGACAGTGCTGCCCTTCCTGGAAATGGTTCTGGGCCCCGCTACTACCATTCGCTGTCAGGCTCTCCATCCCTGTCTTCCTGCTCAGCCTTACTCTCTCGTCGTGCCTCCCCCCAAGCCCTCAAGCTGGTCTGGAGTTCAGCCTTCTTGGCACCTGGGGGACAGTACACCCCCTCTCTCTGACAGAACTCTGAGTTGGGCCACAGTATAACTTTCCACATTTTCTAAGACAAATTCCATTTTGCCCACTCAGAACAGAAGACAGGTTTTTACAGAAGCTATGCAGGGGGGTACCTTATATAATACCTCCTCCCACCACCAGAGTAAATTTGGAAAAACAAAAACTCACAATTAGGAAGGCCGCTTTGAGAAAACTCCCGGTGTAGGCCTATGGACTACCCACTGTTATTGTCGAGTACACGTAGGCACAGCTCAATCCCACCGCTGCCACCAATCATGTTAGAAAAACCCACTCCCACACCGGAAGGGTGGTGGTGGTGTTCTCCCAGACACGCTGTGGTAGCTTGGCTCGAGCGGTAAGGAAGGCACCGTGTTAAGCATACGACATACCCACACAATAACCATGCGTGCATCCGTTCCAAAAACGACACTACACCTTAAAAATTATACTGAAAATATATCTCTTTATCTTCTTTTCTCTTAGTTGCTGATTAAATAATAATACAATCACAGTACACAAGGCTTTTTCTGTGGAAGGGTACGTCAAATAAATACTATCTTAACGATCCAATAAATAAGGTAGATCATAAATAATCAAGGCATAAATATAAGTGCATTACATAACAGGCAATTAAATATTATGAGGCAATAAATACTGCGAGACCATAAATATTGTGCGACAATAAATACTGTGAAACAATAAATACTGTGAGGCAATAAATAGGATAAATACAATAAATACAGTGCTCTCAATAAATAATAAAAGCCAACAGTGACACTTGAAAATCAGTTCACATTCCTGAGGTACTATGGGATGATTTGACCCAATCCCAGCTTGTAGAGATTTGGATGGCCTGAGGGGTATACTCACTGGCTTGGACAAGGCTGAGGCCTAAACTGAGGTAGATCAAGGGGGAATCTAGAGATCTGGCTCTCCCACACTACACAACCCCTCTGTATTAGTCTCAGCTCACCCCTGGCACTATCAAGCTGGTTCCAGCACCTCTCTAGCCTCTAGGATGGTCTCTTAGGGCTTCACAGGGCCTTAGGCGCCCTCTATTCCACTTACTGCCCTTTTTATGAAGTTCCGACGCCGCTGGAGTCGTGTCGACGCCGTGAGGCGGTTCCGGTTCGATGTCGGCGGCCTCGGCTCATTGACAGTTCTTGTCGACGCCGGGAGGTGGTTCCGGTTCGATGTCGGCGGCCTCGGTTCGATGACGGCGGCCTCGGTTCGATGACGTCGGGCAGTCTTGGCTCGATGTCGACTTCGGGCGGCTCCGGTTCGATGTCGGCGGCCTCGGCTCAATGTCGACCTCCGGTTCGATGACGTCGGGCAGTCTTGGCTCGATGTCGACTTCCGACGGCTCCGGAGTGCGATCTCCACTCCCGACCTCCGGTGCTCCTTTCCTCAGGTTCCGGCGACTCCGGAGTGCGATCTCCACTCCCGACCTCCGGCACACTTCACCTCGGTCTCCGGCGACTCCGGAGGGCGGACTTCACTCCCCCGTCGACGCCGCACACTCGACCTCGGGTGACTTCCTCCTCGACCTCTGGTACTCTCCACGGCCTCCGTCGGCGCCCTCTCTCGACCTCTGGCGGCTCCGGGTACGACGTCTGCTTTCCAGTCAGCGCCGCTTCTCCACCTCGGGCTCCAGGTCTCCAGGCTTCTCGACGTCGGACTTCAAGAAGTTACCAGTAACCAGGTCAGGAACTTGCTGTTCTTTACTTTTAAGGCCTGTTCCTGCTGTCCAGGTCCTTAAGATGGTTTCTCTTGCTTTCTCCCACACAGGGCTCCAGGCTGGGCTCAGTCAGCAGGGACTAGTATCAAGGGTGGGTTTCTGGACCCCACTCCAGGCACAAGTTTCCACCCCTACTGCCTCACTCCTTCCTCCTTCAGTTCTCTGCTCCTCTCTTCACCAGTCAGGTGCCAACTGCCAGCTCCAACTGTCAACTCTGGCTTAGCTTCCCAACATTCTAAACCGCCTCCAACTGTCACAGGGTTTCAGAATGTTGCAGAAGGTTCTAGTAGGCTCCAGTGATGTCACAGGTGACAATGGGTGGCCACCATTTTGTGCTCCAGGCCCTCCGACAGAAGTTCCAGGGGTAGATAAAATGGCTCCCTGAATCTGCATCAATACTAAAAAGTCTGGTGGTTCCCAAAAAGGAAAAATACTAACAGGGTTTGAGGCAAAAGTGGGACAAAATAAATAATGATGAGAAGGGACCACCCAAAGGGCTGACAGGTCTAACAGTTCACAACTCCGTGTCTGTGTTAGGGCCAATTTTCTCGTAAGGGATATAAGCATATGTATCTCTAAATGAAGGGTTCTCAAAAGTCCCTACCTGGGTGGAGGTTTAAGAAGGGGACCAAAAAGGGAAGCCCGCCGCTCATTCGGTCCACTCCGCATCTGGGCCACTCACACATCCGTAGATTAAAAACAATAACCATCTCCGCTCCCTCTCCCGAATATATATCGTTCAAGGTATCCCAGTCTCTCATTACCTCTGTCCACAAACTTGGTAATTGGTGGTGGCGAATCCTCCGGGCATCTTCCCTCAGTAGCATCCTATCTTCTGCCGTGGCCAACAAACCCACATTTCTCTCCCAGGCTGTCACTGAAGGGCCCGTCGTAGACATCCACATCAGCGCTATCTGTCGACGTGCTAGGACCAAGGCCAGATCTACGAATCTGGAGCCCACCTTCCTCGCCCTTTGTCTGGGGAACAGTCCCAGCAGGCATACCTCCGCTGAACCCCTGTACACTTACATGTCATGTGGGCAAACCCCACATCCAGCATAAACGGACTCACCCCCCCACCCCTCCAATATATGATGTTTAGTCTGAGATGTTAAATATATGTGTTGAACTGGAGGAGTTTAAATTTGGTGTTCCTAGAAATCAGTTCAGTGCGCTCCCATTCCTTGTCTTGTAGATCTCTCCCTAATAGTACTCCCCACCTCTCCCGCGTCCGATCTAAGGACGTCTGCACCATGGCAAATTAAGCTCTATAGAGCCATTTCACTAAGTGCCTAGCTGCCCCTAACGTTACCAACGCTTGGAGGACCTCATGCGTTTATGGCTCCTGTCTACCATTTCGCCATAAGTCCCCAAACATTCTCACCATCGCATTATCGGTCAGGAAATGTCCGTGAGGTAGGCCATAGTGGGTTAAAAAAATCATCCAAAGGCATCAACACCCCCTGCTGGTAACAGTCACACACTGCGATTATCGCAAATGCTGTCCACTCAGACAGCTAAGCTCTAGAGAATGGGGTAAGCGGATCCCCATGTTGGAGTCCAATCAGGGGCAAATCCGGGGCATAGAGTGGAATCCTGGCTGTGCGCCGGAGTCCCCTCCTCCAGCATTGCAGAGCAGTCTGTAGTAGTACCACCTGCTCTGGGAAAGGCACTGCCAGGTGCATGAGTTTGGCCAGCAACAGCCCCTGATTGTCAATCATGCCAGTTGGACCCAGCAAGTCAGAGTTCCTACCGTCTAACCATTGGGCCAGCCATTGGAGTAGGGCTGCTAAATAGTATAGTTCGAACTCCGGCGTGCCTAGACCCCCTTTGTCTAGTGGTCTCTGCAGTACTGCCAGGGAAACCTTGTTCCGTCCTCCATCCCAAATCAATTCCCAAAGGAGCCTATCTAGGCTCACAAACCATGCAAGCGGGACCACCACGGGCAGATTTATAAAATAATATAAAAGTCTGGGAAGCATTATTTCAGGTCCGCGGACCATCAGAGGCATTTTCAGTGCGCGCAAGAACTGAATAAAAGTCCTAAGGGAGCGCATAACCGGGTTCAGGTTGCCATCTCTCAAATCTTCTACACTGTGGAATACTTTTGCATCCCTGGATACTTGAAGGAGCAGGGGGACCAGGTCAGGTCACAAGGTAGATCCTCAGGGCATTGACAATCGCTAGTTAGTGGGAAGATATGGATCTTTGCTTTATTCAAGTTAAGACCCACCAGGACAGCATATTCCTCAAGGTTGGCCAGTGCTCGGTCCACCCCCATGAACTGTCTCCCAGATACAACAGCAAATCGTCGGCATATTGGGATATTTATGGGTCTCTTCCCCCCCCAACGCATATGCTGTGCTGGCACCCTCTTTGCCGAAAGAGCTCCACCGGCTGCTCAATGGCCAAAGCAAACCGGAGCGGGGATAGTGGGCGTCCTTGGCTGGTGCCCCTCTGAATATTGTTCAAGGTTGCTATCACTCTACCTGTTTTGACACAAGGCGTTAGGTGCTGTTACAACAATTGGACCCACTTGATCTACCCCCTCCCCAAAGCCCATCTGCTCCATTGTGCCGCATAAGAAGTCCCATATCACTGAGTCAAATGCTTTTTCCTGGTCGACTGACATAAGGGCCTGCGGATAGCGGCCTAGTTCTGAATGATACATAACTTGAAAAAAGCTTCCGTAGGTTGTCCGAAGTGGACCTGGACGGTATGAAACCATTTTGGTCCTCGTGTGTAGATTGCGACGTGGGGCAGGAGCAGCATGGCCAAGATTTTGCTTAAAACCTTAAAATCTACATTCAGCATGGAGAGGGGACAAAATTCCGATGCACGTGCCTCCATCGACTTTGTCTTCGAGAGAGGGACAACCAGCGCGTCCCTTGTGGAAGCCTGCAGCATACCTTGGGCCAGCGACTCCACCAGCGACTCCGCATAGAGCTCCTCCAGTTCAGGGGTCAAAATCTGTGCGTAGGTAGAATAGAATTCCACAGGTAAGCCGTGGCCCTGGGATCTTTCCATTGGCCATCTCTTTATTAGCCTCACGCACCTCCTGTGCAGTCCATCCCCCCCCCCCCCCCCCCCCCCCCCCCCCCTCCCAATCCCTTTCTCATAAGGGGATCCAACATTCTCAATGCCAAGGGCACCAGGAATCCAGTCGCGGTGTACTATAGAATGTCTCATAATGCGTATGGAATGTCCCATTTATGTCCCTAGGGGGTTGCAGTATTGCCCCCCTCTGATGTGATTCGGTGATAGGCGAACCCCTGGTTGCTGGGCGTAGCAACCATGCTAAAAGCCTAACTGCTCTACCTCCCTCCTCATGTACCTGTGCCTGGTATTCTCTTAAGTCCAAGTGTCTCAGTCGTTCCAGGACTGTGTTCTGAGCTCATCTCGTGGCTCCCAGCACCTCACGTGAGACTGTGTCAGATGACAGTCTGTTGCTCTGATCATGTAAGGCTGTTTCCAATGCGGTGAGTTCCCCCAACAGCTCCAGCCGTACCCCTACCGTCGGTCTCATATCTTGTCCCCTTATCGCTACTTTAAAAGCCTCCAATTCTACTGTCCTGGTGGCGGCGCCTGTACTATGATTAAACTGGAAATACTCTGAGACTGCAGTGTGTAGGGAGTCCCTAAAACACTCATCCTCAAGGAATGCAGGATTGAGGTGCCACATGGGAGTCACCGTGGGCTCAGACAGAGGTCTGAAGTGTAGGCGCATGGCGTTATGATTGGAGAGCATGTGCCCCAAATACTCAGTATTTGTCAGAACAGGGCCCAGATGTGCCGAACAAAGGAACATATCTAATCTGGTGTGTAAGCTATGCAGGTAAGAGGAATAAGCGTAGTCTCCCAACTGCTCATGTTGCACCCTCCAAACATCTATAAGTTCCCACCGGTCCATCCACCCCCTAAACTCTCTGGTAGTCTTGGAGTGCCACGCAACGGAGGCGTCGACCTGTCCACCTCCACATCCGCCACACAGTTAAAAACTCCTCCAATAAGGAGGTTGTCCATACCCATGGATGAGGGAAATGGACAGGGCCCTGAAATATTGAGGTCGGTCCTGGTTGGGGGCATAGACAAAGAAGCCATGGGAAGTTTGGGTGTGACCTTTTGGTACTCCTCCCCTTATCATCCTGATGGGAATTTGGTAGTTGAGAGGAAAAACCAGGACTTAAAGCAATCTTTAACAGCAACTGCACTAGGTTCAGGTCGTAGTTGGGTCCGTCACCTATATGGGGTCCACAGGGCACGCCATAACATGCCAAGAACATCCCTGGGTGGTCCTGCTCCATATTAAATCCTGTTTGGGGTAAGAATGTCGGTCTCAGACCTTGACAGTGTTGGCACAGTGGCGGCAGAAACTGCGTTTGGTATCCATGAACGTTTGGCTGTTTAAAAGGAACAAAATGAATTCCGGGACACACAAAGCAACATCTAAGAAATGCACCACCACTGGTGAAGTGAGGGTTGTACTGGCAAGACCTGGCCGGGTCCCAAAGATCGGGGATCTGATCAGGGAAAACATCGTTGACAAGAGAATTTGAGCCATCTTACAGAGTGCCTAAACCTGTCCTGGCTGTCGAAGGTGCCAGAACTGTACTTCTTCCGCCCCTTGCTGGTCACAGAGACAAAAGGTTTGTCTCCATTGATCAACCATATTATGTGGCCGATTCTCAACAGTAGGCCACATGGCATTCTGGGTAATCACCGCTCGCCACTCGCTACCGTACAAGAACAGTTGGAAACTTTAATAACTAAAGAAGATTCCTCTCGCCAGCAAGAAACAGTAAACCGCAATGAAATGCTGGTTCTCCCTGTTGCAACGACAGCAATTGACTAGTACAGAAACACAAATTCAATTTGACAAACCGAAGAGTAGGAAAGTGCCCTTTTTTGGCAGGGTCACCCCACTTTTTGCTTGGAATTGATGTGATTTCGACTGGAAGTGCACTGGGTTCCTGCTAACCAAGTCTCCAGTGCCAGATCTCTTCCCCAAAAACTGTACCATTGTCCCCCAACTGGCAATACCTTTGGCACTCCCTGTAAGCTGCTAGTAAGTGGTACCCCTGGTACATAGGGCAGGGAGGCCAAAGAGTGTCCTTAGAATCTGCTGCACAAATTGTACCACCCTAAAGGACCCATCACCAACCACCTATAGACTGCCACTGCAGGCTACATGTTTTGGTGGAGACAAAAGTGAAAACATGACATGGCGCACATCACAAACTAGCCAAATCATCAAAAGAAACAACTAAATCCCCAATAACCTGCGATGAGTTCTCCTACTTCACAACCAAAATCAACTTGCTTGGTAACAAACTCTGTGCCTCCTCAAACTTCCCTCATTCTCCTTCTGGAACCCTTCTCTCCTCTCGTCCCCACCAAGCAACACCCAAAAACAAGGCTCACTGGTCTAAATTTGAACTTTACGATGACCGTTCTATCTCAAATTCTATCCTCCTTAAAACCGAACACCCACTTTAAGGACCCCCTCCCCGCCAACTGCTTGGCAGCGAGCAACTCACTCATCGCTACAATCTGGACTACCATGATCAATGGTACCCTTCACCAAGGGACCATACTTGACTCCCTGGGCAAGTCATCCCCATCATAAAAGAAAACGCTCTGAATCCGGAAATCCAAGATAGCTTCAGACCTATCTCGAATATCCCTCTTTTCACAAAAGTACTGAAGAAATGTGTGCAGCTACAACTAAGCCAACACATCGCCAATTTCAATCTACTTGACTAATTCCAATCTGGTTCGGGCCTTGGCACAGCACTGAAACTACTATTCTTTACATCGTTGACTATGCTCTCCTAGCCCTCGACCAAGGCAAAACCTGTCTTTTGATCCTTCTGGATCTCTCCTCTGCATTCGACATGGTCAACCACGAGAAGGAGGGAGAGGAGTTGGCCTAATGGCTAGGGCGCTCAACCTCGGACCTGGGGAACTGGGTTCAAGTCTCGGTAATGACGCTGAACATCCTGTGATTCTGGGCAAATCACTTAATCTCCCCGTGCCTCACCAAACATTAATGTGTGTCCTCATGTAACGTAACTGGTGCTATATAAGGCGCTCTGATACCCGATTTGGGTCAAGTTCGCGCTATATAAAACTCTGCAAAAAAAAAAAAAAGAGAGAAACTTCTTGAATGCCTCGAACACAGGATGGGTTTAGGAGGTACCATCATCAAATGGTTTGGTTCCTTCCTCTGGAACCGCACCCAGAGATTCCTTGTCAACAACCTATCTGCTCCCTCCCCGATCTCCATCAGTGTCCGCAAGGCTCCACTCTGTCCCCTACCCTCTTTAATCTCTACCCCTTCGCTGAAATGCTCCACTCGGCCAACATCTCCTTCCACATGTATGCCGATGATACTCCGATCTACATTAAAATCTCCTCTCTTGAGGAGATCACCTATCTAAATGATTCCCTGAAACTGACTGTCCTTTGGCTCGCCAACAACCAGCTCAAACTGAATGCCTAATAAACTGAGCTTCTTCTCATCTACTTGAGAAAACTGAAACCCTTCCTTGGAACTGCTGACCTAGAAACCACTGTGCAGGCGTTAGTGTGCAGCAGCCATATTCGATTCAGGAGATGACTATCTGGCCTACCTAAGACTTAGACGGCCCCCCTAAAAGCTTGCCTCAACACAGCAGCTAGACTCTTATCTGGCTTAAGATAATTTGACCATATCTCACCACACCTGAAGGCCTTGAACTGGCTTCCCCTTGAAGGCAGAATTCAACTCAGGCTGGCCTGCATTTGTACACGAACTCCCCGGCATATCTTGCCCAGAAAATGGTGTTATCTGGGAGATCCAGAAACTCACGATCCTCCAGAGACAGTGTGCTCCAGCCACCCCGCTACGCAAGGTAAAAACATACAATCGAGCATTCCCCGGGGCTGCACCAAGAATCTGGAACTCGCTTCCTTTCTCCATCAGAAGATTAACTTCTCTGGCGCTCTTCAAAAAAGAAGCTAAAACCTTATTAATGAGCAAATTCCTGCAAATAATGCTCCCTTGGTGGACATACCGCAATTTCTTGATTTATTTCTGCACTTAATCCCTTTTTGATTGACTTTCTACATGTTACAACCCTCACCATTTATTGTACATATCTCTTCTTTGTCCTATCGTAATCAAGTCGCTCGCTGATCTTGGAACTGAATTGACTCTTGTATATATCAATAGCTTTGTCCCACTATTGACATTTCCCTAACCCCATCCCTGTATTTTACCTGTGCCATCCTGTACGTAACGTATCTTTCCTTATAAAGCGCTCTGATACCCTAACGGGACATGTTCGCGCTATATAAAACTTCACATAAAATAAAAATCCTTGTGTGCCATGCCCACAGACACTGCCTGGATCATAGGCAAGTCACCCCTACAGCAAGCCTTACAGCCCAAAGGCATGGTGCACTATACTACATGTGAGGGCATAACTGCCTCTGTGCTGGTCAGCCCTATTGCTGCCAATACAAGTGAACAGGGAAGCCATATTAAGTGCATGTGCTGGACACTGGTGAAAAGGATTTTCCCAGCTACATGATGGCTTCTCTGAAAATAGGGAATGTTTGGTATCAAACATCTCGTGTTAATGAACAACACTGATACCAGTGTTGGATTTATTACAGAGTGCACCTTAGAGTTGCCCCCGGAAAGCCTTCCAGCCCCTGGTGTGTTGACTGACTGGTTCTTACCAGCCTGCCCCTAGAGACTGGTTTCTGACCCCCAAGGGTGAGGACCTTTGCTCTCAGGAGGTCTGAAACAAAGCCTGCTCAGGGAGAGGGTGTTCACTTCCCCTCCAACAGGATGACCTGCTGATTAGCATTCCATGGCAGGGGCACTTCAGAGAAGCCACCGCCTTTGAAATGCCAATCTGACTTCCCTTACAGGAAAGGTGGCCGACCCCTTTGTTCATAACCTTTTGGCACCAGGACAGGTGGGAAAATTAGCTTGTCAGGGAGGAGTGCCCATCCTCCGGCTAGTACCACTCCAAAGGTGGGCTACCTAAAGTGGACATGACTTTCCGATTTGGCCATATTGAAGATGGCAAACCTAGGAATTCTGGGACCGAATTATGCCCACTTTCCACAGGAAATGGTCATATAGGGTGCGTAGTGACCCCAAGGGTAGGTAGCCCATTGGCTACTACCCTACCCCAATGTCCCTAAATTAAGTATTTAGGGGAGCCCCTGGCAGCAGAGAGACCGAGCCTGCCAACCTGAAGGAAGAAGACGGATGTGAAGAGTCGCAAAGAGCAAGAACAGAAGATCCAGCAGCTGACTTGGAGCCAACCCTGCCGGCCTGCCTACTGACTTCAACAATTGGATCCCATAGATTGTGCAACGCCTGTGTCATTCTTCATCTTCTCTAAGGAAGTGTCTACAACAGGACCAAAGAGATGCTCTTTATCAAAAGGTAAGTTTAAGATAGAAGCCAGTACTTCAGATTCAAACCCTGAACTTCTAAGCCAGCCGTGCCGTCGTAGCTAAACACTGGTGTTGATTGCACAAGCCGCAGTGTCAGCTGCATCAAAAGCGCATCTAATAGATGTGTTTGAAATTAGCTTTACTTCCTGAACTAGGTCGTGTGCCTTAGACTTATGTTCATCAGGTAGAAATTTTAGCCATTGTTCCAATTTGTCGTAGTGCACTCTGTCGTATCTAGCTAAGAGAGCCTGTGTATTGGCAATACGCTAATGATTGGCTGCCTGTGCAGCTATTCTTTTTCCGGAGGCATCTATTAGTTTAGATTCCTTGTCAGGAGGAGGGGCGTCCCCCGATGTTTGGGAGTTTGCCCGTTTATGGGCATTAGAAACAACTAAAGAATCTAATGGTAATTGACCTTTGATGTAAACTGGGTCGGATGGCGCAGATTTATACTTCTTATCCACCCTTGGTGTAAGAATTAGTGTGCGAACCGGATCTTTAAAGATCTCATCCGCATGTTTTAGCATACCCTTAAGCATAGGCAGTGTGTGAGTGGATCTTTTGGAAGAGCTTAGTGTCTCAAAGAGAAAATCCTCCTCAAGTGACTTTTTATGAAGCTGAACTCCATGATATTCAGCAGCCCTATTTATTAGGTATATATACACCCTAGATTATCAGGTGCAGAGGGTTTTGTTGGGTATAAGTCTGGATCGTTCTCTGTGTTTGGATCTGTGTTATAATCGTTCCATGGATTAGGACTATTATCTACCCCATCCCAGTCATCCTGATTGTCAGGTGATTGTGGTGGTGGTGAATTTGTGGGTGTTATCAATAAATGTGAATTAGGTGGGAAAGGAGGTGGTAGAGAAGGAGGAGAGAGATTAGTGCCAACATGTTTTCTCTTAAGAGGAATGTGGTAAGCGTCCTCAGTTTGTTTGCATTTCAATGGCAATTTGGTTTGAATATGCCCAGTTTTGGGATTGTTGACCAGTTCCTTTTGTTTTGGGTCTGTGTTTGAAGGCAGGACGTTGAAAAGAAGCTCCTTTGATGGAGTAGGAGCATTTTTATCTTTCGGTGCCAATATTTTCGGAGCCAATGTTTTCGGCGCCGAAGTGTTCGCATCCGAGGATGGTTTTAGTCGCTACCGAAGGGGTTGACTCTGAAACGTGTTTCGGTTTTGATTGTTTCGGCTTGGTGCCCGAATGTGGCTGACTCGATGCCAAGCCGGAAGGCTTTAATATTTGTTTCGGTGGCAGGACCGAATGGCGGGGCATCTGAAATGTGTTATCGGTGCCGACCTTGGCCCGAAGGTAGAGGAGGTCCCGGTGCCTTTTTCTTGGGAGCGGTGGAGTTTGGGGCATCGGAGGATAGGTACTCGTGGTACGCTGACCCTGCGGAATCTCTTCGTCCATGTAAGAGTCAGCTTCTGACACAGGAATGAGCTACTCTTCTTCCTCAGCCCCTTGTGCATCGTCGACGTCTTGTTTGGAATCTTCTCCGAAGAGATCCGGAATGGAACCACTGTATTGTTGTTGCATTTCATGACGTCAAGCCAGACGGTCACCGAGCGTCTGTTTGGAACGGACCGATTTGCACACGCCGCAGTCCAATTCATCATGCATGGAGAGGCACAAGTTGCAGACTTTGTGTAAGTCGGTGTGCAGGTACTTGGCCTGGCACCGCAGACAGAATTTAAATGGAGTCCGTTCCATCGACTGCGAGATGGTCTGATGCGGCTAGGCCAGACGGCCTTCCACGAAGTTTCCAATCGAAAGATTTTTGCGAACGGATACGATACGCGGAGAATGGGAAACACGATCGAATAACAATACCGTGGAGGGTAAGTGAATTGCGAGGTATCGGAGAGCAGCAATACATGTCCAAACCTGATGGCGGAAAAACAATCTAACAATGGAGTCGATGCCCATGCGCACTATAACCGAAAGGAGGAGTCACCTACCTCGTGACTGAAAAGACTTGTTCGAAGAAAAACAACTTCCAAACATATGGACCCAAAACTAGATGGCTGGAGTGTGCAAAGCATGTGATCTACAGCTTACATGCCTGGAACATTCAATTTCAAGGCCGAAAATATCAATATAATTTGGTCGTGGTCCACAGTCAATGAGAAAGGTTCAAGTGTCACTTTGCTTATATGAAAATACTCAATGAAGTGGAAGCATGATGAACAGCAGGACACAACAAGTACTGCTACTAGCTATAGAGTCGACAGCCCTACCACTAGCTATAAGTATAATGCCCAATCTATTCGTAAAGTTCACCGCTGGAATGTCGCTTGGACTGAGTTCTTGAGGTAAATTACATAGTCGGGCCAATGATAATAGCAGCCAGGACCGGTCGTTCTTATTGTGTGCCTTGCGTGTTCTCTCAGGTAGTGAGCCATAGCACTGGTAAGCATGAGGGGCAACAAAGTTCTATTAAAACGTCTGCTACAAAATGTGTGCATGGGGGCACACGTTTTGTCTAACTTTACAGTTCCCATCGAATCAGGGTTCTTTGTCGCTCCTTCTACAGAGGGGGCTCTAAAAACATATCTACAGACAACACCTCTACATCCTATAAAGGGAACAGTCAGTCATCCTCTTCAAGAGGTTACTTTAGAGGCGGATTTAGAGGTATTAATGGCAAGGGAAGGGGTAAAGGTTCCACACCCCGCACCTCCCCCAAAACAAACAGTGACTTGCCTCTCCTCCCCGTCTGGCATACAATAACTTCAGACCGATGGGTTCTAGGAATTATCCCATCTGGTTATTGCCTGGAGCTTAACAATCCCCGAAACATTCCTCCACGTTCACACAATGTCACCAGAGCATTTACACCTCTTCAAACAAGAGGTTCACTCGCCTTCAAAAAGGAGCTCTAGAGCCCGTACCATTACAATATCCAGGATCGGGCGTGTGCTCCCTATACTTTCTCATACTTTAAAACGGCGGCTCTCTCGGGCCTATATTAGACTTCAGAGATCTAAATCAATATATTCAATCAGATCAATCAGATCAATCAAGTATACTTTATTCGGTTTTAGAATTAAAACCATAAAAGTTACATAAATCCATAAAGCAGTTAAAACATACAATGAATAACAATAAAAATAAAGAAAAATCCCGTAAAAAACAGAAATATATACATCTGGTACAAAAGACTGATCGGACGGAGAAAGCACACAAAAAGGATTGCCTACCAATGATAGGGGTTTACTAGCTCTCTGTACAAATCCTGGATCGCAATGACGATTTGAAAAAACCTACTATAAAAGATACACATTCTGGTTTCAGCAATTGTAGATAAAAAAGGGCTGGGCGGACCTGGATAATATTCAGCTTCTTTAAAAGAGGTGTTAAAAAATATCTGCGAGGTACTTCATAAAATTTACAAAAAAACATGAAGTGTAGCAAATCCTGAGGAGACACTCCGTCGCAGCCACAGGGTGCTAGCACCTGACCTCTGCAGCTCCCTTTAGGGATGGCAAGCATCAAATGAAAATAGTCTAAACGAAACCTGATCAATAAAAACCGCTCATGAGATGAAAGTGGCCACAAAAGATAGTGCTCAATGGATGGCGATGTTTTGAGCACCATATGTTTGCGGATACTAGTTTTTCCAAGTTCTAAGTCATCTCTACCAAACTTTTTTAAATTAGTGAAAGTTTTCTTTACAAATTCCACATCCTTCAGGGTAATCGAATCAGGCTTTAAAAACAGGTCCGGCCGTCAATCAGATCACTTTCATATGGTCACGCTTCAACAAGTGCTCCCACTCCTACAGCAATGCGGCTTTATGTCCACTTTAGACTTGAACGCATACTTCCATATTCCAATACATCCCGCTCATCGCAAATATCTCAGGTTTTTGGTAGTGGGACAACACTACCAGTTCAAAGTGCTTCCATTCTGGATCACCATTGCTCCCAGAGTATTCACCAAATGCCTGGCCGTGGTCGCTGCTCACCTGTGAAGACCGCATATTTGGGTATTCCCATACTTGGACGACTGGCTCATCAAAGCCCGCTCTTACTCAGTGTCTCCAGCACACTCAAATAACACGGCAAATACTGCACGATCTGGGGTTCACACTAAATGTGTTGAAGTCCCATCTCCAACCCTCCAACAAACAAACATATTTGGGAGCCATTCTCAATTCTCAAAGCTCTAGCCTGTCCCAATGCTACCAGAATCTGCAATATTCAGGCTCTAATCTCACCGTTTCAGCATGACCGGTCACTTCCAGCTCGATAATACATGTAGCTGCTGGCGTCTTGCATCATAATAGTACCCCATGCGAGACTTCGAATGCGTCCTCCGTCAAGAATGCTTAGCACGTCCGTGGAATCAGTCTCAGGGTCAATTGTCAAATCTAGTGTTGGTAGACGGCCCCACTCCTCGCTCTCTGCAGTGGTGGAACCCACAAAACGTATCCCAAAGGGCAGTCCTTCATCGACACAGTTCCACAGACCGTGCTAACAGCAGACGCATTGCTCACTGATTGGGGAGCTCATTTTCAAACTCCCACAGTTCAAGGTTTGTGAGTCAGTATCAAAAGCAACTTCATATAAATCATCTAGAGTTGCTGGCAGTATTTCTAGCTCTCAAAGCCTTCCAGTCTCACCTTGCAGGCAAAGCTGTCCTAGTCCGCACCGACATGATAGCCATGTATTACATACAGAAACGGGGGGACATACACTCTCCAGCTGTCACGCTTTGGACAAGCCATTTGGAGGTGGGCCATACATCGCAACATTTTTCTCCTGGCAGAACCTCTCCCAGGAGTAAACAATAAAATTGCAGACCTTCTCAGTAGGCAGAGACAACAGATTCACGAGTGGGATTTTCACCCTCAAGTTCTCCAGTTCTTTCAATTGTGGGGTTTTCCATAGATAGATCTGTTCGCCACACATCAAAACGCAAAATGCCCAAACGTTGCCTCCAGCTGTCCACACCCATTGTCCAAAGACAATGCACTATGGATGAACTGGTCAGGGATATTTGCCTACGCTTTTCCACCTCTCCCACTCATTCCACTAGTGGTTCGGAAGCTCAGACAAACATCCCTCGCACTGATCCTAGCGGCTCCCACATGGGCCCGTCAACCCTCGTTTACTACCCTGTTGGAGCTCTCAGTAGTTACTAATCAAAACTACATCTCACACCCAGTCTCCTCGCACAGATCCATGGAAACCTAAGACATCCAGATCCCAAAGAACTCAACCTAGCGATCTGGCACCTGAAGTCATTGAGTTTGGTTATCTCAACCTTTCACCAGACTGTAGAACCATCATTATTAAGGCTGGCAGGCATACTACAAGGGCTTGCTATGCTGCTAAATGGAAGCTGTTTGTTATATATTGTATCTGAAGAGACCATTAGTTATAGATTCCTTACCTTGTTAATTACCCCCAGACTGGATCCGGAGAATTTTTTCATCAGCAGTACCTCTACTGGTCGAAAGGTGGCGTCGGTCAGCTTCGTGTTAGTCGTTGGCGTCGCGGGCGCTAGGATGATGTCGCGGCAGCTACTTAGACGCCGCACTCGCGTCAGTTCTTTCTTTTTCCACGCCAGTCAGGGCAGATCCGGGGAGAGCGGTACGTCCAGTCAATTTTTGACTGCATGTTTTGCGACTTTTGTCGACACCGTTTTTGAGTCGATCGACTCCTGGTGCACTGTAGGGATTCCCGATTCGAAGGCTTGCGGGTCCTGCTGAAAACTGATGTTGGTGACTGATCCGCACTGCATGTGCCTGTGGTGCTTGGATCGGGACCACGACCCCAAGTTGTGCTCCGACTGCCGTAGCATGAATCCAAAGTCTTTGCAGGAGTGGTCCTGAAAGCGTCTCGAGGCCCGGCAATCCGCTCCGTTTGAGGTCCCGGTCGCGCGGGAAGTCGAGGGACCCGCAGAGCCACCATCACCACTCGTCTTCGAAGTCTTCGCACTCCTCGGGTAAGTCGAAGCACACGAAGAAGTCAAAGAAGCACCGTCACTCTTCGACTTTTCCCCGGCTGACGCGACGAGGTACGCGGGTGGTGCCACTCCCGTGGCGCCGTGTGCAGGGCCCGAAGGGTCGACTCAGTTTCCTACCTTTTCCGGGACCTGGAGCGAACCCTGCCCAGCTTCGGAGTTTCTACAAAGCGATGCATGCCATCTTTGGGCAGCCTGACTCCACCGGCACGCCTGCGGGCCCCACAGACTCTGCTGGGGGCCCTGGGCCTTCAACTCCAGTGGCTCCGGACCCAGCACCGCAGGGTCTCTTTGGATCCAGGCCTAGACCCGGATCGGCGCTGGTCGACCTTATAACACCTCCACCGGCACCACGTCCGCTACTGACGCCGGTTGTGTCCCCAGCCGGCGTCGACCCCGGCATCCACCTCGACGTAGACACAGAGCTGGACCGACGCTGGATCTGGTGCCGACGGGTACTTTTGTACCCCTGTTTTACCCTGGTTCTCTTAGGCCAGATTGGCAACCAGAGGAGGGGGAGGAGGACTGGGAGGGGTCCGGAGACCCTTTAACTGACCAGACTGTAGAGAGGAGTTGGGATATGTCAGTGGTTTGGATACCTCCCCAGACCGTGGCATGTTTTCTCCTCCTACCGTAGCTACGAAGGAGGGTGCTTCTTACGCAGTGGTGTTGCGCAGGCCGGCCGACGCTCTCAACCTTGAGCTACCTACATTGGCAGTTGGGACTAACCTCCTGACAGAGGTGCTTCAGCCGGCAGCGAGCTCTTCAGAGCCCCTGCTACCGTTCAACCAAGCCCTCACTGATGTCCTTTTGGGCACCTGGTCCAGGCCCAACACTGGGGCTCCAGTGGATAAGATGATTGTCCGACTCCACCGCCCGGCACCGGGTGACCCCATTTTCCTCTCCCAACACCCCACCCCTGAGAGCTTGGTGGTCCATTCCTCCACGTCCAAAGGAAGCACCTTCCCTACTGCACCACCTGATGGGGAATCCAAAAAGCTGGACAATCTTGGCAAGAAGATGTTTTCTTCCTCCAGCTTGGGACGGAGATCCGTGAACACCGCATGTCTGTTTGGCCGTTACACCCACTCCATGTGGGATACGGTGGGCAGATGCTGCCTCCGTCGCAGAGGGGAGAGATGCAGCCAAGTTTATGGTTTGTTGTGGACTATCTAAAGTACCCTGATGGACATGCCCTTTGATGGGCGTCGCCTATTCGGTGACAAGGCAGACCATGCACTAGAGCGCTTCAAGGACTCTCGGGCTACGGCCAAGTCCTTGGGCCTCGCCACCATCCGTCCTGCACAGTCTGCCTTACGCGGGTACGGAAGGAGTGGCCCGCCGCGTTCCACCCAGAGCCACTGGCCGGCACACGTTTCTCAGTCCCTGCGGGGACGTGGGACCCACCATCGTGGATCTAGGGGCCAGCGAGCGGGCCAGTCAACATCCCCCCCCCCCCCCCCTCTTCTGCAGAAGCCTCCAAACCCTCCTAGTACGACTTTTCAGGGCCACCAAGCGCAAGTGGACAGCAGGACTCGCCATCACCTCCCCCACTGGCACATCATCACGTCGGACAGGTGGGTTTTGCAGATAGTCGGAAGGGGCTACTCCCTCCCCTTTGAGACCACCCCTCCATCCATGCCACCTCAGTCCCATCGCATGTCGGAGGATCATCTGGCCCTTCTCCAACAGGAAGTTACGGCACTCTTGGCCAAGGGAGCCATCAAGCGAGTTTCTGCCCGAGAAGTACGTCGTGGTTGCTATTCCCAATACTTTCTGCTGCCCAAAAATGACCAAGGCCTGCGTCCTATCGTGGATCTCAGGAACGTCAATCGCTTCCTCCGGAAGGAGAAGTCCAACATTTTTACGCTAGCTCAGGTCCTGTATGCTCTCGACCCTGGAGACTGGATGGTAGCGTTGGACTTGCAGGACGCTTATTTTCACATCCCGTCCTGCCGGCCCACCAGTGTTACCTGTGGTTCACGGTAGGTCATGAGTGTTTTCAGTTTACCGTGCTCCTCTTTGCCCTTACCAGCGCCCCTCGGGTGTTCACCAAAATTATGGCGGTGGTCGCAGCTCATCTGCTCAAATCAGGGATTTCCGTCATCCCCTATCTCGACGACTAGCTGTGGAAGGCGGGCTCGCCCCAGGCAGTCGTGTCCCACCTCCAGTCTACGGAGGACCTCCTGCATTTACTGGGGTTCACCATCAACGTGCTGAAGTCACACCTGACTTCCTCTCAGAAGCTCCTTTTTATCGGAGCGGTTCTGGACACGAGCAGCGAGTCCGGGATATTCGGGCTAGGATTCCGATTTTTCAGCCTCTATCCCGGGTTTCAGTCAGAATGACCATGAGGCTGCTGGACCTCATGGCCTCCTGCAACCTGCTGGTAGATCGTGCCAGGTGGCATATGCGTGCTCTGCAGTGGGACCAATTGCAGTGGTGGCTAACGAACCGGAATTGGGTCAAAGCCCCAACAAGAATACACAGTGGTGACTAACGCATAACTTCTGGGATGGGGCAGCCACATAAGAAAGGCAGAGATCAGAGACCTTTGGTCTCCGGCGGGGTCTTGGCACTTAAACCTTCTGGAGCTCCGGGTGATCAGTCTTGCACTAAAGGCATTCCCTCCCTCTGTTCGGGGAAGAGTAGTGCAGGTGTTCACGGACAACACCACCGCCATATGGTACTGCAACAAACAGGGCGCGGTGAGGTTGTGGACCCTGTGTCAAGAGGCTCTCCGTCTCTGGACATGGCTTGAACATCCGGGCATATCCCTGGTGGTTCAACACCTGGAAGGTTCTCTGAACGCCATGGCCGATGAATTCAGCCGCAGGTGCATGATGCATCACGAATGGTGTCTCCACTCGGAGGTGGCGCAAGGTCTCTTTCGGCAGTGGGGAGAGCCTTGTTTAGATCTATTCGCCACCAAAGAGAATGAGCAATGTTTGCAATTCTGCGCATTGGAATTTCCAAGGCGGCACTCGTTAGGCGATTCCTTTCGTCACGAGTGGGGTTGTGGTCTTCTATACGCCTTTCCGCCTATGCCACTTATGTCCAGAGTGCTGAAGATCATCAAGCGCGACCAAGCCCTAGTCATTCTTGTGGCTCCGGATTGGGCATGAAGAGTCCGATATCCCGAGCTGCTACACATGGCCATTGTTCCTCCAATCAGACTGCCTCTTCGGGAGGATCTTCTGTCGCAGCAGCAGGGTAAGGTCCTCCACCGGAACCTGCCCACTCTCCACCTCCTTGCGTGGAGATTGACTGGCAGTAGTTGACGGCTTTTGACCTGCCTCCCGAAGTTTGTGATGTTATCTTGGCAGCTAGGCGTCCTTCCACTAAGACGGTATACGCCTGTAGATGGAATACATTTGTGGTATGATGCGCAACAAAGGCTGTGGATCCCCTTTCTGCCCCTCTTTCCGAGGTTCTCTTCCTTCTTTCTTTGGCCCAGCAGGGCTCTGCTGAGGGCACTAAGGACTACCTCTCGGCCATTTCAGCCTTTCTTAGGCTTCCTGGTCAGCCTTCTCTTTTCAAGTCCCCTGTTGTAAATCGCTTTAAGGGCCTTACTCATCTTTTTCCTCCTGTTCCCTTCGTAATGCCTCAGTGGGACTTGAACTTGGTTCTTACTTACCTTATGTGTGCTCCTTTTGAGCCGCTCCATAACTGTCCTCTCAGACTTCTTACTTTAAAGACTGCCTTTCTGGTTGCCATCACCTCTGCTTGCAGGGTGAGTGAGCTCCTAGCTTTCTTCAACACCTCCTTTTCTGGCCGTTCATCCGGACAAGGTCGTCCGAAGAACCAGACCTTCCTTTCTTCCCAAGGTGGTTACTTCTTTCCACATTGGTCGAACCATCTTTTTGCCCACCTTTTTTCCACCTCCGCATCCTTCTAAGAAGGAAGAGAGGCTCCACCGTCTGGATCCAAAATGTGCACTTTCATTTTATTTGGATCGCACAAAACCATTCCGGATGGATGACCAGCTCTTTGTCTGCTACGTGGGTGCCAAAAAAGGTCGGGCCGTGCACAAACTGACCATTTCAAGATCGGTTGTTTTGTGCATCAAAGCTGGCTATTCATTTGCAAAGAAAGAGCCTCCAGTGGGGCTACGCGCCCATTCCACCAGGGTGACTGCAGCTGCTACTGCTTTGGGACGTGGTGTTCCTCTCAATGATATCTGTCAGGCAGCTAAGTGGGCATCTTTGCACACATTTACAAAGCACTACTGCCTGGACCGCCAAGTCCGGAGGGACAGCTTCTTTGGCCGTTCTGTTCTCCAGTACTTTCTGGTGTGAACTTGGTGTGCAGACCCACCTCCAGGGTTGGTATTGCTGGGGCATCTATTCACAAGGTTAGGAATCTATAACAAATTGTCTCTTTCAGATGAACAAGTTACTTGCCTTCGGTGACTATATATCTGTAAGAGACATAGATTAGTTATAGATTCCTTACCGCCACACCCATCCTCCCCGTTCTGCGAACTGCTTTATAGTGTTAAGGACTTCCTTTAAGGGCCCTAGTTTTGTACACCAGTGGTCAGTGTCTTGCATGGCTCTGCGCTTCAGGCATGGAATGTCGTGTATAACAACTGACGGCGGCGCAGTGTCTTAAGTAGCTGCGGTGATGTCATCCCGGCAGCCACGACGCCAACGACGAACGCGGAGCCGACCGGCGCCACCTTTTGATGCGCAGAGGTACAGCTGCTGAAAAAAGTCTCCGGATCCAGTCTGACGCCTGGGGGTAATTTACAAGGTAAGGAATCTATAACTAATAATGTATGTCTCTTAGACATATATCATTACCAAAGGTAAGTAACTTGTTCAATAATAACCATATCAACCTGTTAGATGCTTCCATTCAAAATATAATTTGTTACTTACTACACCTGCTTTGGCTTACACATCCATGCGCTTACATCTCGCTGCAATAGCAGTATACCTTCAAAATAGACAGCATCTGTCCCTTTTCAGAATACCTGTTATCAAGGCTTTTGTGGAAAGACTTAAAAGGGGAGAGGAGTTGACCTAATGGTTAGGGCGGTCGACTTCAAATCTGGGGAACCGGGATCGATTCACGGCAAGGACTTGCAACATCCTGTGATTCTGGGCAAATCACTTAATCTCCCCGTGCCTAACAAAAATGAATGTGTCCTCATGTAACGCAACTGGTGCTCGTGTAAAGCACTCTGATACCCGGTACCCTCGGGTCCAATTCGCGCTAAATAAAACTGTTTAAAAAAAAAAAAAATATATATATATATATATATATATATATATATATATATATATATATATATATATATATATATATATTCACTGAAAAAACCATAGGTTTCACACATGTTATAGCTAGCGGAAATTTTACTGATAAAAAACCAGTGAAATTCCCCCGTTATAGTTAGTGCAGGCAACTATAACTCACGCGACCGCAATCTTCTGCTGATGCTAATACTGTATTTAGACACTTATTTGCCCATGTCTTCTTCCATACATTTTTAGCTATACATATATTTCAAATATTTTTTTTTCATAAAGACACATATGTCATCAGCAGAAGATTGCGGTCGCGTGAGTTATAGTTGCATGCACTAACTATAACGGGGGAATTTCACTGGTTTTTTATCAGTAAAATTTCCGCTAGCTATAACATGTGTGAAACCTATGGTTTTTTCAGTGAATTTGCAAGGTTTTTTAAATGCTAATTCCTAACTATAACGTGTGTGAAACCTATGGTTTTTTCAGTGAATTTGTACGGTTTTTTAAATGCTAAGTTACTTTACGCCATTCGTGGCGTGCGCGCCCACTTAACGCAGTTCGTTCCGTGCGCGCACAGTAAGCACGCGGTGCGCTTCGCGCACCGCGCGCCCACTTTACACAGGATGGGCCATGTACGCACGATGCGCTTCGCGCACCGTGCGCACATGGAGGACATATGATGCACTTCGTTTTGAAAGGTAATATTTTAATTTTTCGTAATTTTTATAAGCCATGCACAAATGGTGCCCTTCGGGCACCATTTGCACACGGGGTGGAGAGAGTGTTGTTAATTTTTTCTTTTATTATTTTTGTTCAAAATATTGTGGTTTTTCTGACCATAAATAAGCCCAGCACATTTGGTGGCCGACGGCCACCAAAAGCACAGGGGGTGGGGTAAGTGTGGATAGTGTTTTTTTAAAATATTTTTTACCGTACGCGTACGGTAAGCGTAATCGGCGAAATTAGCGAAAAAATATAAATTGCATTCTTGGCCTTGGGGGGTCTTTGGGGACTCCCTCAACATGGCTATGTGTGTGGGAGCTGTCTAAACAGCCCCTTTACATGTTTATTGGTTTTATTTAACAGCCTAGCTCTCAGTGCGAGAGAGAAAATGGCGGCCGCCGCTTCCTGGTTTCGGCTGTTTCGAATGTTTACTAAGATCTAAGAGCCAATCAGAATCGCGCTCGCGCACGCCACCGTACGCGTACGGTAAGCTTACGGTAAGCGTACCGTAAGCTGGCTCAGATATATATATTGATTTAAAGGCTATTTTCTCAGAATCTACTGAACAGATTTACACCAAACCTACAAAAGGCACTTCCTTGACCTGAGGACTACCTCTCTGCCAAATTTCTAGTAATTCTGTTCAGCCGTTCGGGCTGTAGCCCTGTCTAAAGGTCCTATGGAAAAATGCATGGGAAAAACGCGTTTTGGGACCCCCCTTTTATCTCAGCCCCCGCTTGACGAATCCCCCCGAGACTTTCAGGGTAGGAGCGGAGCGTAGCGCCCCACCTATTTTGAGAAATTTGCGAGGATTTGTCGACCGGCGCCAAAGTTATTCAAAATAGAATGTTGCGGATTTCCTATGGAAAAGGGGTCCTAACTATAACTACCTACTGGCGAGATATATATATATATATATATATATATATCGCCAGTAGGTAGTTCTAGTTAGGACCCCTTTTCCATAGGAAATCCGCAACATTCTATTTTGAATAACTTTGGCGCCGGTCGAATATATATATATATATATATATATATATATATATATACACACACACCACTAAGACCTCCACCTGCTCCAATGTGGAATCTTGACATTGTCCTTACCAGACTAATGGGTCCACCCTTCAAGCCATTGCATAAATGTGAACTGCAATTTCTCACTTGGAAAGTTGCTTTCCTATTGCTATTACATCACTGAGGAGAGTGAGTGAGCTTCATGCCCTAACCATAGCGGAACCATTTTTCCAACTCCACAAAGTGGTTCTTCGCACTCACCTAAAGTTCCTACCTAAAGTGGTATCTGCCGTTCACATCAATCAATCTGTTGAGTTGCCTGTGATCTTTCCTCAACCAGATTCAGTGGCAGAACGGGCTGTACATCTAGGTGTTAGACAAGCCTTACTGTATTACATAGAGAGAACAAAACCATTTTGTCAAACTAAACAACTCTTTGTTACTTTTGCTCCACCCCACAAAGGCAATCCTATTTCTAAATCGGGTATTGCTCGGTGGATTGTTAAATGTATCCAAATATGCTATGCAGAAGCAAAGCGCATTCCACCCGCAGGCTAGGAGCTAATGTGGCTTTCTAAGGAAACATCCCCACAGCTGACATCTGTAAAGCTGCAACATGGTCTACACTGCACAAATTCACCAAGCACTATTGTGTAGATGTGTTAGCAAGACAACAAGCTAATGAAGGCCAGGCAGTACTTAAAAAAACTTTTTCAGACAACTGCAACAGCTACAGGTTAGCCACCGCTTAAGGAGAATACTGCTGTATAGTCTGTGCAAAGCATGTGATCTACAGCTCACATGCCTTGAACGGATAATGTTACTTACCCAGTAAGCATCTGTTCCTGGCATGTAGAGCTGTAGATTCACATGCGCTCACCCACCTCCCCGGGTACCCATACCTGTTGCAGTTCTTCTTACTTACATACATACACATGGACATCTCTATTCTACCTTTCTCACCCTTTGCGGGAAAACAATCTAACAGTGGAGTCGATGCCCATGCGCACTATCACCGAAAGGAGGAGTCACATACCCCGTGACTGGAAAGACGACTTCAAAGAAAAACAACTTGCAAACATCGGTACCTAACACTAGATGGCAGGACTATGCAAAGCATGTGAATCTACAGCTCTACACTTACCCAGATGCTTACTGGGTAAGTAACATTATCCTTCCACCTCATTTTCATTTACTAAAAGAGCCTAATCCTTTTATGAGAATAAGCTTTTCACCTCTTCAATGATGATAGAAAATGCAGGTCTATTGAGCCGAGTGTCTAAGGAATGAAATGTTTCTGTAGTACTGTGTTCTACAAATGTCAGTGAGTTGTGATGGGAAGTATCTAGGAGTCTTTGTCTTGGAAACATGAATGCAGTACATAAAAAATGGCTGAATGGCGCTAATGTCTGCTAATTGGCCATATTCTACTCAGTCTGTGCTTTCTTAATTTTAAAAGGCAATACTACCCATCTTTCTTTTTTTAAGGCTGTTTTAACTTAATTGTAATATGTTAAAGGAAGAAAACGCTACCTACTCTAGGCATGTTTTCCTATTTTGTCTCTGATATGTTAACTTGTGTTATACTTCCTTTTTTAATGGAACTGTTCTCACTAGTTGCTTTGTATTTTGTTGTGACAGTCAACTTTTGCAGATTGTATCCTTAACATTCATTTGTCTCCCCTTTGCAGGTGATAAAACTGGAGTAAGACCAGAGTAAGTTGTTAGTATGTTCCATTTTTCTCAACATAGTATTTTTCTATAGAGGTAATTTGTAATTTCTGGTTTGTAATTACAGGGAAATCGTATGCTCTGGGGCAGAGGTCTCCAACCTTTTGTGTAGTGAGAGCCACTTCTGGTCAGTGACAATAGTAGTGAGCTACTAAACCCCAAGCAACTCGCTCATTTTTCCGAGAGACCCCCCCCACGCCCAGTTTAATTGACTTTAAGCCTAATTTCTTCAGAGCCCATACTGTGGTTTGGACAAAATACTTAAGAGCTCCCTAGAAACACTGAAAGGAATGACTTTGAATTTGTGTTGTCAAGACGCTTCAAAACCTTTCAATTAATAGCTTCAAAATCCATTACACAGAGACAGTCGTGAAATGTTACAGATAAGACAGAGGACAAGAAGGTATGAGTCACAGGTCATCCATACTAGTAGGGAGGATAGTTTAAGAGTGCTTGGTCAGGAGAGGCAGAATTGGAAACATAGATTTTAAACCAGGCTAACACCATGGTTGGGGGATTCTAAAAATAATTGATTTCTACCCAAATGAACCTATTTTGCAACAACTGGGGTAAATCACAACGGTCCAGCCAGCCTATACCTTGCTGTTTTCATGCAGCTCTTGGATAAGTTACTTGCTCACTGTTCTACATTAGGATTTTAACTCCTAAAGAGCTAGCAACAATATGGTCTATCTGACCAAAGTAGTAACCCGCTGACCTATTTACATTACGTTATATAAGCAGGCATATTAACCCTCTGTGCTACCTTATGGTGATTAATAACTTCCTTTGCAAGTTTACAGATTATTACACAATCTCTCTCTTTCCAAGAAGTACATTCATTGCCCAGTTTGACTTTTTTATTGTTGGCTGAAATTTGCTGGAGGCCAGGAACATAGCAGCAGGTGCTTTACTAAAATATTGGTGCCCCCACATGAAGTCGGCACCCAGTGGCACATAGAGCCGGCCCTTGCGGTAGGAGCACTGTACATGCAAGGACTTTTAATTTGAACGTCAGCTGCCACTGTGCTTTATTACTGTTAAGGCAGATGTAAAGCACGGTGGCAGTCAATGGTAAAATCAAAGGTCCGTGCATGCTCGGAGTCTGAACAGCTTTCACAGTCATGCAAAGGCAAATGTATAGCACGGTGTAGTAATCAATGAAAGGCTTTCACTGATTGCTACCCCGCTCTATATATTTGCCTTTGCATGAATTTGAAGCTGTTCACTGCAGGCAAGCACTGGCTGCCACATTGGCTGCCTCTGTGGCAACGTTCTGTGCCTGCAAGGACCTTTAATGTTAATTTCGGCTGCCACCGCGCTTTAGTCCTGCTTAATGCAGATGTAAAGCACGGTGGCCACCGATGTTAAAATCAAAGGTACTTGCATGGACTTTCACAGACTAATCCGCTTTCACTGACTACTACGCGAAGGCAAATGAAAGCGTCGTAAAGTCAGTGAAAGCGGATTAGTGCAGGCAAGAACCTTGCATTTTACCATCGGCTGCCACCGCAGCATCGGCCCAGTGCCTGAATGGACTTTAATTTTAAGGTTGCCTGCCACTGCGCTTTAATACCGAAGGCAGATCTAAAGCTCTGTGGCAGACAATGTTAAAATGAAAGGGCCTTGCCGACTCTGCTACTGCTCGGCCAGGGGCCCACTTACCTCACAGCAGCAGCTGCTCCGGGAGGCCCAAATGGAAAGTAAATAAGTAACGTGGTGCTAGCCTGGAAAAGATAGGTGGCGCGTGGCGATGGAATAAGTCGCGTACTTCAGCCCGCCCCGCCCCGCCTCAGCTAAGCTCACGTTAGCCAATCAGAGCTGCTGGTATGAGTGAGGGCGGGCAATGGCTGAAAGCTGTGAAAAACAATGAAGGGAAACCAAATAAAATGCTGAAATGACCTCGCAATATCGATAGCAGCGCAAGCTACTCTGAGGGTCGGCGAGCTACCGGTAGCTCGCGATCGACTGGTTGGAGACCCCTGCTCTGGGGCAACTGAATTTTTGTTTGTGTAGCTGGGGATAGAGCAACCCACAAAATAGTGGATGCAGATTGGGGCTTGTAATACAGTAGGTATTAACTGTCTGTGAGACGTAGCTTTTACAATTGTGGTGTGAAGTGAAAACCTGATTGAATCGCGATTCTGAAGTAAGGATGGCCTTTAAAGTAAACGGTTTCCATGGATTCTCTGCATTATGTTTCAAAAGATTCATTGCTTTCCACTGTATCAGTCATTCAGCATAAAGAAGACCACTTTGCCTTCTCTTTGTGAGCAAAGGGATCATGTTCATCCGTGTGCTAAAACATCTAAATCCTCTAATGTACCTTTAAAAACATTCTGTTTTGAGTCACATTTTGCCAACTTTGCTATCCAAGTTATTCTGTTGGTTATATATGGCTACAATTGGTGCGTGTGAGGAATTGGATAGTTTTACTCTACATATTTGGTTTAGCATATTTCAGTGGATTTCTGCACTTATTTGTCTTTGTAAAAAAAATTCAAGTCTCCCGTTTTAATGTTCCTTTATCTGTGATGGCCTGTAAACCCATGACTTAAGCTGGCAAGGAGGAATGTCCTTTGTGAATTTCAGTGACTTTACCAATACCGATTAACTGTTTCTGTCCCTCTGAAGAGACAGTCTGTTTGCCGTAGGGTCTTAGTATTTCTTAGAATCAACATTTTATGTACATGGACGTCTCATACTTAAACATGAATTACTAACCGGGTCTTCCTGGTTTTCTTTGCCTTTGTTACAGCACTCACATGAATACTGTTCTTAATGTGGATAAGCATACTCTGAATCCACAATATTAGTATGTCCCTCATCTTATTTAATCGCACAGAGTATGTCAGGTTTTACGAAGGATTCTTTGTCTCTTTGTGACCATAATTCCAGCACACTCAATAAGCCACTTCTTTTACATGATGGGTAGTCAGTGGCCTGTTCTTCTGTGTGTGTGATCAGCAAAACAAACACTTGCACAGCGCCTCATGGTTTCTGCAATCTCTTGTAATGGACATTGTTTCCAGAGATGTTTTTCAGTTGGCCTGTCCATATGCTTATAGCTGACTTTGACTGACTAGGCATATTGTACTTGAAAGTATTTTGGTGTCATAAGTATGATAATCCCTTTAAGCCTCCTCTCTGGTCTCTATGCTGTTGTAATTGCATGTGAACCTAGTGGATATTGAGCAAGGAACTCACAGTACTTACTTTGTGCTCCCTTGCTACAAATATCTTACCCATAGGTGTACTCTGTAATTTGGTGTAAGTACAGAGAAAGAAATTGTCTGGAACAATCCTAATGGCATGTTGAGGCCTTTTCCCTGGATACACTAAACCTGCACCCTGCATTCCAATAAATCTTAATGTGAGCTGTGTATAGGTGCTCACCTTATCCCCTGTAAAAGGAGGGCGTAGGTATTGAGATATTGGGGAGCACTGAGATTTAACATATTTGAGGTGGCTCCCATGGAAATTTTCTGGGCTCTGACAGTGAGTTGAGATGCAAGGACGGGCAGTGCATATCTGAAAGCATGCATTTGGATATAGTTGCTTATTGATGGTATTAAAGTCTTAAGTCCATGAAACCTGTTGTGCCATGCTTCAGAAAAATGTGTTATATTATCCATAGTTTCACAACATGTTTTCAATTTATCCAGTTTTAAGATTCCGTGGTATTATAGAGTAACGGAATATACTGTTACATGCACCATAAAGTAGTATTTAGGTCTGGGTGTAAACTGCTTAGGGAATCACAGGGCAAGAAGGTGTTACTGTTCTTCAGTTATGACAAAGATCTTATGCCATGATCTCCTGTCCCACCTTACCATTGGACCCAAAATTGAGTGCCAATTACACCGCTTAGCACTTGGCATTTAATATACTTAAAGCCTTCTGAGGCTTACTCATGGAGACAGTGTTGGATAGAGACTCAGAACACAGTAACAGTCCATCCAGTTCTTTACACAAAAACTGAAAAACGAGCGATTTAACATATTGAAAGCTTTTCACCATAAATAGCAGAGGGTTTCTTTCAATAACTAACTAATCGCTCCTGTTTATGGACTTTTACAAAAATGTTATGATCTTAATTTTATTAGAAACTACCTCCCAAATAGTTGTTTTAGTATGTCCCACTTAGTAAAGCTCTTTACAAAATGCATTTTGTAACCAGTGCTGCCTCTGAGCAACACTGTCCTGTTTTTTTCAGCCTTTTTCCCAGGTTTTATGGGCTTCTCCTACAGACCCTGCATGGCGAAGTGCGCACGTGATTAGCGGCAGGCAAAAGAGCAGGCAGTTGCATCTGACAGCAGGGACTTTTCCTGACGACGACATGCCGGAGAGCAAATTTATACACTTGTAACTGCCTGTTCCTCAGCTCAGCACAGCTTTCTCAAGACTCTTGTCACTTCCTCCGATTTCGTTCTTTCCACCCAGACAAAATGAGAGCAAACACAGCACATGACTCTCCTACAGAGGGAAATTTGTGGCCACAAAATGAGGGAATAAAGATGTTTCTCTCATAGGGGAATTTCCATTTCTATTCGTACGCACATAAATAGTCTTGTCCATGTGCAGGGGCCCTGAAGCACTTTTTCACAATATATATTCTTAAGTGTAGATGTTTGCCTTTTTTCAAGAAGGCCTGCACAATCACTTAAAGAAAATATTATGCAGCCTATAGGACTAGGCTACAATGGCCCAATTCTCCATCTTGTACTTTGCCAAGAGAATTATCTATATGTATATTTTTTGAAGGTTTATTATGACAGCATAAATATCTTTCACAAACCTTCTTTTGATAGAGCATAGAAATGGAGAGCAGGTCAGTGTAGCCCCATAGGCTGTCATTTTATGGGTTACAAATAGATACTGGGCCTTTAAGAACCCAGGGACTACCAGTATCCCATCATGCTGAGCAGGTGGCAGTTGCTTCAGTTAGTTTTTTTTTTTTTTTTGGCTCCTGCTGATAGGACCCTGGAGCATTGAGCTGGGCACATTTTGCCTTTTTTCTTCAAAATTCTCATTTGAAGTTTGGTGGTAACCACTTGTTTCGGACTACTGAAAATGATGCGGAACTTTCTCCCTCTCCTCTCAGTTCCTCATAGGAAAACAGCGATCCAAGCCTTGATAACATCTAGGCAGGACTACGCCAACTTTCTGTATCTTGTCCTCCCTGATTTACCTACTAGGCCGTTTGCGGGTGGTACAGAACGCGGCAGCAAGGGCCGTCCTGCTGGTTGACCTTAGAACTCATATGACGCCTCTTTTGATGTCCCTGCACTGGCTCCCGGTGTAAAAAAGGGTGATTTTTTTTTTAAGGCCCTGGTACTAGTCTTCAAAGCCTTTCACAATGTCGGAGCCCCCTACATTAGGAGCAGAATCCAGCCCTATGCCCCGATCAGAACCCTGCGATCCTCAACTCCGAGGCTGTCGGTTGTGCCAAACTTCGCACTCTCTTGGTTGGGCAGACACTCGCTCCAGGTGACCGCTGCTAGGCTTTGGAATAGCCTGCCGCCTCTCCTGAGACAGGAACAAGTTCTCCTCAGCTTTAGGAGAAAGCTAAAAACTTGGCTGTTTCAGCAAGAGTAGAGGCACCCGCAGCCGCTTCCAACTGTTCTGTCAATAGGGTTAAGCCAGCGCCGGGACACTCTCAGGAGTAGCCGTGCGCTTTACAAATACGTTACAACATAACATTTCATTTAATGTCTTTGGTCTTTCCCTGGTTTTTTCTGTGTTTCTCTCACACAAATTAGAGGTTTTTTTGACAGAAAAATGCCATCTCTTTGCCTAATGCCCAGCCTGTGTCAGAAAAAAGGCCAATACAGACCCTTATGAGATGTGTATTGTTTTCTTTCCAGAAAATCATGATCCCGAGTCTTGCCATCACTGCAGGAACTTTTCAAGATGCACCCTGAAAGATTGGGAAATATTTGCCTTCATGGTACCGAGGAGCAAAGAGGACAACAGACTCGGTCTATAGGTGGGACCTCAGGGTGAGGAGAGGGTATATCCTCTACCAGGGCTCTGACATCTGTCTCTAGAGGACGTGCCAAGAAAGAAACTGCACAAAAACCGCATCGGTCCCGGTCGATGCAGAGAGGTTTGACGTTGAGGAGAGGTATGGCACTTGCCTGTTCGCTGTCTGTGATTTGACGTTGAGGAAGCGCCACAGGTCTGCATCAAGGCAAGGGGTGTTGACGTCTATAACACTATCTATGCGCAGGCCTGGTTCGACATCAAAGAGCCCATCAACTAAGAGGCCACCACGATGCTCACTGGCGAGATCCTGATTGACATCGAGGTGCCGCCTATGATCGACATCGAGGTGCTGATGTCGATCACTGTTGACAAGCAGGTCAAGACCGTTCAATGTCAAGAACCCTCTTGACATCCTCAAAACTACAGTAGGCAAGAAGGAAAAGGAGACGTATATATTCCTCTGCGGATTTGGAGTATTCAGTAACATACTCCCTTTCAAGGTATGCACCATGTTCTCTGCTAGCACCATCTCCACCACCACCGGCACCAGTTGCACCCACACCGATGCCTAGATCTGTCTAAATTACACCATCATTCTATGCGCCACAGTCACAGCTCAAGGCGCTCATCTCCATCATCCAGACGCTCCCTGTCATCGTCCCCTTTAAGACCGTCTCGGCTCAAACACTACAGAGACATCATCCACTGCTACAGGAAGATTCTTTCCAGTGGATGATATCATTACTTTTCAAGAAGTCTTGATGGAGCTACAAAACGTAATATTGCAGTGTCGATGCCAACACCAATTAGATTGATAGTCTTTGAAACCCTTCAAGACCTTTGCTGGTGTTAGTGCCAGGACTATTCGAACCGGCTAACGACCTCTTCTTGACACCAGCCTCTTTCAAGCCAGCTGCACCCAGGCTTCAGAATAAATCCGCCCTCCGGAGCAGGATCCTGCCTTTCGCCACAGTGACCCAGCAGCAGACCGAGTCATTGTTGTAGCAGCAAAGAAACACCATACCACTACTCCCACTTCAACAGTTTCTCCTGATAAAGAGAGTTGGAGGTTGGGCTCCGTGGGTCGGCAGTTGTGCATTACGGCAGCAACCACAAGTAAAGCGGTGAGTACAACTGCCCCCTTTGGCTGGTATGACAGAGCTCTGTGGGAATCCATGTAGCAGTTTGTTGAACATACGGAAATCCTCAATAAAGGATTACTGGTTTCCAATCAAATCTTTAGTGCTGCAGCAGATTCTTCCCTACTAGTGGCACCGAGTACTACCGTGGCGTCGCTCTCTGAAGGCACTCTTGGCAAGAATGAAAGCGGAAATGGAGACTGAAAACAGTTTACTTAGAGAAACCCAGAGAGCAAAGAAAATCTTTCAGTCCCTACCAATGCTGTTACTATTCACAGAAGGTCAAACCCCTCAGTGGGGTCGCCAATAAAGTGGTGGACAGCAACACACCAACCCACCATACCAAAGAAAGCAGACCATGTGTAGATCCACCAGCAACCTGCTCAAGGAGGCAAGCACTCATCCGGGTCAAAACCTTGAATTATTACTTCCCCATCATCTGTTACCTACTCCGGTGGGGGGATGCATATCTTGTTATCTGGCAGAGTGGCAAAACATAACAAAAGACACCAGGTTCTGAATATTGTAAAAAATTGATGTCTCTGGTTCACAAGCAACCACCATACATCCCTCCAAAACCGTCCAGATCCAACTCCCGCTTTGACGGTCGGAGGTCAATATCCTCTTACAAAAGCAAGCGGAGGAACCAGTTTCACACCAGCAAGGGATAGGCATTCATTCCAGGTACTTTCTGGTGAGGAAGAAAGACCAGAACGAATTCACACCCATAATCTACCTCAAAACAGCCAACAAGTGGATTTGGCGAGAGAAGCTCAGGATGCGGTCAATACACCAAATCTTTCTCCAATTACACCAGGGGGAGTGGCTTTGCTCCATTGACCTTCAAGACGCATAATTTCATTTTCCAATCGCCAGAAAATATTGAAAGTTCTTGAGGTTCATGGGGGGGGGGTGGGGGGACAGACCACTATCCGTACCAAGTACTTCCATTTGGTCTCAAGTCAGCACCCAGGATAATCTCCAAGTGGTGGCAGTTGTGTCTGCCCATCTCAGGAAGCACAAAATATTAGTCTACCCATACCTAGACAATTGGATAATCAAGGCGTCAATATCTCAAGAAGCTTAGCTTCACTACAACTGGACTTGCAGTCTCCCTTCAAAGGTCAGGCCTTCATGTCAACCTCACAAAGTTAACATCTGTACTGGTTCAAACCTTACATTATCTGGGATCCTCTATCGACACTATACAGGCAAGAGTTTGTCTTTCGGCGCTGAGACACTTATCGATCCCTCTGAAGTGTCACTCTCTCATGACAGCTTCTCGTCCAACGGTGAGAACTTGTGAGAAAGTGGCTCTGTATATACTGTTCCTTAATAGGTACAGGGTGTACAGAGTCCACAGTCCCCAAGGGTTTGGCAGAGGCTAAAGTTAGATATAACCTTACTCTCTAAAGTGGTAGCTTGGTCGAGCAGTAAGGCAACATCAGAGGACAGTGTAAAGCATTTGTTGTACACACTCAGTCAGCAAATAGTCCCACACACTCAATAACTGAACTCTAGGCCAATGATTTATATATAAAAAATATATGCTTGTTTTATTTTAGAACCAACAATAGGTATTAAAATATACTTTCTCTGAATGAGATGCTTTATATAAATGCTTTTGCAATATGCAATTGACTTTTGTAAACAGTTACAAGTGGTTGCAATAGGCAACATTATTTTAAACACAATAATGCATTGAATTCAATGGAAGTTTCAAGTTATTTGCAACATATTACTTTTAGGATTACTTTTGGAATTCCAGGTCTGGATCCTAGATTCAGTCCTGGGTCAGTACTTAGAATCAAGTGATGAAAGTCGACTTAATTGCTGCGATGATTTTTAAACCATATTTAGATATTTTAAAAGTTGACACTTAAAAAATATTTCAGAGAAAACAGTCAATGATTCCCTATGGAAGAAAATTCAAGTTGCAGGTACAATATGTTCTTGTTACTTTTGTAATCCAGTACTGGGTACCTAGACTCAGTACTGGGACCTTTATCCAAAACAGGTAAGTAATTACATTTTCAGATATTATACGATTTTTAAGGAATATTTAAAGATTGCAGAAATTGTCACTTTGAAGAAATTTCACAGAAAAACAGTCAATGGTTTCCTATGGAAGAGAATTGGGTTACTGGTAAGTACAGTTGTAGGTATTTTTCAGAGTCCGTGCTGGGCACCAAGATCCAGCACTGGGAGCTCACCTAAGAGCAGGTGAGTATTTTCGTTACGCGGCTGATTTTTGGTGAATGTTTTAAGATTTGAAAAGTCCACACTTAGAAGAAATTTCAGGAAAAAGCCAGTCAATGTTACCCTGTGAAGAAAATAGTTATCGGTTTAATGGTAAGTACTCGACTGGCGAGAGCCTGGGGATGTGCTTCACCTCGCCTCCCCCCACCTGAGGGGTGGGGTTGGCAGGCTGGCACATCCCCTGTCCTTATTTGGGGTTTCCGGCCAAGCTTCCCGCCAGAGTGGGGGTGTTGCAGTGGCCTGGGGAAGCTCACAGAGGCGGCATGCTTTTGAAGCTTCCCCCTGCCCATCCTGGGGGAGGACATTTAGCACCTCGCCCAGGGTGCATTGTTGCAGACCCAGGAGAGCAGGGGCTCTCCTACCCAGGGGTCCAGCAACATGTCTGCTGTGTGGCAGCCTAGGCAGCCTCAGAACAGACGTGGATTGTAGGTTAGGTTTTAGGAGGCATCTCTAAGATGCCCTCTGGGGTGCTTGGTACATTAAATCCCACACTGGCATCAGTGTGGGTTTAATGTGCTGAGAAGTTTGATATCAAACTTCTCAGTCTTCAGTGCTGCCTTTATGGTGCTGTTGAGTTCGTGTTTGACGAGCTCTCAGCACCATGTACTCTTAAAGGGCAGCACTGCACTTACAATGCCCAGGAATGGACCTGGGTACTGTAGGGGCACAGGGCTCATGCGCCCACACCATTGGCATAGGGCACCCAGCTAGAGGGGTGGCTGATGTAGGCCATGGCAGTGTAGGTGATGGGCATGGCACACAGGGATGTGTGCCATGTCGACTTTGTTTTGTCTTGCACCCAGACACCCAGCCTGCAAGAGCAGTGTGTGTGTGTAAGGGTACAGGGACTCTAAGGGTGGCACAAGGAGTGCTGCAGCCCTTAGAGGCCTTCCCTGGTCACAAGGCCCTGGGTACCTAGGGTACCATTTACCAGGGCCAGGGTTTGCCAATTTGGGTTTTGTGTTTTTAGGGAGGGAACATAGGCCCTGGGCACCTGATTGGCAGGAGTCCAGGGCACACTCAGTCAAAGTACATTCAGCAAAAAGTGGGGGCATACCATGCAAGAAACATGGCACTTTCTCACAGAACTGTCTTCTCTCTTTGGCTCGATGACCTCCTGCATTTCTTACACCGAATGCCCGTCTCCACATACGACCTGTGCAATAATGTCTACAGGAACAGTGGAATCAACGGACAGGCAAATGGGAAGACTGGATAGACCTATCTGCCCCTGAAATGGTGGTGCTCTCCAACAAACCTGCTTCAGGAGATGCCTTTTTATCAGG
Organism: Triturus cristatus; assembly: GCF_964204655.1. Taxonomy (NCBI): domain Eukaryota; kingdom Metazoa; phylum Chordata; class Amphibia; order Caudata; family Salamandridae; genus Triturus; species Triturus cristatus. The sequence continues at coordinate 320,461,246 of NC_140591.1, forward strand.
AGATTCCTCCTCAAACAATAGTAACTGATGCCTCACTGCTGGAATGGGCAGCCCATATGCATCTCCTCCAGATCCAGTGCAAGTGATCTGAGAGAGAGAGAGACAACATACCATATCAATCTCCTGGAGCTACGCGCAGTCCATCTGGCACGGAAGACTTCATCAGTCGTTCAGATCCACTCCCTGCTTGTTTAGACGGACAGTGCAACCACCATGTACCTTCAACAAGCAGGGAGGGATGATATCCAGGCCACTCTCTCACGAGCAGCAAACAATCTGGAAATGGCTCATAGCCAAGGGATCTAACACTGTAACTCACCTTCCAGGTGTGCATATGCGCAGTCAGACTTTCTCCGCAGACTTCTACAAGGAAACCACGAGTGGGTCTTGCACAACGACAATGTACACAATGACTTTCAACTGTGGGGCACTCCATCCATCGACTTGTTTGCCACTGTAGAAAAAAAATGAGGAAGCTTTACCTCGAGGTACTTCCAGCCAGGGACACTGGGGAATGCCCTATGGTTCAACTGGTCCTGCAGATTTCTTTGCTTTTCCACTAATTCCCATGATTCCATCAGTCCTCATCAAGCTTTCCCACTTGAGGAGCCAAGATGGTCCTAATATCTCCGGAGAGAACACGTCAATTGGTGGTTCACAGACCTCTCAGTAGTCCGTCTGCCAACAGCTGAAGATGCCATGCAAGCCAGACCTGCTATCGAAGTTCAGAGGCCAGATGGTACACCCCAATCTCCCCTCTTTGAATTTGGCGGCATTGCTCCTGAGCTAGTGCAATATGGACACTTGAATCTACCGCAGGACTGTATGGATGTCCTCAGAGAGGCCATCCTCCCGTTCTGCATATGCCTTAAATTGAAAGAGATTTTGCGTTTGGCGTTCGTCTAAGAACGTGAATCTTACATCTTGCCAGGAAGATGTCATTCACCCATACTTAATCCATCTGGAAAAACCTGGCAGCCCTTCCTACAGAAAATGTCCTTCACAAACCTTTTTTCAAAATCAAGGATGTTCTAGAAGGGTTGAATGTTTTGCAGCGTGAATCTTTTCTGGATTCATTATGCTGTGCATTATTCCGCCATCTAGTGGTTGGGTCCGGAATTGTAGTATTTTTCCTTATTTTTCAAAATATTTTTTTTGTTGCTGTTGGTGGGTGTCGGCGCCGTAGTACCGTTTGGTGTCTGTGAAGTCGACGGACTTCCTACGGAAGTCCCACCTTTGGTAGCCATCTTCAGATTCTTTTTTCCGCTGTTTGGTGTGGATCGATACGGAAACGCACCCGAGTTGGAGACAAGAATCGTGGCAAAACAAAGAAATATCATCAGGAAACTGAACACCAAGGCCTTTACATAGTCACCGGTAACTCGACAGCAACCACAGTTCGACAAAGACAGGATAATCTACAACTTCGTCGACCGGAGAATGCGCATGCAGGGGGCTCCCTGGGCACGGTAATGGACAAGACGCCATTCAAGTTCTGCAAAAACTGCCACCAAAAATACGCACAGAAGGATCAGCACCCAGTCTGTAACCTGTGCCTGCCTCTGGATCATCAAAGCGACGACTAACGCCTGCCCAGTCTTCACCCCGAAGATGTTGAGGGCAAGGGAAAGACAGTGACGCACAAACTACAATATGCAAGGCCAAGGGCCACCACCATCACTGCAAGACTGGAGTCTCTCCAGCGAGGAAGAAGACAATGTCGCCGAAGGACCAGAAGGCGACGGTGACACCGAAGTTTTGGTCGTAGAAGTCGCGAAGAAGACTTCGAAGGAGGTAAGAGTAGTCTACCTCGAAACAACCAGAAGAGTCTCGAAAATCAGACTAGACCACAAAAGGGATCCTCGGCGCCGACGCATTCGGCGACTGGAGGTGCATCCAGGCTAAAGCAGATTGTAGGATCCTTCGATAAGGACTCCGGAGCGGCAAAGGTCCTCGAGAAATCCAAGACGTCGAAAGACAGTCTGGAAAAGGATGCCTCGGCGTCAAAGAAAGAGGCCGAAGCAAACATCGACAACCGCCTCTGCGTCGTCAGTCGAAAAGCGGACAATCTCTGTGCCAAAACACATGAGGCGCAGATTAAAAAGAAATGGCGAAAAAGACTTTGACGAAAGCTTGAAGCAATACAAGATGCTGCCGAAATCAACAGAACCCGTAACCCAAAGGGTTGTCGAAGATCCAAGAACACCCGAAATAATGGGCGACGAAGAGGAAAGTTCCTACTTCTTCGGGGAAGACGCCGATCAAGACGAACATGCATACGCAGAATCGTCAAACTCGGAGACTCAAGAGCTCCAATGGCAAGACCTTGACGCAGAGTCGCCTGAAGAGTCTGTAGAGTCGTATCCTTCGAGACCATCACCCCCTGATGACATTGGCATGTATAATCCGGTAATAAAAAAGGCTGCAGAGACTTATGGGGTCCAGCTAGAGGACGAAAAACCTCAATCCTGTTTTTTTATTGGAAATACTAATGCCTACACAATCTATGAAACAAATCCTACCAATGCTGCCTAGTGTCTTAGACCAGGAAAAAGAGGCATTCAAGGAGCCTGCTGTTTGCAAAGCCATAACACCAAGAGCTGAGAAAAAATATAAACATTTCTCAAAGTACCCTTTATACATCAGGGGATCAGTGCCAGCGGACTCTATCATTGCCTCAACAGCAAGAAAAACAGCCATTGTACCCACCACGGTGGGGCCACCCCCAGACGAAGGAATTAAGAGGATGGACCTTGTAGGAAGAAAAATGGAGAGAGCTGCGGCAAATCAGTGCCGCATTGCAAACTCAAATGCCTTGCTTATGATACACGCGTACCAACACTGGGAGGAGGTAGGGGAACTGTTACAAAACCTTACCAGAACAATTCCAGAAAAGGGCAAGCACCTGGTGGGAGAATGCAAAAACTTTGTTAACACTTGTTTAAAGTCAGCCCTCAATGCGGCCGAAGCATCTAGCAGACAGATGATTATTGGCATTACAGAGAGAAGAAATGCATGGCTCAGAATATCAGGCTTCAAGCCAGAAGTACTGAGCAACATAAATTCTCCATTCAATGGCGAACAGTTGTTTGGTACGGTGGTTGGTGAGAAACTAAATCGACTAAAAAAAGGACAACGAAACAGCAAGGTCCATGGGAGCCCTGCATGCGCACACCATTGAGAAGGCCAGCGGGGAGAGGTACACAACAACCTACCTCACACCAAGGTTACCAGCAAACATACCAGGCAGGGAGCCAGGGCACACAACAGGGACGGCAACAAGGCTGGCAATTTCAAAGGAGATGATCCTTTCGAGGGTGTCCCCGTGGCAGAGGTCAGCCACAGAGGGGTGGACAGCAAACATCTAACAAGTGTCTGCACCCACAAACGGGTACTCTCTCAAAAACCAGCAGTGACAGTACAAACTAACAAAAAGACAAACTTACAGTTCCCCCAACATACCACTCCAGTAGGAGGCAGAATAACATTTTTTCAACAAAAATGGAAAGAAGTAACCACAGACAAGTGGATTCTAAGCATAATAAAGTATGGGTACTGTATAGAGCTAACAAAACAACCTCTGCACAAACGACCAAGGCAAAGTACACATTCAATAGAACTATCTCACCTAGTCAAAGAGGTGAAAGAGCTTTAGAGAAAACACGCAATAGAGCGCGTACCACACAGAGAGGAACGGCGTGTACCCAACATACTTCCTAGTTCAAAAAGTGGACGGATCATTACGTCCAATATTAGACCCAAGGTTTCTAAACAAATTTGTCAAAACGTAAAGATTCAAAATGACTACTCTACCCGAAGTGTTACCGCAGTTGCTATGGGGAGATTACCTGGCAACAATAGACTTACAAGATGCTTACTTACACATCCCAATAAACAGAAAACACAAACGTTTCCTAAGATTTGTCGTAAACAAGCAACACTACCAATTCAAGGTGCTAGCTTTTGGTCTGAAAATCGGCACCAAGGGTGTTTACAAAGTGCCTAGCAGCAGTCGCAGCACATCTGAGAAGAAAAGGAATTCATGTTTACCCCTACTTATACGACTGGCTGGTAAGAGCGAACTCATACAGCCTATGCAAACTACATATACAACAAGTGATGGAGACGCTAGTCCAACTTGGGTTCTCCATACACGAGGAAAAATCTTCAATAGAGCCAAGACAGAAGAAGTTATTGGGCGCGGAGATAAACGCTGTGTTGGGGAAAGCATTCCCCAACGACAAGAGGAGAGTCATCTATACCAGAAGGGGCATCGTCTGACAGGGATGACAGTGGGGAGACGACTTGGAATGATGGTCTCATGCATTCACTTACTTCCAAACATCCGTCTACACATGAGACTATTTCAAGAATGGCTCCTAACACAATGGTCACAAGCAACAGGGAGATGGGAGGATCTAGTGGTTGTCACAAACAAAGTTCATCAGGAGATGGCATGGTGGAACAAGAAAAACATAGCACAGGGAGACCTTTCACACCTCCAACACCAGCAGTGACCATAACAGATGCGTCCTTAATAGGATGGGGAGCAGACATGGGCAATCTGAAGATATGGGGATTGTGGACACCACAGGATGCGGTGAAACTCATCAACCTCTTGGAACTAAAAACAGTGCTCTTAGCCTTAAAAGCCTTTCAGAAGGAGCTATACGGGAAAAAGGTATTGATACAAACCGACAACACCACAGCTATGTTCTACATAAACAAACAAGGAGGGACACACTCTGTCGCACTCTCGAATCTAGCCCAACAGATGTGGAGATGGGCGATCCCAAGCAAGATAGATCTGTTAGCAATACACCTACCAGGGAAGGACAATTTGGAAGCTTACAGACTGAGCAGACAAACAGCAGCATCCCACGAGTGGGAACGGAACCAAACAGAAGTCCAGAAGATTTTCAACAAGTAGAGGACCCCACAGGTAGACCTATTTGTAACACCCCACAATGCAAAATGCCAAGCCTTCGCATCCAGGCGACCCTGCAGCTGGTCCCTAGGGAATGCGCTATAGATAGTCTGGTCAGGGACATTTGCTTACGCTTTTCCCCCCAATACCACTGCTCAACAAGGTGATCAGCAAGATGACCATGATTCTCATAGCACCACAATGGGCCAGACAGACATGGTTCTCGGAACTAATGGAAATTTCACAAGGGACAATGCAAAAAATTCCAAAAAGAAAAGATTTGCTAACAATGCAAAACGGAAGAGTACTTCACCCAGAGCCAGAGAGCTTAGGACTAGCAGCATGTCTCCTGAAGGCTTAAAATTTGCACACCTAAGACTACCAGAAAGCACAATGGCTGTTCTAAGAGTAGCAAGGAAACCAGCAACAAGAAAATGCTATACAGCAAAATGGAAACGATGCACACAATGGTGTCTTACCGAAGGGCTGTCAAAGATCACAAGAGAAAAAGCTGGACTGGTGAGAGGAGTTGAGTGATGCCAGGGTCTGGATACCTCCCCAGATCTTAGTATGCTTTCTCCCCCTACTGTGGCCACGGAGGAGGGATCCTCCTACGCTGTGGTGTTGCGTATTGTGGCTGAGGCCTTGAGGTTCCTACGGTGGCAGTCAGGACTAACTTCCTGACTGAGGTGCTTCAGCCGGCAGCGGCCTCTTCGGAGCCCCTGCTACCTCTTAATGAGGCCCTCACTGACACCCTTCTGTGCACTTGGTTGAAGCCCAGAACAGGGGCTCCTGTGGATAGTATGATTGCCTAACACCACCGCCCGACCCCAGACGACCCACTTTTCCTCTCCTAACACCCTACCCCCGAGATATTGGTGGTCCAAGTCTCCACCTCCAAAGGCGCGTTCCCTACTGCTCCGCCAGATAGGGAATCCATGAAGCTGGACCATCTTGGGAAGATTGTTTTCTTCCGCCAGCTTAGGACTGCGGTCGGTGAACACTGCATGTCTTACGACGTAACACACACTCTGTGTGGGACATGGTTGCGCAAGTGCTCCCTCAGTGCCCGGAGGAGGCCCGGACCGTGCCTGTCAGAGGGTAGAGATGCAGCAAATTAGCCATCCGTTGTGGGCTGGATACCGCCGACTTGCTGGGTAGAACGATTTCCTGAGGCGCTACGCCTGGCTGAGGTCCACTGGCTTTCTGGGGATGTCCAATCGACCCTTTTAGACATTCCCTTTGATGGCCGTCGCCTGTTTGGCGTCAAGGCGGACAATGGTAAGGTAGTAATTTATTTGTTAATTAATTAAAATTACAAACATGTGCACACACACACAAATAAAAAATAAAAACACCTTTGAAAAGAACCACTACTTGTAAATTAATAATTAACAATTTTTCAACCTAACGTTAAAACCTTTACATAAAACAGTAATTAAAAAGCATTATAATCAATAAAGTGCATTATACTTCCAATAATTACCATTTAAAATGCAACAAAATAAAACAACATACATTAGCAGCGGTTATTGTAATTTGCAATTATTTCACTATTATCATTTCATATTTGATGAGAAAAAAAGCATTATGCTTACAATAATACCTTTTACTGACCGCAAAAAATATTTTAGCAACATCTTTCTAAAGTAACATATATTAGCAGCAGATATTACAGTTGAGATCCTTCTACTATTATCCATTCATAAACTACTATAAAGTGCATTATGCTTACTAAGGAGCTTTATGTTAGCAGCAAATATTGTTTTAACTACATCTAATTAGAGTACCATGTTTTAACGTCAGATATTTTAACAGCAACACAGTTGATATATGACTTGTGAGCTACAATAACTTCTAATAGGAACACGTTTCATAATTTCAATAATTAGACATTAAGAGATCATACCAACTAAAAAAAGAATGTTATCTCTAATAATTGTCTACAAACTCCTAAATTATATTAAGTTGCTGGTACTCTATAGTCGTGTAATATTATTCTTCAAGGAGCTATTTTTTGTAATTTCTTTTCCACAATAGTGATGAACTTAATAAAGAGATGAACAAATTTAATATCATCACCACTTAAACAGGCAATAATTGCATTCCTACATGTTCTAACTCCCGATTCATTAAAAATCGGTTTAAGGATAGACTTTCGAGCATCTGTTAGCCCTGGGCATATTGTTACAATATGCATTAAGGTTTCTTCAGTTAACCCACAGAGCCTGCAGACATTAGATGACCATTTACTTTCCCATTTTGGTATTCCATCCTTTGTTGGATATCTTCCCAACCTTAAATGAATACATTTGTTCTTAATCAAAGGTTTCAAATGGTATGACAAATAAAGTTGGGGGGACAACCTACCAAAAGAGTTAGCTATTGTCCAAAAATGAGTTTTTTTTCTTAGGTCATCCTTGTCCACTATAGTGCTAAGCAATGCAGCCATTTGATTCATTTCTTTCTTAAATACAGTTTAACTCCTCATTTCGTCTTCTAATTTTAAACATTTATAATTGCTTAAACATTCATTTAAATATGACTGCCAACTTCTCGAGTATTCACCTTCTGAAATTTCGAGTCAACACAACTTCGCTAAAGATCCTTCCTCTGATCGGACTAATGATAATAAAGACTTTAAAAATACAGATTGGCGTGCCAATAATTGGTTCTTCAAACCAAATTCTAATCTTATATTGGCACGACTAATATATTTAGGTATCTTAAAAACAGATTTGTATGTCCTAATTTCTATATCATCAAGCAAATTTGCGTCTTTGCCCCTAAAGATGATGGAACAATAATCTAAGGATGGAATCAATTTTGCTCTCATCACCCTCATTAAATGTTCATAATTAGGACAGACCAATTTGTCTCTCAATTTTCTAAAAGCAAAAGCGAGGGATAAACCCCTGGCTTCAAGTTTATTAAAATGCTGCCTAAATATCAGTCCGTCATCAAAAATAATACCCAAGTATTTATATGTTTTAACATTTTCAATCACCAGGCTGTTAATATTCCATTCTTTTATTCTCGATTTACCCTTTCCCATAGTCATTATTTTTGTCTTTTTTATATTAATAGTTAGTCCATTTTGTATGACATAGGAGTTAAAGGAATCAATTAACCTTTTTAGGCCTATAGCGGTTTGGCTCATTAAGATGGTATCATCAGCATATTGCAAATATTTGATTTCATTACCGTCTATCGAGGGTGAATGCGAATTAATAGTATTAAAATGGGCTGGGAGATCGGCCATAAAAAATTAAAAAGGCAAGGAGCCAAAACACAACCTTGTTTTAGTCCTACGTTAGTAGTCAAACGACGGGTCGTATGTTTACCATCGCCAATCTTAATCTGAACCCAGGTGTCGGAATAAAGTAATATAATCATTTTTAATAAAGTTTCCGATATTCCCCAGTTCCTTAACTTCGACCAAAGAATGTTTCGCGGGACAGAATCAAACGCAGCTTTTAAGTCAATGAAGCACACATACAGTGTTTGCTTCCTCATTTTAGCTTTTTCACCTAATGTTAATAAAATCAAATTTGGATGAGTTGATTCACCCTTTCTAAAACCAGTTTGAGAGTTGGGAATCAACTTTTCCTTTAAAGCCCATACCTCTAAATCATCCAACAGACAACTAGCAAATATTTTTGCATCTACATTCTCGAGTCAGAATCGACAAGTTTTTGTATCTAAATATTCCACAAATTCGACTAACATCAGTAAAATTATTAAATCTGGGTGGGAATTACTCCAATATGAACCTGATTTTAATGGTTTATTTGCTGAACCCCACCTTTTTGCATACACACACAGTAGGAATATTAAAGACTTGTTAAAAAGATCTCATGCAGTGAATCCGGTACCTTTTACTGGAATGCGCAAATGCCACAATTGCGTCAATTGTCACAATGTGATGACTGGGAATGTTATCAATCCCCCTCATTCTGGTAAATCCATTTCACTTAAATACAATGGAGATTGCAATAGCATTAATGTTATTTATACCATTAAATGTCCTTGCGGATTACTTTATGTAGGCAAAACTTTGCGGAAAATCAAGATTTGCATTTCTGAACATAAACGTTCTATCCGCACTAAACGTCTGAAGTCACATCTAGCAAAACACTGGTTACAACATCAGCATACCAATGCTCAATTGAAATTTATGATATTAGAAATTGTTCCATCAAAATCGGGTATAGACACTTCCAAGTTATTAGCTCAAAGGGAGGTTTGGTGGACCAAATATCTTCACACATTAGTACCTGCAGGGCTCAATGATAAATTGGAAATGCTATGTTTTCTATCATTTGTTCAGTCTGTAAGTACCGTCTTTTCCATACATTAATCAACTATTTGTCTATCCACGGTTTCTTCTCTGGGTTGGCATTGTTTTTTTCATTTCAGGCCTTTTATATTATTTTTTAATACTCACACTTTGATTTAATTTTTTCACACCACCTTTAGTTTATTTTCATCACCAATTAGCACAGCACACTGTTTTGTGACTATACTTTACAGTATGTGAGGAGGATTGGTGCTATGCACTAGTCTTTTTATTTCTTCACAATTTTGGTTCCTATCCTACGTTTCATATTTAGAAGTGAGATACACGCAAGTTTTTCCAATATCCTTATCTCTCCATTTTCACCCACATCACCCATTGTTTGGGGCTTTTTCATATGGACTCTTTCGCCATTTAGAATTACACGTTTTTTAGTGCTTCTGTACCTCTGCTCAATAGGTTACATTTTGTCTGCTCTATTCATAGAGCATTGCGTAGGCCTTTTATACTGGCTGTTTATTGATTAGAGTAACTTTTCGTTAATACTTCATGAGTTATTGCCTTTATAGCCTTTCACTCGCATTGTTGTTTATTTTCTTACTTTTCACGTTATCTTGTGTACGCATGTCGGGAGTTGCCACTCGTTCCAGTCCTCTTTTGTTGTTGAGTCCAAACACATACGGGGTTACGTCAGACGCTGTTCAGCTATTTTAAGTACGTACGCGGCTACCCGCCGCTTCGCAACACTTTTTGTCAACGCGATCCCCGTGCCAAGCTGTGCTTGATCAAATAGATACACATGGTTAGCACATCTAGGGAATAATAGGTGGTAGTGTTTCAACAGTTTTTCTGTTCTATTTTGTAGTAGAGCGGACACAGACTTCAGTAGTCAGCATCAACATACCAGATTTCTAGTAAGGGCTGTTCACTCAGCACTATCTTTTTTCTTCTTTTTTTTTCATATCACACAAGTTACTCACTGAGGGAGTGGTTATAATTGGCCTTTTTTCTTTTTCATCTTTTTTCACAATGTCATTTGATTTCAGGCACAACTTTTATTTCACTGCTTTCTGTTTCCTCCATGTGTGTTGATATTTGTCTGGATAAGTACATGTACAGGTGTGTTTTTACCACTCCGGCTTTGTACGATGTATCTCTTTTCAATATGTTTTTTCACCTTTAAAACATTATATGTTGCGAAACTTTTTGCATTTTTTCTTTTACCTTTTCAATACAGGCCCCTGAAGAAGGGATTCTTGGCAATCCCGAAATGCATTGGACATCGACCACCACAATGTCGTTTATTTCAGTGACAAAAGTTTCATGTTGATGTTTTTTTCAAATGAACTGAGATTGATAATTGACATGTTCGTTTAAGTATCCAAAGACATGTTTTACACTGGTAATTATATTTCGAGAGAAAATTTATCAATACTTCAGACTTTTTGTGTAGTTACTTGCAGTGCGCTGACTTCTTTTGAATTTTACAGAAGGGGTGCCCCACCATGTTCCACCCAGAGTCACAGGCCGGCGCAAGCTACCTAGCCTTTGTGCGGCCGGGGACGTGGGACCCAGCGTCGTGGGTCTGGGGGCCAGCGAGCGGGCCAGTCCACCAATGCCCCCCCTGCAGCAGCCTCCAAACCTTCCTAGTCCAACCTTTCAGGGCAACCAGTGGACAGTAGGATTCATCATCACCTCCCCTATTTTCACATCCCAGTCTTGACTGCCCACCGGCGTTACTTATGGCTCACGGTAGGCCACGAGCATATTCAGTTTACCGTGCTCCCCTTTGGCCTCGAAAGTGATGGCGGTGGTCGCAGCTTATCTTCTCAGATCAGGGGTTCCAGTCTTCCCTTATCTCCACGACTGGCTATTGAAGGCGACCTCGTCCCAGGTTGTCTTCCCACCTCCATACTACGGTGAACCTCCTCCATTCGCTGGGGTTCACTATCAATGTGCCGAAGTCGCACTTGATTCCCTCTCAGAAGCTCCTTTTCATCGGAGCAGGTCTGGATGCAGTGCAGTTTTGGGCTTATCCTCCTAAGCAGCGAGTCCGGGATATTCGAGCTATGATACCGATGTTTCATCCTCTATCCTGGATGTTGGTGAGACTGACCCTGAGGCTGCTGGGCCTCATGGCCTCTTGCATCTTGCTGGTGGATCATGTCAGGTGGTGTATGCGGGCTCTGCAGTGGGAACTGAAGTTCCAGTGGGTGCAGCATCAGGGGAATCTTTCCGATGTCTGCCAGGTCTCGGAGGGCAAAAAGAACAATTGATGGACACAATGTCATACATTCACCCCAGTACAGAGATCTGGGCCTAAATCCATCGTTTTTTTGCTCACCATGCCACTCCAGTGTGGACCCAGCCATATGCAAATAAGTCTTGACCCTGCACCGAATGGGAACAGTCCAGCCCGAACTGCCAGGCCAGGTCCTCCCTGGACTGGAAACAAGCATCCTAGGACAGGTTTCGGGCTTTCAGCCCTCTTCAGCCAGGATAACTTGACTCCAGTGGCATGGAGAGCACAGGATCTACATCTGGGCATATCCGGATCTCGGAGGCAGCTGTAAGTCAGTTGCAGTGGTGGCTCACGAACCAGGATTGGGTCAACAGCAGATACCTCTCCCTTCCCCAACCAGAATTCACAGTAGTGACGGATGCGTCACTCCTTCGATGGTGCGGCCACATGGGAGAGGCGGAGATCAGGGGCCTGTGGTCTCCGGCAGAGTTTGGGCTCCACATCAACCTTCTGGAGCTCCGGGCGATTCGTCTTGCACCGAAGACATTCCGTCCTTCTGTCAAGGGAAGAGTAGTGCAGTTGTTCACGGACAACACCACCGCCATGTGGTACTGCAAGAAACAGGGCGGGGTGGGGTCGTGGAAACCTATGTCAAGAGGCTCTCCGTCTTTGGACATGGCTGGAACATCAGGGCATATCCCTGGTGGTTCAACACCTGGCAGGTTCTCTGAACGCCATAGCGGACGAACGCAGCCGCAGGTGCATGATGGATCACGAATGGCGTCTCCACTCAGAAGTGGCGCAAGGTCTCTTTTGGCAGTGGGGAGAGCCTTTTTTGGATCTATTCTCCACTGAAATTTCCGCCCAATCTCCCAACTCCCCTTCCTGGCTAAAGTATTAGAACAGCACGTGCTAAAAGCCCTGACCAACCATATAGAAAACAATCACCTCCTACAATCTAACCAGGCAGGGTTCAGGGCGCATCACAGCATGGAATTGGTGATGCTGTCTGTTTTAGATGAACTCAGATTAAGGGGCTACAAGAAAAAGCTATGTGCCCTGGTTCTACTGGACCTATCCGCGGCATTCGACACGGTCAATCATGACCAACTAATGTCGCCGATTTCGGAGCTGGGTATTCAGGGCTCGGCCCTTGCATGGCTGATCTCTTTCCTCAAGGGTCGCTCCCAGAAAATTCAACTGAACGACCATGTGTCCGATCCAGGACTACTTTCATGCGGGGTACCGCAGGGATCGGTGCTATCACCACTTCTTTTCAATGCCTACATCCAGCCCCTGATAGCGGCTTTGAACCTTATGGAGTGTCCAATTTACAACTACACTGATGACACCCAAATTATCATTCAGATAGACCACGCCCCATCAGCCCACACAAGATTCCAAAACATCTTGAAATTCACTGTTAACTGGATGATGGCCAACTCCCTCAAAATCAACCCGGATAAAACGGAAGTACTGGCCGTCACCTCATACTCAAACCCTTGGAAGGAGCTCTTCTGACCACAAGAACTTGGCGCATATCCGGAGTGGCCGTGGCTGTAAAAAGCCTGGGCATCAAAATTGATGCCGCGCTCACAATGACGCAGCAGGTATCGACAGTAGTGGGAATATGTACAGGCATGCTGAGACAGCTGCGTAAGCTTTCCCCTTTACTCACCTTCAATACACTCCGAATGGCAGTGTCTGCTTTGATACTATCACGCCTCGACTATGGCAACTCCCTGTACATCCACCTCCCGGGTAACCTTCTAACCAGACTGCAGGTTATTATGAGCCCATGCTTCACCCCTCCTAAAACATTTGCATTGGCTCCCGGTTGGACAGAGAGCTAAGTTCAAAGGCCTCTGAATCGCACATAAGGCTATTTATGGCCAAGCCCCTTGCTACATCAATGACCACCTCGCCAAATACAATCCCAGCAGGATGCTACGGTCCTCTGATGCCAGCCTCCTGGCCTGCCCCCGATTCAATTTGTCCTCCAAAGGAGGAAGAACATTCTCCTCATCCATTCCCCATATATGGAACAAACTACCAGAGAATATACGTAAGGAACACGCCCTCCTCCCGTTCAGGAAGAAATTAAAACATTGCTTTTTGCGGAGGCCTGGGACGTAATCTAAACCGCTGCATGCAAAGGCTGGATCTCTCTGACAGCGTTTAGACACCTGATGGTGATAACGCGCTTAACAAATGACAAATAACAATAACCGAAGAGAACGCGCAATGTCAGCAGTTCTGAGCGTTGGAGTTTCCAAGGCGGCTCTCGCTTGGTGATGCCTTTCGTCGCGAGTGGAATTGCGGCCTCATGTACGCCTTTCCGCCTGTACCACTTCTGCCCAGAATGCTGAAGATCAAGCACGGGCCCAAGTCATTCTTGTCGCTCCGGACTGGGTAGGATAAGTCTGGTACCCCGAGCTCTTCAGCATGGCCATCGATCATCTGATCATTCTGCCTCTTCGGCATGATCTTCTGTCGCAGCAGCAGGGTACGGTCCTCCACCCGAACCTGTCCAGCCTCCACCTCCTTGCGTGGAGTGAGCGGCAGCAGTTGACAGCTTTTGACCTTCCTCCCGAATTCTAAAATGTCCTCTTGGCAGCCAGATGTCCCTCCACTAAAGCGGTATGCGCCTGTAGATGGAACAAATTGATGGAATGGTGCACAGCAAAGGCTGTGGATCCCCTTTCTGCCCCTCTTTCAGAGGTTCTCCTCTTCATTCTTTTTTTTGTCCCAGCAGGGCTCTGCTCTGGGCACTCTTAAAGGCTGTCTTTCGGCCATTTCGGCCTTTCTTCACCTTCCTGATCAGCCTTCTCTTTTTAAGTCCCCTATTGTTAACAGATCCCTGAAGGGTATTACACATCTTTTTCCTTCCTCTCTTGAATGCCCCAGTGGGACTTGAATCTCGTTGTCACTTATCTTGTGTGCTCCCTTTGAGCCACTACATAATTGTCTTCTTTGTCTCCTTACTTTGAAGACTGCTTTCTTGCTTGCCATCACCTCTGCTGGCAGGGTGAGTGAGCCTCCGGCTTTATCTTCCAAACCTCCCTTTCTTGCTGTCCATCTGGACAAAGTAGTCCTCCGTACTAGGCCCTCTTTTCTGCCCAAAGTGGTTACCTCTTTCCACATAGGTCAGGCCATCACATTGCCTACCCTCTTCCCACCTCCGGACCCTTCCAAAGAGGAGAGACTCCACTGTCTGGATCCAAAACGTGCACGGGCTTTCTACCTTGACAGCACTAAAGATTTCCGGGTGGACGATCAACTCTTTGTGGGTTATGTGGGCGCCAAGAAATGACTGGCAGTGCACAAACGTACCATCTCTCGGTGGGTTGTCCAATGCATTAAGATCTGCTATTCTTTAGCTAAAAAGGAATCTCCAGTCGGACTGTACTTCCACTCTACCAGGGTGACGGAGGCCACTACTGCTTTGGGACGTGGTGTTCCCCTACTTGACATCTGCCAGGCAGCCACGTGGGCATCTTTGCACACGCTTACAAAGCATTACTGCCTGGACAGCCAAGTATGGAGAGACTGCTTTTTTGGCCATTCTGTTCTCCAGGACTTCCTGCTGTGAACTTAGTTTGCAGACCCACCTCTGGGGTTGGTTTTGCTGGGGTATCTATTCTAAGGTAAGGAATCTATAACTGTCTCTCTCAGATGAACAAGTTACTTACCTTCGGTAACAATGTATCTGTAAGAGACCTATATGAGTTATAGATTCCTTACCGTCCACCCATCCTCTCCATTCTGCGAACTAACTTCTAGGGATAGGGACTCCCTTGCATGGCCCTAGTTTTGTGCACCAGTGGTCAGTGTCTTGCATGGCTGCGCTTCTGGCTTGGAAAGTAGTGTCAGAACTGGTGTCAGCACACAGAGGCGGCGTCTAAGTAGACACCGCGACTTCATCTCGACGACCCAATGACGGAAGCAGATTCGAATGACGCCACCTACCGACACGCAGGGGTACTGCTACGAAAACATTTCTCCAGATCCAGTCTGACGCCTGGGGGTAATTCTAAGGTAAGGAATCTATAATTAATATGTCTCGTACAGATACATCGTTACAGAAGGTAAGTAACTTGTTCTTCACGACTAGCCACAAGTAAGGAGGCACAACAACCATAAGGAAAGTTGTCCCTACACAAGATGTTAGTTAATCAGTTAAAGCCTTTCAAATTAAAATATATATGCCAGTTAGTAACCACAAGACAAAGAATATCAAATGGTGAACATGCACTTTAAACAACTTGTAAGAATCATGAAATAATTTCAAGAGAGAAAGTCATGGTAATAAAGGAGACTATCGCAATAAATATGAGAAGTTTGAGAATAATTTAGATGACCGCATTTAGAAAAATGCGAAACCCAAATGTATATGAGTATGTCCAAAAATACGTACCAAAATAGAGACCTTGCTTTTTCTATGGCCACCCCGCCCATTAGTTTGAATCCATAAAATTACACACCTTTCTGTCAAAATTCAAGCCCCTATCTTCTGCTCTCAATCTAATGAGCCATTTTGCCCCTCTTTTGTGTATAATAGCCATTCTAGTACCTCTTCTTAGCATGGTTGTTAACAGTCTCAGTATAATATCCTCAACGTTTGCATGTGCAGTATTATAATGCAAGGAAAGAGGATTTATTAGCATCTCTATTCCGAATTGCCCTCTTGAATTCTTTCTCTGAAGTACGTGATCGCACTGCAGTCATAAATGAGATAATTGCAAATAATGATGTATGTAACATACCTAGTGCCACAATTGTTGAAGTCCCTAATATAAAACTTTTCGATATTGTTACACTGAAACTCCATCAATCGGTCTATAGTGAAGGGCAGATGTTACATTTGCCACATTTATGATATCTCTTAGGCTTAGGAGGTAGCAAGAAATCAGAATGGTTTGAGGTGGGGGAGGTAAGAAATAATGACAGAGAAGATCACATAGATTTTTACCCTTTTTATATACAATGCAAGGTTTGGTAGGAATGATGTCTTTAATAACTCGATCCACAGTAAGAATGTGCAAGCTTAAATGTAAAATGTTACAAATGGCACCACTATTTCTGTTGTATGATGTAGTTAATACTAGATGTGTCTTTCTATTTCTTTTGGGACGTGTTTTGAGTGAAGTGGAATGATTCACTCAATTGAAATGGTCTCTAGATTTCCTAATTAGATTGGGAGCATAACCCCTATCAAGGAATCTATGTTCCATTAAAGTCAATTCTTCCTGAAATGGTATATTATTACTGTAGTTCCGTTGTAAGTGGATCATTTAACCAAAGGGAATTGATACAGTTTGATGTTTAGGACTAGTACTGGTAGCATGTAATATAGAATTACCTGAAGTGAGTGTTCTATAAAGTCTATAGGCAATTTTGTTGTTATGTACATAGATTGTTGTATCTAAAAATTCTATTGAGGTTTTGCTGTGATGCAATGTAAGTTTCAGATTGTAGTCATTATTATTTGGATGTAAAACCAATTCACATTGAGACATCAAAGTACGGGTCCAAATAAGGAAGATGTCATCTATATAACTGCCCCAAACAATATGTTGTTGTTAAGGGCAGGATCCCAAGATTTCCAAAGATGGAACATTTTGAAACGTCCCATATAGAGATTAGTATACAAGGGCAAAAATTGTGTATAAAGACTTTATTGTTGTGAACCGGACATATCAGTTTAGAGAGTTTGGGCTGGACTGTTCCTATTGGAGCAGGGTCAAAACTGATTTGCTTATAACTGGGTCCAAGCTGAGGTGGCATGATGTGCAAAATAGCAATGGATTGGGATGCGGCCTGAGTGATTACCAGTGGTTGAGAAGAATTCAGGCATTCCATCCATCACTGTTCTATGTACTTCAGCATCTATAACAGTCAGGAGAAACCGTTCTTATGTGTATAGTTCAATCTATTTTTTAGTACCACTTAGAATATAATTACAATTGTTTTACTTTACAGAGATAGTAAAGCACTGAAAGATGAAAACCTACCTCTTCTCATCTGTCAAGATGTGGACACTTTTCAGTACGTATTGATTTTCACTGATTGGCTGTTTTTGCCTTGCATTTACCCCTCCTTCAAGATATCTTTATTTGCACACCTCTTTTAGCCAGACATTTTTGATGCATTAGTCTTATAATACATCTTGTGTTGCCTGTAGTTAGTTTGCACACATTTGCTACGTTTTGGAAAATGTGTGACGTCTGGAATTAACTGTAATAAATATGTCTGATTTACGTTTTCATTGATGGTGTCATCCTGAGATGTGCTTTTGTGGGCATTGTCATCGCTGAGATCTGTGGATAATCTTGTAATCCTGCCCTAATTATCATCTATTTATACGGTACATGTATCACAACTAATGTGTTTTCTGCTTTATAATTTATTGCTGTGTAATGCTGTTTTCTGATACTTTTAACATTTAAACACCTGAATATGTAAGTATCTGCTCAAGTTGTGTGGGAATCGTGCACTGAAAGAATTCTCATTTATACCTCTGTTCTTCCTCGTGGGGGCTGTAGAGGGGATGGGAAATTGCCGAGTCCTGTGGCTGTGATGAGGCTAATGGCAAAGAATCGTTGTTAATCTGCCACAGAAGCCACGTCTCTCATAGGCTCTGCGTTTGTCATACTTGGAGTTAAAAGGCTTGAACCAGTCTGCACACCTGGTTGGGGTTGGCTAAATGATCTAGCTCTCTCTCAATTCTGTGAAGTAAGGGTCATTATGCATAAAGAGTTTACTGTGTTAAAACAAGGGATGGGCTGCACTCTCTTGTAAAAAATATATTCTCTGAATGCATGTGTCTCCTTTTTTTGTAACAGACACAGAATTCCAACAAGCACAAAGCTTATATTAAGTGTCTATGGATATGCCATGGTCCCCTAAAAATCTTCAAACCTTGAGATGCAGGTGATCCTCTTGCTTTAACATGTGACAAACCCCTCCTTGAACTTATAGTAATCTTGAAAACTTCATCAGCAAAAATGGCATTTCTACACCAGACATACAGTTTTCCTACCTTAGAATTGGCCCAAAAATAATAGAACATGGACCAGACTGTTTTTCTCCTTTTAGCATTGACGTAAAACTGAATGCTTGAAAACTGAATCATTTGGTGTGATAGGATCTTTTCCCATCAATTGCAAATGCCCTTCAGTTTCTTGAGGACCAATTGATTTAATATCAAATTGCCTACACACAGAATGTGAGATTTCGTCTCGACTACCACATTGGGATAGCGCTAGAAGATACTGTTTTTGGATTGTGCTGCATTTCAGGGAATTGAACTGTTTTATTGTTAATTCCACAACATTCTCCAACTTTTTTACACTTTGGACCCTCACTTCCCACCTATTTACTACAGTAGTGAATTGCAGGTTCATTGTCCATTGTCCACACTATAGAACTTCCATCCCTGTCCTTTATCAAACTGTTTCTTGGAAAAGACTCTTTTCATTCATGGACATTAAATCTCCACCATAATTTCTAATGTCCCGTGTAATTCAGGGATCAACGACGGTTTGTCGGACAAAAGGATGGTAACAGACTAGCAACCGTTGGAAAATATCTGAGCAGCTAAAGCTCCATTGACTCAATGTGTCGCTGGAGTTCATGACAAGACCTGCTTTTCGGTGGGAATGAAGCCACCAGTATCCCAAAGCACAAAATGCAGATGGCACACTTAATGGGATGCTTCACTTGTTTCTCTGCTTAAACTGTTAGACAACTAAAGTGTGCACCTTTCAGTTTGAACGTTCTAAAATCGCTGTTGGAAACCTAGTAATTCGTAATTGTTCCTGTCTAAATGTGGTGTGGATGTCACATGTCTGCAGCTCCTCAGTTTATGGCAGTCTCTGGTGCACCAAACCTTGCATACCCCTTAAATCTCAGTGCTTAGGCATACTCATGTCGTAATACAAGCTCCTTTTGCATCATCAGCTTGAATCCCAAAAACTGCCTCAGAAAGAAATGCATTCAAAATACAGAAGCAGAGTAATGTGTGTTTTAGTTAAAAGAAAAATGGATACTTAGGTGAAAGGAATCTGGAAAAAAATACAAAATAGCCAAAACTAAGGTCAATGAAATGCGTGGACTAAATACGATGTAGTTCTGCTGCTGTAAATTTAATTTACCTATTGTTACAGGAAATTTGTTAAGGAGCAGAAACAGGTTCAGGAAGAGATTGCACGAATGTCCTCAAAAGCCATGCTGAAAGTCCAGGAAGACATTAAAGCTCTGAAGCAGCTGTTATCTGTTGCTGCAAGTGGGTTGCAGAGAAACGCTTTAGCAATTGACAAACTGAAAATGGAAACTGCCCAGGTACTGTAGTGTTAAAAAAGAAAAAAATGTGTTTGTTTATCCAAGGAATCACTATCTTGGTAACCCTTTGAAATTATATTTCAAATAGCAGAACATTTTAAAGGTCGCCTGTGGCACGTTTTGTTGCTAATTGTAATGGATAGCTGGTGTTCGTATTGAAACAAAATAATGCATATACATGTATGTCAAAATGTAGACCCACGTATATGATGCACAGTTGCTCTTCTGTAGGTAAAGTTAGCAACTCGCAACATAAGAAATCATGGGTCTTTGTTTGTTAATAACATTGTCATCCTTTTACCAATTTGCACCAAACTTGGAAAAGAATGTGCTCAACAGTATCCTTAATGTGTGAAATTTGATGCAGATTGATTAAGCGGTTTAAACGTTTGAAGGGGGAGGTGTCTGAGTCCAAACTTGTAACTTCTACAAATCTTTTATTTCCTATAGTAAATTGTGTTTGTGCACAACTAAAATTGCAGAATTAAGTTTCACAAAATTTGATATCCATGCAACCTTTCTGCCACACATTGACTTTTCTTGGTTGGTGAAATTCTGTTCGGCTGTTTCTTTGGTATACACCATGTTGTGAGTATGTATTCAATGGTACTCTGTATTTTGTTTTAGGCTTACAATCACTTAAAAAAAAAAAACACACACAAAAAATGGTTGCTCTGATTGCTCAGTCCACTAGCATAAGGAGGGAGAGTTAAAAAGGAAAAACATAAATGTAAAAGCAGCAGAGCAGGCAGCACAATGCTGTATCATCAACCCTGCCATAGTGCTTACACAACTATATATGACCATACTCACTGTCAAACATTTGCTCAGCCATCAGTATGCCACCATGCCTCTTCCATCCGATATTGCACTCCTTTGATTGTACACCCATCATCAAACACTCATAAATCTGCCATCCTATGCTAGCACACTCCCCATCATAAACCCACCCAGCCCCATTCCTAAACCTATGCTCCCACCACTGTTCGCCCACAGTCTCACTGTTCGCCCACAGTCTCACTGTTCGCCCACAGTCTCACTGTTCGCCCACAGTCTCACTGTTCGCCCACAGTCTCACTGTTCGCCCACAGTCTCACTGTTGGACATCAATACTTCCATTGTCAAGTCCACACACATACACCATTAAACATTCTCTCATACCCACAATAATACCCCCAGGGTATTGAGGCTCTTAATACCCCCAGGCTATTGAGGCTCTTAGTAAATGCTTGCTCTTTTTAAAATTACTGCTCTTTTTATTGTTTGCTGAATTTCTGGAGAGTGACCGGATTGGGACAGTTAAACATTTTTAAATCTGTTCTATTAACTTCTGGCTTTTGCAATTTTCATTGGTTCCTCAACAGAGGCATAATTTTGGGTGGAATGCACTCTTGTATTTGGAACTCTGGTTTCCCTCACTATATTTAAACCGGGAAATGCCATGGACATGCAGCGGCTGACTCTTAGTAAATGCTTTTTTAAATTACTGCTCTTTTTATTGTTTACTGAATTTGAAGAGGGTGACTGGGATCGGGACAGCTAAAAAATTTTTAAATCTATTTTCACTGCCGGCATGTGCAATTTTCACTGGTAGCCACCACAGAGGCATCATTTTTGTTGGGACGTGCTCCAGTGGTTGGAACTCTGGTTTCCTTCACGTAAACCGGGAAATGCTGTGGATGTGCCAAAGGCAAGTTCGTCTGTGCCTGGATCGTGCCCAGCGCCAGCCACACTGCCGTTTGTCTGTCAAGCCTTCTACGATTGCATATTCTAAAGATTAACTAATTGCAGTTAGAAATCTGTCAACTTTGTCCCGCTGTACCCATAAATAAATTTTTGTCAAGCATTGATGACAGGATTACCTGTCCATCATGGGGGTTCGCCTTTAATTCCCTAAATGACTTGCATGAGTCTATATTCCAAATGGCCTTGGCTGTGAATGTCTATCAGGAGGGAGCCTCTCTTTCGACTTTCCTAACCAATTGTTGGTCCCTACATAAACAATCTTTCAAAATCAACTAATTATTCACAGGAAATAAATGAAATCTTCTTTTCCTGACAGAAATTTGGCTTACGGACTCTAATTCCCAGATATCGCCCGATCTATCCAGGCTGGTTTTTTAATCCATCGTATAATCCAGGGGGACAAAAAGGGCAGTAAGGTGGCAATAGTGTACAGAGATTCCTACAAGTGCTGTAGTTCCAAACCTGTAAATATGGGCGCCATTGAGGATCTGTCTTTTTCAGTGGCTCATGACCCCTCCTTTACGGTCTCGGGGCTACTACTTTACAGACCCCCTAACTGTTCATCTGGATCTCAACTATCTACTCTCCGCTCAAACTTCCTTATGCTAGGGGACTTTAACTTGCACATAGATGATCCTAATTGCTCTATGGCCAACCATTTCCTCTCGACTTCAGAGGGATTTAACAGAGTCCAACATGTGGTGGGGCCGACCTCTAAGGTCGGTCATACGCTGGACTTTATTTTTTCTCATTCCTTGAATATTTGGATGGAACCAGTTATTAAACTAATTTGGTCAGTTAACTTCCTGGTATATTTTAACTTTGTCTAGGTGTGCCCTAGGAAACAGCAGCTGTCTTTTTCAGAAAGTTTCCTGGTCATGTAGTCAAGTTTCTGAACCACTGCTCTCTGAGGCACTACAAGCAACCCTGCTCTAACTCTCAGGTGCAGTATGCCCTGACCTGGCTAAAGCGAATAACTGGCTGTCCTTGGCCCTTGACCATATTCCTCCTTTAAAAACCGTATCTCAAAGGAGATCAAAGCCCTCAGCTCCCTGGTTTACGGCCGCTTTAAAAGAAAGGTCACACTGCAAGCACCTTGAACGAAGGTTGAGGAAATCATTCAACTTAGAAGCATAATCATTATACATAAAAGCACTAAACGTTCAGAGCGAAGTATGCACGGCGCATAAAGAGTTTATTGCATCCTCTATTTCTGCCGCCTCTAATAAACTCTGCAAACTTTTCATGGTTGTGAAATCATTTTTTTTTCGTCTTCCCCCAATGCCTCTCAAAATATCCTGATTCCATCTGCCACTATGTGCAAGGAGCTCTTGGAAATCTTTTAAAATAAAATTCAAGTGACTTCTGTCCACCTATTATCCCCATCACGGATAGGGGTAATTCTCCTAGCCTGTTACTGACCAATTTTGAACCCATTTCCCTTTGAGGACTCTTCTATTCTAATGGGCAGCTGATAAATCTGAGTCACCTCTTCACCCATGCCCTCTGGATATTCTTAAGCTTACTGCCCCAGTGATCAAACCCACCTTTAATAAATAAATGCCTCCTTGGAGGCAGCTATAGTGCCACAGAGTAGGAAGCCGGCCTTGTTACTACCTCTACTGAAGAAAGCTAATGCTGGCCCCAAGGTGTATAGCCTCTTCAGGCCTAATTCTCTGCTGCCTGCTGCTGTCAAAATGGAGAAGTGGGTCAACTGACAACTTTGTGTTCGTGGCATATGAGCTGCAGATCACACACTTAGGATAGTAGATCGCCATCTGGTGTTGGGCTCGGATGCTTGCAGGTTGTTGTCTTCGGAAGAAGTCTTTGGTCACGAGATAGGTGACTCCTCCCCTGGACTACAGTGCGCATGGGCATCCACTCCATCCTCATAGTTTTTTTCCGCCATTGGGTTCGGATGTAACTTTTCCAACTCCGGTTGAAAATCTCAAATACAAGCTTTTCGAAGCGAAAAAACTTCTACAACTACATCGAAGCACCTTGACTCGACATCGAATTAATCGGCTCAATTCCGTACGCGGGCTGCTGGGCCTATCCACGCCGTGAGGCCTACGGCTCATGGAAAGGACTCCGTTTAAAACATGCCCCCAGTGTGAAGCAAAAATTTCCGCACGGTGACCATCACCAAGTCTGCAACCTGTGCCTATCACCGGAACACGACGAAGCCAGCTGTCCAGCCTGCGCAGCATTTCGATCCAAAACGATCATTCGGGATCGAAGAGCTCGACGCCATATCATGGCACACAGATCAGCCCCGGAACCAGTAAACATCTTCGATGAGGGTCCCGATGTCCCGGAAGAGGATTCCGAGGAACTTCAAATTATCTCAGAAGCAGATGACTCGGACGACCCCGTTACTCCGGGGCAACGCGTGAGTACCACTGCCCCTGCCCCAATCCCTCCAATACCGAAGGCATTGGTCAAAACTTCGCCAGCTGGCCTCAGTCGGGACCGAAAACACGCTTCAGAAGCCCCGCCTCTGGGCTCGGCTCCGAAGAAACCTAAGCCTTCCGGTGGCTCGGGCCTGAGTAAGCCGCATGTCATTGTACCCCCGGCACCTTCGGCACCGAAGACAAAAGACCTCTTGGCACCGAAATCGGATCCGACACCTTCGGCACCGAAAACATAGAGGCCCATAGATAAGCCGGCGCCGAAAGTTCCCAAGCCGAAAGACTCAACTTCGGCACCGGCTAAGGACTATAATACACCTCCTAAAGCCAAAGACTCCACCGATCAACCAAAACCTCGATCGGAACCGAAAAAATCGGCGCCAAAATCTGTTCCTGAAGAACAAGAACTTTTCCATCCAGATCCAACACAAACAAGCATTTACAATGCAATGGTCTCAGCATTGGTAAAGTTAGAGCTATTGGCATTGCTCATGACATTATTTTTGTTTATGTATTTGTTTTTAAAACATTTAAAGAAACTGCATTGTCATGAGTAATGCCAATAGCTCTAACTTTAACAATGCCGAGACCGTTGCATTGTAAATGCTTCTTAAGGTGGGCGGTGGGTTGGGCGCCGTTATTTTCACGCGGGAGCCTCACACTGCCTGAACTTTGGCAAATAGCGACTTGCAAGGTGCTGGCTAGTAGGAAATCGAGAGTAAGTCGGAGATAAGTAAGAGTGCATCTATCCTGTTGCTTGCCGTCGTTCCTGACCGCCTCTTACCCGCAGGTGCAGATCTCGCAGATACATTTGCGCTTCATGCTTAGGGTGATGTTCCGCACACAGGATTCGTCTGCTGTTAACTGCACGTGGTGATAAGGGACGCGTCCTACAGCCAGATGAACACTTGTCGCTTGTGTGGCTGCAAGTGTACCATCTCCCCAAATTCCCTGTTACCAGGGACGCGCGCCGTTGCCTGGCAACTTGGTGAGCGTCGACTGGTCAACATCGAATGGCTAGCGTGGTGACATGAAACGTCAAGTTTAGGGCGGGCACTAAAAATGCTCCCACTCGATGGGATCATCCGAAGACTATTCACTCCCCATCAAAACGTCTGCGTGGAGGATGCGATGCATCGCAGAAGGCAACAGTTATTACAACTTTGAAGGGGCATCACTGGTTTAATGAGACCGCTGCAAAACGTGAGCGAGCACAACCCGACCCTCCTCAATGTATGAGAATGTGTCACGAAACGGGGACAGTTCTTAATTGAAAAAAGAACTGCCCAGGCTGATCTGGGACTTCTGGTTGTCCCACTTTTCAGTCCCTCTGTCCCATTCAGGGCAGGCAGCCGCAACATTCCCAGACAGAACAGCGTAGTTCCCCGAACAGTTTGACTAACTCTCCTTGGAATACTTCAGTCCCAGACTAGCATAAACGCACCGTTCCAAAGTGGGCGGTAGCCGTCGACTGTCGGGGGCGGATCGGAGCGGAGACACGTGCAGGCTTCACGGCAAATCAGTACTCTGGATACTAGCCGACGCACCGTGATAGGGTGAAGGCATCCTTACACTTTAGCAGACTCAGAGTCTGGGAGCTGTGTGACTGCGCGACCCGGAAGTTCTAAAGTTATGGACAAGTGACATCCGTTAAACATAAACAACGGACGACGGATGTTAGACTGAATTCACTCCCGGTCCGTGTAAGTAGTGGACAGGTGGTCACCTTAACAAGTAGATGTATAATGCTATGTAATCGATAGGTCATAGCTTCTTAATCTAAGTTACCGACCAGTTAGAAAAATACATACTTGTTCAGCCATGCTTCAGAATACATGTACCTACTACCATGGAGTATCTTATCTGCTTGCTGCTGAGCGATTACAGTTTTGCAGCGTGAATCTTTCTGGATTCACTATGCTGTGCATTATTCCGCGATCTTGTGGTTGGGTCCGGATTCGTAGTCTTTTCTTTGTTTTTTTTTTTTTTTTGTAGCCCAGGTGGGCGTCGACGACCACCATTTGGTGCACCTCCCGTGACGTCGTCGTGCTTCCTGCGGAAGTCCCACCTTTGGGGCGCCATTTTCAGATTCTTTTTTCCGCCGTTGGGTCTGGATCGTCATCGGGAAGCTCCAGAATTACACTCGAAGGAAGAAGAAAGAAAAGCGAGTTTCGTCGATAAATACTAGAGGATATCACAGGAAAGGAAGAGATTTCATCAGGAGCGCGAAGAAAGGAGGTTCAGCGCCCTTTTTCTTCGACGACCTTGGAGAATGCGCACTCAGAGGCCCTGAGCGCAATGGACAAGACGCCATTCAAGTTCTGCCCAAACTGCCACCACAAGTTCGCGCAGAAGGACCAGCATCCGGTCTGCAACCTCTGCCTACCGGTCGAACACCAGAGTAAGGACTGCAACGCCTGCTCAGCCTTCGCGCCGAAGACGCTCAGGGTGAGAGATCGGCAGAGAAGAGCCAACGCCAGCATGGATGGCAAGGGTAAGGCCCCGTCGCTCTACGATCTGGGCCTCTCCACGGACGACTAGGACAACGTCGCCGAGACAGCCGAAAACTTCACGGTCGTAGAGACCGACAAGAAAAAAGACTAGGTAAGAGAATCGTCGAGCGCAAAACAGAAAGTACCTCGGAAACACGAGGGTGACTCGAGAAAATCAGAGTCTAAGTCCACGAAGGGAGCCCCAGCGCCGAAAACTTCGACGACCAAAGGGGGAACCATGGACAAGAGGCCGAGCGGATCCTTAGAAAAGGACTCCCTGATGCCGAAAGACGCCGAAAAGCAAGGGTCGTCGAAGACAACCCAGGAAACGGGCCGATCGACGCTGAAAGAACGGTCGATGTCGACGCAAGTTTCATCGAAAAGACCCGCGGTCGACGCTGAAAGCATCTCCGAGATGGAGAAAAAGAAGAGGCGGCTCGAGGCCGAAATGGAGAACATCCTTCAAAGGAAGGAGTTCGACGCCAAGATGAAGGAATTCAAGATTCCAACGGTTTCATCGGCGGACGTCGTCTAGGTCGAGGACGAATTCGACACCGAAGGACTAACCAGGGATCTCGAAGAGGAAGAAGAGGCCTATTATGATGGAGAAGCCGAGGAAGAAGACCAACAGTCGTTCTACGACTCGGCGCCATCTACCAGCCACGACATCTAATGGCAGGATCTCGACACCGAAAACCCGGAGGAGCCCGTGGACACGTATCCTTCGAGGCCTTCGCCACCCGACGACATCGGGGTGTACAATATGGTGGTCAGGAGCGCAGCAACAGCCTTCGGCGTCAAACTCGACGAGGAGAAGCTGAAAGCCGATTTCCTCCTCGAGACCCTGCTCCCCATCCAGACAAGGAGCCAGTTCCTCCCCATGCTACAAAGTGTGATGAATCAGGGGAGAGAAGCCTTCAAGGAACCCGTGACCTGCCGGTCGATCACGCCCAGGACAGAGAAGAAATATAAGCACTCTTCCCTGGACCCCCCTTACATCAAGGGTAGCGTGACCGCCGACTCCATCATAGCTTCCACGGCCAGGAGAAGGGCCAACGTACCAGCAACTTCGGGCCCACCACCTGATAAGGAGAGCAGGAGGATAGACCTCACAGGAAGAAAGGTCGAGAGGAACGCCGCAATGCACTGGCGCATGGCGAATTCCAATGCACTCCTCAATAGACACCAGTACCAGCACTGGGACGAGATGGGGGAGCTAGTAAAGCACCTCTCCGAAGAATACCGCCAGAGAGCCTCACACCTGATAGACTAAGTCAAGGACATCGCCAACTCCTGTATAAAGACGGCGTTGGACGGGGCAGAGACTTCAGCAAGACTCATGGCCATAGGGGTCACCGAGAGAAGGCATGCATGGCTAAGAATCTCTGGATTCAAACCGGAGGTGCAGAACAACATCCTTGGCACCCCCTTCAACGGAGAGACACTGTTCGGAGCAACAGTGGACGAGAAGCTCACCCAGCTGAAAAAAGAAAACGAAACGGCGAGGTCCATGGGGGCCCTACAGCTGAGGGGAATGAGGCGAGGCAATCCCTCGAGGAGACCCTACGGTAGGGGAGGAAGCCAGCAGGGGCCGTCGCACCAGACGTTCCAGCAGGGTCAGCAGGGTGAAAGTCACGGACAAGGTCAGCAGAAGCAAAACTGGCAGTACCAACCCCGGGGCCAGTCCTTTCGCGGGAGAGGGAACGGACGTGGCCAAAGGAGGAGAGGGGGCGAACAGCCCTCATCAAAGTGACTCAGCACGCAAGAGGACGCCTACCCTCGTCATGCCCCCAAGGGTGAGGCGCAAAAAAGTAACATCAGGGGGAAGAGAATATTCAAAAGCCTACGAGCATACAACACCAGTAGGCGGAAGACTGAGGTTCTACCTTCAGGAGTGGCGGCGTATAACCACAGACAAGTGGATACGGAACATCATGCAGTACGGATACTGCGTAGATTTGGAGAAAAGACCTCCAAACAGGAAACCAAAGGGAAGACAGAGATCGGCCCAAGAACTGGCACTACTCAGAGAAGAAACACGGAAACTTCTAGAAAAGAGAGCCATAGAGGCAGTGCCGCTCAGAGAACGCAACAAAGGGGTCTACTCAAACTACTTCGTGGTCCCGAAAGTAGACGGAAACCTCAGACCCATCCTGGACCTGCGTTACCTAAACAAGTTCATCAGAACGCAGAAGTTCAAAATGACTTCGCTGCAGGAGGTACTGCCCCAAATAAGAGACGGGGACTTCATGGTCACCGTGGACCTCAAGAATGCCTACCTTCACATCCCAATAAACAGAAGACACAAGGGCCTTCTAAGATTCAACATCGAACAGGAACACTACCAGTTCACAACCCTGGCCTTCGGATTAAAATCGGCACCAAGGGTCTTTACAAAATGCCTGTCGGCGGTCGCGGCCCACCTACGAAGACAGGGAATCCATGTCTACCCCTACTTAGACGACTGGCTGGTCAAGGCAAACTCGCGCGAGAAGTGCGAGAGGCACGCAAAACGCGTAACAGACACCCTCACGAATCTGGGGTTCTCGATCCACTGGGGCAAGTCATCGCTGGAACCGGAACAGGTGAAGATTTTCCTGGGGGCGAAAATCAACTCCCTCAACAGTACAGTAGTGCCCAGCGACAGGAGGACAGATGCACTACTGAAGGAGACGCGGCTCTACCAGAAGGGGCGAGCTCTGACAGTGAGGGCTGTGAGCAAGATGATAGGGATGATGGCGTCGTGTATCCAGCTGGTGCCGAATGTACGCCTGCACATGAGACCATTCCAGGAATGGCTACAACAGCAATGGTCACAAGCAAACGGAAGTTGGGAGGATCTAGTGGTTGTTACGCACGCAGTGCAGGAGGAGATAACTTGGTGGAACAGAGACAACATGACAGCAGGGAGAAGCCTGACACCACCAATCCAAACAGTGACCATTACCACGGACGCATCACAAAAGGGATGGGGAGCGCACATGGACAACCTCAGAGTGAGGGGTCTGTGGGCTCCAGCAGATGCGGTTCGCCATATCAACTACCTCGAGTTGAAAACAATCCTGCTAGCCCTGAAGGCATTCCAGAGGCACCTGTACAACCAGAGGGTGTTGGTTCAAACAGACAACACCACGGCAATGTTCTACATCAACAAACAAGGGGGGACACAGTCGGTCCCTATCTCCTCTCTAGCTCAGGAGATTTGGAGATGGGCCATATCTCTCAGGATAGATCTACTGGCAATTCACCTACCGGGGAAGGACAATGTGGAGGCAGACTGGCTAAGCAGGCAGACCTCGGCATCGCACGAGTGGGAGCTCAATGGCAAGGAAACGGAGAAACTCTTCCGGAGATGGGGAACTCCCACAATAGACCTATTTGCAACACGCCACAATGCAAAATGCCAAAGCTTCGCGTCCAGGCAACCAGATCAGCGATCCCAGGGAAATGCCCTATGGATAAGCTGGTCGAGGACATTTGCCTACGCCTTTCCACCGATACCCCTGAGTGCTCGACAAGTGCAGAACCAGCAACATGACTCTGATCCTAGTGGCTCCGCAGTGGGCGAGGCAGACATGGTTCTCACAAATTCAAGAAATGGCACAAGGCAATCCATACAGGTTCGAGAGGAGGAAGGACCTGCTCTCAATGCAAAACGGAGAGGTCCTGCACCCAGAGCCAGAGAACCTCAACCTGGCGGCATGGCTCCTGAAGACCTAGAGTTCGCACACCTAAGATTGCCTCCGAGCACTATGCGAGTGCTACGGGAGGCAAGGAAACCAACTACACGAAAATGCTACAGCGCAAAATGGAAGAGATTCACTGTGTGGTGCAGGAAAAAGGGCCTGCAAAACAGAATGACAAGAGACTCAACTGTGCTGAGGTACCTCACACACCTTCTAAAGAGTAACCTCTGCTCGAGCTCCCTAAGGGTACACCTAGCGGCAATCGTGGCCTACACCAGAGGTGAAAAGGGTGGAAGTTTCTTCACCTCGCAGGTGGTGAAGAGATTCATGGAAGGAGCCAAAAGGATGGCCCCCCCGAAAAGGTTGCCGCCGCCGGCATGGAATCTGAACGTGGTTCTGACGGAGCTCATGAAGGCACCGTTTGAACCCATTCACAAGGCCACACTGCAGATGTTGACGATGAAAACGGCCTTTCTGGTGGCCATAACCTCACTACGCAGGGTGAGCGAGCTTCAAGCACCAACACTACAGGAACCCTACATTCAGATTCACAAGGACAGAATAGTCCTGAGAACAGACCCACACTTCATGCCCAAGGTGGTGTCGGCGTTCCACATGAATCAGAGTATTCAGATACCAAGTTTCTTCCAAAACCCGACTTCAAACGCAGAAAAGGCCCTGCACACCCTCGACGCAAGAAGAGCGGTGATGCACTACATTGGGAGAACCAAGGAACTCAGGAAGTCGAAGCAGCTGTTTGTGTCCTTTGCTACTAACTTCATGGGTAGGCCAGTGACTAAGGGCACCATCGCTAGGTGGATTGCCCTCACTATTCAATTCTGCCACAAACAGGCTGGACAGGAGCTAGCGGAGGGGCCTCAGGCTCACTCCACAAGGAAGAAAGGGGCCACCGTGGCCTTCCTGGCGAACACGCCCATCCAGGACATATGCCTCGCGGCAACTTGGGTATCTGTGCACACGTTCACGAAACACTACTGCGTGGACATTCAGATGAACAAGGAAGCACAGGTTGGACAGAAGGTGCTTCAACACATTTTCAACGACCAACGCTCCTCTACCACCCAGCCGCCACAAAATTAGGAAAACCGCTACAAAGTCTATGCACAGCATAGTGAATCCAGAAAGATTCACGCTGCAAAACGAATAGTTTCTTACCTGTCGGTGTAGTTTTGCAGCTTGAAGATCTTTCTGGATTCACTAGCGAACCCACCCACCTCCGCCAGGAAGATGAGGCTGGAGGAAGAGGGGGTGAAATGGAAAAGATCAGAAGGAAGGAAAAATTACAGAAAAATGGACAAGAAGAATCAATCAATCGCCTAGGGTTAAAAAAAAAAAAAAAGGGAAAAAAGAACCCGAAGATGGCGCCCCAAAGGTGGGACTTCCGCAGGAAGCACGACGACGTCACGGGAGGTGCACCAAATGGTGGTCGTCGACGCCCACCTGGGCTACAAAAAAAAAAAAAAAAGAAAAGACTACGAATCCGGACCCAACCACAAGATCGCGGAATAATGCACAGCATAGTGAATCCAGAAAGATCTTCAAGCTGCAAAACTACACCGACAGGTAAGAAACTATTCGTTATTTCCCGTCGAAAATATTGCACCAGTGTTGAGTAGTGCAGACGCACGACAATGAAAAGCACTCGTAGTGTCGCATTGTCTTCCGTGTGCTTACTTACTTTCAACGATGGCGCGCGTAGCCCTTTCATACCTGTAACATTTGGCCAGGTGGGTTCTGACGTTAGGCATGGTCACTCGTAGTATGGTCAAACTCAATTGCATTAGCAGCCATTTGGAGCTAAACTTGTAGTTCTTGTTGAAGTTAGCGGGTTGGCCGACTCTACCCTTAGTACACTCGTTTCTCAGTAGATGGTAGTAGAAACAGTCGTCTAATGGACGGAATGTTGGGTAGCCTATATTCAGATGTTTTGAATGTGTATGACTTTAATTTGTACAGTATATCCCAATTAGAAGACCCTTGGAGAGGTGAGGAGACCAGAGCAGCAGCCGGACGCAGGGGGAGCGGACGAGCACACGACTGCCTTTCTCCGAGGCAGAGCAGAAATGCCTCGGAGAAAGGCAGCGGCATTTTCGGATTCGGGGGCGTGTTTTGCTGTTGTCTCCTCCTTGAGACTTCTTGCAAAAAACACGCCCCCCGATCCGAAAAGGACGGGGCCTAATCTGAATGACTGACCTCTTCTCCAATGGCTGGCCAGCATTCAAGAGGCCAGCCAATGGAGAACAGGGGAGAAGAGGGGCGGGTTCAAGCCCCTCTTCTCCAAGTCATTAAATCTCGGAGCGAGACTGCGCAAGCGCAGCCGAGACCTAAAAAGGATCTATATTAATCCAAAGACTGGACATGTCACTGCAGTGCCATGTAAGAAACGGAAACTGGACACACCTGCCCCAGTTCCTATAAAAAAGGACTCTGCAACATCACCTATTCCTCCTTCCTCTCCCATACAACCTTCTACCCCACCCCCTCTGCCCACACCACCCTTACCTCTACCATATTCATCACATACACCACCTCCACAGGATGATGATGATGACCTAGGGGGAGGGGGTGATCCTTATAATACTAATGATCCGTTCACGGATCCAGATACCGCACCATTGGATGATTGGGCATACCCTCTACCAGATATACCTGACCCTACACCATATCCCTCCAAACCATCACCTCCAGATGACCACCTGGGATTTGGACAACTAGTACACAGAGCAGCACTTTATCATGGTGTCACCATGCACTCTGATGCACCCGAGGAAGACTTCCTCTTAGACACTTTTGAACAGTCTCAGAAGTCGGTACAAATTTTACCTATGCTTAAAGGGGTGATAAAACACGCCACAGAAGTATTTAAAGACCCCGTCCGTGCCAGGGTGCTTAACCCATGAATTGAGAAAAAATATAGACCTGCCCCAGAAGATCTTTGTTACATCAAAGGACAGCTCCCTCTGAATTCTTTGGTCGTTTCCAACGCAACGAAACGTGCCAACTCCCAAACCACGGGAGATACACCACCCCCCTCGGGCAAACAAGTAGCAGCACAAGCTGCTAATCATTGGCATATTTCCAACACCCAAGCCCTATTAGCATGCTACGATAGGGCTCACTACGATCAGTTGGAGAATCTGCTACAACACCTGCCAGACCAATACAAGACCCAGGCAAATTACCTTATACAAGAGGGAAAACTTATCTCAAATGCGTCCATTAAATGCGCACTTGACGCCGCAGACACCGCCTCTCGAGCACTAAACACAAGTGTACTCCTTAGACGCCATGCCTGGCTACGCATTTCAGGCTTTAAGCCAGAAGTACAAAGTACCATACTTAGCCAACCTTTTAACCAAGAACAGCTGTTTGGGCCAGCAGTTGACACTGCACTTGAAAAAATGAAAAAAGACACCAAGACTGCTAAGTCCATGGGAGCATTGCAGTCTCCACAACCACGCGGCTCCATTCGACGCTCCTTCTACAGAGGAGCCTCCAAGAATATGGGAGCTGCACCTCCTCTACGTTCAAAACCTCTACACAAACATCCCCCAGTAGAGGATATTTTAGAGGAGGAAACAACAAGGGACGAGGTTGAGGCAATACCAACTCTCGTACCTCCCCCGCCACAAAACAGTGACTTTCCTCCACTCCCCCCAGACCATTCCACTCCAGTCGGGGGAAGACTCGTTCCTACCTGTCTGGAACTCCATCACAACAGACAAGTGGGTAAGACAAATTATCCAGTATGGTTACTGCCTGGAACTCACCACTACCCCATCACACATACCACCCAAGCAGCGTTCCATGTCACCAGACCATCTTGCGCTCCTCAAACAAGAGGTTCTCTCATTGCTTCAAAAACACGCAATAGAACCAGTTCCCTTACAACATCCGGGTACAGGGGTATACACGCTGTACTTCCTAATCCCCAAAAAGGACGGGACTCTGAGACCAATACTCGACCTCAGGCTCCTAAATCTGTACATAAACTCAGATCATTTCCATATCCTCACTCTTCAACAAGTGCTCCCACTACTACAACAAGGCGATTTCCTTGCCACACTAGATCTCAAGGACGCTTATTTCCACATTGCCATACATCCTGCTCACAGGAAGTACCTAAGGTTTGTGGTGGACGGACAACACTATCAGTTTACAGTCCTTCCATTCGGGGTAACAACTGCGCCCAGAGTATTCACCAAATGTCTAGCAGTAGTAGCAGCGCATCTCAGAAGACAATAAATTCATGTCTTCCCGTATCTAGACGACTGGCTAATAAAAGCCAACTCATTCAACAAATGCGTTCCACACACTCACTGAACTATTCAAATCTTACACAACTTGGGATTCACAATAAACTATCCCAAATCTCATCTCCAACCCTCCCACATACATCAATATCTGGGAGCCACCATAAATACCTCCAAAGCACGGACATATCCCAGCCCAGCCAGGATAGCCAATATACAAGCTCTCATCGCAAAATTTCAAACCCAACACTCTCTTCCGGCAAAAGTGTTCATGCAACTCATAGGCATGATGGCGTCATGCATCTTCATTGTGCCTTATGCAAGTCTTCAAATGCGTCCCTTGCAAGAGTGTCTAGCACGTCAGTGGAATCAGGCTCATGGACAACTAACAGATCTGGTGTTGGTGGACATCCGCTCACATCGCTCTCTATAATGGTGGAACACAATAAACCTGTCCAAAGGGCGGCCTTTCCTCGAGCCTCTTCCACAAATAGTGCGAACGGACGCATCACTCACGGGATGGGGAGCCCATCTCCTAGGACACACCACTCAGGGCAAATGGACCACTTAACAGAAAGTGCTCCATATCAATTACCTGGAACTACTGGCAGTATTCCTAGCACTAAAATCATTCCAAATACATCTCCAGAACAAAACTGTCCTCATCCGGACGGACAACATGACAGCCATGTATTATATACAAAAACAAGGAGGCACACATTCTCTCCAGCTGTCCCAGCTAGCACAGAACATTTGGAGATGGGTCATTCCCCAGAACATATACCTGCTTGCAGAACACCTTCCAGGGGTTCACAATCAGATTGCCGACCTGTTAAGTCGACAGACTCAACAGATCCACGAATGGGAATTGCATCCACAAGTCCTACTCCCCTTTTTCCAAAAATGGGGCCAACCAGCCATAGATCTGTTCGCCACACAGGAAAACGCAAAATGCCAAACCTTCGCCGCCAGGCTTCCCCACCCACAGTCGAAGGGCAATGCGATATGGATGAACTGGTCAGGCAGATTTGCGTACGCTTTTCTGCCTCTCCCACTCATTCCATTCGTGGTACGCAAGCTCAGGCAACAGTCTCTCAAACTGATCCTAGTAGCCCCCACATGGGCACGCCAGCCCTGGTTCACAACACTGCTGGAACTCTGTCTAGTTCCACACCAAAAACTGCATCTTTCCCCGTCCTTACTAACCCAGAACCATGGAGAAATAAGACACCCAGGTCAACTGAATCTAGCGATCTGGCTCCTGAAGTCCTATAGTTCGGTTACCTCAACCTACCACCAGACTGCATGAATATTATAAAAGAGGCTAGACGACCTACCACTAGAGCCTGCTACGCTGTAAAATGGAAAAGATTTGCCATTAACTGCACTAACTATGATTAGGGCTTCCGGTTTTATGGTATTTATTCTTTTGCCATTTCCGTCTGTATTTATCCATATTTATTTTTTGGGCATTTTTTCTGTATTTATCCACATTTATTTTTGCCACAAGTAAAAGACAATGCTACAGCTAGTATTTTTCCACATTTATTTAAATTAACAATGCACACATGCGCTCACTTGAACTAGTGATTTGTTGTGGCTTTAGCAGTGCTATAAATGGTCCGGTACTGAGTAATTTCATAAGGAGAGTACCTGTGCTTCTCAGTTCTGCTATAAAAACACTTTAGGATAGAGTACAAGCACTTATCAGGAGCAAACATGTGCCAGCGCTTCTGTATTTCCATCTAAAACTAGCTAGAAATCTGCCTTCAAGTGTCTACGGTTTTCACACAAAGTATGTAAGGTTACCTATATTGGTGGTGGTGTGTTTGTGTGTAGATAGACAGACAGATAGATGGATCCCAAGCTACACGCCACGTCCTTTTGATACATATTATATAGAGCCTCAGACCAAAGAGACGTGTTTCGGCTTCAGTGAAGACATGGTCAATCTATTTGGCGCCAATTCATTTTCACATTACCCCTTCCCCGCTCATGACGGAACCGTTCCGTCATGAGCCACGGTTGCCGTGTGCTCATGACGGAACGGTTCCGTCATGACACGCCCGTTGGCGGCCGCTCCGCCTACGCGGCGCTGTTTCCCCGCCTGTGCGGGGGGACAACGCAAATGGGCGGAGTCATGACGGAACCGTTCCGTCATGAGCACAGCTCAACCGTGGCTCATGACGGAGCGGCTCCGTCATGAGCACAGGCCCACCGCGCTGCCCCCCTGCCCCCCCCAGCGCTGCAGCAGAATGTCCGCAGCAGCGAAGGGGTTAAATAGTCACTCCCACTTAAGGCATTAGTAAACCTAAACAACCTACTACGTGTCTCACTTCAAACCCTCTACATTTCACAAGTGCTATGGTAATGGATTAAATGCTGCGCAATGCACATACAAAATGTACATAGTCACATGAATAAATGTTGTGTGGGTGAAGAGTTTAAACATCAAAACCAAAACATCTATATGTTGCCAGCCTAATTGAGAAACCTCATAAATTACACATGAGACGCCAAACACTCTAAATATGCCGCCTGTATATTTAACATTTATAAAAATATAAAGTCTTTAACAAACTATTTGACATTTAAAACACGCTGCAGTTATATCGTAATAAAAGTGAAAAGCACCTCTGTCTCCCCTCAGACCTGGAATGCATTCCTGAAATGGAAAGCGCTCTGCCGATTGAATGCTGACTCATACTGCAGCTATAATGATTTACCAGATGAAAGTGCAGCAAACACTAATTCGAACCCCAATAAGCATTCTACTCGAGTGATTACTTTCATGGAAGCCAGTTACCTAACAAATGTATGTGTCCGTGTCAGAACTACCCCTCCCATAATGCATCTGGGCAATCGCAAATATGCCGGCAAAAGACTTGTATAGCAGCTCTACATGCCAAAAACAGATGCATGCTGGTAAGTAGCATATTCCTTTTTGGAACTTAACCTGCTTCATGACGCTCCGTCGTGCTTTCCTGCAGGATACAGCACGTAATCAGTCCTTCTGGAGGTTGCTGAATTCATTAAGGGCAGTCTTGATCATGGGGTGGCAGCTGCAGTTTTCCTTCTTGGTTTGTCATCGGCCCTCGATGTAATCTCCCATTCCAATCTTCCTGTAAAGTTTATGGAGTGTGGTTGTTCAAGGCTTGACCTGGCTCAAGTCCAATCTAGAGGACAGATCTCAAATGGCCTTTCTCCCTCCCTTCACGTCCTCCGCCAAACTACTTAAGTGTGGGATGCCTCAGGGCTTTGCCCTAACACCGACTGTTGTTAATATCTACTTGAACCCCCTGGCTAGACTTGTGGCGTGAGGGTGCTTTTGCACGCCGACAATACGCAAGTGATGCTTTCATTCCAGGAGAAGGATATGAAGCCGGCATAGAGGGAACTACTCTAGACTGGATCACGTCCTACCTTCGAAACATGTCATCCATACCCGACCTTTCTCGTCCAAACCATACTCCACAAAAGCAGGGGTCCCTCAAGGTTCTATCATCCCGCCCATGCTTTTCAACATCTACATGAAGTAATTACCGGTACTGATCAATCAATTTCGCCTCGCGTGCTATAAGTATGCAGATGACACGCAAATGCTCCTTCAAATACAATGCACCAAAGACATTGAAAAATGCCCAATTTTCAGTTGTCTCAGAGCCGTGGATCAGTGGATGACTTGGAGCCATCTCAAATTGAAGGCTTCAAAAACGAAAATACTTGCGTGTGGCGATTGGAATCCCACTTGCCACCTGGCCTGATGTACTGGGATCACCACCTAAATTATCGAAGCAAGTAAAAAACCTCAGAATAATCATTGACTCCAAGCTGTCGATGAATGCCCAAGTGGACAAACTAGCAAAATCCAGCATTGTCACTATAAAAACACTGCGACAAATTTTCCCTCATTTGCGATTGCCACACAAGGTTCAAGCTACCATCTCCCTTGTTCTGTCCAAACTCGATTACGCCAATAGCCTCTACCACGGATAACCTTTAACGACCATGAAAAGACTACAACGGATTCAGAACTCGGCTGCCAGACTACTCTTGCATATCAAACCGCGGTACCACATCTCATTTGCCTTGAAAGCCCTGCGTTGGTTACCAGTTGCCAGAAGATCCACGTTCAAGCTACTTTGTATCACTCACAAAGCAATACATGGGATGGGACCGCTCTTCATCAGGAATAAAATCAAACGCATTCAACAAAGGAACCTACGCTCTAAAGGGGCATCTCGCCTCAAATTCCCACGATACAAGTAAAAAACCATGGGTGGCACATCCCTCTCTGTTCAAGCAGCCAAACTATGGAACTCTTTACCCCTCCAACATAAGATCCACCGACAACCACCTTATCTCCAGAAAACTACTCAAGAATTGGCTTTTCCCCACATAAGCACCATACGCAAACAGAAATTTACAACATATTCCTCTGTATATAAGCATTTATTTTCACTATAGATATGTACCTATCTTTGTGTATTGCTTTGTATAAACATGTAGAATAATTATGTTGCAAATAAATAAATAAATACAAAATCATCTTTGGTCTGCATCTACTTACTTCCATTGTGCATCTATGTACCTTCCATGTACTTGGATCTGTGTGTCTGTTACCTTTCTCCTGAAAAAGCATTTTCAATGCACTACCCTATTTCTCATCCTGTACCTCTATCAATATCTTTAATCTATATATACGTACCTCCTTTATGCATCTATATACTTTTTATTTAGAAATCTGTTTATTAAGTTTTGCAGCGAGAATCGTACGATACACATCATAATGGCAGAGTGCATAATTACAACTGGTGCACGATGAAGTCTCCGAGCACACCACATATACTCATGA
This sequence comes from Triturus cristatus, assembly GCF_964204655.1. Lineage (NCBI taxonomy): Eukaryota > Metazoa > Chordata > Amphibia > Caudata > Salamandridae > Triturus > Triturus cristatus. The sequence continues at coordinate 320,500,519 of NC_140591.1, forward strand.
CATTTAGCACCAATTGATATGCATCTATATACTTTTAATGTACTTATGGATCTATATATTTATCAATTTCTTCTAATTTAGCATTTCAAACGCACTACCCAATTTCTAAGCCTATACTTCTCTCAATATATCCTCTTGCCCAACCTTCTGACTCCTCTCAAACTTGTTTCTACTACTCTTTCCAATGCACTACCCTTTTTCTCACCCTATACATCTATCAAAATATCCTCTACATCCACTCTCATTTATCCCAAACCCCATACCACTACTATGATCCCAAAATAACCCTTTCTAGACTCTCTCCTACTCTACCCCTCCTTGCATTATCTGACACCTATTTTACTATACTGATCCCCCCCCCAAAAAACCTTTATAAATTCTCCCTTCTGACTCTTCCCCTCAAAAGCCCCTTTTTACACCTCCAAAAGCCTCCTCCTACTGCAATGACCTAAAAAAAAAATCTGTCTTCTGCCCCTTGTGAGAAAGTGCCATCTTTCTTGCATGGTATGCCCCCACTTTTTGCTGAATTGCTGAATGTACTTTGACTGAGTGTACCCTGGAATCCTGCCAATCGGGTGCCCAGGGCCTATGTTCCTTCCCTAAAAATACAAAACCCAAATTTGCAAACCCTGGCCACATGTCAGCCCCTGGTAAATGGTACCCTAGGTACCCAGGGCCTTGTGACCAGGGAAGGCCTCTAAGGGCTGCAGCACTCCTTGTGCCACCCTTAGAGGCCCTGTACCCTTACACACACACACTGCCCTTGCAGGCTGGGTGTCTGGGTGCAAAACAAAGTCGACATGGCACACATCCCTGTGTGCCATGCCCATCACCTACACTGGCATGGCATACATCAGCCAACCCTCTAGCTGGGTGCCCTATGCCAATGGTGTGGGCGCAGGAGCCCTGTGCCCCTACAGTACCCAGGTCCAGTCCTGGGCACTGTAAGTGCAGTGCTGCCATTTAAGAGTACATGGTGCTGAGAGCTCGTCAAACACGAAGTCCACAGCACCATAAAGGCAGCACTGAAGACTGAGAAGTTTGATATCAAACTTCCCAGCACATTAAACCCACACTGATGCCAGTATGGGATTTAATGTACCAAGCACCCCAGAGGGCATCTTAGAGATGCCCCCTAAAACCTAACCTACAATCCACGTCTGCTCTGAGGCTGCTTAGGCTGCCACACAGCAGACATGTTGCTGGACCCCTGGGTAGGAGAGCCCCTGCTCTCCCGGGCCTGCAACAATGCACATCCTGGGCGAGGTGCTAAATTTCCTCCCCAGGATGGGCAGGGGGAAGCTTCAAAGGCATGCCGCCTCTGTGAGCTTCCCCAGGCCACTGAAACCCCCCACTCTAGCGGGAAGCTTGGCCGGAAACCCCAATTAATGACAGGGGATGTGCCAGCCTGCCAACCCCACCCCTCAGGTGGGGGAGGCGAGGGGAAGCACATCCCCAGGCTCTTGCCATCTTGAAGATGGGAAGCCCTACCCAATCAGGACTAGGCCACTGCCCCCCTCCCACAGGAGAGAGGCAGGATAGGGGGTGTACCCACCCCAGGACAGGGACCCATTGGTCCCTGCCCTTCACCTACCTGTAACGCCCCTAAATCTAGTATTTGGGGGCACCCTGAACCTTCCTTCCCCAGATTCCAGATTCTGAAATAGAAAGAAGAGCAAGAAGCAAGAAGAAAGACCTGCCCTGCAGCTGCTAAGAAGAGGAAGACACCAACTGCTTTGGCCCCAGCCCTACCGGCCTGTCGACCCTCGAACCTGCTCCTGCTCCAACCCGGCATCTCTTGTGGCCAGCAACCTCACAAACCCCGGAGGACTTGGCTACCTTTTGGCTGTAAGTCTCTGGGACTCCCATGAGTAGAGGCTCTACTCAAAAACCTACTTATAATCCCTGGCAGCAGCCCGGAACCGCGAACCCAGCACACTCTGCACCAGCCAAGCCTAGCCGGTGCCGGAGTGAACAAAGACCACGAGGACGACCCCACGGCGACTGTGACCCCGAGTCCGGCACCCAGGGACCTCCCTCGACACTCCTGAAGAAGCCTGCAGCCTCAGAACAAGGTGCTCCCCCAACAGAGGGTAAGATTTCCCGACACCAAAAGGCACCCCTGCACGCGGCGTCCCTCGGCCCCCTGTGCCCAATCCCGGGGTACCTACCTATCTTCCAACTACCCAACTTACCTCTCGAAGTGGTGGTGGTACCTGAAGAATCCTCGTCCCCGAGCTTGCAGTCTTTTTCTAAACCAGAGATTTCCCATTGAAATCAATTGAGCACCCGAAGGCTCAAAAGCACCCTGCACCCAGCCGCGTGAGTGGCCCTGGCAGTGTAACCTTTGCACCTATCTACTTCCCCACTTGCCCTGAGTAAGTGACCAGGAGCCCAGCTCCCACAGCCACGTGGCTTGCTAGTCAGCAGCCACCAACCAAGGCCCCCCTATCCCTCATAGGATAACATTGGGCCTAACTCTCTCTGCACCCTGCCGCCCTAGTGCCGCTGAGGGTGAACCAACTGTACCTACCTGACCCTGGGGGACCCCTGAGTCTATGTCCAGAACCTCAACTCTGCCAGTCGAGTACTTACCTTTAAACCGATAACTCTATTTTCTTCATAGGGTAACATTGACTGGCTTTTTCCTGAAACTTCTTCTAAGTGTGGACTTTTTAAATCTTAAAATATTCACCAAAACTCAGCTGAGTAATGAAAACTAAAATACTCACCTGCTCTTGGGTGAAATCCCAGTGCTGGATCTTGGTGTCCAGCACTGACTCTGAAAAATACTGTTCGAGGCATATGAGCTGCAGATTACACACTTTTGCATAGATCGCCATCTGGTGTTGGGCCCGGATGTTTGCAGTTTGTTTTTCCTCTTGAAAAGTCTTTGGAAGTCACGAGGTCGGTGACTCCTCCTTTGGATCGTATTGCGCATGGGCTTCGGCTCCATCCTCAGATTGTTTTTTTCCGCCATCGGGCTCGGATGTGATCTTCGCGCTCCGGTTCCGAACAGCTTCCAGTTCGACCATCGACGCGCAATCCTCACCCCAATCGCTGTATTGTTTCGATACACGTTCTCTTCAATCAACGTGCTTCCTCATCGACAAACCTTCGGTTCCAGTTGTCGACGGCGGCCTTCGGGCCTACCCAGGCTCCGGTCCCGGCTCATGGAAAGAACTCCATTTAAAAAAGTGCCCTCGATGTGAGTCCAAATTTCCCCACACCGATCTTCATGAGGTATGCAACCTTTGCCTCTCCCCAGAACACGAGGCTCGAGACTGTCCGGCGTGTAAGTCTTTCTGATCGAAAAAGACTATTCGGGACCGAAGAGACAGAAGGAACATGGCACACTCCTCGACGTCCATTCCAGTCGACATCTTCGGAGACGACATTGACGATCCGGAATATCATCGTACCAAAGAGGACCTCGTCAGTGCTTCCGAGGCCGACTAGTCAGATGCGGAGGACGTCACCCCGGCACAGAGGGTCGTGAGTACCAATCTACCCCCTCCCTCACCAGCGCCGACACCCAAAAAGGCTTCGGTCACGCCTTCGCCTCCGGGCCTAGGCAAGACCAGAGACACTGCCTCACACACCCCACCTTCGGGCCCGGTGAAGAAGCCAAGTAAGCCTTCCGGCGGCTCGGGCTCGAGCCAGCCTGCCAGCGGTGCCGAGAAACCCTCTTCGGCACCAAAAAAGAAGACTGCCTCCACCTCGACACCGAGCTCCGCACCGAAGCCCTCTGGGTCGAAACCCAGCCCTGCGGCACTGACGCCATCTTCGGTGCCGACCAAGCTACACAAGGCCACCGGCACCGACACTTCCAAGCCGAAGCCCATCTCGGCGCCGACCAAGAGACCGGAAGGTCCCAAGCCCAGTTCTAAACATCAAACTGGCACGGAAGAACCTAAAAAAATCATCGGCCCAGACGTCTTCGGCGCCGACGGACCAAATTATCTCACGAGAGCTATTTACACCGGATCCCTTGCAAAAAACTCACCAAGGATCCAAAAACTGGACATTTGACACACTCTACTAAAAAGAGACATTTGGAGAAGCCGGCTCCGCCTCCACCTCCAAAGAGGAAGGACTCTGCTACCTCTCCGTTCAGAATACCTTCCCCTGCTCCTCCACTGCCTCCTCCTTCCCCACCTCCACCCCCCCCCCCGACCCCCCCCCCAACTCATCGCTCTCCTACTCAGTCTCCAGACGATGATTATCACGGGGACCCATATTATGATACAGGGGATGTGCCACAAGACCTCACCCCTACAGGATCTCCAGATCCATGGGACGATTACCATATACCAGATATCCCCAACGTCCCACAAGACGATATTTACCCTTCTAGACCATCTCCACCAGAAGATTCATTAGGGTTTAACCATCTTCTGCAAAGAGCAGCACATTATCCTGGGGTGGACATGCATAATGACCCTGTGGAGGAAGATTTCCTCCTAGACACATTCGATACTACACAAAGGTCCACCTCCATACTGCCCATGCTCAAAGGGGTGGTAAAACATGCAGCAGAAGTTTTTAAAGACTCAGTTAGAGCCAGGGTCTTTAACCCACGTATCGAAAAGAAGTACAAACCTGCTCCCTCAGATCCCTCTTACATCAGAGGACCAGCGCCACTAGATTCCTTAGTGGTCTCTACGGCACGTAAAAGGGCAAACTCACAAGCGTCAGGTGATGCACCTCCACCTGACAAGGAGTCAAAACTGCTAGATGCTTCAGGCAAATGCACAGCATCCCAGGCCGCCAACATATGGCGTATAGCAAACACTCAGGCACTACTGGCCAGATATAACAGGGCTCATTATGACGAATTAGAGAGCATAGTGCAACATCTCCCTGAAAAATATAAAAGTAAAGCCAACAAGTTAATTCAAGAGGGTAAAACAATCACAAACACCTCTATACGTTGTGCACTAGATGCAGCAGACACAGCCTCCAGGGCTATCAACACCAGCGTCCTTCTCTGTCGACATGCTTGGCTAAGGGTATCTGGTTTTAAACCAGAAGTGCAAGCCTCCATCCTTAACCATCCCTTTGACCAGGAACATCTATTCGGGCCAAAGGTGGATGAGGCCTTAAAAAAATGAAGAAGGACACGGATACCGCAAAATCCATGGGGGCCTTACAGTCTCACCCGCCCAGACGCTCCTTTCGCCGCTCATCCTTTCGGAGTACATCCAGAGGCTACTCCTCAGACACAGCGTCCACATCGTACAAGTCCCCTACTCAAACCACCTTTACAAAAGGTTACCAAAGAGGCGGCTACAGGGGTAACAACAACAAGGGCAGAGGCAAAACAAACAACGCCCGTTCTGCCACACCTACTACCCAATGACTTCTCCCCCCAGACCATTCCACTCCAGTCGGGGGCACACTCACAAATTTCCTTCATGTCTGGGAGACCATCACCTCAGACAAATGGGTGACCCAAATAATTCGGTCAGGACACTGCCTCGAATTAACATCTACCCCCCCCCCCAACGTTCCACACAGGCAACACCCAATGTCACAAGAACATTCCACATTGCTAAAGCAGGAGGTAATCTCCCTCCTACAAAAACAGGCAAAAGAACACGTTCCTGTCAATCAACAACATTTAGGGGTCTACTCCCTATATTTTCTAATACCAAAAAGGGACGAGACTCTACGACCTATTCTAAATCTCCGGCCCCTAAACACATACATACACTCAGACCATTTTCACATGGTAACGCTTCAGCAGGTACTTCCGCTCCTCTCCCGGAACTACTTTCTCACCACACTGGACTTAAGACGCATACTTCCACATTCCAGTACACCATGCTCACAGAAAGTACCTCAGATTTGTATTGGACGGACAACACTACCAATTCAAAGTGCACCCGTTCGGAGTCGCAACAGCACCACCGGTATTCACCAAGTGTCTAGCGGTGGTGGTGGCGGCACACCTCAGAAGACCGCACGTCTTCCGATACTTGGACGATTGGCTGATAAAAGCCACTTCATACAACCAGTGTGTACACCATACCGCCACCACAATCCAACTACTTCACCAACTAGGCTTTACGGTGAACCACCAAAAGTCCCAGCTAACACCATCCCACATAAAACAATATCTCGGTGCCACCATAGACACCTCAAAAGCAATAGCCTACCCCAATCCGGCCAGAAGTGCAAGCATTCAGGCTTTGCGACAAAAATTCATACCTCAACACTCCCTTCCAGCTCGAGTGTTAATGCAACTAATAGGGATGATGGCCTCTTGCATTTTTATAGTGGCCCATGCAAGACTCCAGATGCGTCCACTCCAATGGAACCAGGCCCAGGGGCAACTGACAGATCTGGTGTTGGTAGACTGTTGCACCCATCGCTCTCTGCAGTGATGGAACACCACAAACCTTTCCAAAGGTCGACCGTTCCTGGACCCGGTTCCCCAAATAATACTAACAACGGACGCATCGCTCTCCGGCTGGGGAGCTCATCTATTACACCTCACAGTGCAGGGCACATGGACGCCGCAACAAAAATTACTCCAGATCAATCATCTGGAGTTACTAGCAATCTTTCTAGCCCTGAAATCTTTTCAAACACAGATTTCAGGCAAGGCAGTCCTCATTCGCACAGACAACATGACTCCCATGTATTATATTCAAAAACAAGGCGGCACACACTCTCCACAGCTCTCTCGATTAGCACAGAACATATGGAGATGGGCAATTCCCCACAAAATCTTTCTCCTAGCTCAACCTGTCCCAGGAGTCCAAAACACCGTGGCAGATCTGCTCAGCAGACAGACACAACAAATCCACGAGTGGTAACTTCACCCACAGGTTCTTCATCCGTTCTTTCAAATGTGGGGGCATCCACAGATAGACCTCTTCGCCACCCACGAAAACACAAAATGCCCAAGCTTCGCCGCCAGATACCCACACCCATTGTCCAAAGGAAATGCGATATGGATGAACTGGTCAGGCAAATTTGCGTACGCTTTTCCGCCTCTCCCACTCATTCCATTAATGGTGCGCAAACTACAACAACACTCCCTCACACTAATCCTAGAAGCTCCAACGTGGGCCAGACAACCGTGGTACACCACGTTGCTGGAACTCTCGGTAGTACCACACCAAAAGCTACACCTATCACCATGCCTCCTAACCCAGAACCATGGAGAGATCAGGCACCCGGACCCAGCTCAGCTCAACCTTGCGATCTGGCTCCTGAAATCATAGAATTAGGGTACCTAAACCTTCCCCCTGACTGTATGAACGTCATCAGAGAAGCTAGATGCCCTACCACTAGAGCATGCTACGCTGCTAAGTGGAAAAGATTTGTTGTGTATTGCCGTAACAACACAATCAATCCTCTAGATGTGTCTATACAACACATAATATGCTACTTACTCCACCTACAAAGGTGTAATCAAGCCTATACATCAATTCGGCTACACCTCGCAGCAATTGCAGCTTACTTACAAAACAGGCAGCACCTATTACTTTTCAGAGTACCTGCCATCAAAGCCTTCATGGAAGGCCTCAAAAGAATAATTCCCTACAGAGTACCACCCTCACCTGTGTGGAACTTAAATATCGTTCTCACAAGGCTGATGGGGCCTCCCTTCGAACCTTTGCATAAATGCGAACTGCAATTCCTCACATGGAAAACAGCTTTCCTTGTAGCCATCACTTCCTTAGAAGGGTCAGTGAGATACAAGCACTTGCCATACAAGAACCTTTTCTTCAAATGTACCAGAACAAGGTGGTTCTCCGTACCAACCCAAAATTCCTACCTAAAGTCATTTCCCCATTTCACCTAAACCAATCTGTAGAATTACCAGTATTTTTCTCGCAACCTCAGACCGTTGCAGAAAGGGCTCTGCACACGCTAGATGTCAAACGAGCCTTACTTTACTATATCCAAAGAACACAACCTTTCCGAAAGACCAAACAACTGTTTGTCTCTTTCTCTCCACCACACAAGGGCAACCCCATCTCAATATCAGGGATAGCTAGGTGGATTGTAAAATACATCCAGATTTGCTACCACAAAGCAAAACAAACGCTTTCCGTTCCCCCTAAAGCCCATTCTACACGGAAGATAGGGGCTTCCATGGCATTTCTGGGGAACATCCCACTAAATGACATCTGCAAAGCAGCTACATGGTCAACACAGCACACTTTCACTAAACACTATTGTGTAGATGTGCTAACTAAGCAACAAGCTAGTGTGGGCCAGGCTGTACTAAAAACACTATTTCAAACCACTGCAACAGATACCGGTGGTCGCCGCTAAGGTTGGGAACTGCTATATAGTCTATGCAAAAGTGTGTAATCTGCAGCTCATATGCCTCGAACGGAATATGCTACTTACCAGTATGCATCTGTTCTTGGCATGTAGAGCTGCAGATCTACACACGCCCACCCGCCTCCCCGGCTACCTGTATATGTTCCAGTCTATATTATTTAGATACAACACACATGGGTTTCTTCACTGTGGTTACTACGCTCCATCTTTCCCTGCTGGCGAAAAACAATCTGAGGATGGAGCCGAAGCCCATGCGCAATACGATCCAAAGGAGGAGTCACCGACCTCGTGACTTCCAAAGACTTTCCAAGAGGAAAAACAAACTGCAAACATCCGGGCCCAACACCAGATGGCGATCCTATGCAAAAGTGTGTAGATCTACAGCTCTACATGCCAAGAACAGATGCATACTGGTAAGTAGCATATTCCTACAACTGTACTTACCAGTAACCCAGTTTTCTCCCATAGGAAATCATTGACTGTTTTTCTGTCAAATTTCTTCTAAGTGTCAATTTCTGCAATCTTTAAATACTCTTTAAAAATCGTATAATATCTGAAAACGTAATTACTTACCTGTTTTCGATAAAGGTCCCAGTACTGAGTCTAGGTACCCAGTACTGGATTACAAAAGTAACGAGAACATACTGTACCTGCAACTTGAATTTTCTTCCATAGGGAATCATTGACTGTTTTCTATGAAATATTTTCTAAGTGTCAACTTTTAAAATAGCTAAACATTGTTTAAAAATCATCACAGTAGAATTCCAAAAGTAATCCTAAAAGTAATCTGTTGCAAATAACTTGAAATTTCCATTGAGCTCAATGCATTGTTGTGTTTAAAATAGTGTTGCCTATTGCAACCACTTGTAACTGTTTACAAAAGTCAATTGCATATTGCAAAAGTATTTATACAAAGCATCTCATTCTGAGAAAGTATATTTTAATGCCAATTGTTGGTTCTAAAATAAAACAAGCATTTATTTTTTATATATAAACCATTGGCCTAGAATTCAGTTATTGAGTGTTTGACACCATTTGCTGACTGAGTGTGTACAACAAATGCTTTACACTGTCCTCTGATACTGCCTTACTGCTCGACCAAGCTACCAATTTAGAGAGTAAGGTTATATATAACTTGGGGACTGTGGACTCTGTACACCCTGTACCTCTTAGGGAACAGTATATACAGAGCCACTTTCTCACATCCCTCCATTATCCTTTTCAATCAAAATAACAGACTTAACATGTTTACTTCTCAATTTCCATATTCCACTATACTAATTCACCACTAATCCTTTATGGGTTCTTAGTAGCGTGCTACTTGCCAATTAAGCGTTTCAACACCCCATCAGGGTTACCAGCGCTATATAAACGCAAACCTTTTTCACTTTTCTACCCCTCCCCAACTCTTCTCAATCCAAATAACTGTAACATATCCACCACTCAAATTACTTTCATGTTTTGCCATACTAATTCAACCGTAATCCTTATGGGTTCCAGAGTAGCGTGCTACTCGCCAATAAAGCGCTTCAAAACCTCATCAAGGGGTAGCAAGCGCTAAATAAATACAAACCTCTTTCCCTCTTCTATCCCGCAACCTACCGGTCTCTATCCAAATAACTGAATAACATATCCACCACTCAAATTATTTCATACTTCACTATACTAATTTTTAACACTAATCCTTTATGGGTTCTGGAGTAGCGTCCTACTCACGAGAAAAGCACTTCAACACCCATCAGGGGTAACAGGTGCTACATGAATGCAGACCTTTCTTCCCTTTTACCCCTCTGCTACCCTTCTCACTCCAAATAACTGACTAATATCCAACAATTAACAGTGTTTTAAGGATAATCTTCTATCCTTCTGCTATCCTTCCGAATCCAAATAACTGACTAACCTATCCACCACTTAAAATGTACTTGTATGTTTCACTATACTAATACAACACTGATCCTCAATGGGTCCCGGAGTGGCGTGCTACTCGCTGAAAAAGCGCTTTGACGCCTCGTCTGGGATAGAAAGCGCTATATAAATGCAATTACAATACAATATGGGAGCATTGACTGCTTTCAAGGCACGCCTGAGGGGCCGTTGGCGAATGGATAAATGTTAATTTCCTCAACCTGTACTCTGACAAAACAGAGATACTTTTCTTTGGCACTAACAGTCACCCAGACTGTTGCAAAGTGGGTTATTGGTAGGGGCAAATGTAGGTCTGCTACTGACCATAAGTCCACTAACACAGAATAGAGCTCAGAATAGGTCTTGGAAAATTATTCCTATGCTCATCCAGTGGTAACGTGGCTGCGAGCGGGCAGGCTTAACTTCAAAGACAGGTATGTAAAGCATTTAAAAATACCAATTCAGTAAATAATTAAGACACAACACAAATTAAAAATCCAACACTAATTTATAAAAATAGGTAATATTTGTATATTTTAAATTACACCAAAACTAAAAGAATCCACTGTAGGGAACCAGAGATATGAATTATCAAAGATTAGTCACTTTCTAGTGCTTAGAAACCAACAGTGCCCCTTTTAGTCATTTCGGTGCCTCTGACAGGGACACATTCACCTTTAGCAATTGTTCTGGAGGATCTCTCATCACTCTAGTGCAGCCCCTTCCAGCAGCCTGGGTCTAGTTAGAACTCCTTCCTGAAGTTCTTGCGGGTCCCAAAGTATCCAACACACAATCCAAGGTCCTAAAATCTCCAAGAGGGTCCTTGAAAGTGTGGGACTTCAATTCCCACAATCCACTTGGACAAAACCCTTACACATCCACTGGTAGTACAACAGGCTGGGGATTCTTTGTGGTGATGTCCAGGTGAGCTCTGTTAACCTGTAGCTTGCAGTCCACTCTTTAGTCTTTTTTGAAGCAGGTTTGATCCACAGCACTGTAGTTTCAAATGGTGCAAAAGGGTGCAATCTTCAGAGTCCAGGCCTTTGGAAATGCACATCAAACTCTTCAGCTCAGACCCTTCTGATTCTCTTACGTTTCAAGCAGCAGATCTGAGGGGCTCTGCCCTTCTCAGATACTTATTCCAACTTCTCTGGGTCAAGCAGGCGGTCACTCCTTTCCAATGGGCTGCAGGGTTTCACCCAAAGGTCAGACCACTTCCTGCAGAGTGTGGCAAAATGCTAACCCAGAAACCACTATTCTTCCAAAATTCAATATGTCCGAATCAGCAAGGAGAGAAGAGCTGGCTAAACACACCCCTAGGATGGCTAATTTCCATAGTCTCTCCCCCTTGCATCTATCTGCTCATTCCTTTCTTCAGCCTAGCATCTGGCATTATGTGAATAAGATAAAGTTGTAAATGCCACTGGGGTCCTCCACTTCTCCAGTATTGGGGTGTCTTTCATAGATTCACATGCTTGAATCATTCCCCGTCGTCTAAGTGGGAGTCCCACGGTACATAATAGCAATATATATATATATATACATAGTATAACAATAGCATAGCAAAAAAATTCCATAGGAAGTATTGTAACCTAGCAATCAATAGGAAAAAACTTGTCACTTTATTAGCTCGTCCAAGTCATTAGATATAGTCCAAACTCCAGCCAATCAGGAGTCCGCACCCTCTAGAACCTTCTCCCCAGAGGCTCAGTCTCTCAGATTTTCTACTGCACGTCGTGTGAAGGGAGTCTCCCTGAGCTCTGCTCAGTACTTTAATTTTTCTCTTCAAGAATTCTGCTAACATCTTCACTACGATGTCTGCTACAAAGAGATCACTCTTCAGACACTGTGAGTCTTCTGGAAAATTGCGACTTCACTCTGAGGACCCACACTAAAAGTGTATCTACTGCCTACATCCTGACCATCCGGTGATAGATTGTAAAATATGCAGGACTTTTCCTCAAAAGACCTTAAGGGACAGAGAAGGACGACTACTTCTGTGGCTACAGAAGCTCAAGATTAAGGATGACCCATTATCTGATGTTGTGTGATTCCTATCTCAAGACTGTTGCCTCTAAGAAAAGGGCTAGTGAGGCGGAGACATCTCCTAAGGCTAAGGTGCTAAAGAAACACCACTCTTCTAAGCGTGAAGACCAGCCTTCCTCATCTAAAGGGACTCCAACTCTCTGTAAAAGGGTCAATCTCCACCTTCTACGCCTCCGAGATCTATGTCAGACTTTTGCCACAGAAAACGGGCACCTCGTCAACGAGCTTGTCGATTCCCCATCGACTAAGTCCTCCGTCGTCACAACTACGACTTCTACCTTCTCTTCGCCTAAACCTGCTATGGTGATGTCGGCGTCTTCTTAGTCGACGCTGGTCTCAGTGACGGTGAGGCCTAAGTAATCTACTACCTCTCTCTCTTCAACGACGAAAAAGAAGAAACTTTTGTCGACGGACGCTTCTTCGTCAATGGGATCCTCCAAAGATCTATTGGTTCCGTCGACGCTTGCCTCGTCGATGACTGCCTAGTCGACGCCTGTCCCGTCGACGGTTGCTTCATCAATGACAGTGAAGCCTTTGGAAATGGAGGAACAGGTATGTCTTTCGTCGATGGCTGCAGCTTCGTCGGCAGAATCTCTGGTATCACCTTCAGGTTTGATGCCTCTAGTGCCTTTGAAGCCTTCAGCATCTCTTTTGCCGCCTTCAGAACCAAGGAAGGTTGCTTTGCTTCAACGAAAACAGTCTTTAATGGACCTTTTATTGCCAATACAAGCTTCTCCTAATCTTCCAGTGCAACTGTTTGATTATGGGGCGGATGAGGCGTATTCAGAGGAGGATGATAGGTTTCGAGCTGCTCATAGTCCTTCAGAGCTCCTCATTAAATGCCAGGACATAGATGTTTAACAAGAGTATGATTATTACTCAGAGCCAAATATTAAATCACAGTCTGAAAATCCGGCTGCACAGATGCCTTTGTCACTCATTTCTAATTTGCAACATATGCTGGGTGACTACCACCGCCATTTTCCTCCTTCAGAGCCAGCTTCTTTCATTCCTCCACCTTCATCAATCATTGGGCCTCCCCGTCCTGCTTCTCCGACTGCTCAAAATATAGAGGACACCCATACAACTGATGAGGACAGAGAAGAAGGGGAGTTAAATGATAGATCCCTACTTACTGAGTGGGACAATTACCAAATCCAGACTCCGTCGCCTACCACTTCTACTCCTGTTGTGACTCTCCACCTGTGGATATAGGTGGATTTCATGTCCTCATGGACATAGCGGCCAAGAGATTTCATCTCCCTATGGTCTCAAAGAAAGAGGATTGTTTTTTATACGATTTCAAAAGTCAGCCACAGAAACAGGTTCGAGCTATACCTATAATTGATTTCATCTGACAGGAGGGTTTAAAAGTCATTTAGACCCCTGCCTCCATTCCTGCAGTCCTGCCGCGCTTGAATAAAAAGTACAAGGCACCAGACAATTCACCAGTCTGTTTAATTGGTCAACCAAAGCCGGATTCGGTTATTTCTCAGGCGGCTCAACGTCGTGCCAGGAATCCTTCCTCTCCTTTTTTGGCTCCTCCTGATCGAGAGGGCAGACGCCTTGATGCCATTGGGGAAAAGAATTTCCACCATGGCGGCAACTACAGTCTGGGTGGCTAATTCCCTTGCCATTCTAGGCCGCTATGGTAGGCAAATGTGGTCGGACATTTCTCCTTTTATCGACATGTTGCCTGAAGACGGTAAAACCGAAGCTTTAAAGATTCTCCTGGAGGGTGAGAGCATCTGTCGAGATCATTGAATGCACAGTGGACGTCTCTTCCACAGGTTTTTGCCAACTGGCAGGAGCAGCAGTCCTCCGAAAACAGGGCTGGTTAAGAGCTACTTCCTTTCGCCAAGAAGTGCAAACAAAAATTATGGATATGCCTTTAGACTTCAAATCACTTTTCGGGCAGCACATAGACGACGCCCTCCAAGCAATTAAAGATACTGACACTGCACGTGCTCTTGGCTCTTTACAATTTAAGAAACAGCCTTTTTGTGGTGCGAGGGGTCGTGGTTTCTCCCATTCCGTTCGAGGAGGCTACAATCAGAACAGGAAGTACCAATCTTTTCAGGGACAACAACGTTACTCTTCCTCACATCAACAGCAGACGTATCGTCAACCACCAGCTGCCTCTTATAAACAGTACAGAGGAAAATCTTCCTACAGTGGCAGAGATTCCTCAAAAAAGCAGTGACAGCCGCCACCTGCCGACCACTCTACTCAGCAACCCAGCCAGAGTTGGAGGACAAATCTCCCATTTCTTCTCAAACTGGTCTGCCATCACTACAGATCGATGGGTTTTGGACATAGGGTCCAGAGGACACACCCTAGAATTTGTAAAACTTCCCCCAAATTCTCCTCCCAGAGGTCCTCCTCCTGCCCATCTGAAAGAACTCTTATGCCAAATCAAAGTCATGTTACAAAAAGGGGCGATCGAAGTGGTTCCAAACTTACAAAGCGGTGCAGGTTTCTATTCAAGACTCTTCCTCATCAAGAAAAAATCAAGGGATTGGTGCCTCATCCTGGACCTTTGTTCCCTCAACAAGTTCTTAAAAAAGCAATCATTTCAGATGTTGTCTCTCCAAGAAGTACTTCAATTTCTATCTCAAGGAGATTACATGACAACACTGGACCTTCAAGATGCCTATTTTCATGTCCCCATTCTACCCAGACACAGACAATTCCTGCGCTTCAGAGTGACTGGCAGAGACTTTCAATTCAAGTTCCTTCCCTTCGGCCTCCGCTCAGCGCCCGAGTGTTCACCAAGGTTTTGGCACCGGTGGCGGCACACCTTCGTCAAGCGGGAGTCCAAATATTTCCCTATCTCGACGACTGCCTTATATAAAGGCGCAGTCGTTTACAGTTGCAACAAGTCACACTCAAACATGCTGGTCTCTTTTTCAGTAACTGGGCCTGTCCATAAATCTGGAGAAGCCGCACTTCACCACCTCTCAAGTTTTGACTTTCTTGGGAGCCATGATAAATAGTCAGACAGCAAAGGCGTATGTATCAAACAAAAGGCAGCAACGAATTTCCAAACTAGCATCTCTTCTACATGCAAGAAAGTCCGTTACTATTCGACAGTTCAAGTCGCTTCTGGGAATGCGATCTTCCTGCATCCCTCTAATTCCAAACTGTCGTCTCAAAATGAGGCCCATTCAGAAGGAAACCGACAAACAATGACAACAGGTCTCGGGGTCTTTCGATGATGTAATCGTCATCACAGCTCGGATGCACAAAGCGTTGCTACGGTGGACTCGCAGGACAAACATCTCAGCAGGCCGCTCCTTCGTAGCGGACGCTCCAAGTTTCATCCTTACAACAGACGCTTCGCTCGAGGGATGGAGGGGCACATCTGCAGGGTCTCACAGTCGAGGGAAAATGGGATGCTCAGCAACGAACTTGGCACATAAACCTTTTGGAACTATTGGCGATATTCCTGGCGCTAAAATCTTTTCGCACCTTTCAAGGAGCTTCAGTGTTGATCCGGATGGACAACACGACAAGCATGCATTATGTGAACAAACAAGGAGGCACAAGGTCCACTTTGCTGTCCCTAAAAGCCCAGCATATTTGGAACTGGACGATTCAACATCAAATAACTTTAACAGCAGTTCATGTTCCGGGAGTGTCCAACATTCTGGCGGACTCCCTGAGCAGGCCAATCTCGTCCAACCACGAGTGGGAACTTCATCAACCAACGCTGGACAACATCTTTCAGCTGTGTGGACTGCCCAATCTGGATTTATTTGCGACCAGTCGGAACTGCAAATGCCCATTTTACGCAAGCTGGCTTCACCAACCAGGGTCGTACGGGAATGCCTTTTTGATGAACTGGTCAAAAATCTATGCTTGCGCTTTTCCACCGATTCCTCTAGTCCCAAGGGTGCTTTGGAAAATGCGGAGGGAGCCATGCCGCATTCTTCTCATAGCCCTCATATGGCCTCGCTAGATTTGATTTTCAGAGCTGCTCCTTCTGTCAGAAGGCGATCCGATTGTGCTTAGTCCAATTCCGGATCTTCTGACGACGGACCAAGGACAAGTCTGCCTTCCGGATCCAGAATCTCTGAAATTGGCTGCTTGGTGCCTGAACACTGAGTTTGCCAACTTAGTGATTCCTTCGGACTGCAGGGAGGTCCTTGCTAACGCCAGGGCACCTTCCACTATCAAGACCTACAAACTTGAGTGGAAACGGTTTTGCCTTTGGTGTGAAGCCTCAAATGTTCACCATGTTCATTCTCACGCTACCTTTAAGGTTTTTCTGGCTGCAATTTCCAGGTTTCGACAGGATGGTTCCAACTCTCTTTATTCTTCCAGAATAATACAACAATTCTTCAAGGGTTTATTTTGGATGTTCCCACCAATTAGACGTCCACCTCCGTCTTGGCATTTAAACGTTGTGTTGGCTCAACTCATTAAGTCCCCATTCAAGCCCATTCATAGGGCTGATCTCAAATTTATCTCTTGGAAGACTTCATTACTTCTGCTTGACGAGTCCGCGACATACAGGCTTTTACTAGTAAACCACCTTGTTTGAGGCATATGAGCGGCAGATCACACAATAAGCATAGATCGCCATCTGGTGTTGGGCCCGGATGTTTGCACTTGTTTTTGTCTTGTAAAAGTCTTTTGAAGTCATGAGATAGGTGACTCCTCCTTTGGATGATAGTGCGCATGGGCATCGGCTCCATCTTCAGATTGTTTTTTTTCCGCCATCGGGCTCGGATGTGTTTCTCGCGCTCCAGTTCGGAACAGTCACCGATTCCACTCTCGATGCACATTCCTTCCCCCTTCTCCGGTATTGTTTTCGATCGCGATCCGTAGTCGTCACGCATCTCTTCCACATCGAAGTCCTCGATTCCGGTCATCGACGAAGGCCTTTGGGCCTACCTGGGCCTTGGTATCTGGCTCATGGAAAGGACGCCATTCAAGAAATGTACTCAATGTGGGTCGAAATTTCCCCACTCCAATCTGCATGAGGTGTGCAACCTCTGCATGTCTCCGGAGCACGAGGCCAGAGACTGTGCAGCTTGTGCCGCTTTCCGCTCCAAAAAGACCATTCGCGTTCGTCGAGCCAGGAGAACAATGGCTCGCTCGTCGGCGCCCATTCACGATGACCTCTTCCAGGATGGCGTTGATGTACCAGAACAGGAGCAAATCGAAGAAGGCCCCATCAGCGCCTCCGAAGCCGATGATTCCAACCTCGAGGACGTCACTCCTGGGCAGCAGGTCGTAAGTAATGACGTCGACCACGACCCCCTCTCTCCACCATCGAAAAAGGCTTCGGTCACACCTTCACCTTCGGGCCCAGGTGCACACCGAGAGATTGCTTCCCATGCCCCGCATTCGGGCCCGGCAAAGAAGCCTACTAAGCATTCAGGGACTCTGGCTCGAGTTAGTCTACCATCGGCACCGAGCAGTCACCGGCACCGAAAAAGAAACCTCCCTCCTCCTCCGTGCCGATCGCTGCCTCCACATCCAAGCACTCTGCACCGAAACCTACAGGCACCGTTCCATCGACTCCGAAAAAACACTCTGATCTGAGCAAAAAGCCGATCCCTAAAGCTTCCGATGCACACCCTTCGGAACCGAAAAAACACCCGATTCCACAAGCGGCCACAGAGACTAAAACATCACAGTTCCAAGCCAAAGGACCACAAAACCGGTCCTGAGTTGGTGCCGCGCAAGTCTTTCTACCCGAAACGGTCGACACCAAAAGACCAGCCTCTATCAGAAGAGCTATTTAGACCAGACCGTAAACAGAAAACTTTTCTAAAAGACCCTAAAACTGGTCAGCTGACTTTGAGTACAAAGAAGAGTCCATTGGATACACCTTTACCGGCTCCACTACCTAAAAAAAGGGACATTGCCACATCTCCCCTCAGGGTCCCTTCTCCACCTCCTCACCCACCTCCTCCTCCACCACACCATTCTCCTACACCATCTCCTCCACCGATGGATGATGATGACACCTCTGATGACACAGGAGGGGGTGCGGATGATGAGCCACTAGGGAGTCTACCTTATTCCCCTGACCCCTGGGAAGATTACAGTACGCTAGATGTCCCTAATGTTCCACAGGATGACATCTACCCCTCCAGGCCTTCCCCTCCGGAGGACACAATGGGTTTTCATCAGCTACTCCACAGGGCTGCCTAATACCACGGGGTTGACTTGCATACTGACCCTGTGGAAGACTATTTCCTTATGGACATCTTTGATAACCCACAAAGGTCTACCATTATTCTGCCCATGCTAAAAGGAGTCGCCAAGCATGCACCTGAGGTATTTAAAGATCTTGTCAGGGCTAGGTTATTAACTCCAGGATCGAAAAAAAATACATGGCTGCCTCAGCAGACCCAGCTTACATTAAGGGCCTGTACCACTAGACTCCCTTGTAGTCTCCAATGCTAGAAAGAGGGCCAACTCTCAGACATCAGGAGACGCTCCACCCCGCGATAGAAACTCTTGGACGCCTATGGCAAAAGAACCGCTTCACAGGCAGCTAACATATGGCGTATCGCCAACACTCAAGCTCTGTTAGCCAGGTACGATAGGGCACATTACGACCAGCTAGAAAAATCCTATTGCAACACCTCTCAGACAAATATAAGGACAAAGACCTTATACAGGAGGGGAAACTCATCACCAACACCTCCATTTGTTGCGCGCTGGACGTGGCAGATACCGCTTCCAGAGTTGTCAACACAAGTGTTCTCCTGCGTAGACATGCCTGGCTACGCATTTCAGGTTTTAAACCTGAAGTACAAAGTTCCATCTTAAGCCAACCATTCGATCAGGAACACCTATTTGGCCCTAAAGTAGATTCATCCCTTGAAAAGATGAAGGACCCGGACACAGCTAAATCAATGGGAGCCTTGCAATCACAAGCTCCCAGACGTTCCTTTTGTCGTTCCTCTTACAAGGGCACCTCCAGAGGCTACTCCTCTGACAACCCCTCCACCTCTTATAAGACTCCCACCCAGTCTACATTTACCAGAGGTTACCAGAGAGGAGGCTACAGAGGAAACGATAACAAAGGTAGAGGCAAGACAAACACCCGCTCTGCCTCCACCCCTGCCCAATGACTTCCCACCGTTATCCCCCCCCATTCCACTCCAGTCGGGGTAAGATTATAACAGTTCCTGCCTGTTTGGACCAACATCACCACAGACAGGTGGGTGAGACAAATCATTCGATCGGGTTACTATCCAGAACTCACCTCTTCCCCACCAAACATACCACCCAAACAGCTCAAGCAGGAAGTCATCTTCTTTCTACAAAAGAGTGCAATAGAACCAGTTCCCCTGCACTAACAAAACACAGGAGTATCTCTGTATTTTCTCATACCCAAAAAGGACGGCTCTCTGAGACCAATTCTCAACCTCAGATCCCTAAACCTCTACATACACTCAGACCATTTTCACATGGTCACACTTCAGCAGGTCCTTCCTCTTCTTTCACAAGGCGGCTTCCTTGCCACTCTAGATCTCAAGGACGCCTACTTCCATATTCTTATTCCCACATCTCACAGGAAATATCTCAGGTTCGTAGTGGACGGTCAACACTACCAATTCAAAGTACTCCCTTTTGGAGTCACCACAGCACCCCGGGTATTCACCAAGTGCCTGGCGGTAGTGACAGCTCATCTAAGAAGACCGCACATTCACTTCTTCCCATATTTGGACGACTGGCCCATAAAGGCCAGCTCATACAGTGTGTACACCACATTCACGCCACTATTCAACTACTCCACGACTTGGGGTTTACAGTAAACCTCGCAAAGTCTCATCTACAACCGTCCCACATACAACAGTACCTAGGTGCCACAATAGACACCTCAAAGGCGCTCGCTTATCCCAGTCCAACCAGGATAGCAAGCATGCAATCCCTCATAAACAGATTTCAGCCACAACACTCTCTTCCAGCTCGAGTGTTCATGCAACTCATAGGGATGATGGCCTCTTGCATATTTATAGTGCCTCACGCAAGACTCCAGATGCGTCCTCTCCAAGAGTGCCTAGCGCGCCAATGGAACCAGACTCCAGGTCAGTTAACAGATCTGGTGTTGGTAGACGGTTGCACTCCTCGCTCTCTGCAGTGGTGGAACACCAAAAACCTTTCCAAAAGGCGACCGTTCCTAGAGCCAGTTCCACAGATTGTCCTGACAGCGGACGCATCGCTCTCCGGCTGGGGAGCTCCTCTTTTACATCACACCATGCAGGGCAGGTGGACTCCTCAACAGAAATTACTCCACATCAACCACCTGGAATTACTAGCCATATTCCTAGCCCTAAAGGCATTCCAGAAACAAATATCAGGCAAGGCTGTCCTAGTCATCACGGACATGACAGCCATGTACTACATACAGAAACAAGGCGGAACACATTCTCTACAGCTCTCTCAACTAGCACAAAGCATTTGGAGATGGGCTATACCGCAAAACATTTTGCTCCTAGCCCAACATGTCACCGGAGTCCAAAACAACATAGCCGATCTATTAAGTCGCTAAACGCAACAGATTTACGAGTGGGAACTTCATCCACAAGTTCTTCAACCCTTTTTCCAGTTGTGGGGGCAGCCAGAGATAACCTCTTCACCACATACGAAAACGCCAAATGCCCAAGCTTCGCCGCCAGATTGACCCCCCCCCCCCCCCCCCCCCCCCCCCATTGTCCAAAGGCAATGCGATATGGATGAATTGGTGAGGCAGATTTGCGTACGCTTTTCCGCCGCTCCCACTCATTCCAATGGTGGTGCGAAAGCTACAGCAACACTCACTGACTCTCATTCTTTTTGCTCCAAACTAGGCCAGACAACCGTGGTACACCACATTACTGGAACTCTCTGTGGTTCCGCACCACAAACTGCACCTATCTCCAACCCTCTTAACCCAGAACTGTGGAGAGATCAGACACCCGGACCAAGCTCAGCTCAACCTTGAGATCTGGCTCCTGAGGTCTTAGAATTCGGTTACCTTAACCTTCCCCCAGACTGTTTGAACGTTATTAGAGGCTAGACGTCCCACCATTAGAGCCTGCTATGCAGCCAAGTGGAAAAGATTTGTTATATATTGTCATAACACCATCAATCCCCTAGATGTGTCTATCCAACACATCATAGGTTACCTACTACATCTCCAAAGGTGTAACTTGGCATATAAATCTATTAGGTTGCACCTCGCTGCCGTAGCGGCCTATTTACAAAATAGGCAACACTTATCCCTTTTCAGAGTACCTACCATCAAAGCATTTATGGAAGGCCTCAAAAGAATAATTCATCCCAGAGTACCACCCTCACCTGTGTGGAATTTAAGCATAGTTCTCACAAGACTAATAGGTCCTCCATTTGAACCTCTACATAAATGTGAGCTACAGTTTTTAACATGGAAGGTTGCTTTTTTTATTGGCCATCACTTCTCTTAGAAGAGTTAGTGAGCTCCAAGCACTGACCATTCAGGAACCTTTCTTACAAATACATCCTAATAAGGTTGTTCTCCGAACTAATCCTAAATTCCTTCCTAAGGTTATTTCTCCCTTCCACCTCAATCAGTCTGTAGAGTTGCCAGTGACCATCTCGCAACCACAAACCGTCGCAGAAAGGGCTCTTCACACTAGATGTCAAAAGAGCACTGCTTTATTACATTGAGAGAACAAAACCTTTTCGCAAGACAAAACAACTTTTCGTATCCTTCTCACCACCACATAAAGGCAACCCCATATCAAAATCTGGGATAGTATGGTGGATTGTCAAATGCATACAGATTTGCTATCACAAAGCAAAGCTAACATTATCAGTTCCCCCTAAAGCCCACTCTACCCGAAAGATAGGGGCTTCAATTGCATTTTTTAGGGAACATTCCCTTACATGACATCTGCAAAGCAGCTACATGGTCTACACCGCACACATTCACAAAGCACTATTGTGTAGATGTGCAAACAAAACAGCAAGCTAGTGTGGGCCAGGCTGTACTCAAAACATTATTTCTGAAGATGGAGCCGATGCCCATGCGCACTATCATCCAAAGGAGGAGTCTCCTATTTCGTGACTTCCAAAGACTTTTCCAAGACGAAAACAAGTGCAAACATCCGGACCCAACACCAGATGGCGATCTATGCCTAGTGTGTGGATCTGCAGCTCTACATGCCAAGAACAGATGCATACTGGTAAGTAGCATTTTCCTTATCAATTCACCAAGGACTCCATGGTGCTCCGCACTAACCCGGCATTTATCCCAAAAGTGCCTTTTGATTTCCACTTAAATGAGCCGGTCATCTTAAAGACTTTATTCCCTAATACACAGTCGCTGGCAGAAAAGACTTGACACTCTTTAAATGTTAAAAGGGGTTTGAAATGTTATCTGCAAAAGACCGCTACTGTTCGAAGAACTGATCAACTATTTGTTGCTTACAGCATGATGTGTAAGGGACATCCAGTAACCAAACAGACTATCGCACGATGGATATCTAGTACAATTTCCTTTTGTCATCAACAAGCTGGAAAGACACTTAAAATAATGGTCAAGGCACACTCTACCAGAGCAGTCTCCTCTTCGGCTCCACTTTTTGCCGGTGTGCCTCTTCTCCAAATTTGTAGAGCTGCAACATGGTCCAGCAGACACACCTTTACCAAGCATTACTGTTTGGAAGCTGCAGACAATGCGGACACAGCCGTGAGGCAAGCAGTGCTACGTAATCTTTTTAAATAAGTTGAGCCTCGGTTTCTTCCCTCCTCCTACACTGAATGTACACTATGATGAATATTTTTAGATGCATATATTTTTATATGTATGTAATTGTAATATATTTTACTGATATATAACTGGCTCTGTACAATTTTGGGATTACTGCTATCTACTCTGATTCAAGCATGTGAATCTATGCAAGACACCCCAATAATGGAGAAGAACATAAGTTAATTACCTGTAAACTGCGGTTCTCCAATATTGGTGTCTTTCATAGATTCACATGCGACCCACCCACCTCCCCTCAGAGGCTCCCCTCGTTTACTTGACTATTATGTCACGCTCGTGCTATAAAATCAGAGGGACTGAGCCTCTAGGGAGAAGGTACTAGAGGGTGCTGATGCCTTATTGGCTGGAGTTTGGACTATATCTAATGACTTGGACGAGCTAATAAAGTGACACGTTTTTTCCTATTGATTGCTATGTTTCAATACTTTCTATGGAATTTTTTAGCTAGGCTATTGTTATACTATGTATATATGTATATTGCTATTTTATGTACTGTGGGACTCCCACTTCGATGAAGGGGAATGATTCAAGCATGTGAATCTATGAAAGACACCAATACTGGAGAACCACAGTTTACAGGTAAGTAACTTATGTTCTTACTCTTGAAGTCCATGGTTTACGACTCCTCCCCCTGCTTTGGAATTCCTATGCCCAGTAACCTCTCCTCCCGAGGAGCTTCCTAACCCCAGGTGTCATTTATCACCTCTTCAAAGCAGCCAGGCACACCCACTTATCTCTGACCAATCATGGCAGAGCAGTACAGGGTTGAATTTTGGCTTACAGACAAAAAAAAGTCTGATCATTTATTGACTGTAAATTTTACAATAAGTTCAACAATAACATATTGTTGATTTTATCATTATCATTCTACTGTGTCCTTTAATCCTAGTTTTGTGGCTTTTCATTCTCCGGTTATTAACCAATAACATTTTCCAATGTTAACCTATGGCATGGGATTTGCAATGGGAAAAGTGATGGGCTATTTTTCCAGCACCAGGGCTTATAAAAACCTAATTTATAAGTACCCTACATTTATCTGCAGGACCCCCACCCCAGGAACACCTAGGGGAGACTTCAGGGCTTCTGAATATGTAAAAATATTGCAGATCCTCCCTCCACATTGCTCCTCCCTCCACAGTGCTCCTACCACCTACGTCGATTTGCGGCAGCACTTTATCACAATGTGGGGAGTGAAATGTGCAATTTCACTTTACCCAGGGCATATAAAACTCATTTTATCAGGGTCCACCTTATAGATACCTGAACCCCAACCCCTGGGACACCTAGGGGAGACCCTGGGGGTACCTAACATGCCCAAACATTGTAGGTTAACCATTTTTAAGTGCCCCAAACACAAGTTGAGTGTGAGCACAATTTACTTTTTAAAAGCAGTCCTGTAGCACAGAGCCACTTTTAAAAAAAAGACCTCAGGCTTCCGCAGTGCACCCATGCAAGTGCGGAAAGGGTTCCTGGCCTCTAAACTGCCATGCCATATTATTATACTAGACTGTTTCAATCCCCCTGCCCTATTATGTACTATGGCCCTATGGGGTAGGTCATACCAATCACAGGGATACCCCAACCCTTAGTGTACCCTAGTGTATGTAGGTGTTTTCACTGTATTCCAAGTATTTTCAGCATAGCACTGGGCCTGGCTAGGCAGAGCCCATGGTCAGTCTGTCAGTTACCACCAGTACCAGTCAGCAAAAAGTAGGGGGGTGTCCAGGGCACAGGATGACTTTGCAACACAGACACAACTGGTGACCTTCAGAGCTAGACCACGATCTGGGTCTAGTATCTTTATCTGGGTCTACCATCTTATCTCTACATTGCCTGTAGATAATTCAGAACGCTGAAGCATGGTTGATCCTGAAGATCCTGTCTCGCTCATCTGTCTCAGCCTCCTTGCACAGTCTACATTGCTAGTGTCCTCAATTTCAAAGAACTGAAAGGCCCTGTATATGTAGGAAGACTGTCTCCCTACCAACAGGGGAGATCGCTGTGCTCCAAAGGACAAAAACTTTTTTGTTTTCCCAGGGTCCGCAAGGCAAGAAGTGGCGCTCAAACCTTTTCCTTCCTGCCCACCAATCTCTGGAACTCCTTGCTTTCGACTCTCCCCTTCATTCTTAACTAACCAGTTTGTTGTACGATTTTGAAGACTTATCTCCTTGATGTATAGACCTCCTGTTCTCTGGTTTGGTTAGTTCCCTGTTCCACTTTTACGCCGCTAGCTCTGGGTCGCCTCTTTGGATGCAGCCGCGCACTTTATACATTTTATTGTATTGTATCCAAAAATCATCAAACCCAGTATACGCACCATTAGATCTCTATTGAACAAAGCCAGCATCACACGCAGGCACAGCCATCATATGTCAACGCATTAAGGCAAAATATAACCCAAAAAATTGAATGTTGCGCTCCCCGCCTCTCCCAAAAAGCACTCAGAAAATCAAGAATACATAAAATTCAGCAGTTGGTTGTTACCTTCAGCTAATGTTCTACTGCCAGCTTATCTCCCAAATGCTCTTTTCATCCAACCTTCTCTAGACCAACTACTAAGCAGAAAGACCCCATGTATTTAAAGGAATCCTATTCTGCCTTTAAATCCCCATGGTGTCTATCTGCTTAACAGTTGGTCTAGAATTCATGAAGGACAACAAAGTGTCACTAACAACAAACACCATTTTCTGTATTTTTCCGCTTTTAAAAATAAAGACAAGTAGTAAATAGGTTGTTTTCTGTCTGTATTTATCTGTTAAAATCAGTAAAAACGGAAAACTGAAATCCTTACTTGTAATCCAAGGTGTCTATCCTGTAAGTCTTCAGACAACCCACCCTGCTCCTTGAGGGGTAACATTGGTATCGTGTCCCTTGTAACTTTAAAATCCTAAGGTACCTTCAAAACAAACTGAAGTTACTGCCATTGTGAGGCATAGTAGAAAAGTGGTGCCAATCACTCCCTTAAGTGAGCAGTGTCAATCTTTAGAGTCAAAAAGCTGCTTGCTCCATTTCCCTTCTTTATTTCTCTTTTCTCCTTTATAAACTTCATACAAGTCTTATCAGGTACGTTTTACTCTAAAGACTTTTGATTATAATTGGTTTATTTTTAAAAGAATTAAAACAAATCTTTATTTGCAGCATGCAGTTGGGCACTGAACATGTTTTTGCTCGACTGAGAAATATTTTGAAAGTGCTTGGAGTACTGTCCATGAGCACTGTACGTAACTTTAACCTTTTTGCTAGTGGCAAAAACCTAGATTATTTGGATATCTTCAGTATAGAGCTTTTAACAACTTTGTCAGTATTTTTTTATTGAGTTTGATTGTATGTAAGTGATACCTTTTTTTCTTTCTTCCAATCATGGATTAGTAATTGTTTACTGTAGTACGGAGTGTTAAAACCCATATTGATAGTACTATGTACTTAGGTTTCTAAATTTCTGTTTTTGTTTCTTCGCTCTATTCGTACAATGTCTCAGCTGTTTGTTGCCAGTTTTGCACTTTATGAATACATAAAATAGTGCTAACCTTACTGTCCTATCTCAATCCTTAGTTATAGAAGTAAAATTATCATTTTTATATTGTAGCGGTTTAATCCATGCTGGGTAATTTATCCTGCCTCCATTCCTTATGACTGTCCCACCTCTTCGGGTAAGGGACGGTGTGTGCTATCCTATTCAGTGTAAATAAATGTTAATGAAAATCCAGTGGTAGTATGAAGAGTTCTTAACTTTAACACTAGTGGAACCTTAGCTGTATTTTCTGAAATTGTTAAACCACACTACATTCTCCCTAAATATAGACAATGGAAAGGAAACGGAGTTCTTGATTTTTATATCTAATGTCTTCATCAGAACCTCAAAATAGACCAAGCAGTTGTGCAGCTTTTTGGCTCCCTTAAAGGATTCATAGTCTTTACCCACTTAAAGTTTATTTGCCCATGGACATGATTTCTCTTTAATCTCTATGAACCATTTTGTTTTGTTGCACGAAAAAAAGGTAAGGGAATACAGATACCCTGCCTACAACCCAACTGGCTGGTGAAATGAATATGTTTAGCTTTAAATTAAAGGATGTGGTACAATTAGCCTTTAAAAGATAATACACAGGATATTGTGAAAGCTGGAACAAGAGATCTACATAGGAACAGGCTATGTGCCCTCCTCCCTACAAAACTCCCCCACCAGAGGCTCATCAAAGGGGGAAACGGCCATTACCACACGGCTGTTTCCATGCATATCCTTAACCACACATGCGTTATAACGGATGCACCATTATGACACATGCCTTTACAACTAATTATGTGGTAAGTGTATGTATGGTAAAGGTATCTGTGTGGTAAAGGTGTGCACCGTTACCATGCATGCCTTTAAAATGAATTACGTTGTAAAGGTATGTGTGGTAATGGTATGTTCGAGTGTTGGGTCCGGATGTTTGCAAATTGTTTTTCCCCGAAGAAGTCTTTTCCAGTCACAAGGCCAAGTGACTCCTCCTTTCAGTGATAGTGCACATGGGCATCAACTCCATTGTTAGATTGTTTTTTTTCCACCATCATGTTCGGACATGTATTGCAGTGCTACGATTCAAAACCCCTAATCAGAATCCCTTTGGTTCACAATTAACTTACCGTCGTCAGTGTTTTCAATTGCGTTTCCAACTGTCTGCGTGTTGAAAAACTTCTAAAAAACTTTCATTGTCCAATACAAAACGTTAACCGCTGCATTCAGGCCTAGCTCGTCTCCTCTTTCCACTTGAAGATCCAGCATTGAGTGTATCGTCGATGGAACAGACGTTCTTCCAATTCTGTCCAACGTGCAATTCCAAATACCTGCGCACCGACCTTCATAAGGTCTGTAACTTCTGTCTCTCCCAGGAGCATAAAGAGGAAGACAGTGACGCGTCAGTCGTTGTGTTCCAAAAAGACTCTGAGGCCGTCGTGCTCAACGCAGAGGCATGCAGCGGCAAACTATTGAGGAGACCCCCGATATCTTCGGCGAAGATGTCGAGCAAGAAGAGATGAAGGAGTCAGCAGCAGAAGAGGAAAATGTATAGGCATTTTCCTTTGAGGACTCCGATTCAGAGTTTAAGATCTAGCTGGAGTCCCACGACGTTCCATCTGGACAGGGTGCTGTGAGTAACTGTGAGAAAGTGGCTCTGTATATACTGTTCCCTAATAGGTACAGGGTGTACAGAGTCCACAGTCCCCCAGAGGCTGATAGAGGTCAAAGTTAGGTATGACCTTACTCTCAAAAGTGGTAGCTTGGTCGAGCAGTAAGGCAGTACCAGAGGACAGTGTAAAGCATTTATTGTACACACTCAGTCAGCAAATGGTTTCACACACTCAATAACTGAACTCTAGGCCAATGATTTGTATATATAAAATATATGCTTGTTTTATTTTTAGAACCACAAGGGGATAAAAAATATACTTTCTCAGAATGAGAGGTTGAATATAAATACTTTTGTTTCAAGCAATAAATTTGTAAAACAGTCACAGTTGGTTGCAATAAACAATCCTATTTCCTAAACATAACAATGCATTGAGCTCAATGGTAAATTCAGGTTATTTGTAATAAATTACTTTTCAGATTACTTTTGGAATTCCAGGTCTGGATCCTAGAACCAGCCTGGGGTCAGTATTCAGAATCAAGTGAGGAAAGTCGACTTAATAACTGTAAGGATTTTTAGATAATATTTAGCTATTTCAAAAGTTAGCACTTAGAAAATATTTCACAGAAAACATTCAATGGATCTCTATGGCAAGAAATTCAAATTGCAGGTAGAGTACTTTATCGTTACTTTAGTAATCCAGGACTGGGTGCCTAGACCCAGGACTGGGGTCCTTATCAAAAGCAGGTAAGTAATTTCGTTTGCAGAAATGGTACGATTTTAAAAGAATATTTCAAATTTGCAAAAGTAGACACTTAGAAGAAATTTCACAGAAAAGCAGACAATGGTTTCCTATGGGAGAAAAATGAGTTAGAAGTAAGTATAGTGGTGAACACTTTTCAGAGTCAGGGCTGGGCACCAAGATCCAGCACTGGGAGCTCACCTAGGAGCAGGTGAGTAAATTCGTTTTTGTCACTTGGCTGATTTTTGGTGAATTTTTGCAGTTTTGAAAAGTTCACACTTAGAAGATTTTTGAAGAAAAAGCCAGTCAATGTTACCCTATGAGGAAAATGAAGTTAGCGGTTTAAGGGTAAGTACTCGACTGGTAATGTTGAAATTCCGGGCATGGACTCAGGGGTCCCCCAGTGTCAGGTAAGCACAGTTGGTTCACCCTCAGCGGTTTCAGGACGGCCGGGTGCAGAGAGAGTTGGGCCCAATGTTATCCTATGAGGGATAGGGGGGCCTTGGTTGGTGGCTGCTGTCTGGCAAGCCACGCGGCTGTGGGAGCTGGGCTCCTGGTCACTTACTCAGGGCAAGTGGGGAAGTAGGTTAGAGTAGAGAGGGCACTGCCAGGGCCACTCGGGCGGCTGGGTGCAGGGTGCTTTTGAGCCTTAGGGCGCTCAATGGAAATCAATGGGAATGTTCCGGTTTGGAAAGAGGCTGCAGGCTCGGGGACGAGGATGTTTCAGGTGCCACCACCACTTCGAGAGGTAAGTTGGGCAGTTGTAGGTTAGGTGGGTACCCCGGGATTGGGCACAGGGGGTCGCAGGGCGCCGGGTGCAGGGGTGCCTTTTGACGTCGGGAATCTTACCCTCTGGTTGATCGCGGCTGGGGTGGCACTTGGTTCTGAGGCTGCAGGCTTCTTCCGGGATGTCGAGGGGGGTCCTTGGGTGCCGGACTCGGGGTCACAGTCGCCGTGGGGTCGTCCTCAGGGTCTTTGTCCACTCCGGCACTGGCCAGGCTTGGCTGGTGCAGAGTGTGTTGGGTCCGCGGTCCCGGGCTGGTGCCAGGGATAGCAAGTAGGTTTCTTGAGTAGAGCCTCTACTCGTGGGAGTCCCAGGGGCTTAGAGCTAAAGGGTAGCCAGGTCCTCCGGGGTTGGTGAGGTTGCTGGCCACGTGGGATGCCGCGCTGGTGCAGGTTCGAGAGTCGACAGGCCGGTAGGGCTGGGGCCAAAGCAGTTGGTGTCTTCCTCTCTTTTTAGCAGCTGCAGGGCAGGTCTTTGTTCTTCTTGCTCTTCTTGTCGTTTTTCTATCTGGAATCTGGGGAAGGAAGGTTCAGGGGGCCCCTAAATACTAGATTTAGGGGCGTTACAGGTAGGTGAAGGCCAGGGACCAATGGGTCCTTGTCCTGGGGTGGGTACACCCCCTATCCTGCCTCTCTCCTGTGGGAGGGGGGCAGTAGCCTAATCCTGATAGGGTAGG
This sequence comes from Triturus cristatus, assembly GCF_964204655.1. Taxonomy (NCBI): domain Eukaryota; kingdom Metazoa; phylum Chordata; class Amphibia; order Caudata; family Salamandridae; genus Triturus; species Triturus cristatus. The sequence continues at coordinate 320,530,849 of NC_140591.1, forward strand.
GCCTCCCATCTTCAAGATGGCGAGAGCCCGGAGATGTGCTTCACCTCGCCTCCCCCACCTGAGGGGTGGGGTGGGCAGGCTGGCACATCCCCTGTCCTTGTATGGGGTTTCCGGCCAAGCTTCCCGCCAGAGTGGGGGGTTGCAGTGGCCTGGGGAAACTCCAACTGGCGGCATGCCTTTGAAGCTTCCCTTTGCTCATCCTGGGGGAGGAGATTTCTCACCTCACCCAGGATGTGCATTGTTGCAGGCCCGGGAGAGCAGGGGCTCTCCCACCCAGGGGTCCAGCAACGTGTCTGCTGTGTGGCAGCCTGGGCAGCCTCAGAGCAGACGTGGATTGCAAGTTAGCTGTAAGGGGGCATCTTCTAAGATGCCCTCTGGGGTGCTTAGTACATTAAATCCCACACTGGCATCAGTGTGGGTTCAATGTGCTGAGAAGTTTGATACCAAACTTCCCAGGCTTCAGTGTTGCCAGTATGGTGCTGTGGAGCTCGTGTTTGACAAGCTCTCAGCACCATGTATCCTTAAATGACAGCACTGCACTTACAGTGCCCAGGAATGGACCCGGGTACTGTAGGGGCACAGGGCTCCTGCTCCTGTGCCCACACCATAGGCGTAATGCACCCAGCTAGAGGGGTGGCTGGCATACGCCTTGGCAGTGTAGGTGATGGGCATGGTACACAGTGATGTGTGCCATGTCGACTCTTTGTTTTGTCCTGCACCCAGACACTCAGCCTGCAAGGGCAGTGTGTGTGTGTAAGGGTACAGGGCCTCTGAGGGTGGCACAATGAGTGCTGCAGCCCTTAGAGGCCTTCCCTGGTCACAAGGCCCTGGGTACCTAGGGTACCATTTACTAGGGGCTGACATGTGGCTAGGGTTTGCCAATTTGGAGTTTGTGTGGTTTAAGGAAGGAACATAGGCCCTGGGCACCTGATTGGCAGGAACCCAGGGTACACTCAATCGAAGTACATTCAGCAATTTAGCAAAAAGTGGGGGCATACCATGCAAGAAAGATGGCACTTTCTCACAGTAACAAATCCCCATTGCCAACCAAACCCACTTCAACCAAGACAAAGGCTATTGGGCCACCACTGCCATCAGGCCATGTTAGGCACCAAGACTCTGATTCCACTGCCCCGCCGTTCGGCTCTGCACTGAAATAGCAAGTCAAGCCTTCCGGTTTGGCTCAAACCGAGATGACACCCCTTAGATTCCGAAGCATTCGGGATCAAAAAATAAAAAGGGCAAATCCAGCTCGGCACCGGAAATTTCAGCACCGAAACAGAAAGATGCTCCTCTAAAGACACCGGAGGCTATTCTGGAAAAAATTAAGCTAAAGCTGGATCAGAGACAGAAGAAAGTACATATTAATCCTCAAACTGTGGACACATTACAACTACGTCAGTAAAACCACCTCCCAAAAGGAAAATAGACACTGAATACAGAATCACTCTCGAGAAGAAAAAGGACATATCTACTAGTCCTATTAACATTCCTCAAACCACTCCACCTTCTTCACCAGTGCCTCTCATACCAGCTTCAGACCCTTTACATATTTCACCTCTAGGTTCTCCTGATATAAATCCGGATATAGGAGATGATGAGGACACTGATAATCAGCCACTACCTGATCCGTGGGATGACTATAATATAGACCCACCAGTAGACACAGATTCAGATCTATACCAGCCAAACCTTCCCCTTCTGATGATGATCATACATATCAAGAGCTAATTGCTAGAGCAGCCACCTACCATGGGGGTACCTTACATAAAGAAGACCTAGAAGAGGAATTCCTTTTTGAAACTTTAGGGAACACATACCGAACGTCTCAATCTATGTTAAAGGGTATGATGAGGCATGCAGACAATATTTGTAAGGATCCAGTTAGACCATCTATCCTAGCAACTAGGGTGGACAAAAATACAAACCCCCTCCATCTGACCCAGTCTTTAATAAGGGTCAGTTACCTTTAGTTTCGGTAGTAGTTTCGAACACACGCAAAAGTGCAAATTCACAAACTTCAGGAGAGACACCTCCTCCTGATAAAGAATCAAAATTAATAGATGCTTCCGGCAAGAGTAGCCGCTCAATCAGTCATTCATTGGTGCATAGCCAACACTCGAGGTCTGTTGGCTAGGTACGATAGGGCACACTGGGATGAGATGGAATAATTAGTACAATATCTCCCAGAAGAACACACAAAAAAAGGGCAAGAAATAGTGCAAGAGGGCAAGCTTATTTCCAATTCATCTAGTAGATGCGTTTTAGATGCTGCAGACACTACAGGTAGTCTCAGAATTGCTGGTTTTAAACCAGAAGTTTAACAAACTATCCTTAAAGCACCACTTGATAAAAACACCTTTTTGGGCCTCACATAGACCAATCGCTAGAGAAGATGAAAAAGGACACAAAAGTGGCAAAATCAATGGGAGCAGTCTCCGTCTACTAGAGGTTCCTTTTGTCGCTCCTTCTACAGTGGGGGCTTCAAAAACTAATACCACAGATGCCACCACAACATCGTATAAAACACAGACACAGCCTGACCCCTCTAGAGAATTCTATAGAGGTGGATTAGAGGTAACAACTTTAAAGGAAGAGGTACACCATCACGTACCTCTCCATCCACTAACAAACAGTTACTTGATATCACCCACACCCCCACCTTCGAACATTCATCACCTGTCGGGGGAAGATTACATCAGTTTCTTCCCATTTGGCAATCGATAACAGACAATTGGGTGTTGAACATCATCCAACAAGGTTATTGGCTGTAGCTCACAAGCAACCCTCCCAACATTCCAGCTCCCATTCACACAGTGTCTTTGGAACACAAACATCTGCTCAAACAAGAAGTACAAATGCAAAAACAACAGTTGATGGACAGAATGCAGAACAATGTCCTACATTCACCCCAGTACAGAAATCTGGGCTTAAATCCATCGTTTTTTTTGTTCACCATGCCGTTCCAGTTTGAACCCAGCCATATGCAAATCAGTCTTGACCCTGTGCCTCATGAGTACAGTCCAGCCCAAACTGCCAAGCCAGGTCCTCCTTGGACTGGAAACAAGCATCCTAGTACCGGTTTCGGGGTTTCAATTGTTCTTTTTGCAATCAAGAAGTACAAGCTCTTCTAACAAAAGGAGCTATAGAACTCATCCCATTACAAGAACAAGGATCAGGAGTATATTCACTATACTTCCTAATTCCCAAAAAAGACGGTTGGTTAATACCAATATTGTGCTCTCCGGCCTTTAAACCTCTACATATTATCAAAACACTTCCACATGATCACTCTAAAACAAGTACTTCCACTTTTGCAGCAAGGCGACTTATTGTCAACACTAGACTTAATGGACGCATTCTTTCATATACCCATTCACCCAGCAATCGCAGATACCTCAGATTTGTGATAGGAAAAAATCATTATCAGTTCAAAGTATTTCCATTTGGAGTGACAACTGCACCCAGAGTGTTCACCAAATGCCTGGCAGTGGTAGCAGCACATCTAAGAAGACAACAAATACATGTATTCCCATACTTAGACAATTGGCTCATAAAAGCCAACACACATCACAAATGTGTGCAACACACTCAAATCACCATAAATTGTCTACATCGGTTGCAGTCAATACGCAAAAATCCCATCTTCCACCCAATCAGATACAACCATATCTAGTAGCCATTCTAAACACTCAAAGGGCTCTTGCATATCCCAATGCAGCCAGAATTCACAATTTTCAAACATTGCTACTACAGTTTCAAAACAACCACTATCTCACAGCCAGAACCTTCCTGCAGTTACTAGGGATGATGGCCTCGTGCATTACCATAGTGCCTCATGCAAGACTAAACATGCGTCCTCTACAAGAGTGTTTGGCACGTCAGTGGCATCAATCACAGGATCAGCTAACAAATTTAGTGTTGGTAGACCGCCACACTCATCGCTCTCTGCACTGGTGGAGCACACAAAATGAATCAAGAGGGTGGCCTTTTATCCACCCTATTCCACAAGTCGTGCTCACAACAGACTCATCTCACAGGGTGGGGTGCACATTTACAACATTAAACAGTTCAGGGCCTTTGGAACACCAAACAGAACTATCACATCAACTACCTAGAACTGCAAGCAGGTCAACTAGCGTTGAAAGCATTTCTAATTCACCTAGTAGGGAACGTTGTCTTAATCCGGACGGACAATATGAAAACTATGTACAAAAACAGGGTTGGGGGCGGACACACACTCTCTAGAACAGTCACACCTCTCTGACAATTTGGCATTGTGCAATTCATTACAAAATCCAGCTCCTGGCAGAACTCCTTCCTGGGAAAGACATCTTTGTCAATCTCCTCAGTAGAATGAAACAATAAATACACGAGTGGGAACTTAACCCACAAGTTCTCCTTCCGTAATTTGAAAAATTGGATTTTGCAGCATGAATCCTTTTCTGGATTCACATGCTGTGCATCCTTCCGCTATCTAGTTGTTGGGTCAGTGGTTGCACATCAGATGCTTCACATAATGTCAAACATTCTCACACAGAACCGTGGAAAAATCGGACATCCAAATCCCAAGGACATTAACCGAGCGATTTGGCTCCTGAAGTCTAAACCTACCACCAGATTGTATGACCATTCTTAAAGAAGCAAGGAAACCTATCACTAGAGCATGTTAGGTAGCAAAATGGAAAAGATTTGTTATATATTGCAATAATAAATTAATTGATCCGCTAGATGCATCCATACAAAATATCATTTATCTTTTGCATCTTCAGCGTGCAGGTTTAGCCCACACATTTATTCGATCACACCTTGCAGCAATAGCTGCATATCTTAAAAACAGGCAACATTTATCTTTATTCAAAGTTCCAGTAATCAAAGCCTTTATGGAAGGCCTTAAAAGAATACCACCACCCAGGGTACCACCTGCATCTGTCTCGAACCTTAACCATGTTCTCACAAGGCTCATGGGTCTACCTTTTGAGCTATTACACAATTGTTCATTACAATTTATTTAATGGAAGGTTGCCTTCTTGATTGTTATCACTTCGTTAAGATGGGTTGGTGAGTTACAGGCATTAACCTTAGAAGAACCCTTCTTTCAACTTCATAAAGATAGGATAGTTTTTCGTACAAATCCAAAACGTCCTCCAAAAGTAGTCTCTGCTTTTCACATAAACCAATCAGTTGAGTTACCTGGTTTCTTCCCTCAACCTGATTCTCTAGCTGAAAGACCTCTACACACATTTGATGTCAAAATAGCACTATTCTACATTGATGGGACAAAGGATTTTCGCGAAAAAACGACAACAAAAGTATTCCAACTTGCTATATTAAATCTAAAATAACTTTAACTGTACCTCCTAGAGCACATTCTACTCCCAAGATAGGAGCATCTATGGCCTTTTTAGGCAACATTCCCATAGCTGACATTACCAAACATTATTGTGTGGATGTATTAGCACCTCAATAAGCTAATGTTGGACAAGCAGTGCTAAAAACACTTTTTCAAACAACTGCAACACTCAGTGGTTAGCCACAGCTTTGGGAGAGGTACTGCTATACAGCCTATGCAAAGCATGTGTATCTACAGCACACGTTCCTTGAACAATTTGTTACTTACCCTGTTACCATCTTTTCTTGGCATGTAGAGTTGTAGATTCACATGCTCCCGCCTTCCTCCCCGGATACCTATGGTTGTTGCAGTTCTTAATATTCATATCACAAACACATGGACATCTCTATACTACACTCACTTTCTCTATTCTCACCCTCTTGCGGCAAAACAATCTAACAATGGAGTCGATGCCCATGCGCATTATCATTGAAAGGAGGAGTCACTTTACCTTGTTACTGGAAAAGATTTCTTCGATGAAAAACAACTTACAAAAATCCAGACCCAACACTAGATGGCAGAGTATGCAAAGCATTTGACTCAACAGCTCTACTTGCCAAGAGCAGAGGTTTACAGGGTAAGTAACATAATCCTTGTGTGGTAAGGGTGGTGAATGCTATGTGCATCACTAGAGGAAATGGAGGACCCTTCCACTTCCTATTTACGATGTGCGCCATGCCTCGGGGGAGCTGGAGAACGCGTTGGAGAGGTAAGGGGGATTTTTTATTAATTAGTATTTATTTATAAATTTCATTATTTTATTAAGTGAATGTAATTATTTTTTAAGGACTGTTGTCGCGCATGGGTCCCCTTTTAGGGCTCAGGGCAGGACACAGGTAGTTTTTAGAAAGTGGGGGGGGGGAGGGGGGTTGCGCAGGGGTCCGCTTCTAGATCTTAGGACTGGGTTGAGGACTCTAGCAGGGGTCAGGGAAAGCCTTTACCACGAGTTTGCCCTCAACATTCATGCTTTTACAACGAAATTTGTTGTAAAGGTATGCGTGGTAAAGTCATATGCATTGTAAAGGTTATGCGTTGCAATGGCGTCCCCGTTGTAACGCATGAGTGGTAAGGGCATGCGTTATAACGTCATAGAATCACCAAAGGAGCTACTCAGTTGTGCCTAATACCATTTAGAAAATCCCAAAAGGGTAGAAATGTGGCTATCTGTTCCAGGGGCTGCAAGTCTCAGGCAGTGGGTTCTGGTCATGTAGTCTTGTCTCTAAAATGATTTGAGGTGTTTGGACCTTCTTGAACATTTAGTTTTGCTGAATGCCAAACTTTTGCCTCGAACTGCAGGGGTAACAGGTCTTCCTGTACTGTAATGGCTGTCTGCACCGAGTGGCCTGACTATAATCTGGAAATATCACGATTGCTTCTCTGTTTAGCCGTCGTGCTCAAGATTACTTCTCTTTCTGACAGTCTATTCAATTCTCCAATCACCATCCACTTGAATTTGCATTATACCCAGAACCTGTAGTGAGCAGCTTATAGGCCTTATGAACCACCACCCCTGAGTAGATTGTGCATTCTTTGACATGCTTTGCCAGGAAGTTCCTGTGCAGAGGCTGAAAAAGTTCTCGTACTCAAAAACGTTTTGGCACCCTCTGCAATCAAATCTTGACTGCTTTCACGGTGTTTCCATTGTTTCCAGCTAGGCAGCAATGGCATGCCCATTCTTTTTTTAAACTTTTTTTATCACACTGATCCGCCTTGGCTGCTTTCATCTTACGAACTGAGGTCTCTACTTGCGACACTAATGTCACTACTTGGAGTTCTCCCTCAGTCTTAGCCAGCCTCTTTTCCATCAACGACAATGAGGCATCCACTGAGGTTACCTTGTGTACAATATTTTTGTATTCCACCCAGGAACTGTCAAAAGATAAACTAAGATAGATGAATGGAGTGGTGAGTCTTGCATTCCACACAGGCATGACACTCTTCTCTCTATCCACTATTTGCATTTCCACTTTGGAAGTGCAGTGAATAAAAGGACTTCATTCCTATTCTACACAATAAGGTAGTGAAGAACCATTAGAGGAAGTGGACAGTTTCAGTGCACAATTTCACTGGTGCTGTCCACTTCCTCTAGTTTGTCTCCTTTGTGCCTCTTCACCCATTGTTTCCAAGCTTCATTTGTCTATGTGAGGCCATGTCTATGGATAAGCATTTCTCTGTGGAAAAGCGAGCAAACAAATATCTGTGCTTTGAGCAATTTGGATGCATTGTTTTCCATTGAGGGTTAATAAGTGAATGAGGTTTTTTGGGGGGATCCAAGGCCATGTGGTAACCAGTGAAATCTACAAAACCCATGCATGTTTGCAAGCCTTGCAACCTTTTCTTACCCAGAATGTCCTGAATATGTCAAATTTATGCCTTATAAAAAACAGTATGTTCTAAGCATTTGAGCTGTAGATCACATGCTGTGCATAGCCTGCCATCTAGTGCTGGGTCCGGTGTTTGCACTTTGTTTTTGTACGAAGAAGTTTTTTCCAGTCACAAGGTAGGTGACTCCTCCTTTCGATGATGGTGCTCATGGGCATCAACTCCATTGTTGGATTGTTTTTTTCCGCCATCGGGTTCGGATGTGAATTGCTGAGCTCCGGTTCGGCACCGTTTCTCCGGTTCCCTTCGACGCGCAATCCACTACCCTCGACGGTCTTTTCTCAATCGCGATTCCCAATTTCCGCGTATCGTTTCGACTTGAAAGATCTTTGATCTGGAAACTCGTGGAGGGCTGTTGTGCATACCCGGCTGAGCTCACTAGCAGTCGATGGAACGGACTCCATTCAAGCTCTGTCCCGAGTGTCGCGCCAAGTTTCAGCTCACCGACCTGCAAGAAGTGTGCAATCTCTGTTTGTCCCCTGAACACGACGAGAAAGACTGCGACGCGTGCCGATTGTTTCGATCAAAGACGACGCTTCGTGACCGTCTGGCTCGACGTCACGAGTTGCAACACCAAGGTGGCTCCGTACCGGAGATTTTCTGCGAACATTCCGACCGAGAAGAAACACACCAAGGAGCCGACGAAGAGGAATATGTCTCCGTGTCAGAGGCCGACTCCGACATGGAAGAAGAGTAGCAAGCTACACCAGGTCAGCGTACTGTGAGTACAGAAACCCCCTTGCCCCAACAACCAAAGACAAAAAAGGCTCTGGTTCTTCCTCTGCCTGCGGACTTATACAGACCAGGCCATCACCACCTGAGGACAATATAGGCTACGTTGAGCTTCTTAATAAGGCTGCTCATGACCATGAGGTGGAACTACATAAAGAGGCTTTAGAGGAGTACTTCTTGTTTGAGACCTTAAGCTCCACTCAGAAAACTACACATACACTACCAATGCTTAAGGCAATGATTAAGCATGCAGATGAGGTTTTTAAAGATCCTGTAAGGGCAAGAATCATCACGCCAGCGGTTGAGAAGAAATATAAGCCAGCACCTACTGACCCTGCCTACATCAAGGGCCAGCTGCCCTTAGACTCTCTTGTGGTTTCTAATGCTCGCAAGAGAGCTAACTAACAGACCACAGGTGAGGCCCCTCCTCCTGATAAGGAGTCCAAGTTAATTGATGCCTCTGGCAAAAGGGTAGCTCACAAGCAGCTAATCACTGGCGCATTGCTAATGCTCAGGCTTTGCTAGCCAGATATGATAGGGCTCATTACGATGAGCTAGAAAACATATGCAATTTCTGCCTGATAAGCGAAAATCTAAGGCATATGATCTTATCCAGGAGGGCAAACTTCTCACCAATACCTCCAAGTGCGCATTAGACCCAGCGTACTACTACGTAGACACGCATGGTTGAGAATTTCAGGTTTCAGACCTGAGGTACAGGCCTCCATTCTCAATAAGCCCTTTGATAAGTAACACTTCTTTGGTCCAGCAATGGACACCTCGCTGGAAAAAATGAAGAAAACTGAGGTCGCCAAGTCCATGGGGGTTTACAGTTACCTGCGAGTAGGGGTTCCTATCGGCACTCCTTTCACAGGGGTTGCTCCAAAAATGTTACCACAGAAAATACCTCCTCCTCCTCCTCCTTCAAGGGCAACAACCAATCGCCCTCATCAAGAGGCTATTTTAGAGGAGGTTTTAGATTAAACCATGGTAAGGGAAGCGGCAGAGGCAACTCCACACTCACTTACCCTCGCAAATAACAAACAGTGACTTGCTTCCGCTAACCCTCGATCATACCACTCCTGTAGGGGGACTTCTCTCAAGTTCTCCCAGTCTGGAACACCATCACCTCAGACAAAAACGGGTTTTACAAATTATCCAATATGGTTACTGCCTGAAACTTACAAACACTCGCCCAAACATTCCTCCAATATCACATGCAATGTCACAGGAACATCTTACTCTTTTGAAAAAGGAAATTTTTTCTCTGTTGGAGAAAGGAGAATAGAACCAGTGCCATTAAAACATCAAGGGACCGGAGTATTCTCCCTGTACTTCTTGATTCCCAAAAAGGACGGCTCTTTCAGGCCTATACTAGACCTCGGAGAACTAAATCTATACATTCAGTCGGACCACTTTCACATGGCTTATCTCCAGCAAGTGCTACTGCTCCATCAACTCTACAACAAGTACTTCCGCTCCTTTCAACAAAGCGACTTCCTGTACACTCTGGAATTAAAGGACGCCTAATTCCATATCCCAAAACACCCTGCTCACCGCAAATACCTCAGGTTCGTAGTAGCAGGCCAGCTTATCAGTTCAAGGTGCTCCCATTCGGAGTAAATACTGCACCCAGGGTTTTCACCAAGTGTCTGGCAGTAGTCGCAACTCCTCTTCGAGGACAACACAGTCACGTCTTCCCATATTTGGACGACTTGCTCATTAAAGCCAGCTCGCAAAAAAGTTGTCTACGTCACACTCATAAAACAGATCTTGGATTCACAGTAAGTCTGTCCAAATCCCATCTACGTCCATCCAACGCACAGGCGTATCTGGGAGCCACAATAGATGTACAAAAGGCTTTGGCCTACCCCAATCCGGCCAGAATCCGCAACATGCAAACTTCTGTCCGTTTCAGCCTCAACACTCATTGGCAGCTCGAGTGTTCATGCAGTTAGTAGGGATGATGGTGTCTTGCCTTCTAATAGTCCCTTACGCAAGACTCCAGCTGTGTCCCCTTCAGGAGTGCCTAGCACGTCAGTGGAACCAGGCTCAGGCTCTCTTATCAGATCTACTGTTGGTGGACGGCCACACCCATCGCTCTCTGCAGTGATGGAATACACAAACCTTTCAAAAGGGTGGCCCTTCATAGACCCGGTTCCACAAATCGTGCTAACAGATGCATCGCTCACTTGTTGGGGAGCTCCTCTCCAGATGCATACAATTCAGGGCATGTGGAGCCTGCAGCAAAAGCAGCTTCACATAAATCATCTAGAGCTGCTAGTGATTTTTTTAGCGCTTAAAGCGTTTCAAGTTCATCTAGTAGGCAAAGCTGTCCTGATTCGTACAGACACATTTACAGCAATGTACTACATACAAAAACAAGGGGAAGCGCTCCTACTAGCACAGACCATCTGGAGATGGGCCATACGTCACAATGTTTCTCCTTGCAGAACACCTCCCAGGAGTAAACAATCAGGTTGCAGATCTGCTCAGTCGTCAGACAACAGTTCCACGAATGGGAACTCCACCCTCAAGTTCTCCTCCCATTCTTCCAAATGTTTTTTTTTCCAGACATAGATCAGTTCGCCACAAACCTAAATGCAAAATGCCCAAACTTTGCATCCAGATATCTACACCCATTGTCCAAGGGCAATGCACTATGGATGAATTGGTCAGGGATATTTGCCTACGCTTTTTCGCCTCTCCCACTCATTCCATAAGTGGTTCGGAAGCTCAGACAGGCGTCCCTGACATTAATCCTAGCTGCTCTCACATGGGTCCTACAACCCTTACTCACAACCCTGTTGGAGCTCTCAGTAGTTCCTCACCAAAAACTACACCTCACTCCCAATTTTCTCACTTAGAGCCATGGAGAGATACGACATTCTGATCCCAGCAATCTCAACCTTGCAATCTGCAACCTGAAATCTTGGAGTTTGGCTACCTTAATCTTCCGCCAGACTGCATGAATATTATCAGGGGCTAGACATCCTACCACAAGGGCATCCTATGCAGCAAAGTGGAAGCGATTTGTAATATACTGCAATAACAATCCGATAGATCCACTGGACGCTTCAGTTCAAAACATCATTTGCTATTTACTACATCTGCAACGTTCCAATTTATTGTACTCTTCCATACGCTTTCATCTTGCTGCAATAGCTGCATATCTACAGAACCGACATCTATCTCTTTTTAGAGTGCCTGTCATTAAAGCATTTATGGAGGGACTTACAAGAACCATTCCTCCAAGACTTTCACCTGCTCCAGTGTGGAATCTCAACATTGTCGTCACCAGCCTAATGGGTCTACCCTTTGAACCATTGCATAGATGTGAAATACAATGTCTCACTTGGAAGGTAGCTTTCCTCATAGCTATCACAGCTCTGAGGAGAGTGGGTGAGCTTCAAGCACTAACCATAGAATAGCCATTCTTACAAATACACCAACACAAAGTGGTTCTTCGAACCAACCCTAAATTTCTACCAAAGGTCACTTCTGCCTTTCATATCAACCAAGCTGTTGAGTTGCCTGTGTTCTTCCGTCAACCAGATTCTGTGGCAGAACGTGCGTTACACACTTTAGATGTGAAAAGAGCAATTCTTTACTTTATAGAAAGGACAAACCCTTTTCGCAAAACAACTATTTGTCGCTTTGCTCCACCACAGAAAGGCAATCCTATATCAAAAACAGGCATTGCAAGGTGAATAGTCAAGTGCATTCAAATATGCTATGCACAAGCAAAAAGAACACTAATTATTACCCCTAGAGCGCACTCAACACGCAAACTAGGGGCTTCTATGGCTTTCTTAGGAAACATACCCATAGATGGTATCTGCAAAGCTCCAACATGGTCTATACCTCACACATTCACAAAACACTATTGTATAGATGTGTTAGCAAAACAGCAAGCTAGTGTGGGGCAAGCAGTTTTACGTACACTATTTCAGACAACTGCAACAGCTGTAGGTTAGCCACCACTTTGGTAGATAACTGCTTTATAGTTTATGCACAGCATGTGATCTACAGCTCACATGCCTTGAGCGGAAAATGCTACTTAACCAGTATGCATCTGTTCTTAGCATGTAGAGCTGTAATCGTATGCGCCCACACACCTCCCCGGGTACCTATACCTGTTGCAGTTACATCTTAGATACATATATACATTTACATTGCGTACTATTTTTACTAACTCCATTATCACCCTCTGTGGCAAACATTCTTAACAATGGAGTCTATGCCCATGCGCACTATCACCGAGAGGAGGAGTCACCTACCTCGTGACTGGAAAAGACTTCTTCGAACAAAAACAAAGTGCAAACATCCGGTCCCAACACTAGATAGCAGGCTATGCACAGCATGTGACTCCACAGCCCTACATGCCAAGAACAGATGTATACTGGATAAGTAGCATTTTCCTTATTTAGCCAATTATTTTTCAAGTTGCTCCAGTGTGCATCACAATTCCCGGGCACTTTTACAATCTCCAACATGTGGGGGAAAAGGAGACCAATTTGGCCTGAAAATCTTTAGTGATAGCATTTTATCTAAACATGAATTTCCCCAAATACAAAAGGAAATTGCTCATCACTTGGGGTGAACATTCAACACTTGAGGGGTGAAAAGGGGAACATAGAAATGCCTTTGCAGTGTTGACTGGTGTACTTTGAACCCCATTTTTGATGTTTTCTCCTTTTCCAAATGAGAACGTTTTATAGTGGCAAATAGTAGTTGGGATATGTTTAGGAAACTACCACATAGATGAGGATAGTCAGCCTTTATACATTAAATGAGAATACCCATGATTGAATACAAGTGTTACTGGTAAATGACTTTCTTACTCTTATTACTGGTTGGATTTGTGAAAGGAACATTTGGCTAATCCTTCAGATGCCGTTTTCATACATGCCACGAAGTGGTAAGTTTATAAGTTGCAAAACCAAAGGAAATGATGGACGGAGTGTTTAACATTGCAAGCACTCACCCCCAGTCAACTGATCTGGGTTTAATCCATCACCGTTCTTTAGCCCACTCTGCCACCCCAGTTCAGACATGGCCATATGCAAATCAGTCTGACCCTGTGCCTCATATTGACTGGGGGTGAGTGCTTGCAATGTTCAACACTCCGTCCATCATTTCCTTTGGTTTTGCTTTGTTCGCCATAAGTTGGCAGGGTATGCTCAGACGTGAGTCCCTTGCTCACTTTGCCACTGGATTCAAGCAAGCCTGGCTGAAGACGGCTGTAATGCCAGAAACCGGTCCTAGGAAGGTTGTTTCTAATTCAGGGAAGACATGGCTTGGCAGTTCGGGCTGGACTGTTCCCATGAGGCACAGGGTCAGACTGATTTGCATATGGCCATGTCTGAACTGGGGTGGCAGAGTGGGCTAAAGAACGGTGATGGATTAAACCCAGATCAGTTGACTGGGGGTGAGTGCTTGCAATGTTCAACACTCTGTCCATCATTTCCTTTGGTTAAGTTTATAAGTTGGTCATAAGAAATGAGCAGTGACTACCAGAGTCAACTTTAAAGTAACTGAGGTGTGGTGCCACCCTACCTCATGACCGGGTTTAATGCAGGCAGTATCAACAAGTATTTGCTTTTTGTTTATTTAATCCTGATGTTTCAGCTTGGAGGACCAATTTACCCCAGGAAACTGATGACCCAGATTTACAATTATTTTATTTGTTTTAAAAATGAAAGAATTAGCCTTTTGTCTTCAGTTACCAATGTCTTATTTTTAGGAACTCAAAAATGCTGAAATAGCTGTCAGGACACAGAAAACACCTCCAGGCCTTCAACATGAAAATACAGCCCCAGCTGAGTAAGTTAAAATTTGCATCTTGTCTTGTAATCTGTGAGGATTTTGTCACAATCCTTGAACACTTGCCTCTGGGGTGAAAGATGCAGAATTGGTAGTGAAAGTCAAACAGTGTGTGATTTGTTTAATGTTTTTCTGTTCGTGTCTGTGCAGTTACTTTAGAACATTGGTGGAGCAGTTTGAAGTGCAGTTACAACAATACAGGCAGCAAATCGAGGAGCTTGAAAATCATCTTGCTACTCAAGCAAATAATTCACATCTGACCCCTCAAGGTATAGTATGCATGCTTGAAAGATATGTTATCTGAAAGAGACACGTTAGTGATAGATTCCTTACCTTAGAATATCCGGATCCAGTCTGACGCCAGGGGATATTCCAAGGTAAGGAATATATCACTAACTAATGTCTCTTACAGATTTATCGTTACACAAGTAAGTAACTTGTGCTTCTATGCTATGTGCTTGAAAGGACTGTGTCCACTTCTATAATGAATTACATATTTTTCTTTTGGACAAAGCCATATAAATTGATTGCGCATCTGTTGCCCAGGGACTAAAATCATGCTCCCCTCGTTTTTAAATGTATTGTTTTGCGCAAAAATGTACCTAACTGGGTACATGCCATTTGATCCTTATAGAGCTACAGTGAAAACCTTTACTGTGTTTGTAGAGAAGAATTGGCAGAGGAGGATTTGAAACAATAAGGATTCTGTTTTGTTTCAAACCCTCTTTCATTTTATCTCTCAAATCACTACTAAACTTTTAACGTGTGAGAGTTATTTCATACCGACATCGCATTGTAGAAACTCTTTACATCTCAGGAATTTTGACTTTTCCTAATATCACAATGTTGCTTTGGAATTGCACTCTAAGTGAAATCAGATGATGCCCAAAGTTGGGGTAAATGTACAAAATCAGTAGTGTAATTGTCTTAATGTTTAAGGAAAGGGTAGGGTTCAATCCAGAGCATGTGGCTATGTATGAACAATGCATTCGTTCATGGTTCATGAGGTTAAAAGTCAATTTGGATTTCTTATTATTTTTTTCTCTTCAACTTGTTCTATAGATTTGTCTCTGGCAATGCAGAAACTGTACCAAACATTTGTAGCCCTCGCTGCTCAACTCCAGTCCATCCACGAGAATGTGAAGGTAAGCTTTTTTTTCCTGGTGTGTTTGTGAAATTGCAGACAAACTAGAATATTTTAACATGGTTGATTAAGTTTACATCCTTGTTTTTAGAGTTCCAAAAATGCATAAATCGTACTTTAGTCAACCCATGCATCACACTGTACTCAACTGTCACTGAACATTTATTGTGGAGACTGTAAAAATCCTAAAGAACATTCTATCAGTTTAATCAGCACTCCAGTGGGACCTTTCCCAGCGTTTCACAGTCGTTGAAGGGACTTAAAAAAAAATATATATATTATTTTTTTGCTACTAATTCAGACGTTCTTCATTTCAAACCAATTCAGTGTGTACATTACTTTTTGTGAAGGTTCATCAAGTTGCAGCTACAGCCTCTTTAAAATGTTAGCACACAGTATGGATCTCTTCTGGTTTGAAGACCAGATTGTCTTTTCTACATGTTGATTGCAGTGCATGCATATAAGTACACAATCTAATCAAAACGGAGGATCTAATGATTAGAATATTACAAGAATGACAACTGCCTCTGATACATTTCCTCATCTCTAGCCCATCCTTAGCAGGTGTCTACAGTAATTAGCTTGACTGGCAGCAGGTTTCTATAATCGAATGGGTGCATGACTTATCATAGGGAATCATTAAGGTTCATTTGAGAAGCCCTTTCACAAAGGAAGCAGTAAAACTGGCATTCCATTGTCTTTAAGGGACGGGATAATTTTCATTCTGACCAGTAAACCGATCTCTGCACGAACTCCGTTCTGAATGCTTGCATTGCATTTCTATACAGCCTTAGGGTGCTTATTTCCATATTCTACTACATCGAGTCATAGGAAATAGTTCATACCTTCATCCTGCTGGACTAGAGTGTTCCTATTTGGAAACAAATGAGCTTATCACATTCTTCATCCAGTGTCTGTCTATGGTTTAGCATACTTAAGGCAAGAAAAGCATGGCTGTTTCATTTTACTGGTAAAAGACCACAGAGAGATGGAAGAATTACATACCTGAAGCACCACTTGTCTTTTATGGGATTCTTATATGTAGAGTGCTGATATTTCGCACTAACACCTGGGATCCCAGAATACTTGTGAGACTGGAAGAACCTCCAAAGAAAATAGTTTCTATTTCTTTAGCCTTTAATACAGATGTAAAATAAAAATATTTTAAAACTGAATCAAAATTGGTTTAAAAGACATATAGTAGTTTTGACGGCCAGACCAGTTCAGTTAATAGTTCCCACCACGTTATTCATTTAGGCTATCCAAGTCTGTCCTGATCCTCTAGTGGACAAGGGATATGAAAAGACATGCCTTCAAATAAACTCTCAAGCAGTGCTAGATTCAAACTAGTCCAGATCCACTGCTGGGATAAAACATGCTTGCCTCCTGTGAATCTGCACATAATATACCTTGTGCGCCCCTCCAGGTATCCTGGATTATTAGAATGTAATGCTGGATTTTTGCACACAAAATGGTCTTATCTATTGTTGTAGAGGTTTTGGACGCAACTTCTAGATTAGCTGCATCTGATAACAAGAGGATCCCTGGGGAAAAAACACATAAGCAGAGTTTGCTAGAAATTATCCCCAATCCTAGGAGCTATCCTGGTTTAAATGTACATAGCATTCTTCAGCATTGGATCTGTCATAGATTCACATGCTTGAATTCTTCCCTGCTGTTAATGTGGGAGGTCCTCAGTAACGTTAATGTAGCAGTAGAACGTGCTGATAGATTGAAAAGGCCCAGACAGTGCCTGTTTTTTAGCACATCCGCTTCATTCTAAAGGCATCAAACTTCAGCCAATGAGGTGAGAGTACCTGTGTCTCCCCTGTAGAGGTGTTCACATATTAGAGTTTTACTGCATGTTGTGTGGAAGGAGGGAGTTCCAGAGCTTTACACTTTAAGTAACAAAAGTCCACTTTTCAAGCCTTTCCTTAGGCTGTAGGTGTAGATCTGTGACTACTGCCAGTGAGAAAAGGCAACACTATGGAGAAATCCAAAATAATTATTTTTACAGCCTGTGATTCCTGTAGAAAAATAGTTTCTCCAGTATTGGTTCCTTCTTGGATTCACATGCTTGAATCATCAGTCGTCCAAGCGGGAATACCACGTTATCATAGGCTACAATACCATGAATAGTCACTGCAATAGAAAGAACCAAAGTTGAGCTATAAACAATCGGATGCCAGCACCATATTGAGCACTCCCAAAGAGTGGCTGATTCCCTCAGATTTTCTAACGCACGTCATGTAAGAGGGAGTATGCTCAGTTTTCGTCACATCCCTGGTGTTTTTCCACCTTTTGCAGTTATGTTGGAATCCTCTAAAAATGGACTCTTAAGATCATGTGGATTTTGTAGTAAGAAAAGACTGCATTCTGAAGATCCCTCATAAGGACTAAATCTGTTGCTTGCATCCACTCCATAAGGTTAAGGACTGCACAATTGGTAGAACCTTTTCAACTAAAATGGTTGAAGACAAACTGGAGATTATTAATATGGCTACAAAGACTTAAAACGAAGTCTGATGTTCTCTCTGACGTGGAAGACAGTGTGAGCTTCCATGCTGCTCTAGAACGCCATAAGAAGGCTTACAAAAGAGGCACCATGAGTCTTTTAAACGCTCCTCACAGAAAGGAAAACTTTTAATTCCTACTGAGGTTCAATCTGATCCTCCAATTCCAGTCTCTGTTGGAACTTAAAAACCAAAATAAATCCTCTTCAGATTCCTCATTGATGACGATAAAAATTGCCATGAAAGCTTCGTTGACGACAAACTCTGGTGAAACATTCATCTCCGTAAAACAAATCAGATGCTGATTACTTCACCTACGTTGACAGTTCTATTGTCTCTTTCAGCCCCATTGTCCGAGACGCTGGCACCATCTACGAAAATACTGTTGACTACAGTTGCATTGCCAAGGACAGCCACCTCTCCTACGACCAGTAATCAGTTGGCTATTACCTCGTCAGCCGCCGTTGCACCGATTTCTTCGTCGATGACTAGCAACGTATCAGATACATCCATGAAGATGACCTCTGTCGCTGATCATCCTTTCATCTTCGGTGTCAGTCTCACTGCCACCAGTGTCGACAAAAGCCTCGTCGACATCCCCACTATTAAAACCAAAGAGGCGTTCATCTTTACTTCTCACTCCGTATTTCCCACCGTTTACATTCTCGTCAACAAGACTTTTTCTATAAAATCCTTCACTGCTCTCTGTTGCTGCCTAGCCTGTCAGAGCTTCATATTAATATCAAGAGGAGGATGATTAGGAGGAGAAGGTATATTATGTGCAGGATTATCATCATCATCATCGTTACACAGGCAAATCTCAGCAATATATGGGTTCCATACATGAACGCATGGTTCAGCTTACAGGATCTACAGGCAATGTTGCAGGACTATCACACACGCTTTCCTTAATCTGCAGAAGCCGCTCCACCTCCTCCTGGACCTTTACCTCTGGCACCTGCTTCCTATACCTCCTCCTACGCCTTGAAGTACGCTGGCTTAAAATTTGACCATCACTGGGGCAGTATCCATCTCCTTCCGATTATGGAGGAGGGAGAACTTCAATACACCCATACAGCTGCCAACTAATGGGACAATTACTTAATTCCCACACATCTCCCCTCCCCCTCCCCCCACTCCTCTGACGATAGACTCACCACAGGAAGACATAGGTAGTTTTCTCTCTTTGATCGAGAGGGCAGCTTCCTGACCCCAGCTTCCTGTGCTAGTCTAACAGTTTGACTGTTTTCGTTATGATTTTAAGGACCAGTCAAAGTCAGAAAGGGCAATACCTATAATTGATTTCATATGGGAGGAAAGCATTAAAATCATAAAAACACCAGGTTCGAGGCATATGAGCTGCAGATTCCACACTATGCATAGATCGCCATTTGGTGTTGGGCCCGGATGTTTGCACTTGTTTTTTTCCTGGAAAGTCTTTGGAAGTCACGAGATAGGTGACTCCTCCTTAGGATGCTAGTGTGCATGGGCATCGGCTCCATCCTCAGATTGTTTTTTTCCGCCATTGTGCTCGGATGTGTTTATCGCGCTCCAGTTCGGAACCGTTACCGATTCTACTTTCGACGCGCAATCCTTCACATTTTTCGACGGTATTGTCTCGATCGCGTTTTCCAATCGACGCGAGTCTCAACAGCTTCGAAGTCTTCAATTCCGGTCGTCGACGAAGGCCTTCAGGCCTACCTGGGCCTTATCTTATGGCTCATGGAAAGGACGCCGTTCAAGAAGTGTCCTCAATCTGGGTCGAAGTTTCCCCACACCGATCTGCATGAGGTGTGCAACCTCTGCCTGTCACCGGAGCACGAGGCCAAAGACTGACCAGCTTGTGCCTCTTTCCGCTCCAAGAAGACCATTCGGGACCAACTGGCTCGAAGAACCATGGCCCGCTCGTCGGCATCCATCCCCGACGACATCTTCCAGGAGGGCGTTGACGTGCCAGAGCATGAGCGGGTCGAAGAAGGCCTCATCAGCGACTCCGAAGCAGATGACTCCGATGTCAAGGACATCACTCCGGCACAGCAGGTCGTAAGTAGAGACGTCGACCCCGACCCCCCTTCTATACTATCTAAAAAGGCTTCGGTCACACCTTCACCTTTGGGCCCAGGTGTACACCGAGAGACTGCTTCCCATCCCCCACCCTCGGGCCCGGCAAAGAAGCCTACTAAGCCTTCAGGCGACTCGAGCTCGAGTCAGCCTACCCTTGGTGCCGAAACACACTCACCGGCACCGATAAAGAAGCCGTCCTCCTCCTCATCCACGCTGACCGCTGCTTCCACATCTAAGCACCCGGCACCGAAGACGAGCACCGGCTCCTCGACACCGAAACACTCGGAGCCAAGCAAAAATCTACCTCCAAAGGACTCGCATGCTCCTGAGCCAAAAAGGCCTCGGAACCGAAGAAACAACAGGTTCCAACGGCCACAGAGACTGTAAAAACCCACGGTTCGAAACCAAAAGAGCACAGAACCGCTACTAAGCCGGTGCCGAAAAAACCTCCGGAACCAAAACTGTCGGCGCCGAGGGATCTGCCTCCTACAGAAGAACTGTTTAAACCAGATCCAACTCAAAAAACTCTTATAAAGGATCCTAAAACTGGTCACTTGACTCTTAGCTTCAAGAAAAGACCACTGGATACGACTGCACCGGCTCCACCACCTAAAAAGAGGGACATTGCCACCTCTCCTCTAAGGATCCCTTCTCCTGCTCCTCTTCCTCCTCCTCTTCCCCCACCATGCCGCTCTCCTACACCATCCCCTACTCCAGTGGGGATCCCTTCTCCTGCTCCTCTTCCTCCTCCTCTTCCCCCACCATGCCGCTCTCCTACACCATCCCCTACTCCAGTGGATGATGATGACGATAACACCTCTGATGACACGGGTGGGAGGGGGGTACGGACGATCAGCCACCTGCTTCCCCAGACCCCTGGGATGACTATAACACTCCAGATGTCCCTAACGTCCCACAGGATGACATCTACCCTTCCTTCCCCCCCCCTCCCCGAGGACACCATGGGCTTTAACTAGCTCCTCCATAGAGCTGCCCACTACCACCGGGTTGAACTACACACAGACCCCGTGGAGGAGGATTTCCTTATGGACACTTTTGATACCACACAAAAGTCCACCTCAATTCTACCCATGCTTAAAGGGGTCATCAAGCATGCCCCAGAAGTCTTCAAAGATCCTGTTAGGTCTCGAGTCATTAACCCCAGGATCAAGGAAAAAGTATAAGGCTGCCCCTACTGACCCAGCTTGCATTAAGGGCCCCGCACCACTAGACTCTCTCGTAGTCTCCAATGCTAGAAACGGGGTCAATTCTCAGACATCAGGTGACGCCCCACCACCAGATAAGGAGTCTGAACTCTTGGACGCCTCTGGCAAAAGCACAGCGTTGCAAGCAGCAAACATGTGGTGCATCGCCAACACTCAGGCGCTATTAGCTAGGTATGATAGGGCACATTATGATGAACTTGAGTCCCTAATGCAACACCTCCCAGAGAGATACAAAAATAGGGCCAATGAGCTCATACAAGAGGGTAAAGTTATCACCAACACCTCCATCCGCTGTGCCCTAAACGTAACAGATCCCACTTCAAGGGCAATAAACACAAGTGTCCTTTTGCGTAGGCATGCCTGGTTACGCATTTCAGGTTTTAAACCTGAAGTCCAAGGTTACATCCTCAACCAACCATTTGATCAGGAACACCTGTTTGGCCCTAACGTAGACCTATCCCTTGAAAAAGTGAAAAAGGATACGGACTCAGCAAAATCTATGGGAGACTTGCAGTCGCAAGCTCCCAGACGTTCCTTTCGTTGCTCATCCTACAAAAGCACCCCAAGAGGCTACTCATCAGATAGCCCATCCACTTCTTACAAAGCTCCCACCCTGTCCATCTTCACCAGAGGTTCCAGAGAGGAGGCTACAGGGACAACAATAACAAAGGCAGAGACAAAACCAACAACACCCGCTCTGCCTCCACCCCTACCCAATGACTTCCCTCCACTTTCCCCAGACCATTCCACTCCATTCGGGGGAAGACTACAACATTTCCTTCCTGTCTGGACCACCATCACATCAGACAGGTGGGTGCAACAAATAGCTCAATCCGGTTACTGTCTCAAACTTACCTCTACCCACGCCCCCAAAAATACCACCCAAACAGCATCCAATGTCACACGAACATTTGTCACTGCTAAAGCACGAGGTAATCTCCCTACTACAAAAAGGTGCAATAGAACTCGTTCCCCTGCACCAGCAAAACACGGGAGTTTACTCCCTTTATTTTCTCATACCAAAGAAGGACGGCTCTCTGAGACCTATTCTAGACCTCAGACCCCTAAACCTATACATTCACTCAGGCCATTTCCACATGGTCACACTTCAGCAGGTCCTTCCTCTTCTTTCACAGGGCGACTTCCTTGCTATCCTAGATCTCAAGGACGCATGCTTTCAAATTCCCGTTCATGCGGCTCACAGGAAGTATATCAGATTTGTTGGGGACGGGCACCACTATTAATTCAAAGTACTCCCATTCGGAGTCACAACAGCACCACGGGTATTCACCAAGTGCCTAGCGGCAGTGGCAGCCCACTTAACAAGACAACACATTCATGTCTTCCCATATCTCGACGACTGGCTCATAAAAGCCAGCTCATACAACCAGTGTGTACAACACACTCATGCTACTATCCAACTACTTCACCGCCTGGGGTTCACAGTAAACAACACCAAGTCCCATCTGCAACCATCCCACACACAACAATACCTCTGTGCCACAATAGACACCTCAACAGCGCTAGCCTATCCCAGTCAAGCCAGGATAGCAAGCATGCAGGCTCTCTTCACCAAATTTCAGCCTCAACACTCACTTCCAGCTCGAGTGTTCATGCAACTCATAGGGATGATGGCCTCTTGCATATTTATAGTACCTCTTGCAAGACTCCAGATGCGTCCTCTATAAGAGTGCTTAGCACGCCAATGGAACCAGGCTCAAGGTCAGCTAACAGATCTTGTGTTAGTAGACGGTCGCACTCATGGCTCTCTGCAGTGGTGGAACACCAAGAACCTTTCCAAAGGACGACCGTTCCTACAGCTAGTTCCTCAGATAGTCATGACAACGGACGCATCGCTCTCCGGCTGGGGAGCTCACCTACTACATCACACCATGCAGGGCAGGTGGACACCCCAACAAAAGTTACTCCACATCAACTACCTGGAGGTACTAGCCATATTCCTAGCCTTAAAAGCCTTCCAAAGTCAAATATCAGGCAAAGCTGTCTTAGTCCGCACGGACAATATGACAACCATGTACTACATCCAAAAACAAGGCGGGGACACACTCTGCAGCTCTCCCAGCTAGCACAGAGCATATGGAGATGGGCTATACCTCAAAATATTTTTCTCCTAGCCCAACATGTCCCAGGAACCCTAAACACCATTGCAGATCTGTTAAGTCGTCCAACGCAACAGATCCACAAGTGGGAACTTCAAATGTGGGGGAAACCACAGACCAGCTTCGCCGCCAGATATCCACACCCATTGTCCAAAGGCAATGCGATATGGATGAACTGGTCAGGCAGATTTGCCTACGCATTTCCGCCTCTCCCACTCATTCCACTGGTGGTGTGCAAACTACAGCAACATTCACTGACTGTCATTCTAGTTGCTCCAACTAGGGCCAGAAAACCGTGGTACACCACATTGCTGGAACTGTCCGTAGTTTCACACCAAAAATTACACCTCTCACCATGCCTCTTAACCCAGAACCATGGTGAGATCAGACACCCGGACCCAGCTCAGCTCAACCTTGCGATCTGGCTCCTGAGGTCTTAGAATTCGGTTACCTTAACCTTCCCCCTGGCTGTATGAACGTCATTAAAGAAGCTAGACGTCCCACCACTAGAGCCTGTTATGCAGCCAAGTGGAAATGTTTTGTGATATATTGCCATAACAACCTCAATCCCCTAGACGTGTCTATCCAACACATCATAGGTTACTTACTACACCATCAAACATGCAACTTAGCCTATACGTCTATGAGGCTACATCTTGCTGCCATAGCGGCATATCTACAAAATAGACAGCATCTATCACTTTTCAGAGTACCAGCTATAAAAGCCTTTATGGAAGGCCTCAAAAGAATAATTCCTCCCAGAGTACCACCTTCACCTGTGTGGAATTTGAACATCGTTCTCACACGTCTGATGGCTCCTCCCTTTGAGCCTCTAAATAAAAGTGAGCTTCAATTCAAAACATGGAAAGTTGCTTTCCTAGTGGCCATTACCTCTCTACGGCGAGTTAGTGAACTACAAGCACTAACTATTCAGGAACCTTTTCTGCAAATCCATCATAATAAGGTTGTTCGCCGAACAAATCCCAAATTCCTTCCTAAAGTCATGTTCGAGGCATATGAGCTGCAGATCACACACTAAGGATAAGATCGCCATCTGGTGTTGGGCTCGGATGATTGCAGGTTGTTGTTGTCGTCTTCGGAAGAAGTCTTTGGTCACGAGATAGGTGACTCCTCCTCTGGACAACAGTGCGCATGGGCATCCACTCCATCCTCAGATTGTTTTTTTCCGCCATTGGGTTCGGATGATCTTTTTTCCGCTCCAGCAGAAAACTTCATAGCAATCACAACCACTCTCAAAATTTAGAATTCGACGTCGAAATACCATCGGACCGGATCCGGACGCGGCTGATGGAAAGCACACCCTTTAAAAAATGCCCCCAATGCGGAGCAAAGTTCCCCCACAGTGATCACCACGAGGTCTGTAATTTGTGCCTCTCACCAGACCACAACGAATCGAGCTGTCCAGCCTGCGCCGCATTCCGTTCGAAGAAAACGATACGGGACCGAAGAGCTCGACGCCCTATCCTGGCAAAACCGGTACCGGAACCAGAAGACATCTTTGCACAGGGTGTCCCGGACGACGATTCCGAAGACCTCCAGATCGTGTCCGAGGCCGACGATTCCGATCTGGGGCAGTCCATGAGTACCAGCTCCCCTACCCCAACCCCACCAAAAAAGACATTGGTCAAGACTCTGCCAGCTGGGCCCAGTCGCGATCCAAAATCGTCTTGAGAAGCCCCGCCCCTGGGCCCGGCTCCGAAGACATCTAAGCCTGCAGGTGGCTCGGGCTCGAGCAAACCTCATATTATTGTGCCTACAATACCTTCGGCACCGAAGCAGGCTCCGAGGCCAAAATCTCCATCGGCACCGAAACGTCACTCGGCACCGACGTCTCCACCGGCACCGAAACATTCTTCGGCACCGAAAGGTTCGTCAGCACCTAAAACATCCTCGGTGCCAAGAAAAGTCCACAAAGAACCTGCCGATCTCAGAAAGCCCAGATCGGAACCCAAAAAGTCGGCGCCAAGGCCACCTTCGGACAATGAGGAACTTTTTCGGCCAGATCCAACGCAAAAACGGATTTACATCAATCCTAAAACAGGACATGTCACAGCAGTGCCATATAAGAAAAGGAAGCTGGACACACCACCTCCCCCAGCTCCTCCAAAGAAGGACTGTGCCACCTCACCCATACGTCCTTCCTCTCCTGTCTTACCTCTCCTGTCTTACCTCCTATCCCATCCCCCCCACCGCCTTCTCCTTTACCATCTCCACAGGATGATGATGATTTAGGTGGAGGGGGAGACCCGGATTTCCTTGATGATCCCACTGATCCTAATGATCCCTTTACACTCCCGGACACGGCACCCATAGACGACTTTATGCCTGACATGCCTGATCTCACTCCATACCCGATCTCACTCCATACCCCTCAAAACCCTCCCCGCCTGAAGACCATTTGGGGTTTGGTCAGCTTATAAACAGGGCGGCGCTGTTCCATGGCGTCACCATGCACACAGACACACCTGAGGAAGATTTTCTCCTCGACATCTTTGAGCAGTCGCAAAAAAACGTTCACATTCTACCCATGATTAAGGGAGTGATAAAGCACGCCACTGAGGTTTTTAAAGACCCTGTTAGGGCCAGGGTTCTTAACCCCCGGATAGAAAAAAAATACAGACCGGCACCACAGGATCCTGCGTACATCAAAGCGCAACTCCCCTTAGACTCTTTAGTCGTGTCAAATGCCAGAAAGCGGGCAAACTCCCAAACAACCGGAGAAACACCGCCCCCAGACAAAGAGTCTAAGCTCTTAGAGGCTTCCGGCAAAAGAGTTGCCGCACAAGCTGCTAACCACTGGCGTATTGCCAATACACAAGCCCTATTGGCTCGCTATGATAGGGCTCGCTATGATCAACTGGAAGACCTCTTGCAACACCTGCCTGATCAATACAAATCACAGGCCAATGACCTTATCCAAGAGGGCAAACTAATATCAAATGCCTCCATCAAATGCGCATTAGACGCAGCGGACACCGCCTCTAGGACAGTCAACACAAGCGTGCTACTTAGACGACACGCATGGCTCCGCATTTCCGGCTTTAAGCCGGAAGTACAAACCACCATTCTTGCTCAACCCTTCAATCAGCAGCAACTATTCGGACCCGCAGTAGACTCTGCATTAGAAAAAATAAAGAAAGATAATGAGACTGCTAAATCAATGGGAGCATTACAGTCTCTTCAAGCCAGAGGCTCCTTTCGTCGCTCCTTTTATAGAGGGGCCTCCAAAAATGTGGGAACAGACACCTCTTCCACCTTCAAAACATCAGGTCAAACATCCCTTAACAGAGGATACTTTAGAGGAGGTTACAGGGGAAATAATACCAAAGGCCGAGGGCGGGGCAACAACAACACCCGCACCTCTACAGCCACTAAACAGTGACTTACCACCACTCCCCCCAGACCATTCCACTCCGGTCGGGGGAAGACTTCAACAGTTCCTACCTGTCTGGAATTCCATCACAACAGACAGGTGGGTAAGACAAATTATCCAGTCTGGCTACTGCCTTGAACTCATGCACACACCCCCAAACATAACACTCAAACACCGTCTCACCACCTCACGCTCCTCAAACAGGAAATTCAGTCTTTGCTTCAGAAACACGCAATAGAACCAGTTCCACTACAACATCAGGGCACAGGAGTATATTCTCTATACATCCTCATTCCCAAAAAGGACAAAACCTTAAGACCCATACTGGACCTCAGACTACTAAACCAGTATATACAATCAGACCAATTCCACATGATCACTCTCCAAAAGGTCCTTCCATTACTTCAACAGGGCGACTTCCTTGCCACTTTGGACCTCAAGGACGCATATTTTCACATCCCCATGCATCCTGCACACAGGAAGTATCTACGATTCGTGGTAGACGGTCAGCACTATCAGTTTACAGTTCTCCCATTCGGAGTAACAACCGCACCCAGGGTATTCACCAAATGCTTAGCAGTAGTGGCGGCACATCTCAGGAGACAACAAATCCATGTCTTCCCCTATCTAGACGATTGGCTCATAAAAGCCAATACTCTCGACAAATGCGTTCTCCACACTCACCGCACTATTCAAACCCTACACGAGCTCGGATTTACAATCAACTATCCCAAATCTCAACTACAACCCTCCCATGTACACCAATACCTGGGAGCCACCATAGATGCATCCAAGGCCATAGCTTACCCCAGGAAAAGCCAGGATAGCCAACATACAAAATCTCATCAAAAAATTTCAAGCACAACACTCTATTCCAGCAAGAGTGTTTATGCAACTCTTAGGCATGATGGCATCATGCATCTCTATAGTACCCCATGCACGCCTTCAAATGCGTCCCCTACAGGAATGTCTAGCACAACAGTGGAACCAGGCCCACGGACAACTTGCCGATCTGGTGTTGGTGGACAGCCGCTCACTTCGTTCACTGAAGTGGTGGAACACCATCAACCTGTCCAAAGGGCGGCCGTTCTTAGAGCCTCTTCCACAGATTTTGCTGACGACCGACGCATCTCTTACAGGATGGGGAGCCCACCTCCTTCAACACACCACTCAGGGCAGGTGGACTACTCAACAGCAACAGCTCCACATCAATCACCTAGAACTTCTAGCGGTATTCCTAGCACTGAAGTCCTTCCAAATGCACCTAAAAAACAAAACTGTCCTCATCCGCACGGACAACATGACCACAATGTATTACATACAGAAGCAGGGGGGGACACATTCTCTACAACTATCCCAACTTGCACAACAAATCTGGAGATGGGCAATTCCCCAAAACATCTACCTGCTAGCAGAACACCTCCCAGGGGTTCAGAACCAGGTGGCCGACCTCCTAAGTCGACACACACAGCAAATACACAAATGGGAATTACACCCCAAAGTCCTACTCCCATTCTTCCAAAAGTGGGGACAACCAGACATAGACCTGTTCGCCACACAAGAAAACGCAAAATGCCCAACCTTCGCCGCCAGGTTTCCACACCCGCAGTCACAGGGCAATGCAATATGGATGAACTGGTCAGGCAGATTTGCGTACGCTTTTCCGCCTCTCCCACTCATTCCATTTGTAGTAAGCAAACTGAAACAACAGTCGCTAACGCTCATCCTAGTAGCTCCCACTTGGGCACGCCAACCCTGGTTCACCACACTTCTGGAACTATCTCTAGTTCCACATCAAAAACTGCGTCTCTCCCCGGCTCTATTAACCCAGAACCATGGAGAAATCAGACACCCAGATCCTCAAACTCTGAACTTGGCAATCTGGCTCCTGAAGTCTTAGAGTTCGGATACCTCAACCTCCCTCCAGACTGTATGAATATTATAAAGGAAGCCAGAAGACCTACTACTAGGGCGTGTTATGCAGCAAAATGGAAAAGATTCGCCATTTACTGCACTAACAATGACATAAGTCCACTGGATGCGTCCATCCAAAACATCATTTGCTACTTGCTACACTTGCAAAGATGCAATTTAGCTTATTCCTCCATACGCCTACATCTAGCGGCATTAGCAGCCTACTTGCAAAATAGGCAACACCTGTCCCTCTTTAAGGTGCTGGCCATTAAAGCATTTATGGAAGGTCTTAAAAGAATTATTCCTCCAAGATTACCACCTTCACCAGTGTGGAACCTTAATATTGTTCTAACAAGGCTCATGGGTCCCCCATTTGAACCAATGCACAAATGCGAGCTGCAGTTCCTAACATGGAAAGTAGCTTTCCTTGTCGCAATCACATCCCTGCGAAGAGTAAGTGAAATGCAAGCCTTAACTCTTGAAGAACCCTTCCTACGACTACATCGGAACAAGGTGGTTCTTAGGACAAACCCAAAATTCCTTCCAAAAGTCATTTCCTCTTTTCATCTAAACCAGCAGTCGAACTGCCAGTCTTCTTCCCTAATCCAGACTCAGTAGCCGAGAGGGCACTTCATACCTTAGATGTTAAAAGAGCCTTGCTTTATTACATCGTCAGAACCAAACCTTTTCGAAAGACCAACTAACTGTTTGTTGCTTTCGCACCACCACATAAGTGTAACCCCATTTCCAAATCGGGTATAGCCAGGTGGATAGTTAAATGTATCCAAATATGTTACCAAAAGGCTAAACGTACTCTTACAGTTCCCCCTAGGGCGCATTCCACGCGTAAAATAGGGGCTTCTATGGCATTCTTAGGGAACATCCCCTTAGAAGACATTTGCAAAGCAGCCACATGGTCTACTACACACACCTTCACTAAGCACTACTGTGTCGATGTGCATTCCAAACAACAAGCTTCAGTAGGCCAGGCTGTCCTAAAAACTCTATTCCAAACTGCTGCAACGGATACAGGTGACCACCGCTAGGGGAGACACTGCTATATAGTCTATCCTTAGTGTGTGATCTGCAGCTCATATGCCTCGAACGGAATATGCTACTTACCAGTATGCATCTGTTCTTGGCATGTAGAGCTGCAGAGCCATACACGCCCACCTGCCTCCCCGGGACCTGTACCTGTTCCAGCATTGTCTTAATTAGACACTACACATGGACATCCTTTCTCTCTACTTCATATACACTCCATCATTTCCCATCATGGCGAAAAACAATCTGAGGATGGAGTGGATGCCCATGCGCACTGTTGTCCAGAGGAGGAGTCACCTATCTCGTGACCAAAGACTTCTCCTGAAGACAACAACAACCTGCAATCATCCGAGCCCAACACCAGATGGCGATCTTATCCTTAGTGTGTGGCTCTGCAGCTCTACATGCCAAGAACAGATGCATACTGGTAAGTAGCATATTCCTTCTCCCTTCCACCTCAGTCTGTAGAGTTGCCGGTATTTTTCTCGTAACCACAGATGGTCGCAGAAAGAGCTGAACATACTTTAGATGTTAAAAGAGCATTGCTATATTACATCGCGAGAACACAACCCTTTCGTAAGACAAAACAACTTTTCGTGTCTTTCTCACCACCACACAAAGGCAACCCCATATCAAAATCGGGGATAGCTAGATGGATTGTTAAATGTATACAAATTTGCTACCACAAAGCAAAACATACTTTATCTGTTCCTCCTAAAGCCCACTCCACACAAATGATAGGGGCTTCCATGGCGTTTTTAGGGAACATTCCCTTAGATGACCTCTGCAGAGGAGCTACATGACCTACACCGCACACATTCACAAAACAAGCTAGTGTGGGCCAGGCTGTACTCAAAACACTATTTCAAACTACTGCAATAGATACTGGTGGTTGCGGCTAAGGAGGGGTACTGCTATACAATCTATGCAAAGTGTGTAATCTGCAGCTCATATGCCTCGAACGGAATATGCTACTTACCAGTATGTATCTGTTCTTGGCATGTAGAGCTGCAGATCTACACACGCCCACCTGCCTCCCCGGCTACCTTTATCTGTTCCAGTAAGATCTTATTTAGATATACCATACATGGGCATATTTCCTGTTTTCTTACGAAGCTCCATCATTTCCCTGCTGGCGAAAAACAATCTGAGGATGGAGCCGATGCCCATGCGCACTAGCATCCTAAGGAGGAGTCCCCCATCTCGTGACTTCCAAAGACTTTCCAGGACAAAAACAAGTGCAAACATCCGGGCCCAACACCAGATGACGATGTATGCATAGTGTGTAGATCTGCAGCTATACATGCCAAGAACAGATGCATACTGGTAAGTAGCATATTCCTTTCTGTGTCTACAGTCCTTCCCAGGATTGGCAAGATGTATAAAGCCCCAGACATCTCCCCAGCATATCTGGTGGGAAAAACCAGACTCCGTTATAACTCAAGCTGCGCAGCGCAGATCAAAGAACCTTCAGCGCCTATCACTACACAGCCTGACAAAGAAAGCAGGTGTCTTGATAACATTGGCAAAGGATTCACTACAATTTCAGGCACTATAGTCCAAGGGCTAAAGTTCTGGGGAGCTATGATTGCCAGATGTGGGTGGGTTCGAGGCATGTGGGCTGCTGAATTCATATCTGTGCATAGATCGCCGCCTAGTGTTGGGTCCGGATGATTGCACATTGTTGTCCTGGAAGAGTCTTCGAAGTATCCTGAGATGGGTGACTCCTCCCCTGGACCACAGTGCGCATGGGCATCCTCTCCATCCCCAGATTGTTTTTTTCCGCCATTGGGTTCGGATGCAACTATCTTAGCTCAACTTCGGAATGCTTAGTTTTAGGCCAAAAGGCCTATAGTTTTCGTCGGTACTGTTACCGTTCGGTGTCGAATACTAGTTCTAGTGCTCCACACCCTCTTCCAACTTCCGGACAGATTTGGTTCAAACTTCGACGCTCGATCGACGATGGAATCGAGGACTCCGTTCAAGAGGTGTCCGTTGTGCCACGCCAAGTACCCTCATATCGACGTCCACCCGGTCTGTAATAAATGTCTCTAGCCGGATCACGACGAATCGAAATGCATGGCCTGCGCGCGGTTCTGATCCAAGAAAACTCTACGGAACCGACGGGCAGCGAGGCTCGAGGCGCAGCAGGCAGCGCCCGCACCCACCAATATATTCAGCACTGAGGACGAGGACGCCGAGAGCGTGGAAGAAATAGTCTCTAGCCCCGCTTCAGAGCATGGTTCCCAATCGTACGACGATGACGAAGGGCTCTTTCGACGTGAAGAAGCCGTCGACGAGGTAGGGGACTTCGACGAAGCCTATGGGGCCGAAGAAGACAGCTCTCCCGAGGAGCTAGGCCAATCCGTCGAAACGGAGGCCGAAACTGTGCATCGTCGTCAGGCTCCGGTCGAGGGATCGCCTTCGGGCCTTACCCAAGACCTAATACATGGTTCCTCGGCCCCGCCTTCCGGCCCGGCATCGAACGCTATGCAAGAGCCACTATCACCAAAGACGACCGGGTTGTTAAACCCAAAAACATCCATCGCTCCAGTCCCTTCAAAATCGAAAGTGAAACTGGTGGTGGTCGGATCAAAGGCGTCGAAACAATCCACTGCCCCGGCGCCGACGCCAAAAAAAGTCGTCGGCTCCAAACGCGTAAAGAGACTTCGGCGCCGAGCTCACCGCAGCAGATGCGGTCGACGCACAAAAGAAGCGTGCCCTCGGGCACCACAAGGCACCGACACCTTCGGCGCCAACACCGAAGCCCGGGACCTCTGCTGTCAAGATGGCCGCCTCGGCTACGTCGACACCTAAAGCACCGATGCCGAATAAGTCCTCGACTACATCGACTATCGATGCATCCTTTCAGGCCAGTGACCCCCTTCCAACAAAAAAGTCGGGGTCGGCCTCGACGCCTACTACCAAGATGCCCACCAAACCACCATCTCAGTTTGCTGTGCAGCAGGTCTCTGCATCTCTACAACGCATCCATGACCGGGTAGCCCTCCACTCTACCTCGGGTCCCGACACTACCTCACCCTGTAGAGTGCACTCAGAGCCCCCCAACATTACATTTGGGCTGCCACCGACATCGGCACCGAAACTCTTTCAGATTCGGACACGTGTCCTACACACACAGTCCACCACCACTGGCCTACCAGAACAAGATTCTTCGGGCCGCAATTTATCGACGCCGACACTGGCAGGTTAATGCTCCACAAGCGCAAAATAACACCAGTCAGGGAAGAAGTTCCATACAAAATTCCGCTTAAACGCAAGCTACCGGCGGAGCAGGAACCAGTGCTACAAGAACACTTCCATCCCCTCCAACTGGATCCGCAATCCTTTTCTCCTACCCACTCTGAATCGGACCCGATGCAGGAATATGGTGGGGACGATACCATCTACCCCGGGGACGCAGATCCCGATGAACCACAAGACCCTGATCAGGCATGGGATGACCCCACAGACCAAAGTATCGCGCCACATACTCAGGATGCGCAACTCTTCAACATTAAAACATCTCCTACAGAGGACACGGCCGCATTTAATGCCCTT
The DNA here is from genome assembly GCF_964204655.1 of Triturus cristatus. Taxonomy (NCBI): domain Eukaryota; kingdom Metazoa; phylum Chordata; class Amphibia; order Caudata; family Salamandridae; genus Triturus; species Triturus cristatus. The sequence goes on from NC_140591.1 coordinate 320,564,161, forward strand.
ATCGAACGGGCTGCTGCTCATCATGGGGTATAACTACATTCTGACGCCATTGAGGAGGACTTCCTGCTTGACACTTTTGCATCTTCAGAAAGGACTGTCAAGACTCTGCCCATGCTTAAAGGGGTTCTGAAACCTGCCAAAGACATTTTCAAAGACACCACAAGAGCCCGGGTGTTAAACCCCAGGATTGAAAAGAAATATAAGCCTGCACCTGGAGACCCTAAATACATTAGAGGTCAGTCTATGGTGGTTGCCAACGCTCGCAAACGAGCCCACTCGCAGACGACTGGTGATGCTCCTCCCCCAGACAAAGAGTCAAAGGTTCTTGAAACATCGGGCAAACGTATTGCAGCGCAAGCAGCGAATATCCTGCGCATTGCCAATACACAGGCACTCCTGGCACGTTATGACAGGTCACATTATGACACGTTGGAGTCACTGCTCCAACATCTACCAGAGGAGTATAAAGAGTCAGCGGAACTCCTCATTAGAGAAGGACAACTCCTCACTAATGCATCCATAAAATGCGCCCTAGACGCAGCTGACACAGCGGCCAGGGCAATAAACACAAGTGTCATGCTGCGACGCCATGCCTGGTTACGCATCTCGGGCTTCAAACCCGAGATACAAAACAATATCCTGAACTTACCGGTTAACACGGAATTTTTATTTGGCCCGGACATTGACACTACCCTAGAGAAAATAAAAAAAGACAGACACTGCCAAATCTATGGGAGCGCTACAAACGCAGCAATTCCGTAGTGGCTCCTTTCGTCGCACTGGAAATAGGGGAACGTCAAGGGGTCAGGGGTCACAACAACAGTATTCTAAAGGTGGCACACAAACCACCTACGACAAAAACAACAGGGGTGGATATCGTGGATCCAGCACCAAGGGCAGGGGACGTGGATATGGCAACACCAGGTCCTCCCCAAAGAACAAACCGTGACGCCCTCTCCCTACCCCCCGACCACTTAACACCTGTCGGGGGACGACTCCAGCTGTTCCTGTCCGCATTGAAGAACATCACCACGGACAGGTGGGTCAGGGACATCATTCAACATGGGTACTGTCTGGAACTCACTTCCACTCCACCCAACATACCACCAAAGCACCGTCCTATGTCAGCCGAACACTTAGATTTACTCCAGCAAGAAGTGCTTGCTATGCTCGCAAAAGGGGCCATAGAAGTAGTGCCCATCGCCCAGCAGGGCACAGGGGTGTACTCTCTGTACTTCTTGATCCCAAAAAAGGACGGCTCGCTCAGACCTATCCTAGACCTGCGACTCCTAAACCTATATATACTTACGGAGCATTTCCATATGCTCACCCTCCAACAGGTTCTCCCACTACTCAGTCAGGGGGACTTCCTAGCTACGCTGGATCTGAAGGATGCATACTTCCACATACCAATACACCCTTCACACAGGAAATACCTCAGATTCACTATTCAAGGGAATCACTATCAGTTCAAAGTTCTCCCCTTCGGAGTAAAAACAGCACCCAGGGTCTTTACCAAGTGCCTGGCGACAGTGGCCGCGCATCTGCGAAGACAAAATATTCACGTCTTCCCTTATTTGGACGACTGGCTAGTTCAGGCCAAGTCAGCACAACAATGTGCCACCCACATGTCCCACACCATTCACCTTCTTCACGATCTGGGATTCTCACTAAATTACCCAAAATCAAGTCTCCAACCTGCGCACGTACAACAGTACTTAGGCGCAACAATCAACACTCTGGCTGCCACAGCTCAGCCAACTTTAGTGAGAATCAACAGCATACAACTGCTGACCTCAAAATTCCAACCTCAACACTCCCTTCCGGCGCGAGTGTTCATGCAGTTGATAGGCATAATGGCCTCCTGCATTTTCATAGTCCCACACGCGAGACTACATATGCGCCCGCTTCAGGAGTGCTTAGCACGTCAATGGAATCAGGCTCACGGGCAACTAAAAGACCTAGTGTTGGTGAGCGGTCGGGCATACAACTCTCTGCATTGGTGGAATCCACAAAACCTTTGCAAGGGCCGACCGTTCCAAGACCCTGTTCCACAAATAATACTGACAGCAGACGCGTCTCTCCAAGGATGGAGAGCTCATGTACTCAATTACACAGTGCAGGGACTATGGACTACACAACAAAAGAAGATGCACATCAACCTTCTGGAACTGATGGCAATCTTCCTGGCAATGAAAGCATTCAAAGTACACCTGTGCAACAAGGTCGTGTTGATCCGGACGGACAACATGACCGCCATGTACTACATACAGAAGCAGGGAGGAAAACACACTCCACAGTTGTCTCATCTGGCTCAGAGCATGTGGAAGTGGGCCATTCAGAGGAACATATTCCTCATGGCGGAACACCTCCCAGGCAAGGACAACCAGATGGCGGATCTGCTCAGCAGACACAGCCACCAGATGCACGAGTGGGAGTTACACCCATCAGTACTCCAACCGTACTTCCAGCAGTGGGGTCATCCAGAGATAGACCTATTCGCCACAAGGGAAAACGCAAAATGCCAAAGCTTTGCCGCCAGGTTCCCACATCCCCAGTCGCAGGGCAATGCGATATGGATGAACTGGTCCGGCAAATTTGCGTACGCTTTTCCCCCAGCGCCGTTGATACCGCTGGTGGCGCGCAAACTGCGACAGCACTCACTGACCCTAATCCTGGTTGCTCCAACATGGGCACGCCAGCCATGGTACACCACCTTTCTGGAACTTTCTGTGGTGCCGCATCAAAGGCTGCGGCTCAAACCCGCGCTTTTGACGCAGAACCATGGAGAAATTCAGCACCCAGATCCGCAACAGCTGAACCTGGCAATCTGGCTCCTGAAGTCCTAGAGTTTGGCTACCTAAACCTGCCACCTGACTGTATGGAGATCATTAAGCAAGCTAGGAGGCCCACTACCAGATCTTGCTATGCAGCCAAATGGAAAAGGTTTGTCATTTATTGCAACAACAATGACATTAACCCGCTAGACGCATCTATTCAGAACATAATCTGCTATCTATTACACCTATACCGATGCAATCTGGCATACACCTCGATACGTGTCCATTTAACCGCAGTAGCAGCCTATCTCCAAAACAGGCAGCACCTCTCTTTATTCAGAGTGCCTGCCATCAAAGCCTTCTTGGAAGGACTTAAACGGGTGATTCCCCCAAGGCACCCCCCAGCACCGGTGTGGAACCTCAACTTGGTCCTCACCAGACTAATGGGTCCACCCTTTGAACCTCTCCATTCATGTGAGATTTAATTCCTCACCTGGAAAGTGGCTTTCCTGGTTGCCATCACTTCCTTAAGGAGAGTAAGTGAACTCCAGGCACTAACCATTCAGGAGCCATTTATACAAGTTCACGCAAACCGGGTCGTACTACGTAGCAACACCAAATTCATGCCTAAAGTAATATCGCAGTTCCACATGAACCAAACCGTTGAGCTGCCTGTTTTCTTTCAAAACCCACAAAATGTCGCTGAGAGGATGCTCCACACACTAGATGTAAAGAGGGCCCTCGTGTACTACATTGACAGAACTAAAAACTTTAGGAAAACTAAACAACTCTTCGTTGCCTTCTCTCCACAACACAAGGGCAACGCCATTTCCAAAGCAGGTATAGCCAGATGGATCGTTAAATGTATACAGATTTGTTATCAGAAAGCTAAACGCACATTAACGATTCCCCCACGAGCCCACTCAACACGAAAGTTAGGGGCGTCCATGGCTTTCCTGGGAAACATTCCTTTACAGGAAATATGTAGAGCAGCCACATGGTCACCTATACATACATTTACCAAACACTACTGTGTAGATGTACACTCAAAACAGCAGGCAGCTGTAGGACAGGCTGTTCTCAAAACTCTTTTTCAGACCGCTGCAGCTGGCACGGGTAGCCGCCGCTAATAGGAGGTACTGCTGTGTATTCTATGCACAGATATGAATTCAGCAGCCCACATGCCTCGAACTGAATATGCTACTTACCAGTATGCATCTGTTCTTGGCATGTAGGGCTGCTGACATTCATATCGCCCACCCTCCTCCCCGGCGCCTGTAGCAGCTGCAGCTCTCAGAATTACTGTATAGCATGGTCATCACTTCCTGTATCTACTCCATCACTGCCACAATGGCGAAAAACAATCTGGGGATGGAGAGGATGCCCATGCGCACTGTGGTCCAGGGGAGGAGTCACCCATCTCAGGATACTTCGAAGACTCTTCCAGGACAACAATGTGCAATCATCCGGACCCAACACTAGGAGGCGATCTATGCACAGATATGAATGTCAGCTGCCCTACATGCCAAGAACAGATGCATACTGGTAAGTAGCATATTCAATATCACACCATGTCTAGATTTTCTTCCAGAAGATAAAAGAACAAGAAGCAAGGAAGATATTGCTGGAAGGGGAAAGATCAGCGTCTGAGATAATTGATTCTGGTATGGAAGTAGCTTCCCTTGCATTTTGACAACTCGCAGGCGCAGCCGCCCTTAGGCACCAGGGCTGGCTCAAGGCAACCACGTTCTGCCCTAAGGTTTAGAGCGAGGTCTTAAATATGCCTTTTTATGGCAAAGCGCCTTTTTGGGAAGCACATGGATGATGCCTTTCTAGCCATCAAGGTTGATACGGACACTGCAAGGTCCCTAGGAACACTCCAATACAAGAAAACACCTTTTAGAGGTGCTCGCAGAAGAAATTCCTACTCCATATCCACATTCACCCCACACATCGAAGGTTCTTCTGTTTTACTGTGACAGGAGTTCACTATCTGTTCAAGGTGCTGACCTTCGGTCTCTGTTCAGCTCTCAGTAGCAGCGCATTTAAGATTTAAAGGTCTGCAACTTTTTCCGTACCTAGACAATTGGCTAGTGAAAACACCATCTCTTCAGCATATCAAACTGCCTGGGGTAGACTGTCAATTATCAAAAGCCTCAACCTTCTCCCACTCGGAGGATACGGTTTCTAGGGATAACTCTGGATAATTTACAGGACAAGGCATTCTTGTTAGTGCAAAAACAAACAAGTGTGATATTGCTGGCTCGTGATCTCTCTAGAAGAGTTTGTCTCCTGAAATCTTAACTTGGCATGATGTCCTCAGCCATTTTTAGTTCCTTGCAACCGTTTCAGGATGAAACACATTCAGGAGCAGCTGGACAGCCAATGTCTTCAAGTAACTGGATCATGTGACGATCTCGTTCGTATCACACCAAAAATAAGAAAAGCGCTTCTTTGGTGGCAGTCCTTCGAGAATCTCTCTTCAGGGCTAAATTCCCTCTCTCCAATTCCATATTTCATTATCAAAATGGACGCCTCTCTGGAGGGTTTTGGAGCACATTCAGGATCTCCCATAAGGGGCAGATGGAATGCGTCGCTATCTAAAGTGCACTTCAATTTCTTAGAATTAAGAGCCATTTTTCTGGCTCTTCAGTCAATCCTCCCAAGGATTCAATGCTCATCCATCCTTATACGAACAGACAACACCGTCTGCCTGCATTACCTAAATAAGCAGGGAGGTACATGATCCCACATTTTCTCTATGGAAGCTCAAAAGATATGGAAATGTGTTTTTACGCCGCATAACCATCAAGGCGGAACATCTACCAGGGTTGTTGAACCATTTTGCGGACACTCTGAGCAGAACCAGTCATATCTGTCTTAAGTGGGAGCTCAATCAACCGATCCTCAACTCCGTATTCCTACAATGGGGCAAACCGAACCTAGATCTCTTCGCCTCTCGGGGGAATCGGAAATGCCGGTTCTGCGCCAGCTAGGAACCTCAGAGAGGGCCATGGGGGAATGCATTTTCAATAAGATGGTTGGGGATCTTTGCTTACGCTATTTGCCCATGCCCTCTCATTCCCAGAATTTTCATGAAAATGAAGAGAGCTTTGCGGGTTGATTCTCATTGCTACAGTGCTTAATGACCTATAAGTTGAAATGGAAACGCTTCTGTTCATGGTCTTTACAAAGCAATGTCCATCTGTTTGACTCATCAGCTGAGCAAATTTTACCTTACCTTCTCTCTTGCTAAATCGGGATTGGTGCATGCATCTATCAAAATTCACCTAGCTGCCATTTCTCATTAGACATTCTTCCAATTCATTTTCGCTCTGTTCTGCAAGAATTGTGAAACCATTCATGAAGGGATTATTCAAAGCTTTTCTCCCAATTCAAGTTCCTCCTTCAGAATGGCGTCCCAACATTGTTATTTCACAACTTAAGAAACCACCTTTTGAGCATATTCACATGGTGAAAATCAAATTTCTCACCTGGGAGGTCGCATTACCGTTAGCTCTCACCTCTGCTGGGAGAATTGGCAAAATTAATGCCCCACCAATCAAAGACGCCTATCTACACTTCACTGATGATTACTTTCTTCCCAGAGGCTAATTCATGATTTAGGTTCCATCTTTATTTCTCCTCAACAAACCTATTATTCTTCGTACCTTTTTTCCAAACCGATCTACATCTGCTGAATAATCTCGATACACTCTGGACATCAGTGTGAGAAAGTGGCTCTGTATATACTGTTCCCAAATAGGTACAGGGTGTACAGAGTCCACAGTCCCCAGAGGTTTGGCAGAGGCTAAAGTTAGATATAACCTTACTCTCTAAAGTGGTAGCTTGGTCGAGCAGTAAGGCAGTATCAGAGGACAGTGTAAAGCATTTCTTGCACACACTCAGTCAGCAAATGGTCTCACACACTCAATAACTGAACTCTAGACCAATGGTTTATATATAAAAAAATATATGCTTGTTTTATTTTAGAACCAACAACAGGTATTAAAATATACTTTCTCAGAATTAGATACTTTTTATAAATACTTTTGCAATATGCAATTGACTTTTGTAGAAAGTTACAAGTGGTTGCAATAGACAACACAATTTTAAACACAATAATGCTTTGAGCTCAATGGAAGTCTCAAGTTATTTGCAACAGATTACTTATAGGATTACTTTTGGATTTCCAGGACTGGATCCTAGATTCAGTCCTGGGTCAGTACTTGGAATCAAGTGATAAAAGTCGACTTAATTACTGTGATGATTTTTTAGACAATATTTTGCTATTTTAAAAGTTGACACTTATAAAAAATTTCATAGAAAACAGTCAATGATTCCCTATGGCAGAAAATTCAAGTTGCAGGTATAGTATGTTCTTGTTACTTTTGTAATTCAGTACTGGGTGCCTAGACTCAGTGCTGGGACCTTAACCCCTTCAGTGCCCGCCCCTTTCCCCGCCCTGTGCCGGCCGTTGCATTAGCGGGCGGGGTCTATGACGAGCTGGACTCGTCATGGGCACAGCGCCACCGCGGCCCATGACGAGTCCAACTCGTCATGGGCACTGAAGGGGTTAATCAAAACAGGTAAGTAATTAAGTTTTCAGAAATTATACGATTTTTAAAGAATTATTTAAAGTTTGCAGAAATTGACACTTGGACTGTTTTTCTGTGAAATTTCTTCTATGATTTCCTATGGGAGAAAATTGGGTTACTGGTAAGTACAGTTGTAAGTATTTTTCAGAGTCCGTGCTGGGCACCAAGATCCAGCACTGGAAGCTCACCTAATAGCAGGTGAGTATTTTCGTTTTCATTACTCGGCTGATTTTTGGTGAACATTTTAAGTTTTGAAAAGTCCACACTTAGAAGAAATTTAATTTCAGGAAAAACCACTCTGTTACCCTATGGAGAAAATGAGTTATCGGTTTAAAGGTAAGTACTCGACTGGCAGAGTTAAGGTTCTGGGCATAGACTCATGGGTCTTCCAGGGTCAGGTAGGTACAGTTGGTTCACCCTCAGCGGCACAAGGGCGGCCGGGTGTAGAGAGAGTTAGGCCCAATGTTATCCTATGAGAGGTAGGGGGCCTTGGTTGGTGGCTGCTGACTCGCAGGCCACGCGGCTGTGGTGCTGGGCTCCTGGTCACTTACTCAGGGCAAGTGGGGAAGTATATAGGTGTAGAGATTGCACTGCCAGGGCCACTCGGGCGGCTGGGTGCAGGGTGCTTTTGAGCCTTCGGGCGCTCAATTGATTTCAATGGGAAATCTCCAGTTTAGAAAGACTGCAAGCTCGGGGACGAAGATTCTTCAGGTGCCACCACCACTTCGAGAGGTAAGTTGGGTAGTTGGAGGATAGGTAGGTACCCCGGGATTGGACACAGGGGGCTGCGGGGCGCCAGGTGCAGGGGTGCCTTTTGGTGTTGGGAAATCTTACCCTCTGTTGATCGCGGTTGGGGGGGGGCGCCTGGTTCTGAGGCTGCAGGCTTCTTCAGGAGTGTCGAGGGAGGTCCTTGGGTGCCGGACTCTGTGTCACAGTCGCCGTGGGGTCGTCCTCGTGGTCTTTGTTCACTCCGGCACAGGCCAGGCTTGGCGGGTGCAGAGTGTGAAGGGTTGGCGGTTCCGGGCTGCTGCCAGGGATTAGAAGTAGATTTTGAGTAGAGCCTCTACTCATTGGAGTCCCAGGAGTTTAGTGTCAAAAGGTAGCCAGGTCCTCCGTGGTTTGTGAGGTTGCTGGCCACAAGAGATGCCGGGTTGGAGCAGGAGCAGGATTGAGGGTCGACAGGCCGGTAGGGCTGGGGCCTAAGCAGTTGGTGTCTTCCTCTTCTTAGCAGCTGCAGGGCAGGTCTTCTTTCTTCTAGCTCTTCTTCGGATTTTGGAATCTGGGGAAGAAAGGTTCAGGGTGCCCCTAAATACTAGATTTAAGGGCGTTACAGGTAGGTGAAGGGCAGGGACCAATGGGTCCCTGTCCTGGGGTGGGTACACCTCCTATCCTGCCTCTCCTGTGGGAGGGGGGCAGTAGCGTAGTCCTGATTGGGCAGGGCTTCCCATCTTCAAGATGGCGAGAGCCCGGAGTTGTGCTTCACCTCGCCTCCCCCACCTGAGGGGAGGGGTTGGCAGGCTGGCACATCCCCTGTCCTTATTTGGGTTTTCCGGCCAAGCTTCCCACCAGAGTGGGGGGTTGCAGTGGCCTGGGGAAGCTCACAGAGGCGGCATGCCTTTGAAGCTTCCCCCTGCACATCCTGGGGGAGGAGATTTAGCACCTCACCCAGGATGTGCATTGTTGCAGACCCAGGAGAGCAGGGGCTCTCCTACCCAGGGGTCCAGCAACATGTCTGCCGTGTGGCAGCCTCCGAACAGACGTGGATTGTAGGTTAGGTTTTAGGGGGCATCTTTAAGATGCCCTCTGGGGTGCTTGGTACATTAAATCCCACACTGGCATCAGTGTGGGTTTAATGTGCTGAGAAGTTTGATACCAAACTTCTCAGTCTTCGGGGTTGCCATTATGGTGCTGTGGATTTCGTGTTTGACGAGCTCCCAGCACTATGTGCTCTTAAATAGCAACACTGCACTTACAGTACCCAGGAATGGACCTTGGTACTGTAGGGGCACAGGGCTCCTGTGCCCACACCATTGACATAGGGCACCCAGCTAGAGGGGTGGCTGATGTATGCCATGGCAGTGTAGGTGGTGGGCATGGCACACAGGGATGTGTGCCATGTCGACTCTTTGTTTTGTCTTGTACCCAGACACCCCTTAGGGGCCTCCCCTGGGTACCTAGGGTACCATTTACTAGGGGATGACATGTGGCCAGGGTTTGCCAATTTGTGTTTTGTGTTTTAGGGAAGGAACATAGGCCCTGGGCACATGATTGGCAAGAGTCCAGGGTACACTCACTTAAAGTACATTCAGCAATTCAGCAAAAAGTGGGGGCATACCATGCAAGAAAGATGGCACTTTCTCACAATCAGACGATGTCTTAAATTTTGTCTGCAACAGACTAAGCAAATTTGAAAGATTGAGCAGTTGTGTTGGTACCATATGGTCCATCTAAGCAAGATACTTCAGTCACCAATTCAACTATTGCATGTTGGATCGTTGCAGCTGTCCAACTCTGCCATCTTAAAGCAGGCAAACCGCTTCAACGCAAAACTAAAGCACATTTCACAAAAGCAGTTTTCACCTCTGCTGCCCTGTTTGCTGGTGTTCTTTTGGATAAGATCTGCTGTGCTGCCATGTGGAAGAACGCTTACTCTTTCACTCTTCACTACTGCCTGGATTTGGCAAGCTACAGTGATAGCTGTAGTGCAAGCGGTTTTACGTCTAAACACTTATAAGGTCCCAAAGGCGAGACCTATTGGCTATGCCAATGCTTGTTGACTTTCTAGTCAAGAATTGTTACTTTTCTAGTGACTTTTTTGCTTCCTCTTAATATATCCTGTTGGGGAAGCAGATTTCCTGTGTTTTCTGACCAGATTTAAGATCTTTTTACTGTCAGAAAAATGCCTTCTTTGTTCATGCCCTGTCCATCCTGTGGCAAAAAGAAGACTTCTTCAGACACACACGATGTGTGCATCATCTGTCTACCGGATTCACACTCTCCTGCGTCCTGTCGTCACTGCAAGGATCTTTCAAAAAGGACTTTGAAAGAGAGATAGAGAATTAGGCTTTATGGCCTTTCTGAGCGGTCGACGTCGAAGCAGCTGATCCCTGTGTGTTCTCCATCGGCGTCTGGCTCGGCGTCGAAGACTCCAGCGGCGGGATCGCCGTTGACCGGTGAGGAGTCCAGGGAGAGTCATGCTTCAAAGAGACAATCTACGTCGACACTCGATCCAGCGGTGTGGCGCATTCGTTCGTCGTCGGCAACTTAAACGTCAAGAAAACCTCGATCGGCGTCGAAGGAGAGACATCGTCGATCGACGTCTAAATCAACATCAAGGCAAAAGTCGACGTCGCAAGAAGAACGCAGGCGTTCGGCGTCGAGGCAAAGATCGTTGTCAAAAGATCAGGGAAGATCTTCGACGTCAAGACCTGAATCACCGGCGAAAGCATTACCGACGTCGAGACGAGGATCATCATTGGAACACTTGACGTTGAGGCGGGTGCCTCCGTCGGGATCGACGTCGAGGCAGGTGCCTCCGTCGGGATCTATGTCGAGGCAGGTGCCTCCGTCGTCAAAGGTCTCCAAAACGTCGGAGAAGATACTGACGTCGAGGCGAAGTTCCCCGTTGGGTTCTAGGCCTCCGTCCAGGACAAGTCCTCCGTCGACGACAATGCTCTTGACGTCGAGGCAGGACACATCGCCGGTTATCCACTCGGCGTCGAAGTCCAGATCTCCGGTGATAGGCGTATCACCGTCGAGACGGTCCTCCGCGGGGGAGTACAGACGTTCAAACCAGTGTCGAGACGCAAATCTCCACATAGACTGATTTATACCACATCGGAACATGGTTCATCTCGACCTATTTCAATTTCACCTTCAGCCTCAGAAGGCTCAGGATCTCTGTCTATTTCAAGATCCGGATCGCCAGAGGTGAGGAGTTTCTCTCCAGCTCTTCCAGTAGAAAAGAGCCCTCAAGTGACAACGCCGACGAGATCATTAAGACAGGAGGAGGGTCATACTCTGAGTCACAGCCCCACCAGAGTACTGCCTCCGGAAACTTCTATGGCACATGCAGTTAGTATTTCCTTAGCAAGGTTGAGGAATCTGGCTCAACCGTTAAGACCAGCAGGTTCCCATTCTCGAGGAAGAGAATATCCGCGGCGTTCACGTTCGCCCGGAGACGATCCAGGTCCACCTCTCGCAGGAGGGAGTCGGTGGGATTGGAGAGAAGACGACGTAGTTCTCCTACATCCTCTTCGTCAAGCCAGTCATCCAGAAGAGATTATTCACCCACACTCTGAGATACGCCACCATCTAGAGTTTCGCCAGTGGATGACATTAGCACCTTCCAAGATGTTTTGTGCAGAGGAGCGGCAAAATTGAACATTCCAATGCCTGTTCAGGAAACCACTTCCTCTGTCATCTTTGAGACCCTTCACGAACGAGCGGCGTCTCGTCCACTGTTGCCTCTGGTCCCTGGGTTGCTTAAACCAGTCATGGATATCTTCCTCACGCCGGCTGCTATCAAATCAGCTCCGGCACGAATACTTAAAAAATATCGTCCAGCCCCGGAGGATCCTCTTTTTCTCAAGGCGGACCCTCCACCGGACTCTGTGATCACTGCTGCAGCCAGAAAAACTCACTCAGTGGCTTTGACATCCACAGTGCCGCCGGATAAGGAAAGTAAGACACAAGACTCTTGGGGGAGAAGAGTATGTGGGTCGGCGGCCTCCAGCATAAAAGTGGCCAGTGCCTCAGCGCTTCTGGGGCGCTACGACAGATCACTCGGACTCTATTCAAAGATTTATAGAAAAAGTTCCTCCTGAAGATAGAAAGGACTTTGAGTAGATATTGCAAGAGGGCAGTCTAGTCTCAAATCAGGTGATGAGTGCAGCAGCGGATGGAGCAACGCTGGCAGCGCACTCTTATGCTAATGGGATTTCCGCCAGAAGATCATCTTGGCTAAGGCTAACGGCTCTGAAGCCTGAAGCAAAAGCAAGAATTTTGAATCTGCTTTTCTCTGGGAGCTCGCTTTTCGGTTCACATACGGATGACGAGATGGCTCGCATGAAATCAGAACTCGAGACCATGAAAGCCGTGGGGCTAGAGAAACAAAAGAATTCCGTCGTGGTAGGGGAACCGACAGGCGTAACTACCAAATGAGGGTTCAAACCCCTCACTGGCAGAAAAATCAAGACCAGCAAGGGCAGAAAAAGCAGCAATTCCAGTCCCGCAGATCATCTAGGGGACGTGGAAATAACCGCCAGTCCAGCGGCGGGAACAAGGCTCAAGGAAAGCAAGGAGCGATCGCTTCCTCCAATGCCGTTCACCGCTCCGGTGGAAGGAAGTATTGCACAACATCTTGGAGAGTGGCAATCCATCACCAAAGACAAGTGGGTTCTAAATATACAGCGACATGGATACTCGCTTCGTTTCCGGAGTCCCCCTCCCTCTATCCACCCTGTACATTCATCTCATCAACTCAAGATGCTAAAAGAGGAAGTGGCGACCCTTCTGCTCAAATCAGCAATAGAAAGAGTTCCCAGGGCGCAGAGAGGGAAAGGAGTCTACTCCAGATATTTTCTAATTCAAAAAAGAAATACAAAAGCAGAGTTCCGGCCCATCTTGGACTTACGAACACTCAACAAGCATATCAGAAGGGAAAAGTTTCGCATGCTTGGGCTTCACCAAATATATCCACATCTCTGTCGAGGCGATTGGATGTGCTCGCTGGACCTGCAAGACGCGTACTTTCATGTTCCAATCTTCCAGAGTCATCGGAAATTTCTAAGATTCGTAGTGGGGACCTCTCACTACCAATTCAAGGTTCTACCATTTGGCCTAAAATCAGATCCTCGAGTGTTTACAAAATGCATGGCGGTAGTAGCGGCTGGACTGAGGCGCGCCGGAGTCTTCGTCTATCCCTATCTAGACGATTGGTTACTCAAAGGTCCATCGCCTCAGAGTGTAAACTCACAGCTGACACGCTGCCTGAATTTGTGCCACCGATTGGGACTCAGGGTGAACTACAAGAAATCCACCTTCACACCAACGCAGAGGATTCACTACCTAGGAGCAATTATAGACTCCGCAGTAGGAAAAGTGTTTCCTTCGGAGGAGAGACGGTTATCCCTTGCCCAAAAAGGCAGGCAGATTATAGCCAACAGTCTGTCTACAGCGCGGCAGATATCATCTCTGCTAGGGGCCATGGCATCTTGCATATTCCTAGTGCCCAACGCCAGATTGCGGATGCGTCCTCTCCAACAAGATCTGGAGGACAAATGGAACCAAAAGAATTCCCTGTGGGAGGAAAAAGTCTCTTTCATCAGCGGCCAGGCAGTCAATCAAGTGGTGGTTAAAACCACTCAATCTTCAGGTGGGGAATTCCTTTTCATCAAGAACCCCCAAAACAGACGTTGCTCACCCATGCATCGCTGCAGGGTTGGGGTGCTCACTTGGGATCCCTGCAGACTCAGGGGCTTTGGTCCAGCAGCGAACGGCTGTATCACATCAACATGCTGGAGCTCAGGGCAGTCCACCTAGCCCTCAAAGCGTTCCTGCCCTCAATCAGGACGAGTTCCATTCTAGTACAAACGGACAATACCACCACAATGTACTACCTGAACAAGCAGGGAGGTACTCGTTCCAGGACGCTCTCGCTGGAGGCTCAATCCCTGTGGCATTGGATCCTGGCATGGAATATTTCCATAACGGCGGTGCACCTGCCAGGCGAGCTCAACGTTCAAGCGGACTCACTCAGTCGACATTTTCAAGACCCAGAGGACTGGGTCCTCAACGACGAAGTGCTAGAGGACATTTTCGAGGAGTGGGGCCGTCCGCAGGTAGAACGCTTCGCGGACGAAAACACAAAATGCCGAGTTTTCGCCTCAAGGTACTATCGACCAGGGTCTCTGGGGAATGCCCTTTTGATCGACTGGTCAATGACATTTGTGTACGCCTTTCCTCCTCTCCCGCTAATCCCGAAAGTGGTGACCAAGCTGCAGCGCTCGACCACCAAGATCCTAGTAGCACCGGACTGGCCGAGGCAGTGGTGGTACCCAGATCTCCTTCATCTATCGATCCGGCCGCACAAGCGTCTGCCGTGCAGGCCGGACTTGCTAACCAAGATGCAGGGGAGGATTTACCATCCCAACCTTCCCTCGCTGAGCTTAACAGCATGGCTCCTGAAGTCCTCCAGTATGGCCATTTAAACCTCCCCAGGAATGTATGACCATATTGAAGGAAGCTAGGAGGACTTCTACGAGACACTCATATTTCTGTAAGTGGAAAAGATTTTATTTATGGTGTATTCAAAATCAATATAACCCTACGAGCTGTCAAGAGGAAGTGATCTTACCTTATCTGCTTCACTTAGCCAGAGTGGGGTTGAAATTCTCCTACATCAAGGTGCACCTGGCGGCCATTACGGCCTATAGGCGCTCTCCATCTCAACAATCTTTCTTTAAGATTCAAGTGGTAAGACTTTTTGCAGGGGCTCAAAAAGGTTTACCCCCCAGTGAGGCCTCCTTGGGAGCTGAACCTGGTTCTTTCTAAGCTTATGAGTCCACCTTTCGAACCCATACATAAGGCTACTTTACAGCACCTTACGTGGAAAGCAGCCTTCTTGGTAGCTATTACCTCAGCACGTAGGGTGAGTGAAATACAGGCCCTATGCTCAAAAGAACCCTACACGGTATTTCACCTTAATAGAGTGGTAATGAGGACTCATCCTTCGTTTTTACCTAAGGTGGTGTCCGACTTTCATGTGAATCAGTCTATCTCACTACCAACTTTCTTTCCCAACCCCTCCTCGCCAGCTGAGAGGGCGTTGCATTCTTTGGATGTTAAACGAGTTCTCAAATTTTACCTAGATAGAACTAAGGCTGTCAGGAAGTCTGGCCAATTGTTTGTAAACTATGGTGCTGTCCGTACAGGTTTTGCAGCATCTAAACGTTCTATTGCCTGATGGATTGCGTCAAGCATTAAATTAGCTTACCAACTAGCTCAGAAAACGTTATGGCCTCTATCTAAGGCACATTCCACATCAGGGAAAGCGGCTTCTGCTGCGTTTCTCAATAATGTCCCACTCTCCGAGATCTGTAAAGCAGCTACTTGGAGATCTGTCCATACATTCACGAGACATTATTGTCTGGACTCGGACACCAGAGCAGACACTCAAGTAGGGCAAGCCTCCTTAAGGAATCTGTTCAACAACTGATTGATTATTTCGGTTATCTTCAATGTATAGTGCAGTTCTCATTTGCCTGCGGTGGAAGATGGGCTTGCTATTCTATTCAGTGCTTATGACTATTGATGAGGATCCCCTGGAAGAGAAGGATAAGTTACTTACCTGTAATCCTAGTTCTCTTCCAGGGGTATCCTCATCAAAGTCATAAGCAACCCACCCGCCTCCCCAGGCAAATGAGAGGACTGTATTATTAAATATGGAAGAAGTATATCTTTGTGTTTAGGACTACGGTCCCGCAAAGAACAACTGTCACCCCTGAGGCATGATGGGATATTGGAATCAGGGCTGCCTTAAAGGCACGGTGCCAGTTTTTACCTGTACAAGGCTTTTCAGTCTCTATGGTATTGTATTGCAATGCAGCCTGCAGGCTAACAATGTTTTGTGGATCTTTGTTTTGCACAGTGTTCTCTTTTCTCTCTCATGATTTTTTTACCTCATTAAAAAAAAAAAAATGTATTATACCTATGGTGTGTTATTGGATATTTATATCTACATTGTCTAGCCTACTATGGGGGCTGCATTTGCTTGGAAAAAATAATATATGTTTATACATATACAGAGCTGTGTATATATATGTTTTTCATATATAATTTTATTATTTCCGGGGTCAACGCACATGGGCGGGAATATTCAGTGCTTATGACTTTGAGGATACCCCTGGAAGAGAACTAGGATTACAGGTAAGTAACTTATCCTTCTTGCTCTTCTTTGTATTTTGGAATCTAGGGAAGGAAGGTTCAGGGTGCCCCTAAATACTAGATTTAGGGGTGTTAAAGGTAGGTGAAGGGCAGGGACCAATGGGTCCCTGTCCTGGGGTGGGTACACCCCCTATCCTTCCTCTCTCCTGTGGGAGGGGGGGCAGTAGCCTAATCCTGATTGGGTAGGGCTTTCCATCTTCAAGATGGCGAGAGCCCGGGGATGTGCTTCACCTCGCCTCCCCCACCTGAGGGGTGTGGTTGGCAGGCTGGCACATCCCCCGTCCTTATTTGGGGTTTCCGGCCAAGCTTCCCGCCAGACTGGGGGGTTGCAGTGGCCTGAGGAAGCTCACAGAGGCGGCATGCCTTTGAAGCTTCCCCCTGCCCATCCTGGGGGAGGAGATTTAGCACCTCGCCCATGATGTGCATTGTTGCAGGCCCAGGAGAGCAGGGGCTCTCCTACCCAGGGGTCCAGCAACATGTCTGCTGTGTGGCAGCCTAGGCAGCCTCAGAGCAGACGTGGATCGTAGGTTAGGTTTTAGGGGACATCTCTAAGATGCCCTCTGGGGTGCTTGGTACATTAAATCCCACACTGGCTTCAGTGTGGTTTTAATGTGCTGAGAAGTTTGATATCAAACTTCTCAGTCATCAGTGCTGCCTTTATGGTGCTGTGGAGTTCGTGTTTGACGAGCTCTCAGCACCATGTACTCTTAAATATCAGCACTGCACTTACAGTGCCCAGGAATGGCCCTGGGTACTGTAGGGGCAAAGGGCTCCTGCGCCCACACCATTGGCATAGGGCACCCAGCTAGAGGGGTGGCTGATGTATGCCATGGCAGTGTAGGTGATGGGTATGAGGGGTGTGTGTGTGTGTGTGAGAGAACAGGGCCTCTAAGGGTGGCACAATGAGTGCTGCAGCCCTTAGAGGCCTCCCCTGGGTACCTAGGGTACCATTTACTAGGGGCTGACATGTGGCCAGGGTTTGCCAATTTGGGTTTTGTGTTTTAGGGAAGGAGCATAGGCCCTGGGCACCTGATCGGCAGGAGTCCAGGGTACACTCAAAGTACATTCAGCAAAAAGTGGGGGCATACCATGCAAGAAAGATGTCACTTTCTCACAAAACCGGGGTCAGGCCCATTCCTCCTTATTCAAAAGTATTTTAAATAACCTCAAATGCCACTGTCCTCCCTCAGAGAAAGTAAAAAAAAAAAAAAGTCAAAAATACAAGGATAAAAATAAAAAGTTTAGTGCAGCTCGCAGGAAGTTGACTTGAAAATCTACAAAGCACTGCGCGACGCTTTCCTAATACACAGTGTGCACTGGCAGAAAAGTCCTCTTGTGGGCACCTGAGGGATGAATGAGCTGCATGTCCAGGCTCGGGGTGGCACTCGCAGCACAGCGGCTGTCAGTAGCAATGTGTTCCTCCTCCCTGCCGGTCCAGGAAAACCCCTCATTCAGCTATCTGGTCAGGTCTCCCTGTTCTGCAATTCAAGCCTGCACTTTCATTAGAGAAAATAAAGTGAAGCGGAGGGGCTGTGCCCGGGTGAAGGCTCCGGTGTGCGAGCTGTCTCCGTGTGCACATCTCCTGTACGCGCAGGCACAGCGAGCAGGAGACCGGGAGGGACAGGAGATGTGCACGCGTGCAAATTTCCTGTCCGTACGCGTGCACATCTCCTGTCTCCCTTCCGCCGAAAAACCAACTACAATAGATCATGCCAAAGCGAGCAGCGCATGCGCTGCGTCACTAGGTGAGACCTAAAAATCAGCATGTGTAGCAGGGTGCTGACAGTACAGGAAGAATTCTGCCAGTAGGGGAGAAAGTCCTGGTAGGGTGCTAATGGGGGACGGGGTTTACACAAAGAGTTCAAGGTGATTACTTCAAAGGGCATGCTAGCAAGGAACTGGAGCTTTACAGGCAACCACCAGGGTGATGCTGTTGGGTACTTCAGATTATAAGAGGGGCAACAGAGGCTGGGGAACAATCAGGTTGCTAATAAAGGACCAGGGCTGACTGGGGGTACGAACATCTATTGAATTAAAGCACTTCATTTTAGATTCCATGGATAAAGACTAAGATCGTTCTAGTGTAATAATGTGACGTCATCAGCAGTGCATTGCGGGGGCACGAGTTATAGTTAGCTGAACTAACTATAACGGTGGAATTTGTAGGTTTTGTACGAGTGAAATGTCCAACTAACTATAACGTCCCTGAAACCTGTGTTTTTTTTGTAATGAATTTCTAAGGTTTTTTAAATGCTAATTTCGAACTATAACGTGCCTTAAACCTATGGTTTTTTCAGTGAATTTCAGTGGTTTTTTAAATGCTAATTTCGAACTAGAACATCCCTGAAACCTATGTTTTTTTTGTTTTTGTGAATTTCAATTGTTTTTTTTAACAGAGTCTCTAATTAAAATGTACCTCAATCCTATGGTTTTTTCAGTGAATTTCTAAGGATTTCTAAATGCTAATTTCTAACTATAACATCCCTATTAATTCCCGTTTAATCCTGAAGGTCCCTGGTGGCCAAGTAGCCCACCAGGTACCTCCAGTATGCGCCACAGAGCTGTGTTGCAGAGAGGTGTTCCTAGGCCATGCCCCTTTTTACACCACGCTGCAAACGTGGCTTCTGGTGCACTGCTGCTCGGACGATGAAGTCCACTTGTGTCTCCTGAGGTCTTCAGGAAACAAGAGGACCTCATCGCCCCACCAGCCGTGCACCAGAAGCCACATTTGCAGAATGGTGTAAAAAGGGGCGTGGCCTCGGACCACCTCTCTGCAACGCAGCTCTGTGGCGCTTACTGGAGGTACCTGGTGGACTAGGTGGCCCCCAGGATTTAAGGGGACTTAATCCCCCACTTAACAATGCGCCAGGGGCCGCAGCTCCCTGGCACAGTGCTGGCACAGTGCTGCAGGGAGGGAGCGGTTCTTTTTTTCTTTTTTCTTTTTTTTGTCATGGGAGGGAGGCTGCGTGTCCCCCATACCCTGGGGCTTGGCAGCTTTTTTTTTTTTTTTATTTTAATTTTGTGACGGGGACAGCGTGGCCCCCCCTCCAGAGGCCCTGGGACCCCATCTCCTAAAGCCAGGTGAGCCCTTTTTATTTTTTTGGGGGGGGGGGTGGCTGCGTTGCGCCCCTCCTCAGGCCATTTATGTCCCCCGGGGATCCTATCCCCCGGGGCCGGCCTTTCCGTGTTTTTATTTATAATTTATTTTTTAATTATAGGGAAGGGAGGCCGTGTCGACTC
The DNA here is from genome assembly GCF_964204655.1 of Triturus cristatus. Lineage (NCBI taxonomy): Eukaryota > Metazoa > Chordata > Amphibia > Caudata > Salamandridae > Triturus > Triturus cristatus. The sequence goes on from NC_140591.1 coordinate 320,583,725, forward strand.
CTCCTAGGCCACTTCTGACCCCGGGGACCCTATCCCCCGGGGCCTGGCTTCTCCATTGGTGTAAGTGGGGGGAGCCCCAATGCCCCCACGGTCCCGCCGGCTCCCCGCGTCCTGCGGGAGCCGGCATTGCGTTTCCACAAGGGGAGCGGCTGACATGCAATCCTGCTTTGCTTCATTGAAGCAAGAGCAGGTTTTCCTTCATTTTTTGTAAAAATTTCGGTGGGATTCGCGTGCCCAACGCAAATTCCGCCGTTTAAAAAAAAAAATGCTTTTTTTGGCCCTGGGTGTCCTTGTGGGACCCCCTGAGCAGGTCTAGGGGGTCAGGGTGTTTTTACCCTGCCCCCTTTTCTTCATTTCATTTTTCGCTTTGTTTTACTGTTTTCTTGTAACTCGGTTCTACCGAGTCACAATATGGCTGCCAACGCTTCTTGGTGTGGAGTGTTGGCAGCCAATGAGAATGAAGCTCGTGCTCTGGAGGGTTCGCGAACCCACCGAGCCCACAGATATCGTTTTTTTTTAAATTTTTTTTTTTTTTTTTTTTTCTAATTTCTCAGCAACTACTGGACGTATTTACACCATGTAACAAAGGGATCTTTCTGAATCCAGACCTACATTTTTGCCAAATTTGGTGTAATTCCGTTCAGCAGTTCTGGCTGTAGCTTTGTCTAAAGTTTCCTATGAAAAATTACATGGGGAATATGCGTTTGTGTGACTGCGAATGATCTTGCTGGAGTGCTGTTTGTGCATGTGTGCGGACAGTCTCAGTCTGCAGTACTCGGCCGATCACGAGTGACGTCTCCATCTGGAGGTGGTCCATCACATTTTCAGAATGTTTTTTTTTCGGTTGGACCTCTTTGCCACTCACGAACGTGTGTGAGAAGCTGGGTTTCTATTGCAGTAACCCCTCCCCCCCCCCTTTCTTTTTGCCACACTACTGATGCACTTTGACGTGCACTGGGTCCCTGCCAATCAGGTTCCCAGGGACTGTGTTCTTTTCCCAAAACTGTACCAAACCCAATTGGCACCCTGGCAACAGGTCAGCCCCTGGTAAATGGTACCCCAAGTACCCAGGGCACTGTGACCAGGGAAGGCCTCTAAGGGCCTTTAAGGGCCTTTAAGGGCTGCAGCACTTATTGTGCCGCCCTTAGAGGCCCTGGTACCTTTACAGTCGCACACTGCCGTTGCAGGCTGCATGTTCTGGTCCAGAACAAACTGAAGAGTCGACATGGCACACGTCCATGTGTGCTATGCCTACAACCCACTGCCCTGGCATAAATCAGCCACCTCTCTAAATGGGTGCACTATACCAGTGGTGAGGGTACAGGTGCATGAGCCCTATACCCCTACAGTGTTTTAATACCATTTTTAGACATTGTAAGTCCAATGCTGCCATTAAGAGTTTATGGTGCTGGGAGGTTGTCATTACGACGTCCACAGCACCATAATGGCTACACTGAAAACTGAGAAGTTTTGTTATCAAACCCACACTGATGCCTGTGTGGGATTTAATGTAAAATGCACTCAGAGGGCATCTTATAGATGCCCCCTGAAAAACGACCAGCCTCCGGCTGGTTCCCTAACTGGTACACGCCAGCCTGCCACCACGAGACCGGTTACTGGACCCCTGGGGTGGGAGCCTTCGCTCCCGAGCCCAGAAACGAAGCCTTTCCTGGGTGGAGGTGTTCACACCTCCCCCAGGCCAGGAAGAGCCATCTGTGGCAGGGGAGCTTCAAAGGCCTTGCAGCCTTTGTAATGGGACCCCCAGCCTCTCCTGCTATCAGGAGCAGGCCCCCTTCCTGTCTCCCCTCCTTTTGGGCAGGAAGACAGGCGGGAAAAATTAGCCAGCCCAGAAGGTGTGCCCACCTCTGCCAACCTCACCCCTCAGGTGGGGGAGGTAAGGTGAAGCCCACTCCTCAGTGCCTGACATCTTGCAGATGGCAGGAACTCCCCAGTCAGGATTAGAAATTGTGCGCACTCCCCCATGTGTTGTGAGCACACCAAAGGTGTAGTCACCCTAAGGTCAGTACCCCATTGGCTACTGACCCTGAGACCCCTAAAACGCCCCCTAAATACAGTATTTAGGGGGCAGCCCTGTACCAAGAAGGCAGATTTCTGCAACCTAAGACAAGCATTTGCAATGCAGTAGGTCTCGCGTTTTAGAAACTTTGACCTATTGGTATTGTAAATGGCAATGCATTTTATTTTTGCAGGTGTTTTTAAACACACAAATAAATGGCATTGTCATTTACAATGCCAATAGGTCATAATCTCGCAATTGCGAGACCTGTTGCATTGCAAATGCTTGTTTTGAAGATTACATCCAAGCAAATAAGCACTCTCCCTTCATGTCACCTACTGCTCAATACGTGAGGACAGGCAAAACTGCTGTCTGCACAGCTCACTTCTCTGGTCCTTCGTGTAACTCAATTAACGCCACTGATTGGTGAGAAGTAAATTTGGGGAGAGGAGTTGGCCTAACGGCTAGGGCGCTCGACCTCTGACCTGGGGAACTGGGTTCGAGTCTCGGTAATGACGCTGAACATCCTGTGATTCTGGGCAAATCACTTAATCGCCCCGTGCCTTAAAAAAACAAGCATTGGCATAGCCAATAGGTCTCACGTTTTGGACCGTATAAGTATTTAGTTATGCAGCAGAATATCCTTGGTGCAACAACACTAACTGTTGCATGGCTAAACACTTATAAGGTCCCAAAAGCGAGACCTATTGGCTATGCCAATGCTTGTATGTAAGTTGCATCATGTTAAAAAAATATGAACATTTCTCTGCAAAATATCTGTAATAGACTCCCATGCATCACCCACAAAAAAAACATTCAAGGAAAACGGCATTTAAAACCATCTGTTTCCGAATTATTCAAGGTAATCAGAGCAAGGCCCTCTGCAGGCTAGAACTGGTTCAATCAGGTGCCCTCCTGAAAGGATGGCACCCTAGGCCAGAGCCATTTGCCCATGCCTTAACACGTCTCTGGTCCAGTGCCCACAATCGGGGCACGATGTGTGCAACCCTCCGGGTTACAGACCAGTTTCTGGACATCGCATTACCAACTACCCGCCTAGGCCTCTGCATACACGCTAGATGAGCGTGATAAGAGCCAAAGCAAATGTCAGGACACCAGTTTGACTGCAGTCCTTGTCAGGCACCGGGGCAGGGGTATGATTGTGTTAGGAGCAGTGCGCCTCACTGTGCCATCAGTACCGCTTACTGTCAGCTTGGGATTGGTGCACTTTATCCTCAAAGGAGCTGGAGTAAATCGTGGTGATAGGAGTAATAGTGCATCATATTATGAAAAGACTGGAGGCTATTGTTGTGATAGAACTAGTGCATATTATTGCGACCGGGCTACTGCCCATCGACAGGGTAGTAGGAACGCACCTTAATGTGACAGGACTGGTGCCCATCGTCCGAAGGAGGAAGAGAGAATGTATGGACAACTGAAATAGAGGATAACTACCGCACCTAGAAGGAGCGGGAGATAGTGAAAGGTGAAACATTGTGAAAGACCAAAAGAGATAAACAGTAAAAGCAGTAAAATAGAATATACCGAGGCAGGAATGTTAGAGTCAGTCGTAAGTGGGCCGGAACAGAAAGAGTAAAATAAATATGAGACCAAGAGAGATGAAATGGAGAGAGAGAGAGAAAATGAAAAAATTAAATAGAGGTTACGTGGAGGCGACTTGGAGAAAGGTGCAAAACTCCAGAATTCGAAGGGGGAGAAACGGAGAGTGACTAAGAAAGAGGCAGAGGAAGTGAGACAGGATGGAGCGAGGTTCAAGGCCGAGGAATAGGAAAGATAGGAAGGTAGAGAGACCAGAGAGGCACACGACGAAAGAGAAATGAGGGTGAGGTAAATAGTGTGTAGACTGAAAGGAAAGAGGGAGGGAGAGAAGGTCGCAAAAGAAAGACTGACAGTGAAACAGAGGAGGCAAAGTGGGCACACAGAGAAGAAACACTTACGGAAAAGGGCAGACTGCGATAGGAGGGATGGGTAATTGAGAGCTTGAAAGCAAATGGTTAGCGAGAGACTGCGGAATGCAGGCAGAGGATACACAGGAAGGGGGGAGAATCTGGAAGAAAGAGTCTAGAGAAGAGAAACTTGGACTAGGGCAGACGTGGGACGGGGAAGAAAGAGACTGAAGGAGGGAACGGCATTCGAGTACAGAGAAAAAGAGTGTTGAGTAAGAAAGTCTGAGTGAGGGCAAATCAGTGGAAGACAGGGGGACGGAGGAAGAGGGAGAGACCGAGGAGAATGAGTAACTGATTAGACAAAACATGAGACAGACTGCGGGATGGATGCGGTGAGACAGACAGGAAGGAAGAAAACTCCGGAAAAATAGAGCCACAAGATGAGAGAGGCTGAGATGGGCTGAGACAGAGGGGAGGGGAAGAGAGAGACCGACGCACAGAGTTTGGGAAACAGAGGAGAAGCTGAAGGGGGCTGAGCAACGGGGGACGACAGAAGGAGGGGCGAGGGACTGTGAGGGAGGAAGAGGAGGAGAGACACTCAAGGAACAGAAAACACTGAAGGGAAGAGATTTGGGGAGGGGGAGACTGATAGAAGCAGGGAGTGGGCAGAGAAGGGACGGCTTGTGGCTGCACACAAGCTACACAGAGTACTTGGCTTTTTGCCACAAGAGGAGGGGCGGCCAATTCCCAGTGACCGTTAGAGGGGTTATGAGAGCAGAGAGGGGGGGTGGAGGGGCATGGTTCTGGCGCTGTAAGGCTTAATGAGCCATTACAAAAGCCAGATGGCCTGAGCACGTTCACGCGCACGTGCACTCCAGCTTCAGGCCAGCAAAAACCTGGTAGCACTTTAAAAACCCGCTTACTAAAGGTCTTGCTTGAGCTTGCGCATGCGCTAGCTCAGGCGAGACCTAAAAAAGGACGAAAGAAGACGCCCAGCAGAGGAGACTGCAGACGGACTGCAACGGACTTGGCCTCAGCCCTTCCGGCCTGTCTGAAGTATCCAGAGATCCTGTGCCAAAAGTCACCTTGTCCTGCAGCCAGCGACCTCCAGAACCCCTGGGAGGACTGACTGCCTTAAACAAAGACCGGATCTCTTCAAAAGAAAACTCCCAAGACAGACTCTGAGCCTGCTGAGGACAAAAACCCGATGCCTGGAACCACCACTGCACCTGTCGCCTTCGGCCCTCCAGGACTCCCCGACATCACCTGCAGCCTCTGCACGGAGAGCCCCCCCCCCCCCCCGTCCCCCCCCCCCCGTCCCCCCCAACCGTGAGTGGCCAGGTAAGGTGAAATCAGATCTCAAGACAACCCTGCATCCAGCCGCCCTGCGCCCTGGAGAAGAGAACCTGAGGTGCACCTACGTCCCGAGCCCTCCAACTTACCTGTCCAGCTGTTGGTTCCTCCCAGAAGTCTTCCTGGACCGAGCCTGCAGCTGTAAACCAAAACCTAAAATCCCCATTGAAAACAGGGCACCAGACGCCAAAACAGCACCTTGCACCCAGCCGCCCCTTCGCAGTTGCACTTTATGTGCTAAACCGGAACCCCCTTTGCTCTGAGCCTAACACCAGGAGCTTTGCTCCCTCAACCCAGTGGCATGCTCGTAAGCAGCCACCAACGAGGCCCCCTATCCGTCATTGGATAACATTGGGCCTCTGCACTCTGCACCCGGCCGCCCTAGTGCCGCTGAGGGTGTTACAAAAGTGCATCCTTCACCCTGAGGGAACCCTTGTTCTAACCCCAGAAGCTCAACCCCAAAGACTGATTACTTACCTGGAAACCATTAACTTCATTCCTCTCCATAGGAACCTATTGACTCTTTTTCTTTGAAGAATGTTCTAAGTGTGGAGTTGATTTGTATGGAAACCTGAAAAATAACAATTGTGCTAAACTTATTTTACGTACCTTTTCTTTAAGAAATGTCCCAGTGTGATATCTAGGCATATCACACTGAGTAGAAAAAGTAATCTAAAAAGTAATCTGTACAGTATTCTGTACAGTAATTTCAATACCTTGACTTACCTCTATTTCAGACAACTGCATTTGAACTTGCATTCACTTGTAAACACTGCATAATATATTGCAAAGCATTTATTTCACTTGCCACTTCCACTGGATGTGATGGATGTTATTTTATCGGCTAGAAGACACTCCACCAAATCTGTTTTCTCCAGTAGGTGGGCTAGGTTTATAAAATGGTGTGAAGAGAGAGCGGTTGATCCTTTAGGAGCTCTTTTGTCTGATATTCTCAGTTTCTCACTTTCCCTGGCTCATCAGGGTTGTGCAGTAGAGACAGTCAAAGGCTACTTGTCTGCCTTTCTGTACTTACGAGACCAACCCTCTTTGCTTAAATCTCCCATAGTCCTGAGATTCATTCAGGGTCTCACTAACCGGTTTCCTCCCACTCTGTTTATCATGCCTCAGTGGAATTTGAATTTAGTCCTTACTTTCTTGATGTGGTCCAATTGATCGTGAGACCCGAATTATTCCCAAAGGAAGTCAGAACGTCAAAGAGGACGTTGAGCGACTGCCGCGGTGAGGTGAGATATAGGAGAATATCGTCCGCATACAGCGAAACCCGATCTTCAAAGCCCGGGGCCCACCGGATCCCTCGAAGCGAGGGCTCCCAGCGGAGCCAAGCCGCGAGTGGCTCCAGGGCGAGAGCAAAGGGGACAACGGGCATCCCTGCCTCGTGCCCCTGCCGAGGGCAAAGGGCCGAGAGACCCGCCCGTTCACCACCACCTGAGCCATGGGTCCCGTGTACAGAAGCTTCACCCAGCCAATAAATCCTTCTCCAAAGCCAAATTTAGCCAAGACAGCCCAGAGGAATGGCCACTCGATGGTGTCAAACGCCATCGTGGCATCCAAAGAAACCAGCACGGCCGGTTCGGAGAGGAGCTCCGCCCTGGCAAGGGCGCCATGAAGACGCCGCAAGTTAAGAGCGGTGTTACGATGCGGGATGAATCCGCATTGGTCCGGATGAATCAGATCGCACACGACGCTCAACAGACGATTGGCAAGGACTTTCGCCAGGATCTTAGGCTCCGCATTTAGCAGTGAAATAGGCCGGTAAGAAGTACAGCGATCTCGCGGCTTGTCCTCCTTGGGGATAACGACTATCGTGGCCAAACGCTGATCGGCCGGGAGGGAACCCGCCGCCAGAGACTCACGGAACATGCGACTGAGGAAGGGCGCAAGCTTGTCAGGGCGCAATTTATATAGCTCAATGGGCAGACCGTTGGGACCCATAGCCTTGCCCGAGCGAAGGGAGCGGATCGCGGTCGCTATTTCATCCACCGACAAGGGGGCGTCCAGCCGCTCACGGTCCTCAACGGACAGGCAGGGCAAGGCGATATCCCTCAGTAGAAGGCGAGAGTCGTCCTCATCCCTGTCAGTCACTGGGGAGTACACAGCCCGGAGGTGGTCGGCAAAACATTCCACAATCTCGTCAGGCTCCGTCACACACACACCATCCGCAGCACGCAACTCCGGGACCACACGATTCACTCTCTCCTTCCTGTCCAGCCACGCGATCAACTTTCCCGCCTTGTCCCCGGCATCGTACAGTCGACCCTGCTGCTCCCTATACATAGTTTTGGCCGCGTCAGTGACCAGGGACCTATATTCAAACTGTTTCAGGCTGAGGGCATGGAGCCCGTCCGGAGTAACATTCGCCTCCAAGGCCGACTCCAGCCCCAAGATGTCAGTCTCCAGCCTCACCACTGCCTCACTCTTGACCCTCTTAGCCACCACTATCTGGGAAAGGGCGTGTCCGCGGATCACGGTTTTAAAGGCTTCCCACAGGGACATTGCAGAAGACACCGACCCCTCGTTATCCAGGAAGTATTGGTCCATAGCCTTAACCAGGCTGTCACGAGTCGTAGGGTCTCGCAGGTACCATGGGTTAATGGGAGCGATCCGCCCTGCAGACCGCGGCCCGGTGTCAAAAACAAGCCACAGCGGAGAATGGTTGGAGATACCCCGCGCCAGGTGCCTGACCTCTCGAATCCGACCAGTCTGCGCCGCGGGCATAAGGAAGTAGTCTAACCTAGAGAGACTCCCATGCGCCCCCGAGTGAAAGGTGAATTGACATTGGGTCGGATGCATTAATCTCCAACTATCCACCAGGCCGAAGGTCTCCAGCATCCCACCCAGCCATGCCTGGGCAGCGGGGAGGGTCCTTGGTGGGTGACGATCCAGTTCACCCGAAACCACAGAATTAAAGTCCCCGCCCATGAGCAGGAGGCTGTCCGGGAGGTCAAGCAGCATTCGACCCAAGTCAGTGAAGGTGGAGTTCTGGAGGCCCGGGGGGACGTAAACTGAAACCAGGGCAAGGGGCTGCCCCTCCCACCTCCCAATCAAACACACATAGCGCCCTCTGTCATCCGAGACTATCTTAGTGATCTCCACCGGAAGTGAGGTTCGCAGCAGAATGCCCACCCCCCTGGAACCAGTTGTGAAACCAGAATGGGCCACGAGGCGGTATCCCCCCCTGTTCATTGCATGACAAACATTGCCAACCAGATGCGTCTCCTGGAGAAACACCACCTCAGGAGTCAAACGACGCAAATATTGCAGTACTACACCCCGCTTGATACGGTCCCCCAACCCATTGACGTTCCATGACATAAGCCTCAACCCGTCCCCCCCCATCCCCCCCAATAGATCAAGGGTCCCCCAGCCTGCAGCACAGTTCCCAAATGTGGACAAAAATCAGTACCTCGCCCTGTAAACAAAAAACACACAGCAAAACAAACCCTCCTCCCCCCCAACCCCACCCCAGGACCAACTCCCCCCACCCTGCACCCCTGCGGGCCAAAAAACCCCCCCAACTTGCAGTGTGCCTGTCGCCCCCCTAACCCCATTCTACGAAAAGAACCCAGAGGAGGTAAGGGACCCGTCCCCGCCCGCCCCCCTCACTGGTCCTGGTAAAACGCAATATGCAAATGAAATAAGACCCGACTGTACAGTGCAAAAAGGCAAAATCAAGGACCAAAAGTCATTCTAAAGGGGACCCATCACCTGCGGTGCCCGCAGAGGGTCCGGGACGGCCACCTCCGTCCGGCAGAGAGTCCAGCCAGTCACTTGCAGCCACAGGAGAGTCAAAAAAGGCTGTCCGATCCCCATGTTCCACTCGGAGTTTTGCAGGGTAGAGCATCGAATACTTTAGGCCCAGCTCACGGAGACGACGCTTCACCCCTTGGAATCCCATCCGTTGTTTCTGGACCAGTTGCGTGAAGTCCGGGTAAAAATTGATGGTCGAGTTCTCATGACGAACCGGGCCGTGGGTCCGTGAGGCCTGCAGAATAGCGTCGCGGTCCCTGTAGTAGAACAGTTTGGCCACGATAGGCCTCGGGGGGGCCCCCGGCCGTGGCCGACCGCCCGGAACTCGATGGGCCCGCTCCACGGCAAAGAACTTACTTAGGCCAGCCGAGGACAACTGTTTCAGGATAAGTTCCTCGACCACGAGGTCAACCGGGCGGCCGTCAGAGGACTCCGGTACACCTATGACGCGGATGTTGTTGCGTCGGGCCCGTCCCTCGAAGTCCTCAAGCCGCCGGGCCATATGGTCGTTAACCACCCTGATGTCTCCAAGCGCGGCCCGCAGATCCGACACATCCGCACCGAGGGTGGAGGTCCGTGCGTCGAGAGCCTGGACCTTCTCGTTAGTTTTGGAGAGGTCGGCCCGGATCAGGGTGACATCGATCGCGACAGTGTCAATCTTACGGGCCAGGGCCTCATATTGCGTCGCGATGGTTTCCCTGATGCCATCAATGGCGCCCATAATGTCCTGCAAGGATAGTTCCGTAGTGGCGGTCGCGCCTCCTTCCGCAGTATCCGAGGGGAGGCCAGCAGCGCCAGAGGGCCCCCTGCCCTGGGTGTAGCGGTCCATGTTATTGCTCTGGACTGCCCCCCCGCGGAGGGAAGCCTTGGTCTTGCGGCCCTCGGGACCCCCTTTGCCCCCCATGTGAACACGGTCACCCGAGGGGACCTCCAATCAAGAGGTGTAAGGCACCAGCAAGAAGACCACAAAATGTCGGTATAGGGGGTCCGAGGCGATAGGCGCTCTAGTGGCAGATGAAAGAAAACCTCATGCAGAGGCCCAGGAAGCACCTCACCACCCCGAGCGCACCTCCCTGCCGGTCTCCTGAAGTGCAAAACCGAAACCGAAAGTGGTGGATCGGCAGCTGGCACCGCGCTGAAGCCGCTGTTGTTCAATTGCAGCCCGGTCCCTCGGGTCACCTTCACCCCGGTCACCTCCGTCGGGTGGGTCCCAAAAGTTCCGACGACGACAACTCAGGATTCCCAGGTCCGATTTGAGTTTTGAAAAGAGATATACGCTCAGCTGGTCTTTATCTCCCAGATTCCATAAGCCACGTCAGGATATTCTCAGGATAAATTCCGAGGAGCAGAGAGGGTCCGGGGAGCCCTGTGCTCACGCGACCATCTTGGATGCGCGCTAGGCTCCTCCCTCTTGTAATGACAATTTAACTAATAATTAATTCAACATGTTAATCTCCAAGAACTATGCCCAAGGATATCGATTTAAAAAAAAAAAAAAAATGTATGCAGGTTTATTTGACTTTGTAATTATTTTATTAATTGAACAAAGGATTTAATGTACTTTTTAAAGCAATTTATTTGCATAACTTTCTCAAATTGAGTTCTCCTCACATACAGCCTGAACCTTTAACCAGCTGCGGTCTTAACGAAAATCTGTTTTGCAACATGTATTTTTCAAATTTGTGGGGTTTACCTTGAGTGTACAGTTAGGTTGCTGTTCTTTTCAAGTGACTTTGGTTCCCTAAGTGAAAATTAAGATATTGGTATGCACAGGTGTTTTTACTGTACCTCACAAGTCAAACTGCATTAAGCAGTGCAAAAGATAATTAAAGAAGTGTTCTCTCTTTCCACAGATGCTCAAAGAACAATATCTTGGCTACAGGAAAATAGTTTTAGGCGATGCCACCGATGTTTTTGAGGCTAGACGAGCAGAAGCTAAGAAGTGGCAGAGTGCCCCACGTATTACAACTGGACCCACCCCTTTCAGCAACATACCAAATGCAGCCGCTGTTGCAATGGCTGCAACTCTTACTCAGCAGCAACAGCCTGCTACAGGTCTGAATGCATTCAAGTTATAGCTTAATCCTTCACAATATGTATGCAAGTTTGGGCCTAGTTGTCTTTTGTGTTGACAGACAAATCAAAAACTAGATCTCAACTAAGTTATTAAAATGACATGTAGGAAATGCAGGGTAGATTAGCAATAATTATAGACTGGTATTTAATCTTGCAAATTATCTTGTATTGGTAATATTTGCTGTATTGCTGTAAACGGCCCTTGGAATGTGAGCCTTCATTATGAAAGTGCATCTCAGACTATGCATAATATAGCATTTTAACAACCCTTTCTGATTGTACAGATCTCTTTTTTAAAATGTCAGATGAGTATGAACACTTGACTTCAAGAAGCAAACTAGTTTACAAATATTATCAAATGTTATAAAAAATGTCATACAGTGCTTTTGCAGATCTCATAGATACTTTTAATGTTATGGAAAGAAACTGAGTTCTCGCACTGTAATGACTGTATGATGTTTACACGCTTAGGGGAAATAACCATTCAGTTTGACCGAACCATTTGCAGTTATGTCTCTAAAGACTAAGGAGCTTAGATTGACTAAGGCAACATCAATATTTTATTTATTTCAAATGTAGGTTGACATCCAAGTATTTGTGCAAAGCATAAACCAGGAATGTGTAAAATCAGTTGTATTAGAGTAGACTCAATTTGTTTTGTTTGTGCCATTTTAGACTCCTTAACTGTTGTATTCATGGTGTGAAGGAAAATAAACTCCTAAATTATGTATATATAATCAAATAAAGGCCTGAAGTTGGTAAACTCCTGAATAATACCATGCATAGTTGTCTTCTATCTGATCAGCATGGTATCTTAGCAGTGAAGAAGAACAATCCCACTTGTCACATCTCATGACACTACTAATCTTCGTAGTGTTAAGTGATCTTATTTGTGCCAATTACTCTTGTATTAAACAAATGTTACGCATCACAGAATGTTACTCTTGAGTTGCTACAGCTAACAAACTGAACAGAGACTAGGTCCTTTGTGATAAATATCTAATAAGGAGATGTTTTGTTATTCTAATGATCCCTCTTAGACATACTAAAAGTATTCAACAGTGTCAAAAAGATTGTTAAAGCTTTTTTATGCACAGGCTTCAAAATTAATTTATTTGGTCCTCTGGTGTCAAGGTGCCTGCTAAATACTTAGCATGAGGCAATTATAACAACCTCTTTTAGATAGTGTATTTCTAGTCTGTTCGCAAACAGCAGTGCTCCCAAAACATAAAAAATATTTTTCATTCAGTTGAAAGCTAATTTTCGGCTGTGATAATCTATTGAATCCAAGTTGAGTTTCTGACAGTACACACACTGTTTAGAAGAGGTTTATGTATGCCACTGTTGTCTCCATTGCCAATGTGACCTGTTTAGGCATTCCCATTTTACCTAGAAGCAATTATTGAAATATTGTTTTACTAGTTTTAAAAATGATTACCCAACACGTTTAAAGTTGTTAATGTTGAACATTAAAATCAAAATGCTGACTTGTTGTAGAAAATGCTTTTATATTACATACCCACATTAGTAGAATGCCCCGTTATTTGGGGTGCAGAATGTAGCGTACATACTTTTTTTGTTGTTGTCAAAGGTTTAAATTCATTTTAACACTACATCTTGTTTACACACCTCATTCAGGAGTGGTCACTAAAGGGCTTTGAATTCTCTTTGCAGAAGTATTAAATAAATTATATTTTTTTAACTTATGATCCCTTCATAATAATTTTAATGCACTTATCACTGTTTTAAAAAGCAAGAACTGTACTGTGAAAACTGTAAAATCATGATTTCTTAAATTATTTCTAAAGATACAGATTTGTAGATATTTTATTTTTAACTTATGCTTAAACCAGTCAAATTTGGGATTTCTTAAATATGTTGGATGAAACAACCCAAATGTATTTAATCCTTTTGGCTAATTGTTTTTAACAGTGGCACATTTTGGTGTGAATCTGCGGGGGTGGGGATCTCATGAAAAGTAGTAGCAGAATTATTTTTTTTGTTACCATTTTGGCACAGAGCCTTGTAATTTGCAAATCTCTTATAAGGTGCTTTGAATAGCTTGCCTTACTGAATGGTATAATTCAGCGGAGTTTATCAATCATAACCCAGTTAATGCTTTGTTTGAATTGTGAAGTTTCTGTATCTTGATTTGCTTAAAAATGAACAATAAATTGATGAAATGAAAATATTGTCCTGTTTTTTTATCTTATCTACCTCCTTATAAATATTTGTACAAAATTGGTTGAAATAGTTTATTTGATATCCTTCCCAGTTTGTCATTCTTTTTCAAGCTCTTACCTTTTGCTTCAGCTGTTAGCAACATGTTTCTTGAACGTACAATTACTCCCTTTCGATTATAGGTGTCTGACACGGACTGTTCTTACTTATCCTGTTGGTATCATTAGTTCTGGTTTATCAGTTCTGTAATTTGCGAGACGGTGTATTGGAGATGTCATATGCTGTGGAACATATTTTAGGGCGTAGAATATCTTACTTTTGATTGGTTAATGCATACACTTATCAGTGACCGATCCATTTGCAATAGTTGGCCTTGATTAACTGTCACTTTTTGGTTTTGTTGGCATGTTTTCTAGTTATCTAGAAGTACATGACAGACTCTTTTGGAGACATTTGAAGTGTAATGTGTTGGTATTTACATAGCTTTGATGACAATCGTTTGTGTAATATCTATTCGACTAAGTTAATGAAGGTTGTAAAATATTTCAATGGAGTAAGGAAAGTTATTTTATTTCCGTGTTTTTTGTTTTTTTATATTAGGGCCACAACCATCTCTGGGAGGTAGTTTTGGAGCACCATTCGGCTCAGGTATTGGCACTGGCTTGCAATCGAGTGGCTTAGGTTCTTCAAGCCTCGGAGGTACTCTTTAACTTTTCCTCTATTCCTCTTGATTATTAAACGTTTGAAATGCTGTAAAATTAAGGTCATTTGACTTTTTGTGTCCTGCTTCTAAAGCAGAAAAGTATTTGAATGGTTTTAATGTTTGATTTGAAATAGTTGAACAATTGTTGTACAATTATGTAATTTCTCTTAGAAAATATTGATGGGTGACAAGAGCATGGCAGGCTTAGTGGGTGCATGTGAGACCATTTAGCATGAGTGTGGGTCAAGATTAGTTCTTTCAGCAGGCACATTTAAGCAGGGGTTATGAAAATGGCAATATCGCAGCCCAGTTGACGGATTTGACCATTTCCATTTTTTTGTAAATTCAAATATTATTGTAGTTCATAGTGGTAGCTTAGAGTATAGTATCATCTGTAGAAAAAGGACAAGCTGCAAAAATGTTTTCATTGCCTATAAATTGCAAATTGCTTCGTCCACTGGCCCAAACGTAATTTGTCTTAGAACAAAGTGAAATTGTAGTTATTAACATTTTCGATCGTTGGGATGAGTCAGGGCAAATGTTTCTGTTTATTCTGAATAATTTGTCAGACATCATGTTTGTTTTGGCATTTAGACCTGGTATTCCCTTATTTTGCTTTTCCCCCGTGAAGTCTCAGTAATGAACACTGTGCTTGTCAAGACTAGATCATGGAAAAAACTCCTGTTTGGAAATAATGACAGTACTATTTATGTCTTTGCAGCGTTTGCGTTGAATGCAGCACTTTTACCTATTTATCCTCTCATTCACATTTGATAGGCCTTCTACACATATGTAGTACGGTATGTGTACTGCAAGTTGTTTGGCATTGCCCACCAGTTTTCACACCCCTAAACCTCCTTTATGTACATTGAAATTCATCCTTGCAACACTGTGCCCCTGCTATGCAGATTGTCACCTTACCTGCTAGTCACCCATGAGTGTTACCCAGTCTTGATTTCCAGAAAAATATAAAGCTATAAACATACTACTTTTTGCTAGTGACTTTTAACTGCAGATTCCTCACCTTTTAAATACCTCCCGGTGTCAGACTGTATCGGATTCTTTTGCTTAGCATTGCTCCTCAGCGACTACATGTGGCATTTGCGATATCGTGCCACCTCATGCTGCTCTTTCTCGTGTGGAATGTGTCATCGAGACCACTATATGTATGTCACCGGTTCGCACTGGTGTCAGTTTCTTTCTGTTCTCCATTCATGCCAACAGATATGAAGCTTTAAGAAACCATCATTAAAACTTTGTGCAGACTTTCAATATTGGAATCTTATTACCTGTAGATTGAGACAACTCCACAGAATGTCGAGTAGAAGGGCAGGTGAAGAAATTGTGGTTAGTCTCTAGTGTCAGTTCCTTTCTTTTCCCCCTAACCGAAGCGGGTACAAGCTTGAACTGTCATTCAACAGTTTTGGCAAATTTTCTTTGAAACTTGAGCTTTTTGGTGAGCAGAATGTCACCTAAACCATCAGGGTTTAAGTTGTGTATAAGATGTAACCGAGAGATGTCTGTTACAGATCCACACAATCTCTTTGTGGTTTCTTGGTGTTGGCCAAAATTCTGTCATGTTTGTCAAGTTCCTAGATAAACAAGAAGGCCTTCCATTACCATGAAGTAAGCTTGTTTTGCGAAGGTCAAAGACTTGTTCTTGGTCGATGTCTATGATGTGGCAGTCCTTGTCAAGAGCGAGGACTTGCTCTCCTTCTCGAGCCCGTTGGAGAGATCGGACATCCTCTAAGTCTGGCTTTCCTGAGTCAAGCCATTCGGGGAGTGAGACACATCTAGCACCTCTAAACGGAGCAGCTCCCCCTTTGCTGGGCTGGCTATGACGGTGTTTTCATTCCTTTGGATCAGGTTGTGAAAGTAGATCAGCTCCAGCAGCTGAAAAAAAGCAATGGGCTTTATCTTTGGTGCTGTTCTGGACCGATCTGTTGCGTCCTCAGGCAGCACCAATCTGAGGGGGTCCTCGGGCGTTGAATCACCAACGTATTCTTCCTTGACTCCAGCTGTGCCTCTGGGCTTCTTTTTAAAGCCTTCACTACGTCAATTTTGGGTGCGGTGATGCCTTTGGCTCCATCATTGGCACCACGCTTTATGGGGCGATTAAAGTGTCCAAAGCCGATGGCTCACTTAGCAGCACTAATACCGATGACGCAGATTGCAGATCTGATCATTCATTTGGATTTTGAGTACAATGCACCATCTACTATGGTTTATGTCCAATACAAGCAGGATTTATCCTAAGAGCAGTATCATTTTGATGCTGAATGTGCCCAGGTTATTTTGCAAGATGCTAGTGGACTTGATACATCACCAGATGCTAAATTAACATCCCCCTAATCCGGCTATGGCCACTAAAGTGGCATCATCATGTGTGTTAATGATACGTGGGTCAGCAGAGACCCTTAATCTGCCCACACCGGACGTCAAGACTGCCCTGTTAACAAAGATTTTGTACCTGGCTCGTTCTTCATAAGAGCCCATGTTACCTTTCAATGAGGCATTAACAGATGTGTTGATGGGCACCTGCGCTAATTGACCTTGCCCACCAGTAAATAGACAGTATGCTAGAAGGCTTCTGCAGGCTTCAGGAAATCTGGATTTTCATCAACACCCGACTCAGAGAACATTAGAATACAGTCTTCAACTAGTTGTACTAACCCCAATGCTTTCCCTACTAGTTCTCCAGGCAGGGAGTAAAAAGTTAGGCTTATGCAAAAATGTATTTCTCTTTGACTAGTTTGGTCCTAAGATCAGTGAATACTTCCTGTAGTCAAGCAAGAAACTTTAATGCTTTGTGGCACAGGGTATTGGATGTGTTACCTGCTGTCCCGTAAGACACTCGTAAGATTTTACAAAGATTGTTTGCTGATAGCCTAGACTCAGTAAAGTTTTCTATTCATCAGGCCTAGATACTACTGATAGTTTGGCCGGAGCATTGGATACAATGTTATTAGACGCCATGTGTGGATCCATTCAGCTGGTTTTTTCACAGATGTTCAGCATTCATTTATAGTTATGCCTTTTAATGGTACTTTACCATTCGAAGAAATAACACTCAGCCCTCAACAGGTTTAAGAAGACTAGGGCCCACCATCTAGGTTTAGCACCACCAGCTTCAACAGCCGCAAAACCCCTTTTGAGGCTTTGGAAGGGTTACCTTCAGAGACAGAGGCAGTATTCGCCTCAGTTGCTATATGTGCCTCCCAGCCTTTTAGAGGCCGTAATCGTGGAGCAGGACGACTGCGCTCAAGACCCCACAGACCGTATTCTGCCCAGACGCCAACCCCTCCCTCCCCCATCTGTAGCCACATCAAAACCCCTTAAATTTGACATTGATATCCCATGATAGCCCAGTAGGAGGTCTAATTACCTACTACCTCCCTGGTTGGAAGAACATTACATTGGACCAATGGGTGCGCCAGATCGTGGCCCAAGGTTATTCTCTGCCCCAGTCCTTTCCCCCTAAACATACCACCACCACATCTTTCAGTGTACCGCTTGCCAATTCTCCAAGGAGAAGTTCAGGCTCTCTCAACCAAGGAAGAGCATACCGGGTTCCGAAATCAAAACTGGTTGTTACTGTCCGAAAAAGGACAGGGGTCTTTGTCTCATCTTGGAACTTCACCCTCTGAACTTCTTCTTAAGAAAGGTCAAGTACAAGATGCTGACTATGGCCCAAGTTCTGTCTGCCCTGGATCCAGGAGACTGGATGGAGTCATGAGATTTGTTTGTGTATTTTCATATCCCCATCTTGCATTCTCACAGATGTTACTTGCGGTTTCAGGAAGGCCAGATGCATTTTTAGTTCTTCTTTACTGAAATTATGTAATATATGGTTGGATGTATTTTAGATTATTTTATGAACGATTGTATTTTTATGAAATCTTTTTTGGCCTTTGGCTGAAATAAAGTATTTAAACGTGTAGTTCTCTATGCTCACCTTTGACCTGACCAGGGCACATCGGGTGTTCTTAAAGGAGATGGCGGTGGTTGCAGCCCATCTGCAGATGTTTGGGATACCAGTCTTTCCGTACCTTGATGATTGGCTACTGAAGTTTGGACTTGCATCAAGCATTAGCAAACCACCTCCAGACAACTGCTGACCTGTTAAAATTGTTGGGTTTTACCCTCTACTTACCAAAGGCACACCGGACTCCTTCGCAAAGGCTCCCTTTCACCTAAGCCATCCTAGATACGGTGCAGTTTTGGGCTATCTCTCCACCTCAACGAGTCCAATATATTCTGGCTATGATCCCAAAGTTGCAGCCTGGGTCTCTATAAGAGCGGCTCCATTGTTTGAGTCTCTTGGCTTCCTACCTCATGCTTTTGGATCTCTCCAGATGGCACGTGTGTTCTGCAGTGCAATTTGATGTCCCACTGGGCTCAGCACCAAGGAAATCTGTCAGATGCTATCCAAGTGTAGAGGAGACTGGAAAGATCTGCAACGGTGGCTACTTAGCGCAAATCGAACACTCAGCTCAGCACACCTCTCTTTAACTGACTGTCATAACGGATGCATGGTTACTGAGTTAAGGGGATTATTTGGGAGAGGTGGAAATCCGAGGACTTCGGTCTCTGGTGGAAACTTGTCTTCACATCAGTCTGTGGGAGTTATGACCGATTTTCTTGGCTCAGAAGGCCTTCCGAAGATTGAGGGAGCGGCTACAGGTACCTAAGGACAACACGACCTCCATGTGGTATTGCAACAAACTGGGTTGTGAGTTCTGTGCTTCGAATCTCTTCGACTTTGGAAGTGGCTGATCGTTCAGGGCATTTACCTTGCTCCGCACTAGGCAGGATTTTTATAGGCAAGAACAGACTTACTCAGCCACTGTTGCCAAGCGGATCACAACTGGCAGTTACACTCTGAGGTGACACAGGACATCTTTAGTAATGGGGAGAACTATTTGCAGTGTGACTCATTAGGAGATGCCTTCCACGTACTACATTGGGGCTCAGGACTCCTTTATGCCTATCCGCTCCTGCCTCTTTTGACCAGAGTACTCAAGAAGATCAAGAGAGAATGGGCCCAAGTCATCCTAATGACTTTGGACTAGGCGAAGAGAGTATGGTATGTAGAATTCTGGCCATGAGCATCTGTCCTCCAAACCGGCTGCCTCTTCGGAAGGATCACCTGTTTCACCAGCAGGGCAAGGTCTGACACTGAAGCCTGTGCAACTTACAGCATGTGTGGAGATTGAACAGTGACAGCTGATGGCATGGGATCGCCCTCCTTAAGTGATTGGTGTAATCCTAGCAGGGGCCGTCCTTCCACAAAAACTGTTTACATACGACGCTGGGAAAACTTTGTGGTGTTCCTCCCTTCATTTCCAACCATTACAAGCTTCCCTTTCTGATATTCTCCTGTTTTGTTTGTCATTGGCCCAGCAAGGCCTTGCTGTGGCCACAGTTTAAAGGGTACTTTGCAACCATTTTACGTTTACCAGATCAACCATCTCTCATTAAATCACCTTTTGTGATTCTTTTCTTGAATGAATTGATCCTTATGGTCCCTCTTGTCCCATTTGTGATCCCACAATCTGATTTGAATTTGGTCTTGACCTACTGATGTGCTTGCCCTTTGATACTATGCACAGTTGTCCTTTGTGGTTGCTGAATCTGAAAAGTGTTCCTCATCGCCGTTTTATCTGCAAGGTGACTGAGTAAACGTTAGGCTTCGAGTCTCCAGGGCCAACTTAAAACCTGCATACATTTTTAAACTTGCCTTCCAGGTTCTTTGAGTAGTTGTCTATTAGTCATTCTTTCTACCTTCCATTCTGAGGTATAGAAGTTTGCCAGGAAAATTCTTCTGTGTCACAAAGCGTAATTAACCTTTTTTTGCAGTTTATTGTAGCTTTTTCATTGAATTATAAATGGCTAGCTTTTTTATTGTCCTTACAATTTTCTACTATTTCCGTCATTAATTGGGGTGCTCAGCTGTACTTCATTGAGGTTTACATGTGTAGCATACAGACTTAAAAGCTCCACATTTTATCTGCATTAAGAGCTTGAATCCTCAATATGATTAGTTATCATACGATGCCTGTTGGTGTCTGTAGCTTAAAATGAACCAGCAAACAAAAGTCTCATGGGTATAGTTTTCTAATTTGACTGTGAATGAACATATGTAATTCTATCTCAATAATTGACATCTCCCAACCTTTTACCCAATTACTCTGCAGCAAATAATGGGGTCTTGGACGCCATATATAGAACAGGTAGGGATTTCAGTAAGAGCAGTTAAAAATGAAAATGTAAATTTTTATCTTACAACCACACTTAATTGTAAGGCCTCCGTAAAAATATTTGTGGGAACATTAGCAGTTAATTGTTAATAGTGCACCACATAAGTCTCTCTTTTCAAACTACACTGTAATTGTTTCCGGAGCTCAATGGGTTCCCCACTTAGATGACCAGGATGACATTGTACCTTGATATAGTGTCAAGATGAATATGGTGGTAAATAGGTTGAGTCAAATAGATTCAAGTGAACAAATTATTAGGAAGCAATACATGCAATAATCTAGGTGAATTTTGGAACATATTTGCAGGTTATTATTCACTGTTTTCTGTCAAGAATTTTGTATTTTCACATCATTCAAGTGAATTCTAGTGACTCCTTTCTTTTTGTGATTTCTTACTCTCTGCTAAGTATTGAAATACATTGGATTGGAATTACTGAGTCTGTGTTGCTTTGTGGACTGTGGTGATGTTTAGAGATGATTTATGTGTGCATTGCCTTTATTTGGGCTTCCATGCAGCATATTAGGCCAAATCTTCAGCAGAGCCTTCAGGCGTGTTTCTAGCCATGAGGAAATGAACAGCACCCAGCACCACATTCTAGAAGGACTACAACAGGGTCTGTGCAATTGTCTAAGAAGGTTGAAGTGGTGTTCTAGCCTGCATGTCCATGTTTTGGCATTTCGGAGCACATCATTGTTGGTCTGAATCAATGCAGACTTCGCAGTTCAAAAAGCAAACAGCCAGCATCCATTGCCCTCTTTCCGGAATACAGTGTGATGACCGCTGCCTGTATGCTTCTGCCTATGTAGAATTTCCAGGGATCTGCTCAAGGCAGTCTGTCTGTTCCCGTCACACTGAAGTCAAATGAAACCCGAGAAGAAGTGGGGCATGTACTATCTTTGGTTTTTGTGAAAAACAGCCATTCTGTATTTTCTAAATGGAGAGACTCCACTATCTAGAAACCAAGTGTTTCAAGAACAAAGATGTCGAGATTGCATGCCCAATTCTTATTTTGAGCTTGTTGGAAAAGAGGGGTTTAAGCCGATTCCACCAGAGGTCTAGCTGCAGCTTTGCCCTTTCTTGGTCATCTGACCAGTCGTGGCCTGGTGTTCCACTCATACCTTCTATGCATTACTATCAACATTTGACCAATGGACAAGTGGCTAATGTTGGACAGTTAGTCATTTAGAATTTTGTTAATTTGAGGAGGTGTATTTTTTTTTTTGTTTTTGATATGGCCTCTTCTGTGGGACTCTTGGTTAAGTCAGTGAATCTGCTCGCCAAGTGTCTGTCAGCAGATCAAACTTACTTTTCGTAATTGTAGGAAAGTGCCTCTTTTTGACTTGGTCACCCTCACCTTTTGCCTCGTACATGTGATTTCGGCTGGAAGTGCACTGGGTTCCTGCTAACCAGGTCCCCAGTGCCAGATCTCTTTCCCGAAAACTGTAAAATTGTGTCCCCAGTTGGCAATACCTTTAGCACTCCCTGTAAGTCCCTAGTAAATAGCACCCCTGGTACTTGGAACCTGAGGTACTAAAGAGGGCCCCCAAGGGCTGCAGCACAAATTGTGCCACTCTAAGGGACCCCCTCACCAAACTCATGCAGGGCTGCCATCTCAGGCTGTGTGTTTTGGTGCAGACAAAAGTTAATACATGACGTGAAAAACATCTCTGTGTGCCATGTCCCCTAACACTGCATAGAATATTTGTAAGTCACCCCTACAACAGACCTTACTTCCCTAAGGCAGGGTGCCTTATATTACATGTGAGGACCTATCTGCATGAGCAGATATGACCCTGTGCTGGTCAGTTCCATTGCTGCCAGTACAAGTGATCAGGGAAGCCATTTAACCCATGTGCTGGACACTGGTGAAAACGAGTTCCCCAGCTACATTATATCACTGAAAATAGGGAAGTTTGGTATCAAACATTTCGTATTCACAGACCTAACCTGATTCTAGTAGTGTATTCGTGAATACATGCACGTTGAGGGCACCTTAGAGGTGCCCCCTGAAAACCTACCAGCCTCTGGTGTGTTGGCTGACTGGTCTCTGCCAGCCTGCTACCGGAGACAGATTTCTGACCTCCTGGGGTGAGGGCCTCTGCTCTCAGGAGGTCAAACAAAGCCTGCCTGGGAAGAGTGTTCACACCCCCTCCCTCAAGATGACCTGCTGATTAGCATGCCAAGGTAGGGGAGCTTCAAAGAAGCCACCGCCTTTGAAATGTGAATCTGGCTTCCCTCACAGGAGAGGAAGCTGACCCCTTTGGCACCTGGACAGGCTGAAAGATTAGTCAGTCAGGTAGGCGAGCCCGCTGCCAAGCTAGTACCACCTCTAAGGTGGGCTAACTGAAGTGGATAACATTTTTTAGAGTTGGCCATCTTTGTGATAACAAACTTAGGAATTCTGGAACAGGGTTATGCCCACTTTCCTCAGGAAGTGGTTATATATGGGGTGTAGTGACCTCAAGGGTAAGTAGCCTATTGTTACTACCCTACACCCCCCTAACTCCCCTAAGTTATGTATTATGGGGTGCCCCTGGCACCAGAGAAACATATCCTGCCGAACTGAAAGAAAAAGATGGACGTGGAGAGTTTCAAAGAGCAAGAACTGTAGCCCTAGCAACTGACTTGGGGCCAACCCTGCCGGCCTGCATGCTGTCTTCGACGATTGTGCCAAAAGATGACTTGTCCTGTAGCTGCTGAGACACCAAAGCCCGGGAGCCCTGCCAGCACTTCACCCAGGAACCAAGAACTTCAGAGAAGTTGCGGACCTGCTTCCATGCATCCTGCAGGCACCCAAAGACTTCTAAGAGGACTTTGTGACCACAGAAACCCGACACCTGAAGACACCAACTTGGGCTTGGAGCGACAGGTGCAGTGAAGTGGGCCAACTGAGTCAGCGTGGTCCCCTAGCCCTCCAGAGACTGAGTCTACTGTGGTTTCGCCCCCAGTGAACTCTCCAACATCACCTGCAGCCTCTGCGCGCAGGCCCACTCTACCGTGACTGATCCGTTAAGGAAAAACAGAAACCTAAGGACCTCTGCACCCATCGCCCCTGGGCCGTGGCGAAGAGGACCACAGGTGTCCCTACGTCCAGAGCATCATGAGGCCTGAGCGCCCTCTGTTGGTCCCGATCCCCATAGAGTAAAATTGAGCTCCCAAAGCTGTTTTGAACCTGGCAGCCCTAGTGCCACTGGCGGTCTTCTGTTGGTGCTGCCTTGGACCTTACCTACCACTCACCTTAACTCCTGGGGACTAGTTTCATAAGTCGCTGTACTGTACCCGAATAAAGAACATAGGCCAAGCTTTCTGTGGCACTTCTCTGTAGGCTAAAAGCATGCATGGTAGTAAGACATCCAATCTCCTTCTGAGCTTTTCAGGGAGTCCACCAGTCATACATTTCATGTTCTTGATGAATCCCTCATCAAGACCATTGGTTTGTGGGTGGTATGAGGTACTGAACTTATAAGTCACTCCACATTCTGCCGCATGCCCACTGGCTTGAT
Organism: Triturus cristatus; assembly: GCF_964204655.1. NCBI lineage: Eukaryota > Metazoa > Chordata > Amphibia > Caudata > Salamandridae > Triturus > Triturus cristatus. Next base: position 320,607,494 of record NC_140591.1, read on the forward strand.
AGGTGGCACAGGAGTTGCAAATCTCCTACACATTCAGGGACATTCCTGGCCAGTAGAAGTGGGTGACTAACCTACTTCATGTTTGGCCTGCCCAAGATGCCCAGCTAGGGGATGTCGTGAGCCAATGTGAGCAGGAACTCTCTATACTGCTGAATCACTACCACTGTCCTTGTGGTACTAGATTTGGGGTCTCTGACCTCAGTGTAAAGATGTCACTCCTCCCAGTAGGTTCTATGGGAGCCACTGACCTCTCTTTTTCCTGATCAGCAGCTTGCTGTCTGAGGCTTTCAAGAGTGGGACAGGTCCTTTGTCCCTGGCACAGATCTTCCGAAGAGGTTTCCCCTCGACCTAGGAGCTCTGACATGTAAGGCTCAAGTTTCAATTTCAGTTTAATTCTTTGTTTGATTAAAATCTTATAATATAGTAACAATAATTCCTACTATAAAAAGTCCAGTTTAAAAATTAATAAAAACATGAATAAATAAGTTGTTCTTATTATTAAATATAGCAGACTTAATAGTTCCGACTCCATAATACAAGTTACATATTGTATACATCCTATATTACATCTCACTTTGATTTTGCTGGTCTAACACCGTCCTTATTAATAATAAAAACTTTACAAAAGCGGAGTTCAGTGTTATATTGTCTGAAGGCAGACATCTTATCGGTGATTGACTACAAGTCCGTATTCCTCTGGAATTAAAAAGCCGCTGGAGTATATATTTTCTTTCAGCTTTAAGTTTTTGGGCATATACAGAACAAATTAATAATATTCTCTTCTCCCAATTTGCATAAGCGACAGAGCATCAATTTCACTGATCGAAGCCAAGGCATTACGTGACATAATTCCGGAAAATACCAAAATGAGCTTTTATAAAAATATTCTTTTGGTTTAGAGACCATGGATTTTCTAAATATGATTGGACTCTCAATTTTGTATACCCATTCATTAATGACCATTTTATTAATAGATTTTTTTAATGAATCTGTAGTTATTGGCATATCCCAGTTCGAATTCGCTGAATATTCATCTAAAGCGACGTGTAAATACTTCCAGAACTGAGACTTCTGATTTGTGTTTATTTCATGCCATAACAGATTGGACATTTGATTTACATTATCCATTTTTATTTTTTTCCATACTTTCCTAAATTGGCCTTTTCGTGCCATTAGCTGGTTAGTTAACCCAAATTCCACTCTAATCTGTGCAGGTGATGCATTATGTGGAAGATAAAGTGATTTTAAAATTTTTGTCACAGCATTATTGATGATTATAGAGTCTTTTCCACACAGTGCTTCGCTAACATACGTTAGCGTTGGCAATAATTTTGCTGATATTACTTTTAAAAGCAGTAGGTAACTGCCCTCCTAATGACTTGTGCATGATTCTAAATGCTGTTAATAGGGTGTTGGCTCTCCTTTGCATATCAACCTCATGTGGATGAAATGTTCCTTTATGGTCATATACTACTTCCATGTATTTGTATGGTCTTACTTGATCTAATTGCGATTAATCGAGGAACCATTTATGCTTCTACTTTGTCCTTAGATTTTTGTTAACCTCCATGATTTTTGTCTTGGTTTTGTTTATAACCATTCCATTTGCTTGTGAATGCCTTGATATCCTATTAGGCTTTGCGGCTCGACCTTTGTTTGACTTAATAGGATAACATTGTCTGCATATAACAGATTTGATATCTTCGTACTAGCTAATTTTGGAGGGTAGGCATTCAAGTTGGAATTTCGTTCGATACACACGAACCATCTCCCACCTGAACTCTAACCCAAGTGTTCAAATAGAGTAATTGGATTGAAGGGGTTCAGTTCCCTCTGGGGCTGATGGGTCTTTTCCCTTAGGAGAGGGCACCTGTGCTTGTGTCTGATCCGAAGCTGTTTGCTAAGTCTTTTTGCCTTTTTCTCTTTATTATTCCAGGCTCCAACTCGTCTTATTCACCCTGGGCTTTGCATTGTGCTCTTGTTTTCACACACACCCATTCAGGTATACCCAGCATAGCTGCATGGGTCTTTATTTTGACCTCAGCCCATGCTGAGGACTCCAAATCATTGCCTAGCAGACATTCCACAAGGATACCACCACCTCCTTTTGGCCAGTAACCTCTTCCCACTCTAAAAACACAATTGCCATGGGATGGATCTTAGCCAGATTATCAGCACTGAGGACTGTGAATGTCTCACCAATCAGGTACTGCACTGGGGATATCAGTTTTTCAGTCACCATAGTGACACTTGCACCTGTATCCCTCAGTGCTACAACTTAACACCGTTAATATGTAGCTGTTTGCTGTACTTCTCCAGATTACTGGGCCACACAACCAGGGCAGCTACACCCACCCCACCCTCTGAGACTAAAGTTGCCTCAGTGAGGTCAGACATGGTCAAGGCTCACCTGGGATCCCATCTAGACACTTAACACTGCATTTCCTGCAGGTACACTAGAGGCATTCTTTTTGTTGGGACAGCTAATGTCTTCAGTTCGGTGCCCATTGGCCTTACAATCAAAGCATCAAGCCTTTTTGTGATCCCAGTTCTTACCCTGGTACCCACCCATAGACTGTGAATTGCTGCGGGGCCCACCCTCCTGAATAGGTTTTTGGGGGGCTTTAGAAGACTTTGTTGTTATTCTTTGACTCATCACCATCTTTCCTTTGTGGGGAGGGGTAGAGGGGGCTTAGCAACCCATTTCTTTTGGTCACCCCCACCAGTGGTATTTTTTAGTCTCCCTTGTCTTGACCCAGTGGTCTGCCGCCTTCTCCAACTCTTGAGGAGAAAGTGGACCTACGTCTACCCAGTACTGATGACATTTCTCAGGAAAACAATTACTTAATAGATGCTCTTTCATGATGGGATTATGCAGCCCTTCATAATCTTGCACATAGTTTCCTTTCAACCAGCCTTTACACTGAAAAGTCTACAAAATCTACCTAGGTCTGACTCTGGATATTTTGAGTGTCCCTGACCCTGAATTCTTCAGTGGCGAGTCCAAAGCCCGCAATCAGGGTGTCCTTCATGGGGTCATAGAACTCAGCATCTGCCTCATTCAGTGGCAGGAGCCTATCCCTATACTTTCCTGAGAACCGCTCCCAGAGAAGAAAGCCCCAATGCTTCTTGTTGAGTTGCCTCATTTTGCAAGCCCCCTCAAAGGCTGTAAACCATTTGGTGATATCATTACTCTCAATGTATTTGGGGGCAATCCCTTTGTGGATTTTAGGGCCGAAAGCTTCATCCTTCTGATTTATGATTTTGCTGCCACCAGCGATGGATCCTAGGTCCAACTCCGCTCTTTCCTTCTCAATAGGTAAGAGTTTAGCCTCTAATGCTATCCTCTTAGCTAGTTTTTGAAGATCTGCATCTTCACTATCTATTTATTCTGGGGTGCTATTAGTAGTACTCGCAGTGGTATTGCTTTCTGTAGGATCACTGCTGGAATCCTCATCAACTTCATCCACCTCAGTATCCTCTGTCCCCTCTCCAAGAGTGGTTTCTCCTTCAGCCCCGATCCTTGCATTTAATGCTATAAAGAGCCAGCTTCCTACAGTAATGCTTTCTCTAATGGATAACTTCCTCCCTCAGATTACTCATCACATTTCTTGTCCCAGGAGTAGATTTATGATCTGATATTTTTCTGTTATTTCATAATTCCTTGACCTAGTTCTTGGGAAAAGGGCAGAAACTGAGTTATGTGGAGACATGAGCAATTCTAGATGTAGCAGCAACTTTAACAGCCAGGTCGCATCATTGCCATGGTGACTCTCGTTATTTTAGAACCGCTGTAAATCTCCCTGGTAGCTGAGGGGGGCAGCCTGCGCCTTGACCATTTCCAAAGGACAAGTAATAGTGTGCACACAAAAAAATTCCTCTTCCGTATAAATTGTTTTTCTTTGTGTTAATGGTCTCTTTGTGATGGTGTCATTAGGTATACCCTTGAAGTTGATTCAGTTCACCTATGGGCATTTGGCTTAGTGTGCTTACTCCATGTTTGTCTCCAATGATATCCCCAATATAAAAGACCCTGTAACTTTTAAATCTTTCTGAAATGTGCACCTGAATTGACCAGGAGGATGATTTAGGGAACACTTTCGCTTGTATATATGATAGTTTTGACAGGCTATCAGCCACTAAAAATCTACCTTCTTCTTTTAAACCTTTTTTTTCCTTCAGGGACTTTTACAGGGTCAGCTGTCTGCCTCGGGAAAAGACATGCAGCTTGTTTCTTGTGAAACTATTTTCAAGAACCATTAGCACCACTTCGTCAACTTCAGTAGAGGCTCTGACCTAACTTTTCAAATGTGCTGCTGTTAATTAGTTAATTTTCTTTGCTGCTGTCTGGCTAACTTAAGTAAGTCTGTCACATTAAAACGAATTTAAAAAATACATATTTATTTGTCATAGAATAATACGCAAAAAGAAGGAAGGTGCACAAAAGTTAGTTGGCAGCAATTTACAAATAGTAGGAATTATTTTCACAGAATATTAGAATTTCAAAGAACATAAAGTATGCTTTAAAGTTTAGGGTCAGAGCTTCCAAAGATTACCAATGTGCTCACTGTATGTAAAGGGTAACTTCTTGGATGTGCATTTACTGGAGCACTCAGAGAAAAATGGGAGATCACAGTAAGTAGAGATCACAGTAAGTAGAGTTTTCCACATCAAGGATTGGCCTGTTGACTCGCCATCCCACATAAAGTATCGCATAATACTAGGTTTAAATATACACAATGTAACCTCCTACATAGGGCTTATTTAACTGCTGAGAAATCAATAACATATATGCAGGCTCTCCCTCGCTATGCCTCTGCTGCTTTAAACCTGTAGCAGGATTTAGCCATAGGATGTGGAGGTGCTTAGTCCTAACTGGGCATTAGAGGGTGGTTTTGTAAATATATGCCAAAGAACCAGATGCTATGTACAGTGTAATTTAAAGTGAGGTTCTCAAGGGTTTCTTCCCCACCCTAAGACGAAGAGGGCTAAATCGAAATTATTTGAATTGGCTCACATTTTAGCTGAAAGGTCCACAACAATGTCATAGGAGGCATGATTCCCCTTTCCTGATTAAAACTCAGAGTTCTCACAGCTTCTCACAGGTTGGGGCCGATGTAAACGATGCTGCGCTGGACTAAGAGGAAATGGTGTTAAAGACGCTTCTTATTGCTCTCCAATGAGATTAACTAGTTACTGTTCTAGTGACTGAAAATGAAGATTATATGCCACTATGAGTCCTGCAGCTTTGAACTATTGACACCAGTGATTGTTGTGTGTTTGACTGTATTCATTCGCCTTCAGTACAGTTCTGTGATTTACTCTGTATCTTGGATGTGTGTACCCATAACCCATACCTGGGTTAATTAAATAACTAGTCTCCTAGCTATTCAGTATGATTTTGCTTTTCTTACTTTAAGGTTATTGTCCATAGTATTTTGAATGAAAGGCCTGCTTAACTGGATATCTTGGTCCTCAATTGCGATATTTTTTTTTCTGTTCAGTGTTGCTCATCATTATTAAAATAGGTTATGACATGCTTGTTTCTGATGGGGACTTCTAGCTGCAGATTCCTCTGCATTAGAATATTCTCGAAGTCAGACTGGATCCAGAAACATTTCAGTAGTTATTCTGTACGCCGGTAGATGGCACTGTGAGGATCCGCACTGACACCCTTCCGCTCCAGAAACGACGTGCAGAGCCTATATTGATGCCGCTGTTGGGCACTGACGCCAGTTCCTTTTTTTCAGTGGCTCTAATGCAGATCCGGAGCTCTTTCTTCTCTCAGATACATTAACCATTAAATGTTTTCAGTATGCAGGGATGCCTTGGGTAAAATCACAACTCCAAGACTTGCAGTGACTGTGCAGTGATTAACCCGATGGCCACCCAGGACCACGAGGCAAAACTTTACATAATGATGCACATAAACTCCTCGACGAGATCGATCTAAGTCGTGGTCCAAGTCCAAATTCGGTCCTGCTCCGGGGGTCACCAAAGCCACTCCCGAGACTGGTATTTGTTGCATCCCAAATTGTCCGACTAGCACAAGAAACCAAAGCAGGACTCTGCCCCCTAACGCCGCTCGCATTCGCCAGAGCAGTTACAGTGGAGTCACCATGTCTCTGGATCTCACTCCCTCGACTTTGAAGCCGACCCCACAACTGGTTCCGATACAACCCGAGTTTCCGGGGCCATCTGCCTCTCCATAACCGATCGAAGAGTTCTGCGCAGCCGTTATCCGACTCTTCGGATCCTTGACAACTCCCTCTGGCCTCAAGGAGCCTAGTGGCCTTCCATCTGGAGTATTGCTGGCGAGTGCGTCATTGGTGTCTGTTGGATCCTTCGAGCCCATCACGGCGCCTCTGGGCCAGAACCTGTCTCCAGCGCCACAGCCTACGCTGGTCCCTGGGACTTCAGTGCTGGTACCAAATTCGTGGATGCTGGATGGGTAGATAACCACAGTCCTCTAAGGCTCGGAGTCTGCGCCAGTCTCAACTCTAATAAAGCCACGCCCACCGACAGTTGAGGCGCCCCTTCCTCCACTTGATCTGCTGCCTCCACAAAGGAGCCAACACACCTTACACTCACTTTTCAGCACAGACTGACAATGATTATGATGCGGATGATCTAGCTCATCCCAATCAAGACTACAATTGGTATGACGACTTGTAGGAGGCTAATGGTGTTCATACCTCCTTTAAAACAGGCCTTATTTGGTCCAGATACCACTAGGGCAGCCACTGAACAATCCACTTCCTATGCCGTAGTAATGCGCCCGCAAACAGATCAATTAATGGACAGAATGCTGCACAGTGTCAAACATTCACCCCAGTACAGAGATCGGGCCTAAATCCATTGTTTCTTTGCTCCCCATGCCATTCCAGTTCAGACCCAGCCATATGCAAATCAGTCTTGACCCTGTTCCCCGTGGGAATAGTCTAGCCCGAACTGCCACGGTAACTCGCATGGCGGCCGAAGTCCTTGCCCCCCATCTCCCCACCTTGGAGGTAACGACAAATGTATTGACAGAAGTCCTCTATCCCGAACAGAGTTCTTCAAAGCCTCTTCTACCTTTTACTGAAGCTCTGACTGATGCCTCATTCGGGCCTGGGCCAAACCTTGCTCTGATGACCGATGCGTTTCTTCTGGGTTGTGGCAGCCACCTAGCAGAAGTAGAGCTCAGAGACCGAGGCCCAGCTCCATATCAACCTCCTGGAGCATCGAGCCAGCCACTTGACATTGGAAGCCTTCCTTCCATCAATCAAATGGAGACTGGCATAGGTACTCACCACCATGTGGTACTGCAACAAAGAGTGTGGGATGGTGTCCTGGACCCTGTGCCAGTAGGCTCTGAACCTCTGGAAATGGCTGGACCCTTACTGGATCCTTCTGGAGGTTAACCACCTAGCAGGGTGGACAAACTAAGCCGTCAACACCTTGTGGACCTCAAGTGGTAGTTGCATCCAGAGGTGGTTCAGGGTCTCTACAGCGAATGGGGGGAGCCTTGGCACTGTAAGCAATTCTGTGCGTTGGAGTTTCCAAGTTGTCTCATACTTAGTTGCTTTCCCCTCCTTTGGATCTCGGGGTCCTGTATACCTTTACGCTGATACCACTCCTGTCCAGAGTAATCAAGATCAGGACCGACCAGGCCCAAATCATCCTAGTGGCTCTGCCTTTGGCACGGAGAGTATGATATCCAGAACTCCTGGGCTTGAGCATCTGTCCTCCGATCAGCCTGACCATCCCGGAGGATCTGCTGTTGCAGCAGCAGGGCTGGGTCAAACACCTTTGACCTTCTTCCAGTGATGGCTGATGTCACCTTAGCAGCCAGGTGTCCCTTGATAAAAGCTATATACGACCTGTTGTTGGGACACATTTATTTTATTTGGTCATTTGATATCGCACACGACTCAATCTCTGCGCTAAGCTGCACGAGAAGAGAAATGGAGAGCATCTAAATCAACCAAGTCTTAAGCCCCTTCCTAAAAGAGGGAAAATCTGGACCAGAGCGAAGGCTACGAGGGAGTTTATTCCAGTGATAAGGGGCTGTGTAGGAGAAAGATCTGCCCCCATATCTTGAGGTACGGATACGAGTGATCACCAAAAGCGCCTTATATGAAGATCTCGGACATCTTAAAGGAAGGTCGAGATTTAGTCGAGAAGACAAATAAGCTGGCCGAGACTTGCAAAGTGCTTTGTGTGTCAAGAGTTTAAAGATGACACCCTTCCTAATGAGCACGAGTCGAGACTTGATAGATTCCAAGCAGACTTGTTGCGTTCAGTTGGCAAGGAAGTCAGTGAGTTAGTGAAGCTCCCTACCATGCAGCTCAGCCTCGTGAAGCCTGCGGATAAGAAAAGAGTGGGAGCACGTGCTGACAGATCCAACAATAACGACATGACAGGAGTTCCAGCATCAAGGGAGAGCCTGATATTATCTGACACAGCCAACAGAGTGGTCTCATTGCTGTGGAGCTCTCTCAAGCCAGATTGCAAGAGAGATCCAAGATGCCGTTTGCTTCAAGTAAGGCTGAAAGTGGTTTATTAATAAACCTTTCTAGAGTTTTCGCAGGTAAAGGTAATATCAAAAGTGGTCTATAGTTGGAGAAAACGGTTAGATCAGCAGTCTGTTTTTAAGCAGCAGAGATACTAATGCACAAATGGACACATTTGTTGCTTGGTGCAAAACTCACCAAATAGACTCCCTCCAGGCAACGTTATCTGACTTTTTATTATTTGTGTTGTCCCTTGCCCGGCAGTGCTTTTCTCTGGACACAGTTAATGGGTATCTTTTGGCTTTTACAGCTTTTTCTGCAGTTGCCAGATCAGCCTTCATTGCTCTGTCTCCAGTTGTGTTTTCATAGGTTTTAAAACATCTGTTTTCTCCCTCTCCCCGTTTGTCTTGCCACAGTGGGACCTTAATCTGGTCCTTACGTTTCTGGTCTTTACTCCTTTTGAGCTGCTTTACAGGTGCCCCTTGCAGCTTCTCAACCTCAAGGCAGTAAACCTTGTTGCCATTACATTGCTGCGGTAGGTGAGTAAACTTCAATCTCTCTGCTTCAAATCGCTGTACCCACTTTCTTCCCAGAAAAATTGGTTCTGCGGACACAAGCAACTTTCTTACCAAATGTTGTGATGCTGTTCCATGTCGGTCAAAACATCTCCCTGCTGGGGTTCTGTGCTCCTGCTCACTCCTCCAAGCAGAAGCATAGACACCATTGTTTAGACCCCAAGAGAGCGCTGAGCTTTAACATAGATTGTACCTAAGAACAGTGGGTGAGCAATCGGCTCTTTGTAGTGTTCGCTTGAACGAAAAAAGGCAAGGCTGTGCAGAAGAGAACTGGGTCATGCTCTCCATATAGATTTGCCACACTCTGGCCAAAAAGCAGCCCCTGAAAGGCCCAGATGCTCATTCTAACCTGGCCAGAGCTGCTACCACTGCATTAGTACGCAGAGACCCTGCTCTGGACAGCTGCCAGGCAGCTACGTGGGTTTCCCGCCTTATGTTCATGAAACACTATTGTCTGGTCAGTCAGGTTCTCCAAGAGGGGCATTTTACCTGCTCAGTCCTGAAAGACTTTCTGGTTTGCATCCATCCACAGATCCACCTCCATCTAGGTACTGCTTTGGTATACATTAAAAAGGTAAGGAATATGAAGCTAGAAGTCTCTCTTAGAAGAACAAGTTACTTCCCTTCTTTAACACTTTCTGGTAGATAGACAGTCTAAGCTCAGATTCCTCACTGATCCACCCATCCTCCCTATTGTGTGGTTGGACTCTATCCAATAATAAGATCCCAAATCTAGGAATTTGCACGCCGGTCACACAAATGTGCATTTGGGGCTATGCCATGTAAACATCTGACGTCTGTGAGCAGGTGTGGCGTCTATATAGGCTCCGCACGCCATTTCCAGAGCTGAGTGACCCAGTTTGGAACTTCTCAGCACCACCTACCGCCGTTCAGTGATGCTACTGAAATCGGACACCTGGGGAATATTCAAAAGTTGGGGAATCTGCGGCTAGATAGTCTCTACCAGAAAGAGTGTTACCGAAGGTAAGTCATTTGTTCTTCACTACACGATTTTATTACTGAATGGAGAACATATCTATTGGTTCAAGAAGTATATAAAATATTTCTGTCTAATGCATGGTCATGTAGGTTGAATAAATACAAAACCAAAAAGGCATCAAGACTCCTTCATGATTCATCATCCCGCAACACTAAGATTTGTGATAACTAAAGTTTGCCAATTTGTTTAGTTTCCTTTTGTTAAGGAGTTTTTTTTTTTTAAATAATCTGATTACAGTCCGCTTCTGTTGCCTTTGGTGAGGACTAATGCTATCAATCCGCTATAAAGGACAATGGCATATCGCAAATGGTGGTTACATGTATAGACACTGTGCTGTTAACATAACCGCTTTCTTCTGGCATAAAGTAGTTCTGCAGTTTAATGTGTAGGTTAATTGCTCCACTGTGTACTTATGTACATTAGAGGCATATTTTCAGAATGCAAAACAGATGCATTTCAATCGCTAATGCTAGTTTTCTAAAAGATTGGGCATGAAGATGCCCTTTTTTCTAAAGCATTAGAATTCATTATGAACCAATTTGTGTATGGAAATAAAGTGTATCGATGCTCTAGTATGTAATGCATAATATGTTCCATAAAATGAAGCTTTACTTGCATTTGCTTGTGGCAAAACTGAAAACTGTTAACCTTGGTACTTTATTTGGTACTTAATTGCTGCATAATTTCACTAACCATGTGTATATTCACTTATCCAATGAGCAAAAGATGAATCTAGTGAACCTCTGCAATTGTATGATAAAATCCAGCTTCCTACTTGAAATGTTGCGTCCAGTTTAGACTGCCAGTTGCTTCCTTTCTATGTTGGAGGATGCAATGTAACTACCAAAGGGCCTTTTACAAACCCCTGCCTCCACTGGGGTTAGTAGGTCAAAGGATATATAGATTCACAAAAGGTAAGGGCACAAGGTTAACACAATAGGGCAATCAAATCTCAGTATTCTTTCTTTTTATTCAGCACTGTAACAAACAGGCAACAGGTTTCATTCACATTTTTACACAGACCTTGTAATAAAGTTAGTACATCACGTTTTTTAAAAATGTATCATCGTTGCGCTGTGAGGCTAAGTCATCCTGTCAAGCGCGCCGTCACCCTCCTCACACGAAATTCCCCAGCCTTAACTTTCTCATGACAATGGGAGTTTAGAGTAATATAATTAGTTACTCTTTGACGGCATACAGAATGGACGGGAATCTTTCTGTACCAGCATTTTAAAAACGTGATGAACAAACACTCTTTCTTGCCCTGAAGAAGTTCCATATACAAATTGGAACAAAGCGTGTTGGCTGTTTGGTGAAGTGCTGAATAAAAATAAAGCAAGGATACTGAGATTGGATTGCTGTATTTTTGATGACCGAACATACAAAAGAGGGTGGTCTTCCCTACTGTGAATCTGGATTTCTCTCTCAAATACCTTGCAGCAGTCCTTTCGACAGCTGGGTACTAAGTGAGTGAGTACCTCTATTGAGGACTAACTACAGGGCCTAATCTTAGAGTGTGCTGGCTTTTGTTCTTTTATTTATCCTTCCTTTTTCTGTTTTGGCCTCAGCGATCTACGATGTGCATTCAGATTACTTGTGGCCTAACTTGCTTTGCACCTCCTTGTTGTTTAACCAATAAAATGTCAACATTTGAAGATGAAAGGAAAGCCCTAGCAGGCAAACTGTTCTCTACCATGACAGTTGGGTCAATAAATCCAAAGAATCCAACCAAGGAGGATTGTGAAGTAAATAAGCACATAAATAGTATTAACCTACCCTACAAGATCCATAGTTGAACTCAAAACGAGCCATATGTGGACTGCCCCCAGTTCAAGAATGAGTTCAGAAATATTAAGTAGAGAAGTGTGCACTGTAGGTACCCTTAATAAAAAAGCCATCAATTTGGTTGCATTCTTTGCTCAATGAGATCAGGGCATAAAAGAGATTGAGGAGTCCATTCTGAAAAAATGGAACAAGACTGCAGAAAAACAAGTTTGGGAATAATATGGCATACAGCAATAAAGAGGAAGTGTTAAAGCAGAATCAGCCATCTAGTGGAGAGTATATTTAAAAAAAAGAAAAGGGCACATCTTGGGAATTAGGAATTCCTAGCAGAATTGCAAACACAATTTGTTAGCTTGACTTGCATTGCAAAATCCTTTTTATTCTGAAAAGTTGATGAGAAATTGACAGAAAAAAAGGAAGCATTGTTTGTGAAATTGATGGGGCATTGCAGATGATATCATTTGGTCTTGGTACATTGCAGTCTATATAAAATGCATAAGGAGAACTGTATGGTAACAGCTGTATGGCCCACAAAGAGGCAACTACACAGCAACTTATACAGGAGGTGCAAAAAATGTTTTGACTTTTAAGTGACGGCCAAAATGCGCTTTGGATGAATGCACAACTATCGCTGAGCCCCAAACTCCTCTAGCTTTCATTTTTGCGTCCCTGAGGCTGTTGTTCCTTTATGGTTTGTGGGAGTGAAGAAGACTGCAGCCCCCATCCTTCAGCTGCCATATTCTTTAAAGCACCCTCGATTTAGGCTTTATAAAGCCTTCACTGTCTCTGTGAAGTATGTCTAAATAATCTGAGAGTAAAACAGTTCTTTCAAATAGTTAACATTTCTTTTTTTACCAACGAGCATTGGAGTTTTAACTTTACTAGAAGTCGCAACCTCACCAATTTTGAAAGCTCTACTCTGGCTTCCTAGACACCGGTGCGTATTACCTTCAAAGTATTTTGTGCTGTTCATCAGTCAGTTAATGAAAAGGTTCCAAGATTTCTCTACTCTCCTCTTCAGATACTTCCCTACAAGTTCACATTGCTCTTTTATCCACTTTCTTTTAGGTACTCCCGGATTTCCTGGGACTCATCTTGGCACTTTTTTCTGGTCTCCACTTATGAAAAACTCTGCCCCTCACAGCCTCAGAACTCTCTATTCTTATCTACATTTCAGAAAAGAAATAAAGATTCTGCTGTTTTCTAACAACCTTTCAAAATTTCTGTGACTTCGGTCTGTGTTCTGGTTTTAGTGCAGAGAGACCATATTTTTGGTATTGTGCTTCATAAGTCCAACATGCTGGACCTCAGTGAGCTGAATATTCACTCATTGAGCATGGTGTTAAGTGCAATCATGAGTTTGAATCTTCGCACAGCCTACTGAACCTTTCGCCCTCTCAGGGGCCATAAATTGTGAACCATGACTTGGGAAAATAACATCCGTTATTTACAGCGCATGAAGAAATGCAATTACAGTACAATAGAATATTAGTCACATCATTCTATCAAGTTGCTCCGAGCAGCAAAGCAGGTGAAGAGGCTAGTGGGTGAGATGAAAGTTGTTATCCCAGAATATAAGGGCATCCTTTCATTTATCTGTAGAGTTTTTATTTATTTCATCAGTCTTATGCCATTGACATTTTGCCTAGAATGTCATTTAAGGGGTTGGAGCTGCAACCCCTGGCATTTCACTTGTGACCCCTGGCATCAGAGGTGGCTAACTCATTTCCAAGAACCAAGAGACATCAGAGCTCTTATTTTTTTCTACCCGTTTAAAAACAAAATTATAATAAAACGCTATTTTTCACTTTTAGTGTTCTAAAATGTGGCACAGTTAGCTGGAATGGGACCTTTGCTGGCAGCTAAGATAAGTGAAGCGTGCTTGCGGATGATTGTGTGTATGTGAGAAAATGTGTTTGTGTGTGTGTGAGCATGCATGTCTATATGTAAGCGTGTCTGTATTACTGGAAATTAGTGAGGCAATGACAGTGAGTCAGAATGAGTGAGATTGTGTGTCACCAAATCTTTTGAGTCAGTGAGTGAAAATGTCAGAGTGTGAATGAGTGAGCGTGATTGACTTTGAGTTAGTATAACTGAGTAAGAGTGAGTGAGAATGAGTAAGATAGCGTGTGAGTGAGAACGTCTGAGTGAGTGTGAGTGAATGAATGATTGAGAATGTGATTTAGAGTGATTGGGAGTAGATGAGACTGAGGGAATGAGTGTACGAGTGAGTGCAAAACAGAATGAGTGAGTGCAAGTGAGTGAAAGTAAATGAAAAAGGGAGTGTGAGTGAATGTAAGTGAGCGAGAACGTGATGTTCTGTTTTCAAGTTTGTTGTTGGCCCTGGCATACTTTAGGTAATTTTGTCTTATTCTGATCCTCATGTTAAAATATATATTCCTCTACTCGCTCTCAGCTTCCACTTGATCGGTCAGGAAAAACGAGCATGGACACAAGTTAGTCGTGCAATATTTTAATTTATTGCCAGTTCTGCCAAGACGCGTTTCGGACGATCCCGCCCTTTATCACATGACACCTCTTTGACATTTTCCTTCGCTTTTTAAAGTGCAATTGACAATCCCATGGACATGAAAAACGTATTACTTTCTTATATATCGTTAGGCCACTTAATAAAAACATAAATGTTGTAAAGTGCACCATAAATACCTAATTCAGACAGAGTTCATAAATCAGTATATGTATATATATATATCCAATCGAAACTGCCCTGAAATTGAGTTACCCCACACAAGCGTTTTTTCACCTTTTTATTCTGCAGGTAGCCGGGACATCAGATTCATCACAACAGCGGGATGAAAACCAAACTCGTTTCGGGCTGCATTTAGCCCTTGGTCACTGATATATACTGGAGGCACAGCTGCACAATTTCGCGAGGCACCCCGCTGCAGAAGCGCAGCTCCAGGACGCCATGAAGGATGACGGCGTCGACAGGAACAGCGGTACCTATTTTTGCAGTGCAATTGAGCTGGGACTCGGAGTTTCAACACTGACAGCAACCTACTTTAGGATTTTAAGACTTTGGGGTAGGCATAGTGGCATTCCAATATGGACTTTGAATCTACGAATTACTGAGGACATAATGCAATTTTGCCACGCCCAGTACGACAGAGTTTAAATGAAGCGCTCCAAATGCGGCGCAAAATTGTGCAGCTGTGCCTCCAGTATATACCAGTGACCAAGGGCTAAATGCAGCCCGAAACGCGTTTGGTTTTCATCCCGCTGTTGTGATGAATCTTATGTCCCGGCTACCTGCAGGATAAAAAGGTGAAAAAAACGCTTGTGTGTGGTGCCTCAATTTCAGGGCAGTTTCGATTGGAGATATATATCCAGCAACCAGTTCGGACATGCGGCCTCTGCCAGGAGCAGTGCATGACTTCACGTATCAGCAGGATTATTATATCTGTGTTGTGTGGCCCGGTCAGACTCTGGTGTAAGAGGCAGAACGTTGGGGACCCAAGGAAGACTCGGAGTGACTCAGTGTGGATTCACTCTCCTCAAGAAAACCCCCTTTTGCAAGGTATTACAGTGCTCACTGAGCATGGACTCCACTTAGGATACTTTCCACTGTGGTGCATGATGGGGGCTGTAGTCTCTACTCACCTGACGGCAGCTGCAAGTAATCCGGAGGAGCCACCTGACTTCCCGTCAAGGGGGAGGACCTTAGCAGCACAAAAGGGAGGTAAAAGTGTGATCCTTGTCGTGTGAAGGGCGTCTGAAGAAGGCACACCTAAACGCCGAAATGCATTATGCCCTGCACTCTCCTAATAAAGAAAACCTTCCGAAAAGTCCCCGCTGTGTCCTCTGATCTCTTCCACATGGGGTGGTCTGCATTGGATATATATATATATATATATATATATTTCAATAAATCCGTTTGTGCTAATGTTTTGGACTTGGCAACAGCTGCATCAATAACCTCAGTCCTGTACCCTCTTTCTATGAACCTATTGCGACTTTCCCTCTGTTTATTATAGCAGTCGTCTTCGTCACTGCATATTCCCCTAATGCGCAACATCTCCCCATAAGGAATACTTTTAATGAGGTGGGGTGGATGTGTGTTAGAGGCATGCAGGAGAGTATTTCCCGCTGTAGGTTTCCTGAAGAGAGTAGTTGACAATTTGTTGTTGACCTCTTGAACCCTCGCATCTAAAAATGAGACCATAAATCCAAAGGTGGAAGGTGCACTCATTGAAATTGAACACATTAAGTCAAGTAGTCCAAAAAATGTAATATTTTTTTCTTTTTATTCTGATGGTTTTAACACGCAGTTCACAGCCAACGCGTTTTGTTCCATGCTGGAACTTTGTGAGCGCTATTTGAGAGGCAAATAAAATATCCAAAAACGGTATATGTAGTCCTTTAGAGCTCGTTTCGTCTCATTATTTGTATACAGGTGTATGTACAAGAAAGGACCCTCATGTAGTCCCAATAGTGGTACACATGAAAGGTAACGAGATGGACAGAGGATGATAGGTATTATCCTTCACGGATAGCGTCTGGCCTCAGCATGGTGGCTATGAAGTATCAACCTACTTCATAGCCACCATGCTGAGACCGGACGCTACCCGTGAAGGATAATACCTATCATCCTCTGTCCATCTCGTTACCTTTCATGTGTACCACCATTGGGACTACATGAGGGTCCTTTCTTGTACATATACCTGTATACAAATAATAACACGCAAGGAATGTAATATTCTTCCTATGGCCCTTTCTTTCCTGAGACGAAACGAGCTCTAAAGGACTACATATACAGTTTTTGGATATTTTATTTGCCTCTCAAATAGCCCTGACGAACTTCCTGCATGGAACGAAACGCGTTGGCTGTGCACTGTTCGTGTTAAAACCATCAGAATAAAAAGAAAATATTACATTTTTTGGACTACTTGATTTAATGTGTTCAATTTCAATGAGTGCACCTTACACCTTTGGATTTACGCTTTGACTCGCTTTGCACCTTTGGACGACGGATGCAGGAAGTGTTTTTGCACCAATTTCTTGATTGTTAACAATACATGAGTTTTGGTTGAGCTGGACCTTGGTCGGTCGTTCTGTTCTCTTTTGCTTCTTAAAAATGAGTCCATGTCTTTGCTAATGTCAGATGTAAAATGTAAATTAACTGTTATTCAATGAATCTATAAAAGCAGTGACACTTTCTACATCACCATCCCACACTATTAATAAATCATCAATGTAGCGCAACCAAGTTACGACATTCTTCTTGTATATCTGCTCATATTGTTGCATGAGGACCAGCTCCTCCCACCATCCCATAAATAAACCGGCATAACTGGGGGAGAAGCTGCCCCCCATAGCAACACCTTGTATCTGCTGGTACATTGTACCGTTAAACAAAAATGAATTGTTTTCCAAACAGAATAATAACATTTTGAGCAGCATATTGGTATTTTGAGTGTATATGATAGATCTATTCATCATGAAATATTCCACCGCCCTCATTCCATCCTTTTTTTTAATACATGTATATAAGCGCTATCAAATACGTCGATTCCCATGTGATGTTTTGCATCTTATTTAAAAAAATCACAAGTATCCTGCACAAAGGATTTGAGACCTCTAACAAAGTCTTGCAGGAAAAAATCGATATATTTAGATAAGTTCTCCAAAAGACCGTCGCAGGCAGCTATAATGGGTCCCCCGGTGGTTTGCTAATGCTTTTGTGTACCTTTGGTATAAAGTAAATCATCGGGATGGTTGGATGCTCCTTCTTGAGGTATTTGAACTCCTCCCAACTCAACAGGCCCATGCTCTTCCAAGCTAACAATTGTGAGAATAATTGTTTGTGTGTCTTTGAATTTTGTTGAAGAAATCTTTCTATAACATTCCACAATATATAATATTAAACTAGTAGCCAGACAGTTAGAAAGTGCTCCTGGGCCGCTTGTCAACTTTTTGGTGCGAAACTCGCGCACAATTTTTCATTTTCTTGACATTTTAGTTTACAGTTTAAACATGTCTATACGCCATGTTTAATTTCAAATTGAACATCGCCAGCATGTGTCATGATGCATATTGTCTGTTTGGGTGCCAGGGGTGAGACATTTTCTAAAATATATACTTGTGCAAGGAATTAATCTTTCAGAAATCTTCTTGCCCTGTATGAAAATCCACTTGTCCCATTTAATACCATGCAGTGAGGTGACCACTTATGATTCTCTTGTTTCACAGAATATTACAATAAATAAATCGGATTATATTTGTTGTCCAGTGCCTAGATTGCCAACTGAAGATCGAGACTGCTCAGTCTTTCCTTTGACTAGTTTGTATAATTCCTGGGCAAACTGTTTCATCTTATTGTACTGCTTTTTCATTGTTTGCCATGATTTTGAGTATATGCCAAGCACTAGATTAATGAATAATTACTTTTTATTTTTTTATAGCTAGATCGAGTTTGCAAAGTCTTTAACAAAATATTATGGTTTCTAGTCTTGACTATTTATGCAATCTTGGAACAGTAAACAGAAAAGAAATGAAGCAGTGCCATTACATATACTTGCATATGTGTTGTGAGGGGGCTGCCATAGCATCATGATGCATACATTTGCATGGCTGACACCACATGCATGCATCATTATGCTTATTTTTTTTATTTTTTGCCAGGGCTGTTCAGCATCTGCAGTACAGCAGTAACCATTGCCATATCTGCATAAACCATCAGCAAAGCCAATAGTTCAGCACTGGCAGCCACAAAAGACAAGAGCGGTTGGATTTTCAAATGCTTGTTTTCGGTAGTATGCATTGTTCAGCTGCTCTTGTCCACTCAATCCCCAGTACACAAAAAGCATAATAGAACAGTTTACATACATCAAAACTACTAGTTGTTTAGATTATTTTAGTGCCTTACATTGCATTTAGCCGTCATGCTCAGTATGGCATGGCTTGTTGTGCTAAGTGAGATGTGCTTTTTTGATGAGAAATGTCACCGGTTTCTACGACAAGTGGCAGTTATTGCTGTGAGCCCATGGTTTGCAGCAAAAAGGGTTCTCCTCCTGCAAGACATCAATTTCGTCTGCATTAAAACTCCCAGTCCAGAAACTAGATATTGCTGGATTTTCACATATTTGAACCAACAAAAAAAAATAGCATTCAGTGGGGAATATGGTGACCAAGGAGTAATGTCTATTAAATCACTTGTGACCTATGCCATACAGCAAAACACATTATTGGTAGTAAGATACTCA
Organism: Triturus cristatus; assembly: GCF_964204655.1. Classification (NCBI taxonomy): domain Eukaryota; kingdom Metazoa; phylum Chordata; class Amphibia; order Caudata; family Salamandridae; genus Triturus; species Triturus cristatus. The sequence goes on from NC_140591.1 coordinate 320,626,572, forward strand.
TGAACCATCTCATACAGCAAAACACATTGATGGTTGCTTGGTCTATTGCTGTAAGAGGGGATAAACGGATGCTGTAGAATCGGCAGGCAGAATTGGAAATATGCCAGTTCACATTATACGTTCAAATGTGAAACCAGACAGACATATAAACATTGATCCAGGACTATTAAACAGAACCAACATTAGTAGAAAATTAAAATCAAGCTGACTAGCATCATAGTAGTATCAAAGCACTTGTGAGAATGAAGTGAATGTGGGATAATCAGACTGCAGATACATAGCGAAGACCTAGCAAAATCTGGATAAACATAAGAACTTTGTAAGCATAGTGCTCACAAAAAGGAATGCAGAAGTCATAGGTGGCAGCGGTGGTTACGCGTAAATTAATGACTGCTGCAAGTTTTCAATAATTTAAATACAGGCACAAAGCAGTGACCCAGGCAGAATTCATAGGTTTGCGAAGATTAAACTATGTTCGTTTGTTACATTTTAATCATGCTGCCATAACTTGCATAATTCCTGAATTTCGTGTTGCTTGCAACTTCCCATTATGCAGGTTCGAATAAAAGTTGAATGTGAGACTAGTTGGTAAAATTATTGTGTCAAGAGATACATTTTGCTCCAACCAGTATTCTGGTAGCTTACGTGACTTATTTTACCAATAGTGCATGCTCCTGTGAAAAAAGTTATTTGAGGTACTGGCAAACCACATTCCTCTTTAAAAGTGTTTTTATATGAAATTTTGTGGAATTTGACAAAATTTGACAGAGCATAAGATGTGTGTTTCCCTCCCTCCCGCCCGCCCCTCTCCTTTTAATATCAGTTGAGAGAGGCAACACACTAGCTGAGCCAATGCCACATGTATTTAGTTTGAATTTTTTTTTAACACAAAGTTTGAGTACTGCGGATGGTACCCATATATGAGCATGATTAGAGGTTTTGTTTACATTTTTTCCATTACAAGTTAGTACTAGGCACATAAATGTTCTGTGTTGTCATTATACATAATTATTATGCCCTACATAAGTGTGGAAGCCGTATAAAGATATAAATGTGTATACCTTATAAGTGCATATACTATAAAAATGCGAGTATTGTCAAAAATAGCAGTACCCAGTAACCCCCACCCAGTGAAACCCACCCCAAACAATACCAGAACAAAACAATAAGAACTGTTGCCGCTACAGAGACAATACACACTACTAGATGCTCCGTACCGGGCGACTGTCGGGTCTGAAACTACAGGGGAAGGGGGGTACGGCGGGAGGGGGGGGGGGGGGAACAGGAGAGGGGGAGAAGGGAAGGAAAGGGGGAGAGGGGAATTTAGTCAATGCACAGGCAGCAATCGTACGTCTGCACTTGTTTTCCAACACTGTAATCTGTGAGTCATCCTACTCATCCCCTGTGTCTGCTTTAAAAAGTTCTATCAGATGCGCCCAGTCTAAGGATATTGGACGCTTACGTAGTCCCCTATATTCTTCACGCTGTAATGACTCCCTCTCTGCAACCGCCCACCTGATAACCTCCTCCCGCCACTTGCCATTCCGGGGCGCCGCGTGGGATTTCTAGTGCTGTGTAATCAGTTGTTTGGCAAGCATCATAGCCAAACTTGCAAAACGGCGTAAAAATTTCGCCTTCTTGGGGAGAGGGAACAGCCCCAGGAGACAGGCCTTCCTTGTTTGAAATTGGTCCTCAGACCCACCTTCTGGGATTATATTGCGTGGGTATCTATTCAAAGTTAAGGAATCTGCAGCTAGAAGTATCTATCAGATGAACATGTTACTTACCTAAGGTAGCGCCTTATCTGGCAGAGACATTATCTACTTGCAGATTCCTTACGACCCTCCCATTTTCTCAGCTCTCCAACCAGAATTCTCAGAATTGGGTTGACCCCTTTCAGGGCCCTAACTTTGCGCACCAGTGGTCAGTGTACTTTATAGCTCTGCTCTTCTAGCGTCGAAAGTCGTCAAAAGAAACTGACGTCCGCATATCTGGGTGACGCCTATATAATTACACAAAGTCACTTCCGGCGCAGACTATGCCGATGAGACACGCGGAGCCAGTTAACACCACCTACCAGCGTACAGGGGTACTTCTGGGAAATTCAAAGGAATCTGTGGCTCGATATAGTCTAACCAGATGAGGCGTTACCAAAAGTAAGTAACTTGTTCTTTTGTGCTATTAGGCTGAGTCCTATTTGATAAGGGCCACAAGGTTGGGTAGAATATTGTCAGTGTAATTCACATGACCACTGTATCTTCTGCTTGTCTGACGATCATTGTCCTGAAGATAGTCAATGCCAGAAAATGTCTGAGGATACTTGAGGACCGGCAGAAAATTTGGCTCCACGGCCTGAATGGACATCAATGCAGGTGCCACTTCTGGGACATCTTAAAAGCGTGGAAGAGCCCCACATTCATTGGTCCACCTGCTGTCTCCAAAGACTCCTAGAGAAGTAGATTTAAGAAGAGACCTGTTCCAAAGAAGAAACATGCCCAGGATAAGAAACGTAATCTGGGTTTAGGCCCTGTTTTCGTTGTAGCCATTCCAGAGGGTTATTCACTGTTTAGACTAGATATCATAGGAAAGAGAGGCGGTGGACGAGCTTAAGTGTATTGAAGTCACCTTTCTGGTAGTATTTCTGCTGCATTCTTCTCAGAATATGAGGCTTTGAATTTCAAGGTCATCCTTAACCATTCTTCTTTCAATGGTTTGCTAATTTGTCGACCTCCAGGCCCTAGATCTGCCTTTTTACAAAGCTTCATTCAAATACTGGAGCCCTGGGCCGATTTTGCCTACTTTACAGTTCTCGGCGATTTTAACTTTCATTTGTGGAATAAGGATGACAGAGATTCTGAAGGGTTGTTACACACAATGAATAGTCTTTTAATGACGCAGTTAGTTACTGCTCTGTCATTCCATTGGTCATACGCTAGATAGTATTTTTTCTGATAATTTATCCTTAGTCTTCTTCAGAGGTCTTACCTTTAACCTGGTCTGACCATGCCGCAGTTATGTTGATTTTAAAATCTGCGTCTACGTTGTTGAAAATAACTCCCCCTTTGTTGCTAAAAACTGCTGTCCTTGACTCTGGACCCTTGCCCACCAAAGATTCTGCAGGCTGTCTCCAAGACCATAGCTAGTCAACGGACTAATATTTTTAATTAAATGTTTTGTCACGGATGCTCTCCAAAGGATTGTAAGGTAGCTTCTATTCTACCTCTGCTAAAAAAGAAAAGAAAAACACATCTCAGTCATTTGGACTCGAGTAACTACTGTCCCATATCTCGCCTTCCCTTTCCATCTAAGATTCTGCAGACGGCAATAAATAAAGAACTCACTTTCTTGAATCCAACAAACTGATGAACCATACACAATTCGGTTTTAGAGGCCAACGCAGCACTGAGTCTGCTTTTATAAGTGCTTCAGAAGAATTGAGAGCTATCTTGGACAAAGGTAATCCAGCGGCATTGATCCTGTTATCAAAACATTTGGGTTCTCTGTGGTAAGCTACGCAGAGGACACCCAGATTGTGGTCCCTGCCCGGAAACAAGCTAGAATCAGCCTCAAATCTTCCCAGCTATATGCAGCACATCAACCATTGGATGTCCAATAACAGTTTAAAGTTACATTCTGGCTAAATTGAGATTTTGCTGTTGGGTAACAATACCTCCTTTTGCTCTCCAGGTAGGTGACCATCCAACTTACGAAATGTACAGGTTCCTGTCCCCAAAGGGAAAGAATTTAGGAATTGTATTTGATGACAATCTGTCATTTGACACATGCAGTGCCCATCTAATCTTTTCTCACTTTAAAATTTCTGAGAAAGGGTCTTCCATTTATTATTTTAGGAAATTAGTTGTCACTGCCCTCATTCTTTCAAAGTTGGACTACTGTAATGCCTTGTACATTAATCTTCAAAAGCACCTGTTGAATAAGTTACAGATCCCCCAGATTGCGGCTGCACGGCTATTACTAGGAATTCCTAAGCATCGGTCTGCCTCCACTGCTCTAGTCCAACTTTACTGATTACCAGTGCACAGGTGCATATATTTTAAAGCATTGTGCATCGCTTTCAAAACCTTGCATGGCTTAGGGCCAGAATACCTAAAAAAAAAAATAGATGAATTCGATGTGTACCATCTAGACCCTTGTGATCCTCATCCGATTATAATCTGGTTGTCCCTAAATTTGAGAGCCCATTGGGGTGGAAGAAGCTTCATCTATGGCACCTCTAAGTGGTGGATTGGAATTCTCTGCCTTTACACTTGAAGAGAGTTGTATCTCTTCGCCTGCCTTCTGGAAACATCTCAAGATTTTTTTATTTTTTTTTAAACTGTTTTTATTAATAACAAAAATGCATCGGTGCAAGCATTGTATAGACATCTTTGGCAAGGTAAAACAAGATCACAACAGTGTTTCGCAACATATTCAGAATCAGGAGTACATAAATCCGCTAACCCCAGAGGTTATCTCTTCCTCCCTAATTATAACATTGTCACAGGGTCAGTAGTAAAGGAACACAAGCAGCTGGTCCGGTTGCAATTGCATCATGTTATTGGCTAGCCGGTGTGGGGATTATCCTAGTCTCTTCCAATCTGTCCATCAATGTTTGCGTCTCCCTCCTCAATTCCACCGTAGGAGATATGCATATCTCACCCCTGTATCTGTTCCACTTTCCCCATTTGTGGTGCCATTTTTGGGGGCATCCCTTCCCCTTGAACACTGTTTTTTTGGTAATCATAGCATAGTCCATGTCATTTGCCCAGTCCCGCACTCGAGGCGTCACTCCCACCCCCCACTTCTGGGCAATATTGCGTTTGGCGATAGTCCATCCCATTGTGGCCCACGACTGCTCTGCCTGTGAGAGGTCCGTAGCCTCCCAGATATTGAGGAGGCAAAGTCTGGGGGACGGTTGAATGGGTTTGTCACGCATCCTGGCTAATACTGTTGTATGTGAGGACAGTCCCAAAGGATATGTGTGAATGTGCCGGTCTGGTTGCATCGTCGGAGGCAGAGCGGATCAGGTCTCCTACCCAACCTAAACAGCAACTTGGCATCAAAATAGACCCTGTGGAGAACTTTGAGCTGGACCAGTCGAAGTCGCATAGGGATCACCACTTCTCGGGGAGAAGCGAGTGTCTCTCTCCAGTCCTCGTCTTCTATATCCCCAGAATCATTTCCCAGTCGGTTATTCACTAATTTTTTATATGTAAGGGAAATGGCTTTGCGGTCCATTGGGTCTAATAATAGTCGGTCCTCCAACAGGGAGGAGTCTGGAAGGGGGGCGCCCTTTGGGAGGCCTGAGTCAATGGTGTGGCTAATTTGGAGATATCTGAAAGTCTCAGAAGATGCTAGGTGATATGTAGCTTGAAGATCAGCAAATGTAGCCTTCTTCTCCTTCACCCACATGTCCCCCACCCTGGAGATCCCAATTGTGTCCCATTTATCAAAACCCAGACAGGTACTGAGGCGACCCAATATATCAGGTTCCCACAGAGGAGTTGCCTTATAGTAAAGGCGCAGGTCCGTCAGCTCTATCCCTCCGTCATACCATTCCCTCACCACTTCTTCAATTTGCGAAAAGTAAGAATCTAGAACAGGACTGGGAGCGTTTTGCAATGCGTAGAGAAAGGGCGAGCATTTTAAACATGGAGGCACGTCCCAAGAGAGTAAGGGGCAACGATCGCCAGTGCGTAGCGTCCGACCTCAAACGCTGTAGGGGCACCTGCAGATTCCACCCAAAAAAAAGGTTAACATCGGATGTAATAAAAATGTCCAGGTACTGAAAACCTTTTCTCGCTACTGGAATGTCAGATCCTCGAGGACTATATGGGGGCTCACCCCAGAGTGCATACATCTGGGATTTGGACCAGTTAATTTGGTACCCTGAGTGCGCTCCAAATATATGAAAAATGTGAACACCCTTCGCAGCGAACGTGCTGGAGAGGCCAGATCGAGCAAGATGTCGTCCGCATAGAGCGATATTCGGTCTTCATGATCACTGTTCCATTTCATGCCCCTTGTATCCGGATCTCCCCTGATCCAGACTGCAAGCGGCTCCAGCACCATGGCAAAGAGGAGTGGCGACAGTGGGCAACCCTGCCTCGTGCCACGACAAAGGGGAAAAGAGGCGGAGCGATGATTGTTTACCGTGACGTGTGCCATGGGCTGCGTATATAGTAACCTGATCCATCTAATTAGTTTGGGTCCAAATCCCATGCGAGCCAGGACAGCAAAAAGATACTTCCATTCGATAGTATCAAATGCCATGGTGGCATCAAGCGACAGCAGGATCGCTTCCTCTTCTAGGGTGTCTATCCGTCCCAGTGCCCCATGTACACGTCGCAGATTCCGAGCCGTGTTTCTACCAGGCATGAATCCTGATTGGTCTGGGTGGATCAAGTCCTTAAGATACGGGACTAGCCGATTGGCCAGGAGTTTAGTCAGAATTTTTGCTTCCACTGTAAGCAGCGAGATAGGGTGGTACGATTTACAATCCTCCACCGGCTTGCCGGACTTGTGGATAACTACAATGGCAGCATTGCGAATATCTGCCGGGAGAAGCCCCGATTCATAGCATTCATTATATAAGTTCAACAAGTGGGGAGCTAGCTTCGTAGCCATTGGTTTAAGAAGCTCGATAGGGAGTCCGTTAGGACCCTTCGCTTTACCGGACCGAACATCTAGTATTGCTTTTGGACCTCTGCTTCAGAGATATCCGCCCCCAATGCTTCTTTATCCTGATGAGGGATGCCGACTACCTCTATGGTGGCTAGGAGATCTGCCGCCATTGAGGCTTGGGAGGCCTGTGGGACCCTATACACTTCCTGAAAATGAGATGCAAAGACATCCGCAATTCCCTGAGGGTCAATTATCAATTCGCCGTCGGGGCCCGTTATTGCGTGCACCCATCTTGCTGCCTGTTCCTTGCGTTCCAGCCACGCCAGGAGTTTACCTGTACGCTCGCCTTGTTCATAAATCCGGTGGCGAGTAGCTAGGGAGTGCATAGTGGCCTCCTCCAGCAGGAGCGGTCTGTAATCCTGTCTTTTAATTTCAATACTGTTTTGGGTGGCAGGATCCGGGGCCTGAGAGAGGGCCTCCTCCATTTGCAAAATGTCCCCTTCCAGTTCGACCACCCTCCTGTTATGCTCAGTTCTGTGGCCCACCATCAAGGACAATGCACTTAATAACTGCCCCATATGCTCCCCAAATTGTCACCGCCGACGTGACCGATCCGACATTTACGGCAAAGTAATAGTCAGTATCTTGCCAGAGGCTTTCCTTAATGTGTGGTATCTTCAATGCCCATGGCTGTATCATAATTGCGCCGGGACGCCTAGTGTGTTGTGTGCTAAAGACCGTCAAAACGGGGGAGTGATCTGAAATTCCTCGTGCCAGATTGGTGGAGTCAGTGAAAGCTTTTATGTCTTGGGCGTGAGTAAACAGGTAGTCAATCCGTGATAGACTACCATGTACACCTGACTGAAATGTGAAATGCGTGTGTTGAGGGTGCAACCACCTCCATATATCCACCACCCCCAGAGCATTGGTGAACTCCAGGAGTTGTGAGCCATGTGCTGGGTCAGGTCTGGGCGGTAGTCGGTCATGTAGGCCGTCCATAGTCAAGTTAAAGTCGCCCTCCAATATTAGCGCTCCCATGGGAAATCCACCATCAACGCCCCCACATCTTGCAATGTTAGATGCTGCAATCCTGGTGGGGCATACACTGAAACCACATTGATGACCCTACCTTCCCACGTGCCCGTGCTTCCTGCGTATCTACCCTGTGCATCTGTCCAGGTGTTATGCACCACGTAGGGACAGCCTTTGCGTAGGAGTACCCCAACCCCTCTAGAATCCGTGGTAAACCCAGAGTGCACAATCATTCGGTAGCCCTTCCTATTCAGGGCCATGCACGAGTTCCCTATTAAATGGGTCTCCTGTAACAATACTATGTCAAGCACATGCCGATGAATATATTGTAGGACAATTCCCCTCGTAATTTTGTCCCCCAGACCGTTTACGTTCCAAGTGGACACTCTAAGTCCCTGACCAGGCGCCATCAGAATATGTCAACAGTGCAGCTACTACCTCGGATATACCGCCCCTCCTTGTCCCTCCTGAGTCTTCTTTCAGAGCAGAACTAAGACTACCAAATTGTATTACATTGTCGCGAAACACAATACCGATATTAAAAATTGTGAGGCCAAGTGATGCGCCAACTGTCCAATTATCACTCATCGATACAAAAAAAAAAACAACCCCCCAACAAACCCAACCCGCCCCTCCATCCCCAATTGAACTCCCCACTGCCTCCCTGCACAGCGGGACTAGAACCGCCCTCCACCCCCAACATGCAGAGTGCCTGTTGCCCACCCTTAAACTACTTCAGGGAACGTGAGCAACCCCTCCCCCTAAAACACTTGCAGAAACTACACAGTCTCCACCCCGGCCGCACCGCTCCCCGAGGTTAAACACAGGGCAATGATCCATCTTGGCCTACACATAGAAACATATGGCCTACTTTATGAACAATCACCTGATTCTTTCGGCCCACCCAGCTGAAATATAAGCTCTAGGTCAAATTCAAGTGCAAAACAGTACATTCGCCATGACATTAGATTACCCCTGAGGGCACACTCCGCCCAGAGACTGTCCAATTTATCTTACTCAGACCACTGACTCAGTGTCCTCCTGTGTGGCTCTGGAAGTCCGAATTAGAATGCGCAGTAGAACGTCTCTGGTGGCACCAATCTTCAGCCCCATCGGCAGCTGAGGGTACCTTATGTGATTTCTTTCCGACCGTGCGCCAGCCTTAAAGCCAGTCCCAAGCATCTTCTGGACTAGTGAAAAACCATAATTTTCTGTTTGCTTCCACTCTAAGTTTGGCAGGGAACATCATAGCGTATTTAATTTCTTGATCCCTGAGGGCTCGTTTTACCTCCAGGAAACTGCGGCGTTGTTTCTGCACCCTCAAAGTGAAATCTGGAAACAACATGATTTTGCTGTTCTCGAAGTTCAGCGGGGGAGCCGCTCTCGCAGTAGGATAACATTGCGGTCTCGAATTAAAAACCTGGGCCAAGAGCGGCCGCGGTGGTGCGCCCGGCTTCGGGAGGCCCTCCGGCATGCGATGAACCCGTTCAATGGAAAAACATTTGGATAGTCCACGTGGTTGCAGATGTTTAAGAACTAGTTCCTCAACAAACAGATCTGCAGCCTGGCCTGCCGCGCGCTCCGGCACTCCAAGAATGCGAACGGTGTTATGCCGCATTCTTCCTTCGTAGTCGTCCAATCGTATAGCCATCGCCTCGTGAGAAGTGTGCAGTTCAGTCACCTGTCGTTTGAGAAGGGTGGTGTCAGTGACTAGTTCCTTGGTGGTACCTTCCACTGTGCCCAAGTGCTCTGCCGTCTTTTTCATATCTTCACGAATCAGAGCCACCTCCATTGCCACTGTATCTATCCGGGTCTCGAGGGAGGTCCTTACCGTAGTAATAGCCTCGAGGATATCCTTATTCGTGGGTTCCGCTGCTTCGTTCGGGGCTGTCGACTTCCCTCGCTCCTCACCTTGTTGTTTTTGCCAAGCAAATTTGTCCAACTTGGCCTGCGTAACCGTATGGTTGCTGCGCCCAGACGCCATGTTGAGTTCGTCACGGTGGTCACCACACAATGTGGGGGTGCTCTCGTTACTCCCTGCCGCCTGCAGTGGATCCTTCCACTCGGCCTGTTTGCTTCGGCTAGTGGCACCCAGTCTGCAAGGCAATGTCACCACTTCACTGCTACCACCACCACCACCACCTCATAGCTGTACCCACTCCGTCCAGGGCCGGACTCTTTTATCGCCCCTGCTGTTAGCAGCATGACTTGCACAGGAGGGCATCCCCGCTCCTCAAAATGGTCAAGGCAATCCCACAGTCCGCTCTACCAACAATGTATCCCCCTAACAGGCTGCCCGGTGGGAGAGTCAGATTGCACGACAGATTCACAAGGCCTCACCCACACAGCAGGCCAAGATCTAGTCACTGCGGCATCAGCATACTCCTTCCACCAATGCGTGTTTCGAATGCCGCCCTCTCCTGTCGCACTATCCCCATTCAGGCCACAGGTTCCACTAGGCCCCTGCAGGGAAGCACAGCTGGGTCCTGGAACTCAGTCAGCAAGGCAGTACGATACAGTCTACACCGGGCGCTCAGCAGCACACATGGGGCTGCTCGAATGGATGTCCAAGGCTTCTGTTACCCAGCTCCTCCACAATCCCCTGAATAGGCCCCTGACCTGTTATGCAGCTTGTGGATCGTCACCTACTCTGGGAGCCGGGGTTGCAGGGGGGCTCCCGCCCGAGTACGTGCTCTCATGATGTCGCAGATACGCTGAGGCGGTGGGGGACCTCCCCGAACAGCGTCTGTATCCTGTCACCTCCGATCATGCCCGGCAGTTTTTTCACCCCTTTAGCGGATTTCGGGGAGGCAGAGCGTAGTCAAGGTGTCAGATTCGCCAAGGGCGGTCTTCCGGCCTCCCCGCGGGCCAGGCCTCAGCCTCAGTCTTGCGTGGTGCGCTCGCGCCGCCTCTGTCGGCAAGGTCGACCCTGTAGGAGCCGGTGCGAGGAGCCTTCCTCGGACCACAATCTCGATCAGTCCCTGATTTAGCCCACACCTTACACGACAGTCGCAGCGGACAGCGAGCCCCTCGGGATGGTGATTCGGCCATGGGAATATCAATTTAGGCAGATGTTTTGGGAGTGGCGCTACGGAGCTCAGCTACTGTGCGGCCATTCCCGTTGGCATTTCGCCACGCCCCCCCAAGATGTGGCTTTTTAATATCTAAAGCTGACTAGGCTTTCTTTTTTTTATTCTTCCTTCTATTGTCTGGATAGCACCAACAAACCTTCGGCCATAGGCGCACGTTATAAAGTTAATTTTCATTTCATTTTCCTATTACATATTGTTTGCAAGTTTTCATGTTTAGTTTGTCAGGTGGATAAGTAGGCCTACCCCCTGAAACTCAAGCCCCTTGTATAACACTTTACTGTACGGATCAGTTACAGGGTTGTCTGACAATAAAGCTAGATTTGTATTTATATGTGTAACAACTTGTATACATGATTAATTAATGCAACGCATTTAATATTGGGGCCAGTGCTGTGAAGAAATGCATTGAGCTTGCATTCCTGTCTGTGGTTCCTGAACAAAAACATGTACTCTTTTGCAAAATGTAACACTTTGAGGCTATAGCATAACATATATAAACATATACACAATATATATGCAGTGTGTGTGTGTGTGTGTATATGTATATATATATATTCACAGAAAAAACCATAGGTTTCAGGCACGTTATAGTTAGGAATTAGCATTTAAAAAACTTCAGAAATTCACTGAAAAAACCATAGGTTTCAGGGGTGTTATAGTTAGCTGGACTTTTCACTTGTACAAAACCATTGAAATTCCCCCGGTATAGTTAGTTCAGCTAACTATAACTCGCGCGCCCGCAATGCACTGCTGATGACGTCACATATTACATCACTCATGACATGGTCAGTGACATCACTCATGACATCACTGATGACATCACTGATGACATCACTGATTACATCATCCAGTGAATGTGTGTTTTTCTGAAAATTAAATATGTTTTATATATGTATATCTCAAGGTCGATGGAAGAATAAATGGGTATATAAGTGTCTAAATGGATGATTTGTTTTTGAAAAATTGATTGTGTAACTGACTGATTAAGTGTATCATAGTGAATACATGGCTTAGTGAGTAATGTTTAAATATGTAAATATCTGTATCAGTCTCTCACTTTGTGTATAAGTGGCTGCATGGGTTGGTGAGTAGCTACATGGGTGTCTATATAGGTTATTAGTTGGTTTTTTGAGTATCAGTCTGAGTGTCTGCATGGTTCGGTGGGGGGTATTACGTAGTGCATAGGTGCATGAATGCGTGACTCACTGTTTGTGTTGAAGACAGCATGTGTGCAGGACTGTGTGGGTGGATGAGTGTGTGTATGGGTGTGTTAGTGAGTGAATGACTGTCTCAATAGTGTCTTTATGAGTAACTACATATGTTTTAAACGTGTATATGTGACTATTGGTGTATATAAGTGAGTATATGTGAGAGTGAGAGATTGAAAGAGTTCCTGTATGAATAAGTATGTGTTTCTATAAGTGATTGTTTAAAAGACTAAGTATGTGTACGTTTCCGTAGAAGTAAGTGTGGTGGTGTGTGTATAACTGTATATGCAAGTAAATGTATGTTTGATTCTTTATTCGCATGAGTGACTATGTGTGTGAGTAACTCTATGGATGAGTGGCATTGTGTAACAGGATGTATAGGTGTATGAGTACATATGATGAGTGAGTACATGTATGAGTGACTGTATAGGACTGTTGGTGAATGAGTGGATGTGTATGTGGATCTTAGAATTACTGAAGAGGTTGTAACTGGTATTGGTATGTCCATTGTTTTGAAAATTTTAGTCTCTATTTTTGAATGTGTGTATCAAAGGTTATATTAGGGTGAGAGGAGGTCTGCCACTCTATCACAAGGATGATGTCATCAGTGATGTCATCAGTGATGTCATTTGAGATGTCATCAGTGATGTCATGAGTGATGTCACTGACCATGTCATGAGTGATGTAATATGTGACGTCATCAGCAGTGCATTCCGGGCGCGCGAGTTATAGTTAGCTGAACTAACTATACCGGGGGAATTTCAATGGTTTTGTACGAGTGAAAAGTCCAGCTAACTAACACCCCTGAAACCTATGGTTTTTTTCAGTGAATTTCTGAAGTTTTTTAAATGCTAATTCCTAACTATAACGTGCCTGAAACCTATGTTTTTTTCTGTGAATTTCAAAGGTTTTTTAAATGCTAATTTCTAACTATGCCTACAGAGATAGGACATGTGAAGAAAGAAGAAAAAATGCACAGAAAGAAACAAAAGAAGTGCAGAAAGAAGCAACAGAAGTCCTCCAAGACGAAGAAAAGTGCAGGAAGAAGGATAACGTGCAGAAAGAACAAAAAGAAGAGCAGAAAGAAGCCTTGTTGCAAAATCATCCTGTACCCTCAACTTTTTCAGACGGATACTGGTGGTAACTGAGTCTGACTAACCAGTCCTAGAGCCAGTGCTATGTTAAAAGACACTTAGAATACGGTGAAAACACCTACATACACTAGGGAACATTATGCGTTGGGGTCCCCCTGTGATTAGCATGACCTCCTCTGTAAGCCCCTAGTGTATAATAGGGCATGGGGATTAAAACTACCTCTTAAAACAGGCCACAGGGCGTTTTTGCACACGTTAACTCAGGCCCCGTCCCCTCCCTTCACCACTGTGTAAACACGCCCTGTGTCCGTTTTTAGTTGGGAGATTAAGTTCATTTGAATCCTGAGGGTCCCTAGGGTCCAACTAGCCCACTAGGTACCTCCAGTAAGTGCCACAGAGCTGCGTTGCAGAGAGGTGTAAAAAGTGGCACGGCCTGGACCACCTCTCTGCAATGCAGCTCAGTGGCGCTTACTGGAAGCACTTGGTGGGCTAGTTAGCCCCCAGGGGCCCTCAGTATTGAAGGGAAATTATATCCCCAATTTAAAACGTGCCATAGTGCGTGTTTGCACACGTCACCTCAGGCCCCGTCCCCTCCCTTCACCACTGTGTAAACGCGCCCTGTGGCTTTTCTAAGTTGAGAGATTAAGTCCCCTTGAATCCTAAGGGTGCCTAGGGTCAAACTAGACCACTAGGTACCTCCAGTAAGCGCCACAGAGCTGCGTTGCAGAGAGGTGTAAAAGGGGGCTTGGCCTCAGAACACCTGTCTGCAGCGCAGCTCCCTGGCGCATACTGGAGATGCCTGTTGGGCTAGGTGGCCCTCAGGGACCCTCAGTATTGAAGAGGAATTAATTCCCCAACTTACAATTCGCCAGAGGGCGCGTTTGCAGAGTGCTGCAAGGAGGGGGCGTGGCCTCCGGCACGATGCCAGTCTTTTATTTATTTTAATTTTTTAAGAAGGTGGGCTGTGTGGTTCCCCTTCTTATTCTAATTTATTGGCCCTGATGACCCCATCCACCAGGGCCTGTCTCCTAATTATATTTTTTTGACCCCAATCCCCAGGGCCAGCCACTGTTTTTTATTATTTTTAAAAAATATATATTTATAGACACACCTAGGACATGCTGGACAAACCGTACTTACCTATCACCATGACGATTTGCGTGATATTCATTAAAAGGCGACTATGCATACAATGAATCCACGTGGAATGTATTTACACCACTAGTGAAGCTCTGACATGTCTGATGCCCTACCGTGCCTAATCCTGGTAGACACCCTTGTCGTTTATTTATACAAACATGGGTAGCTATTGACGGGCACATTTAATACACATGCACACCAAGCCATTCAAAGGGGATTCGACAAAAATTTGACAAACTATGCAAGAAACCCCCCTCACGGTTAATAAAACACACATCCACTGCCGGATGTGTAATACTTTTTATTTTACTCTCTGGAAAGGGGACGAACATCACTTGAGAGTCACAGCGCGCTCCTGGCAGAACCCAATGCTGTGTTACACCCACCATTGCCTGCTGAGTGCCACACACCTCTGTGTTGTATTCCACTAGCTAGTGCATATGCTATGACACTCTCTAGCCCATGTGCACTGTAACACCACCCCGTGAATATGTCATGCCACACTTGTCTTCGCACGGGTTATATTGCCCCATCTAACGTGCCTTCCTCGATGCCTGTTATAACGCACAGTGCTATGCCATACATATTACAATCTGGGATCCATTTCATTGTCACAGTGCATATGCAACGTTACACTCCCCAGCACATATTTTATATTACAACTTTAGAGACTAGTTAGGTTACACAACACTGCCCTGTGCATATTACACTCCAAGGTGCATAACGCATAGCACGCGCTAGTGCCTGTGCTATCTTGCGCCCTCCAATGAATCTGTAATTGCGCACAATGAATTGCATATTATATTTCACGCCCGGTTCATCTTATATCACACTTTTTGGTGCATAGTTTATACCATACACTATATCTAGTTTTCATTTTCAATCGTGCTCTCAGGACTATGTTCTATATAACACTGTGTTCACCTACCCTTTTCACGGGCATTACATTTTGCGATAGGGGGTGGAGGGTCAGGGGGTGTTGCTGCCAAGTGAGCCCGGGGTCACAGTCCCAAACGTCCTCTTCTTCCTGAATAAAAGTGAGATTATGCTGCATACTTGTCCATATTTCAAGTAGTTCGCACAGACACAATGTTTTAAAAACAATAAAGTTCCTAATACCCGCCTTCTCTGAACAGTTAGCTTGCTGCCCCATCCCCCTCCTCCCTATCCTCTGTTGTGTGAATCCATGGACTAGCCTCCTCCCTCCTGCCATGCATGGTCTGATGTGCTGCCACTGCCCTAAATTTAGTATGATGTACCAGTCCACTCCTCCTGCCCTCCATTGCCCAATTCTATGCCCCATCATTGACCTCCTGCTTAAACTCTGTGCTTAGCTTGCTGCCCCTATTCTCCTTCCCCCTGCCCTCCGATGTCTTTGTGCATGCCCCTGCTCCATCCTTTTTGCCTACCATGTTCCATGGACCTGCCACTCCTATCTACTCTGAGTGTTCTGTTGAGCTGCCACTCCCCTCCCACCTGCCTAGCATTGTCAGATGACTGTAACCTGTCCCTGCCACCTCCACCCTGCCTGTCCACATGCCATGCCCCTATCCTCTTCCTCCTGTCCTACATGGTCCATTGTACTGCCACACCCTTCTGCCCTCCCTGGTCTGTTGTGCTGCAACTGCTCCTCCTGCCTGCCCCGTGCGGTCTGTTGTGAGGCCCCTTCCCCTGAACTTTCTTGTCTGTGCACAGGTCCTGACCCTCCCTTCTATCCTCCATCGTCCTTTGTGCATGCCCCTGCACCCTCCTTCTTGCCCATTATAGCCATTGTGCTGCCACTAACCCTCCCACTTGCCATGCATGTTCTTCTGTGCTGCCATTGCCCCTCCCACCGTCCCTGTGTGGTCAGTTAGCTGCCCCTGACCCCCTCCCACCTTCCCTCCATGGTCTGTGTGTATGCCATCACAGTCTCAGTGTTGCTCTTCATGGTGTGTCTTGCTTCTAGTGCCCATCCTGCCTGACATCCATGGCTATCTTGCTGCTCCTGCCCTGCCCCCTTGCCCCCAGCCCTCTGTTTACATGTGCAGACCCCTACTCCCTCCCTCCCTCCTGGCTTGTCTGTTCCATTGTAATGCCCCTGATCCGTCCCTCCTGCCCTTTATGGTCTGTTACGCTGCAGCTTTCTCTCCTGTCTGTCCATTATGGTCAGCTAGCTACTATTGCCTCTTGCCCCTCTGTTCTCTGTTGTCCATGTGCATGGTCCTGTCCCCTCCCTCTTGCTTTCTATGGATTGTTGTGCTGCACTCCCGTCCCGCATGCCCTGTGTGGTGTATTGTGCTGCTGCAAACCCTGATGCCTGCCCTGCAGGGTCAGTTTGGTGCACCTCTCCATGTCCCTCCTGTCCTCTGTTATCCAAGTCCATGTCCCTACCGCATTTCCTTCCATGATCCAATGTACCATACTTGCGCACATTTTGAACTTGGTAAGAGGGAGATTTTGAAAAAAAAATGGGGTATTGATTTTCCCCTTTGAGTTACATTGAAAAAGAGGAGATTGTAGACAGGAGACAGATCAAATAAAGCCCATTTGAGCTTAAAAACATTGGACGTTTCCTGGCTGAATCGGGTCTGTTGGCATGTATGATTGTACTACCATTGCCTCTTCCTTCTGCCCACAATGGTCTATTACATTGCCACAGCCTCTCTTGCAAGTCCTGTATTGTTGGTTTGTTGCCCCTGCCCCCCTTTCCACTGCCCTCCATAGTCTGTTGTGCTGCCACGGCCCTTCCTGCCTGCTCAGTGTGGTTAAATTGTTGCCTTTGCACCCTTCTACCTGCCTTCAATTTTCAGAGTCCGTGCCCCTGGCCTCTGCCTCTCAACAGTATCCTAATGAACAACTAGATTGCTAACATTCTATATTTATTACAAAAGTGTGGAACGCCTGACGTCCTCTTGATGTAATCAAAACTGTAATACCTAGAGCATTTCCTTTAGAAATTACATATATGAGAGGGTCTTATTGGCATCAAAATTATGGGTAGTGCTCTAAAAGACTAAAATAAGGACATATTTTCTGAGTTTTCAAATAGCGACAAAGCACTTTTAAATTATTTGTTACCTTTATGTTTTTTTATCCAGTTGACCACTTGAATAAATGTTGCACTTAGGGGAGAGGATGTGGTGTTACTTCCAGAACTGCAGACTTTGCAACTGGGGAACCAGGTTGGAGTTTCTGCTTCAGCTCGACATTCTGTGATTCTGGTCAAATCACTTAGTCTCCCCATGTCTACAACCAAAATGAATTCTTGTGTGATGTAACCAATGCTCATGTAAAGCACTCCAATACCTGACAAGTCTGCACTATATAACACTGCAAAAACACTAAATAATAAGTGTTTTGCACACGTCTGTCATTGGGCTATATTTGGGCTACATCTGGGTGATTTTGGGCTACTTTTGGGCTACATTTGGGCTCTTTTGTCTCCGGTGGCCATCTTGGGAGATTTATTTGTTATGAAGTTTCCTAATTTCCTCATGTACTGCAGTCTCCTCAGTAGGAAATGCTTTCAGTTTTTTACTTTGATTCCATCATGAAGGTATTCAGATATGTCACACATTTGCCATAAATTCTGAATGTTAGCACTCTAGTTTCTCATTAGATCACTGTAGTAAAACTACTGTTCACCATGGAAGTCTGCTCCTGGTATTAAAAGTGCATGTTTCAGTCTGCATGTCAGAATTTTTTAATGAAATAGAAGAGGATTGGAGAAGTCACTCAAAATGTGCCCTCATTTTCTTTCTTCAGCATTAATCATAATTTCTATGGCAAAATGAACCCCCTCATTGTGTTCCTTTTTAAATTAAATGTTTTAAATGTTACCAGTTTATTCCAATCAAGATGGCTTCAGGTGTGCCATACTTTTGTCATAATGAAGACAGTAAGCGCTCTAGTTGTTTTTTAGAACACTCTGGGACATTCTGTCATTGGGCTATACTTGGGTGATATTTGGGCTACATTTGGGCTCTTTTGTCTCTGGTGGCCATCTTGGGAGACTTATTTGTTATGAAGTTTCCCAATTTCCTCATTTACTGCAGTCTCCTCAGTAGGAAATACTTTGAGTTTTTTACTTTGATTCCATCAAGAAGGCATTCAGATGTGTCACACATTTGCCATAAATTCAGAATGTTAGCACTCTTTTTGCTCATTAGATCACTGTAGTAAAGCTACTGCTCACCAGGGAAAACTGCTGCTGGTATAGAAAGTGCATGTTTCAGTCTGCATGTCAGAATTTTTTAATGAAATAGAAGAGGATTTGAGAAGTTACTCAAAATGTGCCCAAATTTTTCTTTATGCAGCACTAATCATACTTTTTATGGAAAAATGAACCCCCTCATTTTGTTCCTTTTTAAATTAAATGTTTTAAGAGTTACCACTTTAATCCAAGCAAGATGGCTTCAGGTGTGCCATATGTCTATCATAAGTAGGACTGTTAGCGCTCTAGTTGTTCTTTGGAACACTCTGGGAAGCTGCAGTAGAACACAAAGGAATCAACTGACAGTCTCTGCCCTTGTTGGATGTACATGTTTTACTGAGAATGTCAGACTTCATTCTCACATGACTGAGAAAGATAATGTGAATTTACAGAAAATAAGCTCTCAGTTTAGCTTATAGATCACCTTCCAAAACTCTGTGGGAAAAGCATGAGAAAATATTTTTCTCTCAATCATGATATCCCAGCAGAAGGCTTTTTCACATGGTGAAATCACCTTAGAACATACCACAGTTCCTAAAATGAGTATGGTACCATCAACAAATGATTTATAATGTAACTAAAGTCTTAAAACCTTCTATTAACTGCAATGCTTTTTAATGAGGTGCTATCATGTATATTGGTCCCAAGATGGCTGCCAACACTTCTTGGATGAAGTGCTGACAGCCAATCATATCTCAGGATGAGATGTGTGGTTAGGCTCCACCCACATATATATATGATTTTACTTTTGATTTTCTCAGGAACTACTGAACAGATTGACACCAGACCTGCAAAAGGCACTTCCCTAACGTGAGGACTACCTCTCTGCCAAATTTCAAGTAATTCTGTTCAGCCGTTTGGGCTGTACCTTGGACTAAAGGTCCCTATGGAAAATTGCATGGGGAAAACGCTTTTTGGGACCCCCCTTTTTTCTCAGCCCCCGCTTGACGAATCCCCCCTAGACTTTCAGGGTAGGAGCGGAGCGGAGCGCCCCACCTATTTTGAAAATTTCGCGAGGATTCGTCAACCGGCGCCAAAGTTATTCCAAATAGAATGTTGCGGATTTCCTATGGAAACACGGTCCTAACTAAAACTATCTACTGGCGACCGCCAGTAGATAATATATATAATATAGCTGGGTTTAGCCTGTCTTGGGAAGGGAGAGAGAGAGAGAATAAATACACACACACACACACTACAAGAAAGGCTAAACCCAGCTTGATATATATATATATATATATATATATATATATATATATATATATATATATATATATATATATATATATATATTCAGTGAAAAAAACCATAGGTTTCACACACGTTATAGTTAGCTGGACGTTTCACTCGTAAAAAACCAATGAAATTCCCCCGTTATAGTTAGTTAAGCTAACTATAACTCGCGCACCCGCAATCCACTGCTGATGACGTCACATATTACATCACTCATGACATGGTCAGTGACATCACTGATGACATCACTGATGACATCTCAAATGACATCACTGATGACATCACTGATGACGTCATCCATGAGAAAAATTACCACATCTTCTTACACCATAATATAACCTTTGATACACCGAGTAAAAATTTAACAGTTCCATTCTCAAAACCATATATACTGCAATACCAATCATTACATACCCACTTATTAACTCTTTGGTCTTCATATACCTCCACTTGCTCACCTGTAAAGTCACTCATACTTAGTCACCCCATACAAAACTATAATATACATTTAAACACTTATATAGATACTCACACACTAACAAGTATCCATAGAGCTACTGTTACACCAACTCAGTCATGCAAATAATCACACTCCCATTTTCTCACCTATGCAGTAAAACACACTCAAGTTCACTTACTCATAAAAATAGTATCACATTTTTACACTCTTATAGAATCATTGATACAAGCACACAGTCATCCATACAGTCACTTTCACAATCATACACTCTCATATCTACTCACTTATATACTCTTACACGCACATATACTGCCTTTCACATATGTAGTTAGTCACAAATGTACTACTGAAATATATATTCAATCCCTAACACACCCATACATACACTCGCTCAACCATACAGTCCATCACAGATGCACTCCTAAAACCATTCACCCATAGAATCACAACTCACACATCTATGCATAGAGTGACACACACCCTACCCACACAAACACTCACGAACCCATACTGATACTCAGACAACCAATCAATTACCCATATAGAGACTCATATAGCTGTTCACAAAACCATGCAGCCACTTATACACCAACATACAGATACATACACACATTTACACAGTTTAGTCGCTAGTCTGCAGTAAGATACATTTAATGACTTACTTAAAGAATAATGTTATGCACCACAGAAAATCATCCATTTACACACTTGCACACCCACTCATTCTTCAACAGGCCTTTCTCTATATATATTAAACATATTAAAATTGTTAAGAAACAGATACTCAATGGATGATGTCATCAGTGATGTCATTTGAGATGTCATCAGTGATGTCATGAGTGATGTCACTGACCATGTCATGAGTGATGTAATATGTGACGTCATCAGCAGTGGATTGCGGGTGCGCGAGTTATAGTTAGCTTAACTAACTGTAACGGGGGAATTTCATTGGTTTTTTACGAGTGAAACGTCCAGCTAACTATAACGTGTGTGAAACCTATGGTTTTTTCGCTGAATTTGCAAGGTTTTTTAAATGCTAATTCCTAACTATAACGTGTGCGAAACCCATGGTTTTTTCACTGAATTTGCAAGGTTTTTTAAATGCTAATTCCTAACTATAACGTGTGTGAAACCCATGGTTTTTTCAGTGAATTTGTATGGTTTTTTAAATGCTAATTCTTACCTATAACGTGTGTGAAACCCATGTTTTTTTCAGTGATTTTGTATGTTTTTTTTAATGCAAATTCTTATTTTAAACGTGTGATTTTTTTTTTTTTATTTGCAAGGTCTTTTACATTTTTTTTTTTTACTTTATATTCTCTAAAAACACTATGCTTAATTTTTAAAAATTCTGCAATATATTATTTTTTCTCATGTTTTTTTTTACCAAACAGGAAAGATATATTACTATAACATTGTGATTCTTTTTTTTTTTTTTTTTTTTTTTTTCGTGCGCGTACGGTAAGCTTACGGTAAGCGTACGGTTTGCGTAATGTACGTAATATTTCTACTCTTTTTGCGTATGGTTACGCAATTTACGTAGCCGTGCGTACTGCGTACGCGGCGCGTAAGCGCATACGCTACACGCGCACGTTACGCGGAAGTGTTGCGGTGTGCTTGTTATGCGCATGCGCACGTGCGCGTGTCTTTTATACGCGCATGCGTACTTTTACCGTAAGCGCTCTGTAAGAGCTCCGTAAGCGTAACGTACGCGCACGGTGGGTCATGTGATCAAGAAACAAAACTTTTGATTGCTTTAAAGTAGTTTCAGTTCTAGAACTCTCCTACACCACACCCATTCCCCTCATTTCTGCTTGTGATCCCTTAGGAGAAGGAGCTGAGTTGTCTTTGGGATACGATGGCAGACCAGCACTCCACTTCTGAGAGTGAGGCTAGCAGCACCACCATCAGGCAGAGAAGGAGGAAACAGAAGAGCTCTTTTATATGGGAGTATTTTACTTTTCCTGAGGGTGAGAAAAAAGTGAATGCTGCTTTAGTGACTTGCAAGCTGTGCCAGCGTGTACTTTCTAGAGGTAATCCTAACAAGAAGTATTCCTTCGGGAATCACACTATGTTACGACACCTTGAGGATGTACACCCTAGGACACATGCTCGACATACTGGAGGAAACCCTTCAGTAAGTCGACCAAGCACATCCACAGCAGCTCAGCCGAGTCCATCATCGGCAGCTCAGCTGAGCCCTTCATCTGTGGGGGCAGATTCACCTTTTTCTGATCCTGTGGAAACTAACCATCGATTTGCGAGGGTTACAATGCGGTGCTCAAATTGCCATGGTCTAATTGTTCATAGGCAGACCAGCGTTCCCCTAATTAACAACAAAATAGACCAGCACATTTGTCCTACCAGCTAATATTCCCATTTTTCCTTTCCTCTGTCCCTGCATGAACACAACGGCTCTTTTAAGAGCCAACCTTACCTCTCAACTTTTTTAAATTTTTTCTTAAAAACTTTTTTTTTTTTTTTTTTACCGTAAGCGTATTTTTTTTTTTTTTTTTTTTAAAACACTAAAAAACAATTACCACATTACAAGGTCTTTGAGGGATTAATAACGAAATACTGAAAATCTGTTTGAGGAGAAGTGGAAGAAAGGGACCATCTAATTTCTGACTTACCTGACCAACCCAACAATTTTATTATCAATTTATATTTAATTGAAATTGCTTGTAAAAATGTTTTTTTTTTCGAAAATTTTCTTTCTCAATTTAAGAAAAAAGTATTAATATTTAATAAAACATTATATAATACAGTACACGTATTTACATATTTACCAAAAACAATTGTTTGCCATTTTTTTGCTGTTTTCAGAATATATTGCATCTCACTATAAATCGTGAAAGCAATTGCATTCATCACTTAATAGCGGGCAAAAAAAAAATAACAATCTTTAAGATTGTTTTAAAAAAGCCCAGAATCTCTTTTCACTTAAACATAACATTATAGAAATGCAAAATATTCAAAAAAAATATCATCTAATAACAAAAACTTTTTCTTTAAAATACCGTCTGACAATTTTGTTACAGAAGCATAATCACAAAAATAATACATCTCAAATAACTCCACAATACATCTGGTTACCTTTCCTTTAGGCCAAATGGTAATTTTAAAATTCTTTTTTGATTAAATTTCCAATGGTAATCCAATAAAATTCCAAAATTTAAATTGTACAGATGTTACCGATTTTCTCCAAAATTTTTGGTTTCCGAAAGATTAATTAGGAATTAAATAAGTCCACAATACAATTGGTTACCTTTCCTTTAGGCCAAATGGTAATTTGAAAAATCTTTTTATTTGAAAATTCCAATGGTAATCCAATAAAATGGTAAAATTGTTTTGTACAGATCTTGCCAATTCTCTCTAAAATTTAGGTTTCAGGAAGATTAGATAGGAATTTGCTAAATCAAAAGGCAAACGTTGCTTGAAAATCAATTGGGAATCATTACACAGTGTCCAGCCTTTTTCACATTTAAGATAAACTGTGTAATGTCCTGAAGTTACAGTAGGTCCTTCATGGAAAATTATTGCAACTGTTACAAAAGTTTTTCCTGAAATTGATAATTGCTGTCCTATAAACTTCTTTATTAAAGTATCCAATTTTGAACCATCAGCTCTACATCGTTGCATCATTAAAATTACATACTGTCCGTATTCCTTTAAAATTAACGTTGAAAACATGTCGGATTTACACTCACTGCATTCCATGCTATGATTAGCATCTTTAACTAATTTAGCAAAAGTGACTGTTTTACTCTCTGGCAATGTTAAATAAATAAACCTTTCAGAATCAACATTAGAGCCACATGTATTGAAACAGTTTTCACAACTATGTTCCCATTTATAAGAGAGACCAAACATATTTTCAATGTGTACCCCTTCTTCTACCAGTACCTGAAGAAAATACATCAAGAATTCCTGTGCGTCTTGCTGTACATTTTGAGAAAACTGTGTTCGTCCTGAACATACATCTAAAAGTTTTCTAATTTCAGTAGCACTTTCTATTTTTGTTTTATCATTACTCAGCTTTTTAAAAAGGAGACTCAACTCAGAACAGAATCTTTTTCTCTGATTTACTATTATCTGCTCTTGCAAACTTTCCAGATAAAATACAACATTCAGCACTACATTAGCGTAGCAGTTGACACCAGAGCTATTTTCAAAATGACAACCTACAACCTCTTCAACATTTTCCTTTTTCTTTTTGCTTGCAATTACATCACTCCTCTTATTTTTTCTCCTCTCTACATCCTCATTATAGATATTCTCAATTCTCCTTTTTCGAGAAACAGCACGTTTTTCCAACACAGGATACTGACCTAAATGATGAGCATAGGTTCTTCTTAATCTATTATACTCCTTTACACAATTTACATCAGCACTAACTTTTGAGTCATCAAAGTCTATCATAAATAAACCAGATAATGTTTTCACTCGTGACAAAGCAACATAAGCCATACCTTCTTTGAACACAGTTGAACCAATGTTTACAAAAGCACAATCTACAGTCAATCCTTGAGACTTGTGAATAGTTACAGCATAACAGCATATGGTAGAGAAAACGGAAACTGTTTCCTACGTACATATAAGTCTTTCACAAGCATGAAACGAACTGTACAACGACAAATGTCTATAACTTCTTCTATCTGATCAAATTTTATTTTTAAACATTCAATTCCATCTTTTTTCTGGAAATTAATAAAACCCACAACTCTTCCCATAGCTCCATTCACTAAACCTTTTTCAACATCCAAATTTCTCCTTAAAAATACTCTACAGTTCATGCAAACATATAGATTTTTTTCTAATCCAGCAGTTTTGGAAATGTTCTTCTCTAGTGAATCCAATTTATTTTTCAGTTTGCCTGTTAATGTAATAGTAATTCTTTCATGCTGAATTTTGTCCACTGCTTCCAATTTCCTAATCTCTTCCTTTTCCAATTTCAAAAGTTCCTCATTGAATATTGAGCATTCACGTAGAGTTGGCATTAAGCAGATGACACTTTTCTTTTCTGCAATGTTCTTGTATATTTTCTCTGCAACTATTTCTTCCTTTGGGAATAAATTATGTAGCAACCGACTCTGTAATGCTTTTGTGCCAGCTTCAGTGAGTAGTCCAATTCTGATATCTTTCAGAATACTTCCATATTTTTCATCGTTTGCTTGCCTCATATTAGTAGTAAGTTCCTTGTACTCAAAGAAGGACCAAATATTTGCATTACCAATGCTTCCCAATGACT
Source organism: Triturus cristatus (assembly GCF_964204655.1). NCBI lineage: Eukaryota > Metazoa > Chordata > Amphibia > Caudata > Salamandridae > Triturus > Triturus cristatus. The sequence goes on from NC_140591.1 coordinate 320,651,901, forward strand.
TCTTTGTGTCTTCATGTGTCACAGTATTAAACACTGGTTGTCCTTTAACTGGAGTAAGCTGTAGAAGATCCCCAAAAACTATGACATGTTTTCCACCAAATAACACGTCCTTAGAATTTGCTGCATTCTTAAATGCACAAAGGCAAGCATTAAGTTTGATACCATGCTCACCTCATCAATAATGAGAACTTGCATCTTCTTCAATACTCTTGAAACTTCCAAGCATGCTTCTCCAGTTAGCTTGTGGTATTGTATTTTGTTCTCATGCTCCACTGGTAACATTAGCAAACGATGTAAGGTGATTCCTTTTATGTTATATGCTGCTAACCCAGTTGGAGCAGTAACCACACAAGACAAAGTTGAATCCGTTTTTTGCTGTAGGTAGCTTCTGATGACTTTTATTAAGAAACTTTTTCCAGTTCCAGCTTGTCCGCTTACATACATCCCGATTGGTTGAAATGATGTGCATGAGCACTCTTTTTTTTCATGTAGTAATCCGTGATCAATTTTGTTTCTGATCTCTTCATAAATTTGTTGCTGCTCTTCATTCAGTTGTCTTTCCAAATTTGGTAAGTCTATAAATTCTTCTTGAGCTTGATTCATAGCCGTTTCCACTTCAGTCATTGCTATTGCAGCTTCATTTTCAACGATTGGTTGTCCTAGGGGATCTTGACTGAGTGTTCCAGAACTTTGGCTGTCTTGAGAACTGTCTCTAGCTACTTCAGCTGCAATTGTAGTTTCCTGTTCAATTTCTTCATTTAACATTTGCACATAATTTGTGAAAGTACTGCATTCTATGCTGTCTTTGCAAGCATTAAAGGAATCTTCATAGCTTTGAAGTTCTCCCAGTAGTTCGTCCTCTGAACGCCATGGTTTAAACAGCTGTAAAAGAGCCAAGTAGTAAAATTCCTTTTTGTCAGTAGTTTCGCAACTGAGCTTCCTGTGATTAATCAAACTTCCTTTTGTTTGCTTCACCAAACATCCTTCCTCACCAATGACTTTATATTTTCCTTTGTTGATGTCTTCTGCGGCTTTCCGTGAATAAATGTAGTTCTGCAGCACTTCATAGAGACACATGTTCTCTAGATGAACACTTCTCTTTGGGTAATATGTGTCCAACATGTTTGATTTCAAAATATCTGTACTTTCTGGGTCATTCTTGGCCAAATATTCAATTTCTCCAACAGATTTCAGTACCCGATTTCTCATTGCTGCAAGGCCTAAACTTGCCCAAATTATTCTTCTTGATTTCGAGTAGAGACTTGCAGAAGATAACCTATCTGAACATTCGTAGGATCCAATTTCTCGATGCGATAACATCTTTAAACTGAAACTGTATAGCTTCTTACTGATAGTCTTCTCGTGAGAAATCTCTTCCCACATTTCTTTCAATTCAGTTTTTTCTGATTTAGTAATGTAAGACGTTACATATCGAGCAACAGCAATGGAATTGTCAGCTACATACTGTATATCCATGTTAGCATTCCACATGGATAAAATGACTGGGTTGTAGTCATTTATATTTTTTGATTCTTCTTTTCTTTTTAGGTTGTAGGTATTCTTAGGTGATTTTCTTGTAATAGTATGTCTCACAGCTGACATAAAACTGTTTACTCTTCCTTTTGAAAGAACAGGTCTAGGAAATCCAAATCGACATTTAGTGTAGAATTTATCTTTGCTCTTGTATTTCCGTCAACAGTATTTTCCACACCGATGACTTTGGAAACGTAAAACTTGCTCCTTTAACTTTTTCTCTTCTGTGCTTTTTGGTATAGCACATGTTGCATATTCTTCAATGAAAGATAACACTGCTTCATCAGTATCTGTTCCAAACTTTGGGGCATCCTTGATCCACAACAGCATATGAATATGAGGAGCACCTCTTGCCTGGTACTCTTTTCTCCAAAAGAAATCCACAACTTCTCCAAGAGGTGGATTTTTTTTATTGCAGATGAAGCACATCATGGCCTCAAATCTATGATTGAAATATCTGCAAACATTAACCGGATCCAATGAGCACAGTTCTCCTGCTGTCTTGTATTCGATGTTTTTAATGTTTGAATTTGCCTCTCGTAGAAAATCCAGTAAATCATCCCAAGCGTACTCAGCACAGCTTAGGGTAAGGAACCATGTTGGTGTTCCTAAATTCCGTAACATGCATTTTAATTCACCATGGCGTCAGTACCAATATTCATTTGTCCCACGCTGACAAGCCATCAGATTGATCAGTTGTGTTTTCAAATGATCATCTCGGTGCTGCACTTTCTCCATAAAATCCTTAGCAGACACATTTTGTAAATGTACTCCACTTTTTAAAATGTGATTTACTGCATAAGATAATGCAGACAAGTCGCTTTCAAATAAAAGATGGAACAAATAAGGAATACTTTGTCGAAATCTTGGATCTTCTGCATATAGTCTTGTAGTCCGATACTCAGAAGCTGGAATCTGTTCTGGACGTTCATCGTATCGTCCTCCTTTTCCTGTAGGAAACAGCTGGGGAAAACATCGAGCTTTCAAGCTCTCCTCCCATACACTCACGGGAGTTCCTTTTGCTTTCTTCATCTGAAACAGATCAATAGTGTCTCCCATAACTTCTTTTGAATGAAGAGGATGTATGCTAAAATGTTCATAAATTTCTTCTTCCTTTGACTTGTCCACTTTTTCAATTTGTCCAGTTGGTGTTTCTGTGTCTTCTTGTAAATCTTCTTCTTCTTCTTCTATATAAATTGATTCATACCATTTGTTATTCCTTTTCAAATACAAATTTGCTCTTTGTACTTTCCGTACATCTACCAGCTCCTGCCAAATCTTCTTATTCTTTGTAGGTACACCATTAACCAGAATAACTAATGGTTCAGTTTCCAAAGTATCTGCATCAATAGTTTCCATATTTTTTTTCAAATCCAAGGGCAAATACACCACTCTACCTTTTAAACCTCTCAGTAAATCTGAAGGAGGTAATTTACCAGTTTTGGGCTCCATACGTACTATGGTCTGGAACGGATGAACACATTGAATGAGTATAGACTCACATGTATTTAATTCAGAAAGTTCGGCAGGAATAGCATCCAATTCTAAATTATTATGTACAGCTCTGGTCGGCATTCTATTTTCTTCTAACTTATTATAACAGTATTTACAAATACGCTGATCTTCACCCAAATCAAAACAATTTTCAAGAAATATATATGTGGCAAAATCCTTCCACTTATAATTATCTTCATTTTCACTTTTTCTGTAGAGATCAACATTCCTGGTTTGTTTTTTATAATGAGTTCTGCGGCAACAAATACAAGTAATATTTGGTCTTTCATTAGAGATTATTGCAAATTTTGTTATGTGATCAATAAATTCCTTACTTACAGAGGGTTCTACATTCTCTTCCACTTCTTCCTCATTTACTGTGTCCTTTTCTGCACTTTCTTGTTCTGGACCAAAGTAACAAAACTGAATTTCATCAGTAACCTTCTCTACATCTGATACCGATCCACGGAACAGCGCCCTATTCAATTCATCTAACTTTATTGCTGGACTTTTAGCAAAATACAATCGTCTCACAAACTTTCTCATTTCAGTAGGATGAACAGCCAGCATCCTAAAATGATAAACACTTTTACTCACTTTTCTAGATAGACAAGCCAGAGAATGTCCCTGCAAACCAGTATTCTCTCTAACTATGCATGGATCTAGACTTTGAAGCACCTTAATCTTCTGTTTAACACTTTTTTTACTATATTCTCTTAGAAACTCACGAAATTTATCAATAGATTCCTGACGCACAGTGCAAATACTACTACAATTCCAAGTATACACTGGGGCTTTAGGACGTCTGCCCATAGCCTCATCGGCCATCACTTGTTCCTCATCTCTTGGAACCATTTTCTCCTTCTCCGTTATACAACCATTTTTCACTTCATAAGCACGACCTCTGGTGTCAACTGCATGCAGCAAACTATTACTTTGAAGATAACTCTCTTCATTAAAAAAAGGTTCACTACTTGAACTATGCATCCATTCTCCTAAAAACACTTTACAAAAGTTTGTTCTTTTCACTAGTCTTTTCCTTTTGCTTTGTGATTTCAGTACATTGACCATTTTATCTAATGTACGCATCCTGTTCAAAATTAAAATGAATAGTTTCCTTTTTAATTCTAATGCCTTTGCTACAATGGCTTCAATTTCTTTTTTTCTCTTATAAAATGTAGCTTTTTTCTTATATTTCTTCACATCCTTTATTAAATTGGACATAACTCTTCTCTGAAACATTTTTCTACGAATCTCTTTAAACGCTGTTTTTCTTTTTAAGTTAATCTTTATTGTTTCTGAAGGTATATTTGCATTAACTAAATGCTCAATTTTTTCCTGTTGTTTTCTATTTAAAACATTCTTTCCAGTACAGACATTTTGTACATTTTTCCTTTTTTTGAAGATATTGTTTAAAACATCTTTTGTCTGCTTACCAGAAGACTTTCTCTTTTTCCCAACATGAGCATCTCCAACTAACTTAGGTCCTCCAGTTGTCTTCAAATATAGATTTTTTTTGTGGTTTTTCCTTAGTCTGGATTTTGTAGGCATCTTAAGTTTTGTTCACTGCTCTTCATCAATATCTGAAAAAAACTAAAAAAAAATTCCTTTATTTTATTTAAATATATTACTATATTTTTTATGATCTTTTCAAATCTTAAAATACTATGTACCCCTTTCCTACAAGTGAAAATCACAATAACACCATCACAAATTAAATATCTAAAAACAATTCCTGTGTGCACACAGAGTCATGGTTTGATATTAGTCCGAAAACTAAATTTCTTTGCCAATTTGAAAGCACACTTACTACTCTTTTTTTGGCAAGTGATAAGTACTTTTACAGTCTGACACATTTTCAATCCACTTTTCAGATTCTGAAAACAGCACATGTCCAAACAGCTTTTTGAGACCAGGAACATGTGTAACCTGGGTGAATGACTACACTCCAGCAAGGGCAACCAGCCTTAGTGATGCTGAATGTATTTGTATTACTCACTGCAACCTCAAACCCCACTCGGTTGTGAATACTATGCATGATTCTACAGGATAAGCAGCTGGGTGTGTGCTAAGAGTCTGCTTCTGCAGAAAAATAGCTGCCCCTTTCCTACTAATGCAAATCTAAAATTACCAGAGTAATACGCAATAAATCTCTGTCAACAATTCCTCTTTGCACACAGAGTCATGTTTTGATATTAGGCAGAAAACGAAATTTCTTTGCCAATTTGAAAGCACACTTACTACTCTTTTTTTGGCAAGTGATAAGTACTTTTACAGTGACACATTTTCAATCCACTTTTCAGATTCTGAAAACAGCACATGTCCTAACAGCTTTTTGAGACCAGGAACATGTGTAACCTGGGTTAGTGACTACACTCCAGCAAGGGCAACCAGCCTTAGTGATGCTGAATGTATTTGCATTACTGACTGCAACCTCAAACCCTAAAAGTATTCCTCATTTATACCAGTACACCTTAATTTATGGTAAAAACATAGTCCATAATATTTTACATGTACCTTACATTTAAATTTCTCCCAAAACACAAAATGATAAACACAACTTCAACAAAAGGAATTCCAATTCTATTATTCATTTCTTAATTGACCACATACATCCCCTCTCAAACTCATCACTGACCTTTAAAATTAGTTAGTTGTGAAAGAAATGTGGCACTCAAACAGCAGATTATCAGAGCCAGGATCTCTGTTCTGTACACCTCTCTCCTCTCAGCAGAACCAGATAATGGCAATGTTTCCCTCTCTTTTTCCACACATATACATGTTAATTTCAAATCTCAGTGCTTCCCCCTTTTTTCCAAATGTAATCACACATTTCTATTGGTTGAAAACCAACCCTTTTCCAAAAGTACCCTTCCCCCAACTTGACTTCTGCCTAGTACCCTTCCCCCAACTTGACTTCTGCCTGCTACCATAGCAACAGCTCATGGAACACTGCTGTGTGAAGTCAGGTCAGAAGTTCACCACAAAATGTTTCATTTCCAAAGAGCAAGAGTGCTTGACTTTTCTAACCTAACAGCAAATCCATAGTAATGTTCTTTGGTAACACATTTTTCTGTACCAATACAAAACATGCTTCTATAAATTTACACCTACAGCCTAGTTTTTAGTGTAGAATGGTATGAAACAGCCAATGAGTTCTTTTTATTTTAAAAAAATATGTATGCCTCCATTTCCAAACTGTCTCATTTCTTTTTCCCATTCTACTGAAATACACCTCCTGAGTGCATCCAGGTCTCCTCTGAAGATGTTCACAGTGTGGATTGTAGGGCACAGCTATGTCTTCTGGAGTGAAAAGTATGCAGAGAAAACAGGTATGGTGAGAGACCTTGCTTTGCCAAATGTAGACATTAAATGGATTGGTCAGAGAGGGTTAAAGTGGCACCAATTGATGCCATTGGTGAAATCCTTCATGCAAATCCAACACCCTGACCTCATAATAGTGCACTGTGGTGGCAATGACCTAGGCACTTTGACTGGGGTAGGTCTGGAAATGCTTATGAAGGAGACCTTTGCACAACTGTTTTCACTTTTCCCTAAAACTGCCTTTGCGTATTCTAACATATGCCAAAGGCAAAAATGGAACTGGTCCAATCATTTTTGTCCGCAGATTGACAAAGCAAGAAAGCACGTCAACAAATCTGTTTCTGCTTTCCTCTGAGACTATGGTATGGGTTCCATTTACCACAACAACTTGCGTTACGACATTCAAGACATTTATAGAGGAGATGGTGTACACTTCACTGATGAAGGGAACAGAGTCTTCCTCTTGAACCTTAGACTCTGCGTCGGTACTTACTTGTAGGTACCACTAAAAAATCACTTCAAAAACACAACGGCTCTTTTTAGAGCCCCCTAATATCTAAACACTTAAATCTGAATTTTATTTCTTTTATTTTTTTTTTCTACCGTACGCGTACGGTAAGCTTACCGTACGCGTACCCGCGATTTTTTTTTAAAATTAATAAATGTTTTTTTCGTACTTTTGTGTCCTTCTTTGACCCCCTTTCAAATGTTAGGGGGTCTGTAACTCTCTTCCTTGCCCCCTTTTCACGTTATCTCCCTTTTTTTTTCTGTGTGAAACACAGGAAATGGCGGCCGACACTTCTGATTTCGTTCGATTCGAATGTTTACACAATATATATGCAGTGTGTATATGTGTATATATATATATATATATATATATATATATATATATAACCTGCAAAAGGCACATCCCTGACCCGAGGGCTACCTCTCTGCCAAATTTCAAGTAATTCTGTTCAGCCGTTCGGGCTGTACCTTGGACTAAAGGTCCCTATGGAAAAATGCATGGGGAAAACACGTTTTGGGACCCCCCTTTTTTCTCAGCCCCCGCTTGACGAATCCCCCCCGAGACTTTCAGGGTAGGAGCGGAGCGTAGCGCCCCATTAGTTTTGAAAATTTCGCGAGGATTCGTCGACCGGCGCCAAAGTTATTCCAAATAGAATGTTGCGGATTTCCTATGGAAACAGGGTCCTAACTATAACTACCTACTGGCGACCGCCAGTAGGTAATATTATCTACTGGCGGTCGCCAGTAGATAGTTATAGTTAGGACCGTGTTTCCATAGGAAATTCGCAACATTGTATTTGGAATAACTTTGGCGCCGGTTGACGAATCCTCGTGAAATTTTCAAAATAGGTGGGGCGCTCTGCTCCGCTCCTACCCTGAAAGTCTCGGGTGGGATTCGTCAAGCGGGGGCTGAGAAAAAAGGGGGGTCCCAAACCGCGTTTTCCCCATGCAATTTTCCAAAGGGACCTTTAGTCCAAGGTACAGCCCGAACGGCTGAACAGAATTACTTGAAATTTGGCAGAGAGGTAGCCCTCGGGTCAGGGATGTGCCTTTTGCAGGTTATATATATATATATATACACACTGCATAAATATTGTGTATATGTTATGTTACAGCTTTACCCAGCAACTATCTTTTTTATTTTGTAACTTATTAAAAGCACCAGCATAAACATCAAAGTTGCCTGTATGCAGGAAGCTGGGTTTAGCATGTCTTGTAGTATCCGCGACCTTAGTCTCCACAGTATTATTAGGAAACGGGATACACCAAAGACAATTATTTGGCTCACATCAGACCCCAGTATTCGAAGAGCATCTGTAGGATGCTGGCTCTGTATATACTATACCAAAATGAGGTGTAGTGTGCACGGTCTAGTGGAACCCCAAAGGTAGGCAGAGGTAAAAGTAGCCAGCACCTTACTCTCTATTTGTGGCAGTGTGGGCGAGCAGAAAGGCTTTACCAGAGGGTAGTGTTAAGCATTTGTAGTACACACTTAATCAGCAAATGATGTCACACACTCAAATACTGAACTCCGACCAATTTGTTGGTGTAAAAAAATATTATTTCGTTAATTTCTAGAACCATGCCAGGCTTGGTGCAGGTAAGTGAAATAAATGCTTTGCAAAATCTTATGTGTATTACAATTGAATCCAGGTTCAAATGCAGTTGATTGAAATACAGGTAAGTCAAAATATTGAAATTACTTTTTTATAACTTTACAGATTACTTTGTACGTTACATTTTCAGATTACTTTTTAAGTTACTTTTTCTACTCTGTGTGATACGCCTAGATATTTCCTAGAGAAAAGGTAAGTAAATCAGTTTTTGTACAATTGCAGTTTTTCAGGTTTTCGTTCAAATCAACTTCACACACATTTTTCATGGAAAAACAGTCCATGTATTCCTATGGAGGGAAATAAAGTTATCTGTTAATAGGTAAGTACTTTGTTGTGGTAGATGGTATTCTGGGGTTAGAACCAGTGTTCCCCCAGGGTCAAAGATGCACTCTTAGAACACCCTCAGCGGCACTAGGGCGGCTGGGTGCAGAGTGAGGCCCAGTGTTATCCAACAGGGGAAAGAGGGCCTCCGGTTGGTGGCTGCTCACGAGCAGGCTACAGGGTTGTGGGAGCAAAGCTCCTAGAGTTAGGCTCAGGGCAAAGGGGGATCCGAGTTAGCACCCAAAGTACACCCGCAGCGGCGGCTGGATGCAGGGTGCTGTTTTGGGATCGGGTGACCCGTTGTTTTCAAAGGGAGTTGCCGGTTTTAGTTTTTGGCTGCAGGCTCGGTCCAGGAAGACTTCTGGGAGGAACCAACAGCTGGGCAGGTTAGTTGGAGGGCTCGGGGACGTAGCTTCACCTTGGGTTCTCTTCTCCAGGGCGTAGGGCGGCTCTATGCAGGGGGGTCTTTTGAGGTCGGATTTCATCTTACTGGGCTACTCGGTTGGGGGGTCTCCCTGCAGAGGTTGCAGGCGGTGTCCGGGGATTCTGGGGGGGAAAGGGGTCAACCCACGGTGTACTCAGACTCTGGAGCGCTGGCGAGTCTCGCTGGGACCGGTGGGCCACCCGGATTCGGGCCGTGGGCTTTGGGTGCAGTGGTGGTTCCAGGCGTTGAGTTTTAGTGTCCTCAGCAAGCTCGGAGTTTTTCTTTGTGATTCTTTTGAACAGATCTGCTTTTCACAGGAGAGCCGGTCTTTCTTGAAGGCAGTCAGTCCTCCCAGGGTTTCTGGAGGTCGTGGCTGCAGGACAAGGCGGCTTTTGGTGCAGAATCTCTGGAAAATGCAGACGGGCCGGTAGGGCTGGGGCCAAGTCAGCTCTTCTCTGCAGTCTTCTCTGCTGGGCGTCTTCTTTCGTCCTTCTTCCTCTTAGGTTGCAGGAATCTGGCTTATTGGTTCAGGGCTGCCCCCGAAGTACTGTATTTAGGGGTATTTTAGGGGTCTCGAGGTCAGTAGCCATTGGGCTACTGACCTTAGGGTGACTACACCCTTGATGTGCTCACCTCACGTGGGGGAGCAGGCACAATCCCTAATCCTGATTGGGGAGTGCCTGCCATCAGCAAGATGGCAGGCACTGAAGAGTGGGCTTCACATTGCCTCCCCCACCTGAGGGGTGGGGTTGGCAGAGGTGGGCACACCTTCTGGACTGGCTACTTTTTCCAGTCTGTCTTCCCGCCGAAAAGGAGGGCAGACAGGAAGGGGGCCTGCGCCTGATAGGAGAGGCTAGGGGTTGCATTACACAGGCGGCAAGGCCTTTGAAGCTCCCCTGCCACAGATGGCTTTTCCTGGGCTGGGGGTGGTGTGAACACCTTCGCCCAGTAAGGCTTTGTTTCTGGACTCAGGGAGCGAAGGCTCCCACCCCAGGGGTCCAGAAACATGTCTTGTGGTGGCAGGCTGGTGTGTACCAGTCAGGGAACCCACCAGAGGCTGGTCGTTTTTCAGGGGGCATCTCTAAGATGCCCTCCGAGTGCATTTTCCAATGTGCTGAGAACTTCCCAGTAAAGCCATTATGGTGCTGTGGAGTTCTTAATGACAAACTCCCAGCACCATATACTCTTAATGGCAATACTGCACTTACAATGTCTAAGAATTGGTCTAGACACTGTAGGAGTATAGGGCTCATTCACCTGTACCCTCACCACTGGTATAGTGCACCCCACTAGAGGGGTGGCTGACCTATGCCAAGACAGTGGGTTGTAGGCATGGCACACAGTGATGTGTGCCATGTCGACTCTTCAGTTCTGCACCAAAACACGCAGCCTGCAATGGCAGTGTGTGTGTAAAGGTACAGGGCCTCCAAGGGTGGCACAAAAAGTGCTGAAGTCCTTAGAGGCCTTCCCTGGCCACAGTGCCCTTGGCACCCATGGTTCCTTTTAAAAAGGATTGACATGTGGCCAGAGAGTTGCCAATGGGAGGTACAAGGAACTGTTTTGGGAAAGAATACAGGCCCTGGGAACCTGATTGGCAGGGACCCAGGGCACATAGAGTCCAAGTGCATCAGTAGTCTGGCAAAAAGTGGGGGGGTTACTGCAACAGAAACCCAGCTTCCTACAGAATCCTTGTGGGATCTAGAGCCCAGTCCCCGGCATATTGGGGTCCCATACCTTAGTTGCAGATACAATATTCGGGCCAGCATAGGTTCGATTCCCTCAAGAAATTCTGAAATATGATACTTTGACTTGAAGGAATGGTTCCGTCATAGGACCTAAATGGAATCTGAGAATAACTGGCCCAGCATGTACTGGGGGTAACTTTCTTTAAGCATGCAATTATTGGGGACTGAGGATATATCACAAACTTTCCACTAATCACTATACCCGATCTTTGAGAGAGAATCTTTCACAAATCAAAACCAGGGAATGTTTCTTGCACCTGAAATTCTCAACACATCTCTGAGGCCATCTAAATATGACGAAAGAGCTGGTGTAGACCAAATTAATCGCCAGTATAAAATTGACTTTAGACCTATTTCCTCAGAAATTGACTGTAACCCCAAATCAAGTCTCACTGGGACTAGGCAGGTGCTTGTGCGGACACCTGCGAGTTGTTGTAAAAAATTATTCTCTTGGGCTTGAAGTTGCATCACATTCTTGTGGCCCCAGAGTTCCGAGCCGTAGATCACTGCACCCAACGTCTGTACCTTGTAAACTTGCATAACTGGTGAGATTGGTCGGTAGGATGAGTTTGAGCTCTTAATAAAGCCCCATTCAGCTATACTAATTTCAATCTCCTCTTATCTATGTGAGTGTGCCAATCCTTGCCCTCATTAAGTGTCAGCCCCAGGTAATCAAATACTTTCACCTGCTCTAATGGTGCACCTAAGAGCTTGGGGTAGCCTAGATAGGAAGTGCATTTATTTAAGATCATATATTTTATTTTTACTATATTGCAGATATTTTTTAGATATTTCTGAGGTTTCAGACTGTGATCCCGGTTCTGCAGGTGTTTGGTCTGCTTGACCCCACGGCCAAATGCATCGTGTTGGTGCCACAAGCCAATTGGGAGGTGAGGACCCATTTGTAGTGCCGGAGGTCACAGTGTACTCTGCATCAGAGCTGCACGGCTCAAGGGCTAATTTTACACTATTCATCCATGCGAATGAACCACTCCACCCTTTGTTGAGTAATCACAGCCAGTTCCTCGCTGGGATGGGCGGCCCATCTGTGATTTGCCGGCGCTAGGGATGTCTTTCATTCTACGTCAGAGCAAGTCTCCAAATAAAGATTCTCGTGATGCATGCGATGCCAGTGCTGCGTGTGTTCTGATTTTCAATGAAGCTTCCCTCCCTTCTATCTGGGGGAGCGCTGAGATTCAGTGAGACAATTCCAGTACTGCCCATTATATCAGCAGACAGCCCTGGGCCCTATGTGGGAGGCGATTCGCCTGTGGCATTGGGCTCTGGTAGAAGCTAATCTTGCATTCTACCTCGGTGTCACGGCAGATGCTCTCTGTCATTCTCACTGTAGGGCCAGGTGGGGAGCTACACCCGAAACCGGCGGAGGTGATTTCCAGATTGTGGTTTCCTTTCATTGAGCCATGGGTTAACACAGGAAGTGTCCTCAGTTTTGTGCCTTACGCTTTCCTCTGAATGGTCCCTGTGGGATGCTTTCAGGTGCAGCTGGTCTTAGGGCCTGCTGTACAGGTTTCTGCTTATTTTGTTTATTTCAGAAATCCTGTGGAAGATGCAGGCAAATTATTCCAGATTGGGCGCAGAGAAACTGGTTGAACTGTTGGCCATCTCTTTCGCTCCTGCACAGGGAAGACCTGCTCTTGCAGCAGGATAGTCAAGTCCTCCATCCACAAACGCCTTGGCTGCATGCATAAAAACTGAGCATTGCCCTCTCTAGTCTTTTACCTACCTCATAAAGTTTCAAACAACAGATTGGCAGATGGGGTACCCTGCTACCAATTCTATGTACGCAGGTCGCTGGGACCGATTTGGTCACTGGTCTGATTCCCTTTAGATCTCACAGTTCTGCTAGCAGTAGCTAAAGCTAAGGGCGATGTGTGACTGCCCCGTCTGGCTATGTGTCTTCTTGATCAGCATTCCATTTGGATTGCTGTTAGGTGCATGTTTTCTAAAATGTTTGCTTTGCTTGTTTTCTCTCTCAACGTTTATTGTTCCTCAGTGGGTTTTAAATCTTATGCTATCTTTCTTGATGGCATCCCCCTTTGAGCTGCTGCGCAGTTGCCAGGTGTGATTTTGTGCTCTGCAGACAGTTTAGTTGATGCCTTTAGACTCTCTCAGTTGGTCCATCTTTCACAGTTTTCTACTCTGATCAGGTGGGCTTTCGAACCTGCCCATCATTTTTCACCAGAGTGGTTTGTGCTTCATATGGGCAAGGCTGTTACCCTTCCATCTTTCTCCTTCTCATCCAACCAATGTGGAGGAACAGTTATGTAGGCTGGACACCAGCGACAGTCTCATTTTACATTAACAGCAAGCAATAGAACAGGCTGGATGATTAGGTCTTTGAGGGCTTTGGCAGAGATAACAAGCATTGGTAATGCATCGGTTTCTCCTATGTGATGAATAGAGCTGTTTTCATCAGTCATCGTCTGGGGGAAGGAAAGAGCTCCCTGACTGATAACAAGAGTGGAGAGGCTGTGGCGCAGCGGCTAGAGCTGCTAATTTGAGAGCTGGGGATCCCAGTTAGTCTCGGCGGTGTGGCGTAACATCCTGTGATTCTATGCAAATCACTTAATCTCTCCGGACGATAAATTGTTGTATAAATATGCTGCAATAGTAAAAGGAAAAACTTTAGGAAAATATAGTTCCACCAAAGTGTATGCTAACAGTATTTAGGCGCAACGAGGAACAAGCATCAAGTTTCACAACCATCCAAGAGGGGGAAAAAAAAAGCACTTTCCAACTCCAACCACTAGATGGTGGAATATGCACAGTATGAGGAATCTAGAAGAGTCTATACTGCAAAACTATTCTTACAGGTATGTAACTAGTTTTGATATAGCCAATAGAAATGGAGGAAAGGTAAGTGGCAAGCCAATGAACCAATGAGAAGCCAGGAATGAGAGGAGGCGGGATGTAAGTCCCTTTTAAGTTTATATTAAAAACAATAGATTTCTCAAGCATAGGGCAAGCGCTGTACAGGCGAAACCTCAAAAGGCCAAGATGAATTACTGGACTGAAGCGATTCCTAAGAGGCTTTCAGGGGCTTGGAGGTTTATATAGTTTCAGCTCTGCTACTGCTGTTGTCCAAATTCTCAGTGCAGACAATGTGGAAACCGAAGGCTTCACCAAATGCTGTAGTATAGTATGCCAGGTTGTGGCAACTTTTGGTGATTGGAATCACTTTAGCACCTGTTAGTAGATGAGCAAACCGATTCAAGGCAAGTCAGATGTGCTGTTGGGAAATTTGACACTGGGAAACTGTCAAGTCCAGTAAGGTTCCGCGTAATGAACTGGTCCTTTGGCAGAGGTTGGAAAGTGTGCGACAGCCCAAGATGCAGATCAAAGAAACGGTTCAGACTGATACGTTGTTGGGTGTTCTAGGTTTATCCATCTTGCTAATGAAGAACTTCCAGCAAGAAGGGTAATTTCATATTACCTGCTGCTTGAGTCTATAGTAATCTTGTTTCTTGGCTAGGTGTGTTGAGGGCTGTTGGAGAGAGATGTGTACATTTGTAAATGCGATCTTTGCTGTGAAGAAAATGTCAATAACGTAATCTGAATTAAAATGCTATCAATCGCCCCTCCATAATGAGAAATATCACCAGACCCTCAGCTTTGCTTATATTTTTGCCCAGCATGACTTCGAGACCTGCTAACCGCACCCTTCTCAAATGTCTGTCCTCTCTTCGCCAGTGCATTCTTTTTTTTTTTTATTAAACAATTTGTGGTTTTTTGGTTTCGAGAACCACAACATAAATATAGCTAGGTGTCTGGTATATCTACTTAAGTTGTAATGGCAGTCCATCACAGCCTGCCTGTTAACAAGGAATATACTTGCCATCTGGCAGCCCACGCAGCTGTTACTGCTCGCTAAGGAGCAAATAACTACCTCACTGCAAAATGACTATCCCCACGACAACTCTCTCTGTTCATTACTGCACTTATAAGGCACTTGAGTAACTTATTCTACAAATCTGGCATTGGCTATTGTGGTTCTCCGAAGCACAACTTGATGACATGAGGCAACTTCAATCTAGTAGCCGAGGTACAGCCTCAGTGAAACTTCTCCTAAATTAATATTTTGAAGGTTTTATATCATTGGATCTGCTATAGTTATTGGCTTTAAAAGTTGCTGATCCTATAGTTTTTGGAATACTGCTACATGCGAAACAGAATTTGATTATCCTATTTGAAAAATAAACCTGTGAGGATAAAGTTGAGTAAGTCTAATTTGTAGGTTGCTGGATGGAAAATGTGTGCTTTCTCCTGGTAATAGCTGTCCAAGTAAGAGCTATGTTTGGCTAGCGAGTCGAAATCCTTTGTGTGTGACGAGACATGTCGAGAAGGTAATAATTAGTGTATCACACTGTAGGTTTTAACTGTACACCCCATGTTAATTCCTGCTTCATTGCCTCAGGGCTGTTCTTACTACTTCTCCCAAGGCACATGCAAAATGTCTTGGACCTTTCAGGGAGTGGGAAAAGTGGTGCAAGGTGTGTTTTGCCCTCCAGGTGACCTCTTCCATATTTGTTCCGTCCAAAAATAGGCAATCAAAGCTCTTCTACTTGGTCAATTTTTAAACATTTTAGCTTAAACTGTATTGCGTTAGAATAGGATATGTAGCGCACTAGAAGTGCTAGAGATTGTATCACGGCAACTAAAATCTTCATTGGCCCCTGTATAGTGGACCCTCTTGATAGCATCCTTGAAGGAAAAAAAAGAGCAATGTCCTGATTCACACATACTTCTCTCTAAGGGCCCGCTACTGAAGCTGTGAAAGCCTTGTCGACGTTTTTGGTGGTCCAGTTCTCTTTGGTTGTCATTGGTCTGCTGTGCTTCCAGTAGCATACTGTTGACAGTTTACTGCAAAGCTTGGATTTGCCTATAGACGAATGGTGCAGAGGACATAGACATGCAAAGCCTACGTGGAAGTGTCCTCTATAGGATTTTTAAAACAATTGTAGTTCACTTTGATATTACCTGGAGCAGTGCCCAAGTACACTGAGAATCGATTTTTAGATCCAGTCCTGAAGATCTCCCCATCTTTATTCGTAAAGGCCAGCAGACATATCGGAAACCGTGTAACATTGCCACAGAGAAAATATATGCATCTTCCAAGGTGATTGACTTTGCCCCATAACAGCCCCGGTTTCTATCCGTACCCTTGGCATGCCATGACGGTGCATTGCTGCCCTCTTGTGGCCGCTTTCGCTGAAGATTATTTTGGGTGCTTAATGTTCCTAAGCCTTAACTACTCAATTGCTAAGTCAACAGCCAGAAAATTCCTATTGTAATGACATATTTATTGTTAATTTTAATTTTTTTATTTAATTCATCTGTAATTTAACATGCTAAAAGATCATTTCTCAAATAAGGCCTCTTCTCCATTTCGTTTTCTCATTAAAGCTCTAGCTACGGACAGATTTAGCTGTCTGAAAGAATTAATCTTTAAATAAAAATGTGCAAGTAAATGTAAGAAGTCCATCGAGAGCGAGTTTTGGGTCTCCCCCTAATGTCAACGTTGGCATTCCTTGGGTGGGCTGTCTTATCAAAGCAGTGGTATTTTGTGTATGTTTATATTGTCCCATTAGGTTTTGTACAGAGAGCATCAAGTAGTTCTTTTGTTACACTTCAAATGCAGCATGACATGTAGCTTTTAATTGAGCCAGTGTGTGTATTCCTATATCTATTTACTTTGCTGACTGTTTTGATTGCGGAGTATTGGCTTTTCACTTAGGAAGTGTGTGCTGCTTGGATTCCTTAGCCTGCGACAAACCACCCTTGCATATTCATTTGTTCTGTATTGCTGCGTTGTTGGATTTGCAGATTGCTTTGCTCACAAAGTAAAGGAATACTTGAATATGCACTTAAAGATGCAACAACAATGCTTGGCTTTTTCAAAAGTCCCTACTATGCTACATTCTGCTATGTATCCTTCTGAATTCCCCATTTACAATGCAAATGTAATTTTCAAAACACTTTTATTTGAGAGTAGCATGACTCTTCTATTGTATTCTGTTCAGGCGCGGGACTCCACTCCCAGCTTCCATGTTGTTGTAGCCCAAGATTTACTTCATCTGTGGATTTTCACCCTAGACCTCTGGGGGCAAACATACATACAACTGCCCAACTATTTCCAAAAACGTACCCTAACAAAATGACAGATCTATTGGCTTTACCAGTGCTTATTTAGTAATCCTTGCGTATTATTCAGCAAATACACATTTTTACTGTTTCTTACATTTGCTTTGACCTTCAAGTTATGTTAACTTTAACCATGTTTTAAATGTTTGTTGCATAATACATCCCGCACAAAACTCTGAAGAGTTCTGTGCTCCGCAATGCTAGCAAGTAGGCCCAAATAACTTCCAACTGGCCTGGTTCCGCTGATAGGGAGCTCTGTTACAGCTCACATAAAGACGGTGGCCTCTCACTGCCTTGGCCTTCGTGTTGAAGTACCTACTTTTATTAAGCATTTTACGTTGCTTTGATATTGCACATGCTCAAAAATGGAAAGTTAAGTGGATTCCTGTTTGTCGAACAGCTGGTTTCTTTGTGTGCATATTTTTGCTACCTTAATCCACTGGGCATGATCCCCGCCCTCGGATTCTCTGATTAAGCCTGGATCTTGCCACTCAATGCTTGCACTGGCACTGCCTTTATTGTCCTTTCTGTAGTCTGTGAAAATTCTGGAGCAGCATAGCTGCTCTCAAAGAATGCGAGAAAAAAAACCTTCTCTACCACAACAGTACCTATAGTAACAAGAGCAGAAATGTAGGTGGCTTTGGATCGGTCATGCAATGTTATTTTTCTTGTATTTTTTTTTTTAACATGCTAGTTGTTTATCTTTTGTTGCATGTCTTTCTACTACTGTTCCACTAGGATTTGGAAGTAGCTCTGCCTTTGGAAGCAACACCACAGGCGGCTCCTCATTTGGATATGGAACTGCAGCTAAGCCCTCTGGAAGTCTTAGTGCAGGTTTGTATACACAAACTTATTTTCCCTGAGGATGGCGCTGTCTGAGCTATCACCGTTTCTGCTTTGTGACATTTGCAGTGATCTGCCCAGGATTTGTAGATTGCAGGGCTTTTCCCAATTCTTGAGAGCAATGTGTCTACTTTTGAGGGAGTGATCTCTATGAAAGGGAAACAAAACCTAATTTCTAAGATTGGACTTAAAAGGACCGCACTGTCTTAAGGAGGGCATGGCATTTTGTCCTGCATATGGGTTCTAGGCAGATCACTGTTTCTACTACACTTTTAGGCTTTTATATTAGCAAGGACGAAGTGGTTGTTAGTCTACCGCTTAGATTTGTTTTGGATAGGCAACACACGATCTATAGGGTTTTTAGTAGGCACCCGTTTACGCCATTTTAATGTCTGGCATTTTCATGTCTTATTAATGTTTAAGTGTATAACCAATAGTCATCTGAAAGTGGTCTATATCGCCCCTTGATGTCTTCTATTTCTGAAAGTTTTCTTTTCAACAGCTATTTGTATTATTTTTTATATCAATTGTGCTTTGTTGTTATAAAATGCAGGATTTAGCCCGATTTGTGACTGCATGGCTAGCGCATCATCAAGTTTGGTGTTTCTTTCAGTTCTTGACCTATACTGGCTTATGTCTTAGAAGGTTAGAAAGTCCCTGTTGATGTATCCAAGTGATAATCTGCTCCTTATGTTAGCATTTGGACAGGTCTGTGTATATCATGAGTCTGTTGACATGCGCAGTATAGTGACTTTAATGTTGCTCACCAACAGAGTATTAGTCTGTTGGACGATGGTAGTCTACCCAAAAATGATACTACTTTTGACATGAGTGACTACTACGCCTCAAAACCAGGCCATGGCACTGTATTCACAGATGGATATAGTAGTGCGGTGCTCAGACATTTTTACCCGAATCTCCTGCATGGAGAGCTGCTTGAGTGGTGCCTCTTAATTCTGTGTGGTGGGTATGAGTGTTTAAGTACATAAGAATTGGGGTGATCTTGGGTTGGGGTCGCCCTGAATTTATGTAGCCCCTAAAGTAAAGTTTAGGTAGTAGTAAGTGTAGCTGTCTTCCTGAATGTGACCCTCCCTGCTGTCGTTCATCTCCTTGAATTCCATCTCCTTGTACAGTCCTTTTGTGAAACTGAATGCAACTGTTTGCCCTGAATCCGCATGGAAGAGAAAGGAACAGAAAAGCCGTTTTGTTGCTCTTGGACTAGACCGAATCGATCTCAGCACTTCAACCTATGGAATGAAGAAAATAACACCTGAACAATGAAGCGTCCAGAAGGCATTGTCAGGTCTTCCCAGCTGTACAGCAGAAATGGACTTCCTGCTCAGTCACCATATCCTGTCTTGCTGGAGAGACGATTACAGAAACACCACCTAATTTGCCAGAGTTGTGTAGAAGCAAGCACACAGAACGAAGGTACCTACTCCCCTGCCGATTGTTTCTGTGGAGCTGGTCCCACCTGAAATGAAAGTGCACTTTGTTAGGATTGGGCTCCCTAAATTTTGTGGTCAGTTGCCTATCTGATTGCCTGTGTCGATTTGGGTCAACTGCTCAAATTTTGATTAAGCTCATCTAGTGTTCACCTTTTTCGTGACGAAAGCTCTGCACGCCTGTGAGGACCCTTTCAGAATATTTGGATTCCTCCCTTCAAGCGGTAAGGACCATAGCCCTAGAATTGAGGACTAGGCTTATGCTACTAAGCCCTGTTCAAAAAGAGGATAGACTGCTCTGAGTGCAGTGAGCCTGCCTTTGGAGTGCCAACACCTGAGATCAACGCATGCTCTTTAAGGTTTTTAGCATACTAAGTCAGGCTGAGATTGAAGTCTCCAGATCAATGCCCAGGATGACCCAAAGAAGCTGATTAACTCTAGCAGTGTGCTTGAAGAACGAATATCTTTGTAGGTGAAAGGATTGTGTGGGTGGGTGTGTGTGTCTCTCCCACATCACCTTCCCCAGCCCATGTGATTTTCACTGACTTTGCTGAGCAGTTGTGAACTGTGCCCTGCAGCTGTGTACCAAAAGCACCACTTCCCAGGCAGGGCAGACATCAAGGAAGAGCTTCTACCACCTGCCAAAGTCATGACAAGCACAACAAGGCGACAATCGTAGTCGTACAACAACGATTGTTCATTCAGAGTAAGATACAGTAAATTCGGCATTAAATACTTGTGCAACCAAAACCACACCCTCAACGAGAAGGCACAGCACCTGTCTACAGACTTAGTAAGAGTGTAGCGGTATCTCTTGTTCCCGCCATGTGCACCATTCTTTCCCCTCGACCACAAATAAAGTGGAATAAGTGTTAAGAAGACATATTGTAAATTTCATTTAAGCTTCATAAAATTACTGACAATCTTAATACGTTTTACGTCTTGTTCCAAAAGAATAACACTGCTTTGACAGTATGTTTATTGTAAGTTATACATCTGCTCCATGAACTAGAAATTCTATCCTACACCCTCTCCAAAAGAAAGCTGACACAATTAGATTTCACGACCACCTAAAAGTCGAAGCTTAAATAGATGGTATTTTCAATTCACTGAGCTTGCAGTTTTACCTAGTTCCAATGTTTCCAAGAACATCAGCCATACTTGTCAAAAGAATTGCTTAACTTCCAATAAGTCTTTTTCTTCAAAGAATTATTAAGTCTTAAAGATGGACAAGGCTGTCCTTTTAATGCTTCTCTCCTTTGTAGAAAAAGCCCTTGCAGAGTTGAATTTAAATCAGCAGGACATTTTTCTTTTTTTCCTACTAAGATCTCGTGCTCGTTTGAGGAAATATTACACAATTTTTATGATTTCATATTCTCAATGTTCTACTTTTAGAGAACCAACTCCTTTCAGTTTATAACCATCAGTTTTGTTGCAAATGTATGCCTGCAATAAAGCACCTAATGCCACAATTGCAAGGTGGAAAGTCTCCAATATTTCATGATTCAACTAATTTAAATGTCTTAAAGCTTATTAGATATTTTGCACTTGTCTTCCAATAGTATCATGTTCTTCTCCGTGATCTCGCGTAGCAGGGAACTCTGATAGCCTGTGACTCTGGATCCATCATTTGTCTGTGTATTTGTGTCAGATACAAGCGTTGGCAAGTAAAAAAACTTCGAAGAAATATTAATGGGGTTTTTGAATTACACTTTTATGGTTCTGCTTGACCATTCTCTTTTATTTTTGCTGCTAAAAGCCCCCCAGGTTTTGAAACTCTTACTTTGGCAACAAAGGTGTGATGTAAGTGTTAGAATCCTTCGAATTTTAGATGCAGACTTGTCAGTTGCACTGAACATGAAACTCCAGATACGTTTTATCATTGGCAAAGTGTAAGGCTTTGTTTCATCTTATCGGAGGCACATTTCAAATAGCACTTTCACATGTTTAAAAGCTTTATGCTAATAGCATCGTTTTGCTCAGACCCTAAAAATGAGCAACTGATGTTTCGATATTTTGAGTTCAGCTCGGTCTAAGCAAGCATTAAAATGATCGACAATGCACATTTCAAGTGGCAAAGATCATGGGTATTTGCGGAACAAACCCTCAGTCGGCCTAGCTAGAAGTTCTTTGGTTGACCCCAATACTTTTGTTAATATGAAATGGTTATCTGTTCGCAGAATGAGGTTTCAAAGTTTATTCTGATTGCACGAATAATTAAAATCAGAGCAAACATTAAGATACCAAAAACCACAAGCATATTAAGAGACTGTATCATGACGATTATAAAAGATGCAACCAACAAGAAAAAGTACACATTATCACATGATATAAAAAATAGTAGCAAAAAACCCCATTCATACTCTCAGCAGCAGGAAATCTCAGGGAGACTATAACAAGTGCAAATAAAAGTGCAAGTGCAAAACAGAGCCTACATAAGAGAAAGGACCCTTATCCTACATAGTCTAAAGTTAAAGTGCTGGAATTGCCAGTCCCAATTAACAATAGGGCCACCCAGACCATCACAGAGGAGAACTTTCCCAACATTGTATTATGAGCTTTGCTTTCAAGGTGTAGTTTTTAAGCATTGACGAGGCCGGTGGAGTTTAGGCTTGCTCTTGAGGAGGCTTCGCTGGCCCCGGCCAATACAATATGCAATCTGGGGGTCCTAATAGATAAATACCTCCAAATGGATTCACAGGCAAGTAAGACAGCCAGTGTGTGCTTTGGGCTATTGCGCCTGCTGCGTCGGATTCTCCCGATTTTGCCAAAGGATATGCGACCCCTGATTGTAAGGAGCACGGTGCTGAGTAGAATGGACTACTGTAATTCCCTGTATTTAGGGGCCCCTCAATACATCTTCCAGGGGCTGCAAAGAGTCCAGTCGGCCGCGGCTAAACTTGTGCTAAACCGTAGGCGCGATTCATCTTCTACTCAGGCTCTGAGAGAGCTCCACTGGCTACCAATCAGGGAAAGGGTCCTCTTTAAATCCGTCTGATTTACAGAGCGACACACGGGATGGGCCCAGTCCCTCTTCAGGAAAGGTTCACCTGGTATCTCCCCCAGAGACAGCTGCGATCTTCCAGCGCAAATTTGCTGGTAACGCCTAGATTCAAACGGGCTAGAATAGGCGGGAGGGCCTTCAGCGTGATGGGCGCCCTTATGTGGAACGAGCTACCACAGAGGATCAGACAGATCGACTCCTTAACCGAGTTCAGAAAGAGCCTTAAAACATGGCTCTTCCCGAGAGCCTAATTTATTCGTCCTGCCTAATCTTTCAGCACCAGCAATACTTGTCTATATCAGAGCGCCAGGATACCCGTGGGGTGACAGCAGCGCTATATAAGAATCAATACAATACAATATGTCATGAACTTAATACATCTTGCAGTCAATTGGCACGAGTCACCGTTCAGGCATTCAGTTTCAGCTGTATTGCAAGCCCTGATCCTCAACTGCCTGAAAATTGGAAACAGATAATATTGTCTTAGTGAGATTAAAAAAGGGCAGAGACATAAAACATGTGGAAGTGGCCTGGCCCCTGCTTAAAACCACTGCCCCTACATAAAACGTCCAGGGTGACAGTCAGGTGGTTGAACTTACATGCTTTGAGTGGTATTAAGCCGAATCTCAGGTGCATTAGTTGAGATTGTACTGTAGAGTTTATGGGAAGTGCTAAGTACACAGAAAGAGTTACTAGTTGATATAAAACAATTGTTAGGTTAGTGTGCTTCTTGGTATTAATGGAATATAGATCCTCATGGGCTGAGAAGAGCTTTGCTTGCTTAATCAGCAATTTTAACAGACTTTTCTGGGGCAAAGCAGTCTTCAAGAGGTCTTGATCTACCAGATGGTCTGTGGCTACCTATGCTTGTAGGTACCAGATTTCGGATCATGTGTAATGTCCCACAAGAGTTGTTTAAGCGATTCCTGCCTAGTTATTGCAAGCTTGGAGCACATAGGTAAAAAGCTGGTGTATAATGCATAGTTTTGTCGATCCAGGTTAAACTCCAATCGGATCTATGCTTGTACAGAACATGCCGGTAACTTGAATAAGTGCTTATAACATTGGCATTGAGTCCTGTCATGCCAACTTGTGATACAATTTAAATAAAAATATGCTTCATACACCAGTGTGGGCATTAGTTTGCTTTCAATAACTTTTTGGCTTGCTATGCGAGCCGGACCAGAGAGATTTTGATGTAGGAGCTTGAAAGCAAAGATAATGGCCTAGTTTAATGTTGCCAGAGCCGCAGTACATGGAGTTGGAAGGCCACGTTCATTAATACAGACTCCTTGGTACTTGATGCTAGATGCTCTTTCAATCTTCTGGGCATTTATATACCAAGCTCCTTTATTGTTTTTCTTGTTTCCGAAGCTTAAGATATTCGTTTTCGATGTGTTGATACTGATGTTGATCTCACACTACTTGGCCAGAGATGTTAATACTCTTTGAAGACCAAGTGCAGTTTGATCCGGAGGTATTGTATCATCGGCGTATTGTAGCATATGCACCCTCTTTGCTTGGAGCTTCGGTGGAAAGCAGTTCGCTCTGCCGAGGTGGTCCTTCAGATCCGCAAGATAAAGAGATTAAAGAGTAAAGGAGCCAAAATACAGCCTTGCTTAAGGCCCCGTTGGTATAAATCTTGGATAAGTTGGCCCATTTGCTTGTCATTCATACTTTGACCCATGTATTTGTGTGAAGACTCCTAATTGCATCCAGTAGATGTGATGGAATCCTCCATGCATCCAGTTTGGCACACAGCCGTTCTCTATCTAGTTTGTCGAAGGCGGTTTCTAAATCAATAAATGCACTACAGTGCCGCTGAGCCCCCCTTATAGTCGCATTAATGATTAGTATCGACCTACATAGTAGATTGATCTCCGTACCCTGCTCCTTTTGAAATTCAGTCTCTGTGGCAGGAAATACTTTATTATGTTGTGCCCAAGCCTCCAATTCCCTGTTGAGGATTTGCTCATAGCATTTCCCCTCCATGTCCATAAGGGCGATGAGTGTAAAGTTTTCCGGCTTGTCCAGTGCAACCTTCTTATATATTGGGACTATGAGGGATCCTCGCCAACTCTCGAGCACCAGTGCATTCTGTAATAGTAGTTACACAGAGGAGTCAAATAGGTGGTCCATTTATCAATTGCTTCCTTAAAAATACTTGCAGGAAGGCCATTGGGACCAGGAGCAACTGTTGTGCGGATTGATGCTAAAACTTCCCAGGCCATTCTGTCCGTGATTTGAGTCAAAAGACCGCCTGCAGGGCTGAGCATTCCATCAGTATGTGACTGCTGAATAATCTCTTGCTTCCTTTGTGAAAGGTTATTTTCCTGTATCCAAGGAGCTAACATGCCAGTTACCACTGTTCTACAACAAAAAGAGTACACTAATGCCGTTTAGATACTTAACAGTAATAGTACTGTTAAGTATCTAAACGGCATTAGAATTTCCTCATGATCTTGACATAGCAAAGGTATTTATTGGACTGACAACCGCCACATCAAAGACGTTCAGACTTGTAAGACAATTCATTATTTAGCTCTGCTCATTTTTCTCTCATTGTATACAAGTTGGGTTAGGTTTATATTACGTTCATGCATGCCTAAGAGGGATATGTACACTGAATTCCTCTGACAATATACAAATATTTAATTTCTTCAAAATATGTTACATTTACTTATACAGTGCTACACTCACCACTGCTGTGGTCCCCTACCACTAACGGAAGAGACATACAACATATGTATTCTGAACAAGGAGAAGCTTGAAAAGGTTGTTACTAATTAGCACGAACGTCTTCAGATTCCCCTTCCAGACTGGATCTGGAAACAATGATGAAGCATGCTGCTTTGACCCCCGCTGCTGATTTCAGCATCTCAGCCTTTCATTTTATCCATTCTAAATTCAGTGCTTAATCCTAGTTTGAAAAAGTGTTCCATGTCTACTTGAGTAGTGGTGCATACGTTGGAAGAAGTGGTGCTGTTGTCTACTCCAGGTAGGGTCTCGTCGACTAGTTGGGAGAACTAATTCGGCAGCTTGTCTTATGAGGTCCAAGTGAATATTTGAGGCAAAATAAATTACCCAACTTCCCAAGATCACAATGGGACAATCTTATTTTAAGAGATTAGGGCTTGTTTGTCCCCAGGGTTTGTATCTCCCTTATTCAGATGTCTTGTCTTTTTCTCTTCAGATTGAAACACGGACGACTGATAGTTTTTAACCTTCATAAGGCTCTAACTCGTGTCTCTTTGCTGATCTCCAAAGTGGTTTAGATACATATCCCGATATGGAATTGCCTAACACTGAAAGGCCAGCTTCTGCTGAACAGGAACATAGTGCAGCTGGAATCAGAAGGCAGCGGAGAATCGGAAAAAGCGTCAACAGAAGCCTTATCTTTTTACAGATATTTTGACGTGGAAGCAGATGTCTGATGAGATCATTCCTTTTATTGAGACATTAAGGGATCAAGTTTAAGATCCATGGTCAAAATGTCACTCTGTTACCCAGGTGTTTAGATCAGTTTCTGGGAAATATCAGTCTTTTCCATCTGATCCTCCTTTTTTGTTCAACCATCCAACTCTTAACATTCTGATGATAAAGGCTTTCACCAGCGCAAAATATTATTCCTGCCAATCCAACAGAAAACAAATTGCTTATTTTAGTGAAGATTTGTGTTTCAGGGAGTATGGCCATCAGGTTTTTTTAATACAACTTTTATGTTCACCAATTTGCTTGCACTTTATGGGAATTGATGGTTTTGACGGTTCCTTCTGTCCCTGAATATCCTAGCGGTCACTTCAGGGAATTGCTATGTCAGGCATCCTTTGGCACACATTTATTGAGAGCTTTTGTTTTCTTGGAGAGAGTATCCAGTACTCAGGACATGTTTTGTTTTTAGACAAGAGTCCTATTCAGCGTGGGAGGGAGGCTACATGCATATTTCTTGTGCCTCATGTTGCTTGGGGATGTGGTGCCTTCTATAGACTCTGCAGTGTCAAAGGGACCCATTTCTTAAAAGACTTAAAGGATGAGATTTTCTTAGGTGTCAAGTGATGAGGGATGTTCAGGGGTGGAAGTGTGTGCACCTCCTGAACATCAGGTTGTTCCATTCACCTTGGCCAGACTTAACAATGGCAAGCTTCAGGAAGTAGCAAGGAGAGCTTAGCTTCCATGTCTCTGCAGGAGAGGCACCTAAACATTCACCTTTTGGAGCTGGGAACATTGGCTAGCTTTAAATGGTACCTTCCTGAGTTGCACGTCACACAGATGCAGAATCTGGCAGACAATATACTGTGATGAGGCATTGAACAAGCAGGGGGGGGGGGGCGGGCTCAAATTCCTATTGCAGCAATGCTCTGGCAGTAGAGCATAGACAGGACAGCGGAATTAGTTTGTCTTCGGCTCATCTGGCGAGGAATCATAAGTGGTTCATATCGTCTACCAGCAGTAGGGTTTTCAAGAGATGTAGCTTTTTTGCACCAAGATTTGTCATCATTTTTTTTTAATTTTAATCTGAAATTGAATTGAACTCTCCATTATGCATTTTGACTGCTACCTCTAATGCAGAGGGTGGGTCTCAAAATGTTATCATAAGCTTCAGGTGGTTCTGATCATTTTGGATTAGGCTCATCGCCGGTGGTATCTGGACTTTTTCCGCTATGAAGCTCCATGGCCTTTCCTTCAAAGAGAGCACCTTCTAATTTAGAATAGGGGTAATTTATCCCAGGATACTCAGTCTTTGTGTCCGGACCTTCAGGGGTTAGCGCACTCTTCTAATTGGCTTCTGCCAGAAGTATTGGTTGCTTTTAGTTCATTGATGATGGTAGTTCATTCTAGAATACAGTCTATCCTTGCATCCAGGTGCACTGAATATTCTGTTGATCCTTAACAGCCTCAGACTGTTTACATTTTGCATTGTTGAATGGATTTTCTGTTGAGCAAGAATCCTCGTTTAAGTTGCTGATGGTAAATATTGTTGTTGATGTTTGCAAAATAAGCTCCCCCCTCATTTCCTGAAGCCCTTTTTGATGTCCCAGCCTAGCATTTGAGAATAATGCTATTCTTTGTGATGCGTTATCTGATGGGTTCTCCCATTAAACACTTTAGCAACTGGCTTTCTTGGTATCTATCACTGTTGCTAGCATGTAAGCTTCTGCCTCCGTCAGAGTGTCATTCGTTGGCAATGTTTTATAAAGACAAGCTGATTCTACAACTAAAACCATCTCTTTTGCCAACATAGTATTGGAGTTGTGTGTTTCAAGCTATTTCAATGCCATCTTTCTTTGCTCCTCTGCTTTCATTGAAGAAGGAAGAGTAGCACGTAGGCTGGACCATAAGAGGACTTTATATTACTACATATGTGGGTTAAGTGATTTTTGGAGGGACGACCTGTGTGTATGTTTCGAGGGGCCAAAATAAAGCTCGTCTGTTTTCTACCACACCAATTGTAGTCTGATTACTTTGCTGGTTAAACAATGTTATAGGCTGGCTGGGAAGCCTCCAACTGGAGTTGTGCATCTAATGCCACTAGAGGTGTTGCAACTGTATTGGTGCTATTGATTGCTGGATCCATGCAGTCAACTTGTAATACCGCTAATTGGTCCTTGATGGGGAGCCGTGGTCACTCTCAACAGGACAGTATTACAATCATGTCTTTTTTTTTATGGAGGCACGTTATCTTCAAACAACTTCCTTTGACTATGCTGTTGGACTGTTTAAAGGCTCTTCTTAATTTGATATTCATAAGTAAAACAAGTATCTGATAGAGACTACTAGCCACAGATTCCTTCACGTAGAATTATCCCCAGGCATGAGACTGGATCCGGAAACTTTTTTTGCCACAGCATCCCTGCGCGCCGGGAGCGACATCACGCGACTCCACCCAGGCGTCGTCCGCATACGTGATGTCAGCGAGGTTATTAAGACCCGCCCCGGCGCGCCCACGCCAGTTTTTTCCTTTTACGCGTGCAACGCGGATCCGATCCTTGCTACGGGTCTGTTAGGGCCCCTTTTTCTTCCATTTCTTTTTGCTGGAACAGTGTGCGAATGCTTTCGGGCTTTAAGACTTTCACGTCTTGTGGGTATCTTATGTCGGCGACGGACCCTCACCTCATTTGTATGTGGTGTTTGTGGGAGGATAAAGGCACCACAGATTGTACGGCGTGCCAACAGTTGAAACCGAAGTCGCGGTGGGAGCGCAGGATGAAACTTCTCTTGGCGCGTCTCTCCAGGTCGATGTCCTCCCCTCGGTCTGCTTCGGCGGACGGCTTCAGATACGGCCGTGGTCGTCGTCCTCGCCCTTCTCCGATGTGACGTGCGCATCGCTCCCAGGTGGGTAAGTGTTGCAGTTTGTCTCCGGGGGCTGGTTTCCGGCCTACCGGGGGCATGGACTCTCCGCGGGTGATGCGGCCTCTCCACGGGTGATGCAGCCCCGCGTGTCGTCCTATCCACCGTTTCCCGGTGTTGGGGCGTCGAGAGTCCTAATGTAGACATATGCGGCGGCTTTGCAGGCCTCGCTGGCGTCTGCTCCTCCTTCCCCTCCTGGGGCGTCAGCAGATCCCTCGCTCCGCGCAGGGCCCTCTGCGGCGCCGCGGGTGGCTCCAGCACCGACTGGTTCAGATCCAGGCTTGGGGTGCAGCTCCAGTGGGGCACCTCCTTCAGGCCATGGCGTCTCTGCCTCGCCGCAAGCTTCCACGGGGGTCCCTGTGGTGTCGTGGGAGGTCGCCGGGGCTCGGGTTGCATCCCTGAGGCCCTCTCGGTCCTTTGACAAGGTGGTCCTGTCTCAGGCCGAGGTGACGCCGCTACGGCGCCGGCAGCAGCTGGACCGTACGGAGCCACAGGGGTCGGTGGACCCTCCTCGTCCCGCTCCGGATCGAGGCCGAGGGCAGACCCCTCGCCCCTCCCCACAGGCGGCTGCCCCGTCAGAGGGAGAGTCGTTGGTTGAATAGTCCGTGGCGCCGCCACATGGGTTGCCGAGCGATCTTTGCCTCATTCTGGGCCGTGGCTGGTGGAGGGCTTCGTGCCACTCCCCAGGCCCGTCTCTTTCCCCACGCAGGTGGCTGCCTCGGCGGGGGTCGGGTGGGCGTCACTCCGGCACCGCACCGGGGCCGGTGCGGCTCCAGCTCTACTCCGGTCCCCGGTGCGGGGTGACTTGGAGGTACATTGTCCGGTGACACTGACCGGTGCCGACGTCCTACCTCAAGCAGCAGACTCTACGACGCGGCACAGGGGTCGTACCGCAGATTCGTCTTCGGACGCTCCTTCCTCTCTGGAGGCAGGCTGTATGTTGGTGTCATCCTCCCCGGAGACTGGTCGCCGTGTGGTGTCTTTTTCACCGGCGTCGAAGGGCAGCTCCCCACCCTACCTGAGGCAGAGGTGTTCGTCGGAAGAGCGGCAGGTCCCTTATTCTTCGGCTCATTCTGACTTACAGGTCTGGCCCTTGCCCGCCCCGCTTGGCCTCGGGGACGGCCGCCTTAGTTTGCAGCCATCGCCCACGGAGGAACTGCTTTCTCCACCGCGGGGCCCTATGGAGGCGGGTGCGCCTTCGCTCATGCGGGTCCACGGCTGTGGGCATTCTACGCATGGGTGACCCGGTGGCTCACTTTCTGGCGGACCATCTATTGGAGGTCCTCCACCAGAGCTCTGGTGGGAGAAAATCTTACTTCCCTTTGAAGGTTCGCTCCTTTCTTCCTTGATGGGGGCTTGGAAGCGTCCTGTCTCAGGGGACCCGGTGCCTCAGCAGCTTCTGCACCGGCACCTCCAGGCGCCGCGTGAACCGGCGTGTCTTTCCCTTCACCCCTCAGCCGCCAGCCCCCTTTTGCAGACTGCTTTTCCCTCCCTGCCGCCACTGTTGACTCCGCCGTCACGGGAGGCCCGCTGGCTGGACTCTTGGGGACGCAACATGTTCGCCTTCGACCAGCGCGACCCTGCGGGCCCTTAACACCTTGTGTGTGCTGGCTAGGGCCTCCTCCTGTTTGTGGGACTCAGCTGAGTTTCTGGGATCTGCAGCGTCCCAGGAGACTGGCCTGGTGGACTTACGGCATCATGCATTGGGTGGCCGGGAGCTTGCGGCGTTTATTCTTCGCTCTGCTCTGGACATCTCAGAAGTGCTGGGCCGGGCCATGGCTTCCTCAGTCGCTCTCCGTCGCCCTGCTTGGTTTCGGGACGGAGTATTCCCAGAGAATATTCGGGAGCGACTCATCGACCTTCCGTTTGATGGCAGCCTGTTGTTCCATGCCCTGGCCGACACCGCCATCCAAAGGCTCTTGGCAGGGCTCCGTCCTTCTCCTCCTCTGCCTTATCCTTCTCCTCCTCCTCCGTCTCCTCCTCAGTGACTTATGAGTTGGGTTGGTTCTGGGCTTTCTTAAGCTGGCTGTTCTGGCGGTGCAGTGTGTTTTCTGGCCGTTTACGTCCTTCCTTGGGACTTTGGCATTGTTGGCTGCTGGACGGCCCTTGTGTTGATTGTGTGTGGTTCTGCAGGAGTTGTTGCGCAGGCTCGGCCCTGAAATTGGGCCTTCTGCTTTGCTTGGGCTGCTTGTCAAGCCTTCAGCGGGGGTGTTTTTTCCCCCGTGGCTTTTGTATTTGCTCTGCTGCGGAAGTTCTTCCAAAGAGGGTTCCCATATCTTGGGACTTAACGTACTCTATGTGGGGTAGTAGTAGCTGTCATATGGCTTGCGCTCTTCTTGGGGGTTCTGGTCGCCTTTGGGTGCCTGTTCTCCATAGCGTTTAGGTAGGTTGCTTTTGCTTCCTGAGGTCGTGTGCGCAGCCACTCGTAGTGGTGGCCCTCCCTGGCATCTCCTCCTCTCCCTGCTCCTGTCTTGAGGTCTGGGATGATCCTGTGTCTGCCTTGCTGGGCATCGCCTACTCCACCTTCCTGGGTCCTCGGGCTGTTCTTCTTGCTTCTGGCTTTGACTACCGCCACTGTTCTGGCTGGCAGGCTGCTCTCCATCTGGAGTGGTTTTGCCTTCTTTCCCCTAGTTTCCTTGGGCCCTCTAGGCTTCTTCTTCTTCCGCTTTTCCTGTCTTGGCATTGGGCGGAAGCTATGTTGCCTTGTGGGGTGCTTCGGCCTCTCAGTCCTTGCCCTTGCTTCCTCTGCTGTGAGTGTATGAGCCTCTTCAGCCTTCTTTCCCTCCTCCATCCCCTTGCGGTCGGTGGGGTCCTGCTTGTGGGGGGTTCTCTTGGCCTGGCATGGGCGAGGTTCTACCTGGTCCACAGATCTGGTCCCCTGTGGGGCCCTCTGTTCTGCATTGGCTGGTGGGGTCCTTTCGCAGACCCTCCTTCCCAGGGGGTATTGCTAGGGTATCTATTCTACGTGAAGGAATCTGCGGCTAGTTGTCTCTATCAGATGTACGAGTTACTTGCCTTCGGTAACTAAGTATCTGGTAGAGACGATTCTAGCTGCAGATTCCTTCACGGCCCGCCCTTCCTCCCCTATTCTGCGAGGACCCTTGGGTTGGTCTTCGGTACTCGCCTCCCGGTGGGGGGCTGTGTCTCCTGTGAGTGCCTTCCTTTTTCTTGACGGGTGGTTCCGTCTGGGGCGGTTCATTCCTCCTTGGTCCTTTGGAGGATGGGGTTCCGGTGCCCTGCTGCTCTGGCTACTCCAGGCTTGGGGGGGATTGCTTCTATCCTTGTCCTCCCTTCCCTCCCTTCCTTCCGTTGCTATCCTCTGCTTAAGGGTCATCTGGCCAGGTCTTGCCCTTGTCCCTTGTGGGTGGTTTCCCTTTAGGTTGGGGTGCCTTGGAGGTTTGTTGTCCCTGTCTTTCTTGGGACTGGTCCCATTCCTTGCTCAGGAGGGGGGGGTTGCCTACGTGTGCCATGACTTTTACGTATGCTCTTGCCTCTGGGGCACAGGGATGGGAGGTTGTCTGTGCTGGCAGGGTGACTGTGCAGGTTTCTGCTTCTTCTTTCTTCTTTCCCTGCCCTTGGGTTCTGCGGTGTTGGCACTCCTCTGGTGGTGTTGTTAGTCACCGTTTCTTTCCAATTTTTCTGCTCTTCGCACACTGTTCCCATGCTTCCACAGTTTATCTGGTGATTTCGCGTTGTGGTGTGGAAAAGTTCTCCGAAGAAAACTGGCGTGAGCGTGCCGGGGTGGGTCTTATGTGACCTCGCTGATGTCACGTACGCGGACGACGCCTGGGTGGAGTCTCGTGATGCCACCCCGCTCCCGGCGTGCAGGGATGCTGTGGCAAAAAAGTTTCCGGATCCAGTCTCACACCTGGGGATAATTCTACGTGAAGGAATCTGCGGCTAGAATAGTCTTTACCAGATACATTGTTACCGAAGGTAAGTAACTCGTACTACTGAAGTGTTGGGACGGTAAAGTCCTCTCCATGGTAAGAGACGGGCACCTCAGCCCTGAGTGCACAACTGCACTGTTGTCTGGATCCCTAATGCTGAATTTTTTTGTCATAGGCGAACATGGCTCATGCGTGTGCGCCATAACATAGGCCTGTCTTGCGGATTGTGATCTTGTTGGACCAGGAGTGGTGCCCCAGCGTGCAACTCTCATAGTGGTGGAAGGCTACCGCCTGCACTAAGACTCAAGCAGCCCAAGCGTGATGGTGGCAGCATACTGTGAGAGAAGTAGTATTGAATAAGTCCTTTTTAGCTGCGTGACTGAAGTGAGGCCTACAGCCTCAGTCACCTTTTTAAAAGTTCTGCTGCTGTGTGCTTAACTCACCCTTGGCCTACATCAGGTAGTTGTGGAGTGCTGTGCAGTAGTAGTGACTGTGCTAGATGTACTTGTGCCTGGGAAGAGTACAGTACTGGGATAGAGCAATAGTATGCGCTATATGCGTAGTTAGTGTATGTACTGAGTGTATGTATGCCTGTGGGAAATACATTACACAGCAGATGTAGTGCTGTGCAGTGTTAGTCAGTGGAAGCATGTACTGGGTGTATGTGTGCTTGCATGAAGTGAAATGTATGAAGGGTGAAGTACTGTGCAGCACACATGGTGAGTGTGCCTACTGGAAGTGTGTTTGCAAATAGCACACCATGGTACAATACAGAAAAGTTACAGTACTGAAAAGTGCACGCAGACTGAATGTGCATGTGGAATGTATGTCTCTCTCTAATGGCACAATGCATGGAGGTAACAGTGCTGGACAGTAAGTGTGCTCTGAATATACACTGGATGCAAGTGTGCCTGCAATGGTGCATTTCATGATGGTCCCTGAGTTCCATTTGGGGTAGCCCAGGCTGCCTGGTGAAGACATGAGGAGTAGAGGACGCCTCTCTTGGCAGATTTGTGTATTGCTGCATTGCTATGAGTTGGGTGGGACACACACACAGGAGGAAGGGAGGAAGAGACTACCCCTTTTCATTTCAAAATGGTGCTCTTTGATTCAGAGATAGATTTCAAGGAATTGGCCTGTTCACATTTCAGGAAGGGGATGGGGCTGATAAGGGAATCGTAAAGAGTAGGGCTGGGAGCTCAGGATTAACCTTTTGATGCACATATCACTGTTGCTGACATCCAGGTGTGAACTCTGGTCACTCCTATGAACTGTGTTGTTGGGACTGTTTGCTTCGGAGTCTTGCCTGCTGTGACAGACAGCCTTTCAAGAGGAAAGAAGTAAAGGAAAAATGTACACTTCAAAAGAAGCAGAACCCCAACATAAAACTTCAGACTCAGACCCTGGAAAAGGACTATAAGAATGGGAAGTTGAGACCCCCAAAATGTGTCATCTGCCAAGCAGCTGTGTGAGAAGGGGAAGCTCTGCAAGACTTCTGCCCGTAACCATGACTGGGGGCAAAGGCCTGCTTGACTTCCTGGTGGGTTGAGAGGACATCACCCGGGGGAAACCAAGATCGCCTGGCCTGGAGCACCAGCGCCTGTCTGCTTGCCGTGACCACTGTGCTGTGCCCTGTGAGGGAGCATGGTACAGTGGGGAGCCCGGTACAGTGGGGAGCCCTACAGAGAGGACTTCCTGAGCGAGGTGTGAGGGAATGACTGTGCACAGATCAGGTAGCTGCCTGCATGCAGAACTGATCCGGCAACCAACGTATGCTAGGAGAGGGCCGGCGTGACTTGCGTGCCAGACCTGTACCGCCTCATTGCGGTGCCCCTCACCCCCACCACCGAGGGAAGAGTGACTCACCTCGTTTTCAATAAGCGAGAGCAGCTCCTATAGCTGGGACAAGCCAGTAGCGCAGCTTGAGAGAGAGAGCTTGCGCTGCGTGTATCACTGGCAGCCCAACTTTGCTGAACAGGGTCCGCGGAGAGGGCACGTGCTACACTGCTAATCGTTTCCATACCACCAGGTAAGACCAGGCAAGACTAGAATTGGGCCTGTGGGGCCCAAGGTACTCGCTGCTAGCTGTTCTGTGGCACCATAGCTACTTTTGTCTAACTCCCGAAGAGCCAAAGGGGAACACTTCAGTACTGCCTATTAGTGAGTATCCCTAGATGCTGCCACCAGTAAATGGGGAATATCGCTGACCACGTTATAAGGAATAAGGTGAGAATGGGATTTCCCTGACAGCTACTAGAGCTCCAACATCAAGGGGATCGTTGTGTTATTGTACATGAATGTGTAGGGTTGGAAATAAAGTACTTATTTTTCTTATAAAAGTAAGTATTGGACTGGACATTCATTTATTGTTCATACTGTGTGCTCGTTGAGTTATAAGATGTGTTCACTGACCTGTATCTACACTTCCACCCCATTTCTCCCCCCTCCAGGAAGCCTTTGACTGCTCGTCCACATCTACCACTGAGAGTCAAGTGCAGAAGGGTTACTAGGCCCAGTTGTTCAGGATCCATAGTAGGTCGAGCCCCTTGGCATCAGGAGTAAAAAGCCCCAACCACCCACGGTTGGGCCCAGTAACCCCTGCATGCTTGATGCTAGATGCGTCTCCCATGGCCCTCTGAAAGTGGTTATGACATGAAGGATATGAGGTCTCCTGAAGATTCCTTCATGCTTTCCCACTTGAGAGACATCACCTTTGCATGTGTAGCACCTTAAATGGCAGTTGACCTGTCATTTCAGACCGTGCTGCAAAACTTCACTGTGGACTCTGAGTACTGCTCCCTGATGCTGTTTAACAGCTGCGGCTAAGAAAATAATTGTGGAGTCAGACTGGTTTCTGGAAACCGGTTCAAGTAAGGAATGTACGGGAGTTATCAAATCCATCAAAAAGCTTTTTTTTAAGGTAAATAACGTATTCATAACGAGATGGACAATAGGCTAGTTGGTTGTGCATGAATCTTATCGAAAGAGGCTGGAGGCATCAAATATGTGGCTCACCACTGATAAGGCTTGTATTCTGAATCTGCTCTTTCTTAAATTGGGAATGATCAGGAGTTTTTCTTGCAGAGCACAAGGGCCTAGGTGGTGAATGGAGCACTGATTTTGTTTTCTTCAGAAATACAGGAGCTCACTGAACCATGTAACTTGACACTGCTGCATTTAGTAACGTTTGAAGCTTGATCACGTATATAGGCAAGGTTGTTCATGCCACTTTTGTGCTCAATGAGTGCTGGCCTTGGTGTTGATTGCGCTTTATGCCTCGGCTGAAGTCAATTTTGTTGCCCTCTTCCAAATCGTCTGAAGATGAGAAGGATAAGAGGCTTAGGCGGGATACTCCACACCTAGATGCCATTCTCACTCAACAGGTAGATTTCCATGGCCCTCACCACAACCAGTGAAGTTGTCCTCTTAGCCAGGGCCGGTAAAGATCATTCTGACAAAGGAACCATTGCAGACTTATCACTTGTGCACTCAATTTGAGCCACTTCACAGCTTCCATTTACGGCTCCTTACTATCAAGACTATTCCTCATTGCCATCGCCTTGGCACGAGTGAATTTGAGGCTCTTTGTGTCACTGTGCCTTATACTTCCTTTTTCCCAGACAAACTGGTTCTGAAAATATGGGCACCCTTCCTGCCAAAAGATGTGAAACGGATCCATGTCGGTCAAACCATCACCCTGCCCGGTGTTCTGTGAACCGCGTCACCCCTCTGAGGAGAAATGGAGACTGAATCGCTTCTACATAGATTGTACCAAAGAACACTTGGTAGCCAATCAGCTCTTTGAGGGGTTTGCTGGAACGAAAAAAGGCAAGGCAGTGCAGAAGAGAATGATCTCCAGCTGGATCATGCTCAAATTAAAATCTGATACACTTTGGCAGAGAAGCAGTCTCCGGAAGGACTGCATTCTCATTCTACCAGGGCCATAGCTGCTGCCACTGCATTGGCATGTGGAGTCCCTGTCCTAGACATTTGCCAGGGGGATACATGGGCTTCCCTCCATATGTTCACAAAGCATTATTGCATGGACAGTGAGGTTCACCGAGAGGGACATTTTTCGCGCTCGGTCCTGCAGGACTAGTTTGAGTCCTTCCACAGACCCACCTCCAAATATTGCTTTGGTATATATTTAAAAGGTGAGGAATCTGCGGCTAGAAGTCCCTCTCAGAAGAACAGTTACTTACCTCCGGTAAAGCTTTTGTCTTGTAGAGGCTCTATCTAGAGGTAGATACCTCACCAACCCTCCCATCTTGTGATTGCATTCTATCCATTGATGAGATCCAAAGTAGAGGACTCTGCACACTGGTCACAACCATTTTGTTTCTGCGTCTGGGGGCGTGAACAGTCTCGAAAGCAACTGACGCCTGCACACAGGGGTGGCACCTCTATAAGCTTTGTACATTATTTCCAGAGGGGAACAGCAGTAGTGCAGTGCTGTATGGCACCACCTGGCGACTCACCAAGGTACTGCTGAAACATTTCCGGATCCAGCCTGACGCCTGGGGAATATTCAAAAGATGAGGAATCTGTGATGGAAAGGGTCTCTACCAGAAAAAGCGTTACCAAAGGTAAGTAACTTGTTCTTCTTGGGCACAGTTTGTGGCAGATTGGGGTATGCTATTTTTTCAATTTGTTCAAAATCTCTAAAGCAGTATGCACGGATCTGCTAATGAAATACAATCTGTCCTCATCCCTAAAGGTTTTGGCAGTTCAACTACATCTGGATTCAACTTCAGCAATCCTGGTATCACCGCCTCTGCTGGTTTGACATTTGGCGTATCGAATCCATCATCTACTGGTTTTGGAACAGGCGGGCAGCTTCTGCAGCTTAAGAAACCCCCGGCTGGGAACAAGAGAGGAAAAAGATAGACAATTTAGTACAAATAAGCGTTGGTCGGTGCATCCCTAAAGATCTATTTTTCTAAAACTGAAAGAATTGCATCCCAGATTTATAATGTTTTTATATTTTTTCCCAATCTGGAAGATTAATTTTGGAGCATTACTGCATTTATCATGAACAGATATTTTCATGTGAATAAAAAATAAATGCTTATGTATTTTTATCCTTATTAAAAATATAATGACGGGGTCCCTACAAAATAAAAAATAAAAATTGGTTAACCATAATAATTATATTTAACCTTAAATTTGAGAACACTTAATTACCACAACTTGAATATATGCTCTATGAGCACATATGCAGACATATATATTTTTTTCACCTTTGAATACTATGGTAAAAAAATAATGTAGAATGACACGACACAGTCTAAAGTTTCAGACTTAAAACAATCTGCTGGGCATAGTTTTTGTGTATACTTAAAAACTGTTAGAGAACGACTATATCAATGTATGCTTGTGTGTATTGTGTTCTGTACATATGTGCACTTGACTGTCTCTGTGCACTTTCTTTGCCCACATGCAATATTCCAGGTGTTCATGCTCCTTCAAGAGTCAGAGGCTGTATGTTTTTAAGAAGTATAGCACTGTTCTGACAGAAGTTCGGGGGTTATTTACATAAGGGTACATATTTATTCACTCCCTATAACAGTTCCTCCCATCCAACCAATACCTTGAATTTAATTGTGAATCGGTAAGATCCGCCTTTTCCCCGTGGGCCACTTACCACTCTCGAATGCTGTGTAAATTGTGGCTTTGGGATTTGTTTGAAATCTGTTTTTAACTCTTGTTTACTTTAGTCTGGAAACCAGCAGCTGACATGTGAATGCACCAGTACACCATGACCACAGTGCAGCTTAGCAGTTCTTAGTTGGCCACAATGTCAATATTTGATATCACTTTTATTACACTCACGTCTTTACTTGGACTGTTGGCACACATGGAGCTGAGCATGCCAAAAGTCACAGGGTTTGTTGAGAATTTGGTGGTCTGCCTTATTTTCAGGCTGTAAGATATTTAGCAGACGTGAGATAGAAAATGTGAGAGTTTGTCAAGTTTAAATATCAACCCGGTTAAAACACACATATAATTCATTGCAAATGTGTCCACACACCGTACCAGCTTCGAGAAAAACTGCAGTATAGTCCCTACACTGCTACCAAAAGGAATCAAAAACCTATTGTTTAGTTTAGGTTGTAAATTAGCTAAGAAAAGCAAAATGTTGAAGACCAGGTTTCCACCAGAGCCTTTCAAATGTGGCCAGTCTTACATTTTAGCGACAAAACAGGAAAGGGTGCCATCATGGATGCCACCTGCCGGAAATATGGTGTACATTTTGACGGGCATTTTTAATAGTTGTATGCACTATACATTCAGATTCAGTGTAATGCTTATGTCGTTGCTTCTGTAAAACATT
Organism: Triturus cristatus; assembly: GCF_964204655.1. Classification (NCBI taxonomy): domain Eukaryota; kingdom Metazoa; phylum Chordata; class Amphibia; order Caudata; family Salamandridae; genus Triturus; species Triturus cristatus. Next base: position 320,690,891 of record NC_140591.1, read on the forward strand.
TCATATGCTCTGCATCCAATGTTTATTACCAGTTTCAACTCGATACATTTTCCCGTATGCAACTTGGCTACACTTCGTTGTGAACGTTTTGTTCTGCTTCTCTCTTTGTATGTTCTAATTGTAAAAAACATTATGCAACGTGGCGTTGTCTTTGTCTTAAAAGTGATTTTTGTCGCCCAAGACAAGTTTGATGATAGAAGGGAAGTGTGTTTTTATTTTTATTTTTTGCACAAGGGTATCCTTTTTGCACGTACGTATCCTTTGTGACACGTGGCTTTCACAAGCACTTTTTTGTGATCCAAAATCTTGTGCACTGTGTTTTAAGAATGCCATCTGTAGAACAAGCTGTGCACATAACCGTGACATGGGGCTGCAGTCAAAATACTGGTTTTGTACGTTGTGTATGTTTATGCGTTTTCTTAAATTGCCATTGAAATGCTAAACCACTCATCGAAAGTAATGTTTGTGAAGCTGTGTTTTTGATAATTTCGTGTCTGTTCACCTTTGTGCAACCTACCACTGTGCAAAACAATAAATTGTATTGAATAGATTAAGCTATTTCTGTTATCAGATATAACGTCTTTTATTAAAATACCAGGAAATTTCACATTTTTAGAACGCTTTTTTCCTATTTGGATACTTTTTTCCCCTGTTAACGACTAAGAACATACAGAGAAGGACTTTTAAGCACCAGATCATCTTCATGTGGAATTTCACTTATCACTGTCACCAGGGTTGTTTATACGGTGTGTTTGATTACTAAGTTGACAAAAATGCAGTTTGTATGCTTAAATACAGTTTTCAGTACTCTGCTCAATTGACATTTTGGTGAACACTACATGCCATTTGTCTCCATTCTCTATCAGTTCCTATATGTGCCATAATTCAGTCTTTCTGGGCCTTAGCGGTGAAAAACTGATGGCTGCTGTCCGGAACCCTAGTCACATATGCTGAACATTTGTTTTTTGTGTCGTAATTCATTATTGAGAAATTAAAGGCAGATAGATACATAAAAGTGCAGCACAACATAATGGACCCACAAGAGTCTATTGTCTATATATATATTAGTGCGCTATAAAGGAGAGAAAACTACACATAATAGGAGGGAGGAAGGGAAAAGGAGGGATCAGATAAAAGACCAGGAGCAAATGGTGGAAGAGAAGGATATTGTGCATAGTATGCTTAGAAATCCATAACTCTGGTTGCTCATTACCACAGATTGAATTAGACAGAAGGGTTAATGGATACTGTGAACAAATTTAGACCTACAGAATATTAGATATGTAAGCTGTGATGAACATTGAGGAGGATGGAAGGTCATAAAAACTCCTAGATAAATGAATAAATAGATGGATGAATAAATATATGCATGAGGAGGAATGTCGTCTCCTTACCCGGGGAAAGAAAGAATAAGAGGAAGCGTAAAAAGTGGGGGGGGGGGGGGGGGGAATATGAAGGGGGAAGGCACATGCACTATGAGAAAAAGAAAAGAAGGGGAAAAGGAAAAGGGGGAGAAAGAAAGGTAGGGAAAGAGAGAGATAGAAGAGGAGGGAAATGGCACCTCCGGAGGGGAACATGGTGGCCGCTAGCTAAACTGTCGCGGCCGAATCTCACCTCGGGCTCTTTTTTTCAGACAATGGCAGGGGGCTGTGTTTCTTTAGCCGATTGACTTCTTCTTAATTTTTTCTTTTCTCTGCCCCCCCTCCCCCCCACCCCGCGCACTGCTGGTGGACTCCGGTGGTTTTCCCCTGCGAACGCTTCTGGCCTGGGAGCTCTGCGGCTGGAGGTGGGAGGAGGCGGCGAGGCATCGGGGACGCCGTGACACCGCCTGCTTCTGGTTCCGGGTCGCGGGGCAGAGACAGCACCCGCGGCAGCTGGAGAAGTCTGCAAACCCTCGGAGCCTTTGGGTGAAAGTTGCTGGAGGCGTGCAGTAACATCAACAAAAGAAAGGGGTGTGCTCCAGACCAACGGCGTAGGTGCTGTCTTGACCCCGGGGGGGCTACATGTGCCGGTAAGAGTAAGAGCATTTGCTAGTTTGCTGTATGGTGGCTTACGGTCTGGGGGAAGCAACACCGGTCGCTCTGGTTACTGTATGGAGGTGAAGGAAGGCGGATTTCAAAAGGTAAATGAAAAATCTTCGCCTCCGAGAGTGGGCCGTTCTACTTTGAGAGCTAGAGTTACCTACACATTACAGAAGTCCGAGATCATCCAGCCAATCGTGACCCCAAAAAAAACCTCTACAGTAAATCAAACAAAGGTGAAAATAAGGAGGTTGGGGGCTAAATTTGGTGAAGAAGAAGAGTTCAAACAAAGAGGGACTCCTAAAATTAAAACTAGAGCAAAAAAGAAACCTGCATATATCACTAAAATAACCCCCTCTCTAAAAACATATTATAGAGTTATGGCTTCCACCGCAGAGTTAAATGAAACTACGGCGGCAAATCTGGAAGAGTCGGAGGGAGTTTTCACCAAAGTAAAGACGAAAATCAAACCGAAAACCACCGTAAGCGACGAGAGTGTCTCCTCCCCTATGACTCCTTTTTTGCAATGCAAACAAAGGGGCCCTAAGCAAACTGCTAAGCAACCTACCGATATCCCGGCGCCTTCGGCTTCGCATCAAGCCGTGACCCTTTCAAACAGGTTCAACGCCTTAGGCGTCTACGATGCCCAGGAGTCGCCCGATTTTGCTCAAGATCTCCCCAAAGGGAAAATAAACCCGACGGTAGAGGAGGGGACCAAATGTTGCAGGGATTCTGCTTATGCGCAGAACTATGCGCAGGAACCCAGGCCCTCAGTGAATTGCGGTGTACCAAAAACCCACCTCAGAACCCAGAACCCCTTATCCGGCCAGCATCAGTGTCCCATTCGTTATCCGAGGTTTAACTCGGCGGTGCCAATGTATAGACAACCCAGAACAAGCGACTTAGTATATTTCTCAGGAATGGTGGGAATCAGAAATACCTTTTCGTAAATATTCTCGTACCAGTCCACAACAGAATAAACAGAGACACGGTTAAAAGTTTAAAGAGTTTATTTTATAAACCTCGTGTCCTAAGATGCAGCAGTTTGGCTAACATTAGCAGACAAACGATTAAAATCAAAACCATCGGCATAGTTACAATACCATAAAAAATGAAAGGAGTAATCATACTAAAATGACAGTGGATCTAAGCCACCTTCCTTTCTCTAACACACTAAGGTATTATTAGACTAATAGAAGGTCTCTAGACTTGAATGGGGAACCCCATACCGTAAATATCAGCTCAGAGAGTTCACATCGCAGGATCAGCTATGCTCTGCTCCTAGGAACGCTCTTCCGAATGTAATGAAAACATGTAACACTGCAATATTAAAAGCACTCGACTTTCAGGTATTTGCAGCTGCGTGCGTGTTATGGCTAAACTAGTGGGCCGGTCAACCTGAACTCAACAACATGCACCGTCTAGCGACCCAGACTGTTTCTTTACACAGTGTACAGACCAAGGTCGCTGCTCACTGTTTGGGATGTTAACAACAGACAGTTCTCATGTGAAGCAAAGTCGAGTAAGCACTTCTCAAATTAATAACATGAGACTACAGTGTCGTGTGCAAAAGCAGCAAAAGGGCTTTCTAACATTTAACGTGGTTATGCTAACTTAGCGTTGTACATAGGTAGATAACGATCTTCACTACACAAACAGAAAGGTGCATTGGCGGGAAGTGCGACCATGAGTGTTGATGTGGTAGAGGGTTCGGAAGTACGACATACTGATCGCCATGAAGGAGGAGATGCTAAGCGGGTTCAAGGTGTCAGAGCTAAATCAGGCTGAGCTCGCTGGCAGGTTTTCAGTCTCTGAAGCAAACCAGGCGGCAATTAAGGAATCCTGTGAAGTCCTGTCTCAGAGACTCGATGAGGTGGTGGTAAGGACTGACCTTCTAGAGGCAGAAATTCCTGGTATTAAAGAAGCTATTAGTGGGGCAGCTAAGGATGTGGTAAAGCTAACCCTACAACAAAAGGCTCTGAAGGATGATATCGAAAGGCTTGAAAATCACTCTAGAAAGAATAATTTAAGACTCCTTAATGTCCCTGAGAATCTAGAAGGATCAGATATAAAGGGGTTCGTTATTTCTATACTACAGGGGTCGGTTTTGAAGAATCTGCCAGAAATTGATTTGTTATCAGAAATTCAAAGAATACACCGAGATCCCTATAGGAAGAATCCGAGTAAACAGAAACCCCGGAAGATATTGGTTAATTTCCTTTCCTATTCCGTGAAGGAACAAATATTGTCGATGGGTCTTAAGGAGGGGTCTGTGACCTTTTCTCCCAATGGCCTGGATCCATTCACTTTTCAGATCAGGTCAGACATATCCCATATAACGGCTACAAGGCAGTGGGAGATGGGGGGTAGGTTGGAGAAATTGAGGAGCTTGGGAGTCAAGGCACAATTGAAGTTTCTGGCGCAGTTGCGTGCTATGTACAATAATCAGATGCACCTGTTCCATACAGTTGAAGAGGTGGACTCCTTTATGACTAGCTTAAGGAAAGCAAAATGAATCCTATTCAAGATGCGTCTGTAAAAACATTTTTTGTAAAACAAATTGGCCCCTTCCTTCCATTCACTTTTCTTTCTCTGCTTATTAGTTAAAAGCCCGAGGTGAGGGCGTCCAAATGAGTTCGCCCATCTGTAAGGGAGGGTTCCTCAAGGGGGTAAGGGGGATACACATGGGAATGCAAGAGGGAGTGGGGGGATGCGGGAGAGCACTGGGTGGGGAGCAAAAGGGGTGGGAAAAAAACACCTCTTCTCACCTTAAGTATTTAAAAAATGGTTGGACAATCATGGGACAGGGATTTGTGAACGGATGGCAGGTGCGGTAATAGCTCAGGCTGGTTTGAGTTTTATCTCCTGGAATGTAAATGGCTTAAGATGCATACGGAGGCAAAGATTAATAATGAAATATCTGGAGCTTGCAGAAGCACGGGTTTGCCTCCTGCAGGAAACTCACTTGACTGCTGGGGAATCTAATAAACTATTCTCAGGAATATCCTGGATTAAAGCCTATTGTGTCTCGGATCAAAGCATCAACAGCCGTGGAGTGGCAGTCCTGGTCAAGCGGGGGTTAACCTATCAGGGAGGTGGGTGATTGCGCAGCTGGATTTCGGGGACACCGTTTTAATGTGTGCTTCATTCTACGGTCCGAACGTCGATGATCCCTCCTATATTGTAAGGTTACAGTCTAGGCTTATGTTGGAAACTCCTCCTATAATTGTAGGAGGAGATTTTAATGTTCTGTTAGACCCCAATAAAGATAAGTCGAATCAGGGGCGTCACATTGGGACACCCTTGATTCGACGTGCAATGAAGAATCTGATTCACGATTTAGGCCTGGCTGATGTCTGGAGGTATACGAAAGGGGACAGGTCTGGGTTTACATTTCATAGTAAGAGACACGAGTGTACTTGATAAAGGATTAGATATCTCCATCCTCCCTAGCCATTTATCGGATCATTCTCCGGTTTTGTGTGTAAATAAAAATGTAACTAAAAAATCCCACCTAGGTGGACACTAAGCAGGGGAAGGCTAGACAATCTAGAAATAATTCAGGCAATTAAAATGTCATCTTTGGAGTTTTTTGACTTCAACATAGGCTCAACAGCAATAGAGGTTGTTTGGGATGCCTTTAAGGCCAGTTTGAGAGGGCGATTACATAGCCTTATTGGCTCCAAAAATCGTGCGGAAGGACGTGAATTGAAAATAGGTGAGGAAAAGATCGGTTTATTAGAATTTGAGCTCCTTAAGTCATCAAAATTTCCTGAAAGACAAAGTAAGGTGCAGTTGGAACTCGAACAGGCCAGACAAAACTATAGCGGAATACTAGAAAAGAAGTGTAAGGCCCAATGGGAAAGGAAGAAAATGGAGAATTATGATAATGGGGAGAAGGCTGGTACTCTCTTGGCATGGAAGGCTAGATCTGACCGCTCGAAAAATGACATAGGCGAGCTGGAGATAAATAGTCAAGGGGATAAATCGAATAATATTGATGATATACAAAATTCCTTGCTCACTTTATTTTCGGATCTCTATAGGGAGAATTTATTCCCCACCAAACAACAAATTCGTGATTGGCTGAGCACAAAGTCACTCTCCTCGCTAACCCAGGCTAGTAAAGATTTCCTCGACTCCCCAATTGCGTTGGAGGAGATAAGAACTCAAATAAAGATTTCTAAAAACAACAAAGCCTCTGGTACAGATGCCCTGCCAAATGAAGTGTACAAGTCCCTCTCCGAAGAAGTAACCCCAGTCTTGGGATCCCTGTTTCGTTCAATCTATAGTCTAACTGGTCAAATCCCAAGTTCCTGGAGGGAGGCAATTATTGTTTTAATTCTTAAGCCTGGGAAGGATCCTGCGAAAGCGGACTCTTACCGCCCGATCTCCCAGCTGAATGCAGATTACAAGATCTTTATGGGCATTCTGGCAGGGAGACTGGGTAAATTAGCTTCGGGACTGGTCAATACAGACCAGAAAGGGTTATTAATGGGAGATATATTCAGGAACAGACTCAGCTCCTTATTGGAAATATCGACTTGGCAACTACTCGGAAGGAACCCTTGGCAGTGGTCACGTTAGACGCTGCCAAGGCTTTCGACAGGGTGTGCTGGACTTATCTCTGGGAGGTATTGGAGGAAATGGGTTTTGGTCCAATTTTTATCCACACCCTGAGAGGTTGTTACCAGGGAGCTTCAGCTAAAATCCTTATTAACGGCTCACTTACCTCTAGTTTTGAAATTCAAAGAGGGACCAGGCAGGGCTGTCCTATTTCACCCCTGCTATTTGATTTGTACATTGAGCCTCTGGCTCAGGCTATAAGTCTAGACGAGTCCATTCCTCCGTTTAAGACTCAGCAATATCAGTCCAAAATTGCATTATACGCGGACGACATAATTATATATACTAATAAACCATTTTTTTTGTTGCTAATCGAATTTATTATACTCCGGAAAAAAATTCGAAATTCGCTCCTACTCCTGAACCGAAATGCCCCAGGTGTCTGCTCCCCAAGGCCAATGATATACACATTTTTTATGAATGTCCCAAATTAGAAGTATACTGGACAGGGGTGTGTATGTATCTATGTAAGACCTTTGGAATTGATATTGTCTTGAATTCCTCCTTGATTTTTTTTGCTAATGATCGGGTGTCCACTGCATGTTTGGAACAGTCTCAAAGAGGATTACTGTTAAGTTTGATATTGTTGGCCCGCAGGGAAATATGTCTTAAATGGAAAGATCCCCTTCCCCCGAAAACTGAAGACTGGTTAAAGTCTGCACTTGCAATGGCCCGACTAGAAATAATAGGAACTAGTTCCAGCTCCCCTAATTACTGGGTACCATTCATAAAAATGGGTAGAGAACGGAGATTATACTGATATACACGGTTGATAAGGAACATGGTCCTATGATTAACACCTAAATCCCGGACGATAAAGGGGATTGGTTGGCTAACCTAAACAAGTGCAGGCGGTCGTAGGGTGTCCCGTTAGTAACTAAGACCGGATAAGATCTGCGAGTTGTTTATAGGTGAGATGAGGACAAAAAAAAAATGAAGAGGAGTGAAATGATAAGGAGAAAAGAGGAAATGGGGGGGGGGGAAGGGGTGAGGGAATTAAAGAACACATTCAAGAGTCTTGAATTAAAGGAGCCCATACTTGTTGGAACATTTCTTCCTGATCTTGTAGTCTATATATTACACGTTCATGGGATGCCGTCTGAATCATTGCTATGATCCAATCCTCCTTCGATGGAGAACTGGGCAATTTTCTTAAGATACAAATTTTGGCTGTAGAGAGTGCAGTATGTAAAAGACGATGCTGTGGGCGTGTAATGTCAGGTGAACTCCCAAGATCATGCAATAAGATAATGGGAGAGGTAAGGGGAAGTCGGAGGCGAAATGTTTCCTTTAGTGTATTCCCTACTTGAGTCCAAAAACACTGTATAGAAGGACATTCGCAGAGTATTTGAGGAAGGTCACAATCAACTCCAGGATACCTCCAGCACTTAGTGTGGAAATAATCGTGCTTGTTGTAATTTCAAAGGTGTCCAATACAAGTCATGTAAAGTTTTGAAAAGGCGAAATTTCAAACGCGCTTCCCAAGTACCCTTGTCTAAGGCTTCCAATATGTCCAGCCAGACATCATCTATGGTAATGTGTAAGCACTCCTTCCATTTCTCGCGAAGAGCTTTAAGAAGTAGTTGTGAGTATAAGTGATTAGTTAAAGCACAATATAATCTCATCACTCCCTTATGTCGTCCCCAGATAAGATAATCCAGTATCGGCGATGATTCTAACATCCAGCGAAGAGGACCCAGACATCACCTCAGGCAGTGCTGTAGTTGCAAGTGTTACAAAGTTTGGTGCAATGGGAAATCAAATTCCTGGCGAAGCAAGTCTAAGGATTTCAACTCTGTTTAGTATGACCTGGTCTAATGTTTTGATTTCTCTCGATCTGCAACTGGACCAGTGAAAAGCATGACCATTTATTCGAATACTTTCATTACCCCAAAGTGGAGCTTTAGAGTGCAAACGGTGAGCAACCACTAGGAGACGGTGTGCTCGATGCCATGCTTGATATGTTGCTTGAATCACAGGGTTCAGAGGAGATGTTCGTGGGTTACGGGTTCCATATAAAAATTCAAGGCCGTCATCACATTTAAGTAGTGAGTGTTCTGTTGTGACCCATTGTGGAGGGTCAGTCGTACCTGGGAGCAGATAAGCTAATTGAGAGAGTTGCAAGACTAAAGAGTAATGCTCCAGCGATGGCAAACCCAAACCACCATGGGAGCGGCGAGCTGTTATAATTTGGCAGCAGCTAGACGAGGACGCATAGATCCCCAAACAAAGGCCTGTATACACAATGCAGTGTGGAAAGAGGAACTACAATCGGAAGCATTCCAAGAGTATATTTGAAGTGAGGTAAAGTGACCATTCTTACAGCCTGTACTATTCCCCACATGGAAAAATCCAAAAGAGACCATTTGGCAAAATCAGTTTCCATTTGCACTTTAAGGGGTGAGAGACTGTCTGAGACCATCCCTTCCAATCCGTGATTAACCAGAATTCCCAGATATTTTAATTGCTACGATTTCCTGCAAAAGGGGTATCCATCAATTGATGCATTTGTGGTGCTGGAAGAGAGAGGAAGAGCCTCCCTTTTGTACCAATTTACCTTGTAACTGGAAAGGGCTGAGAACCCATCAATCTTGAGTAAGACTAGCAAAGAATGCGAGAGATCCTTAAGCGTAGGAAGGATGTCATCAGCATATAGATATAGCTTAGATACACCTCTCGCTATAGGTATACCCTGAATCTGCGATGAGTGGCGAATGAGTGAGGCAAGGGGTTCCATCTCCAACAAGAATAACAAGGCATTTGCAATGCAATAGGTCTCGCATTTACGTGAGACCTATTGAATTGCGAATGGGAGGCATCATGAACAACAGGAGGGAGGGCGTGGGCTAGAAGGTACGGACAACAGGCGGTGGGGGTGAGAAGGCATGGACAAAGGGGGGGCGAGCAGCCACGGAGAGCGGATGGGAAGGTGGGGGGAAGAAGGCATGACAATGGGAGGGAGTGGGGGAGTAAAGAAGGCACCAAAGTATGTTGTGCCTGCAGTAGGAGAACCTAATTAAAGACAATAGTGCTCACAGTCTAAATAAAACGTACCGTGTAAAAACTGAAGTAAAGGGGCCAGTCGCCATGGGAGGGGACAAATTAAGAGGTGGCGGAACTAAGGAGGGACTTACAAGCCTATTGTTGAATCAGAAGCCAGCATTTAGGATGGACAATGACATGCCAATGGCAAATATGGGCGGAGAGTGTGTGGGGCTTCTATATTCTACTCCTCTACAATAAGTCTAGCAGCGCACGCGAGCTGGCTCTAGGCCTGACCTACATACGGCAGAGCTCAGGAAGAGCTAATAAGCAGCCCTCTCCAAACAAGATTGTTAATTAATTTCTTAGAGGAATCCTGCCTCCAATCACCATCACTTCAGTGTCTGGGTCTCCACACTTCATTCACAGGAATGCAGTTCAATACACTCCCACTGTCAAGAAAGCTGTATCCACCCTCCAACTTATAGGCCTTCCAAAACGGACCACACTGGTCCCAGTGCCAGATCCTCACCATGCAGAGTTCTACCATAAATATGACACGTTATTACTGCAAATGCATATGCTCAAAACATACGGTGTCAGCAAAAGGATCTTGTGTTCAAGTAACCGTGAGTAGTAGGTAGGGATACCAAACATCACCATGCAAAAATCCTGGCCTTAAAAGTGACAGGTCTGGCCGCAAACTTCTGGCATTAAATTTGACAGGTCTAGTCTTAAATTTGACAAGTCTGGCAGGAAACTCCTGGCATTAAATTAGACAGGGCTGGCCGCAAACTGTAGGGATACCAAACATCACCATGCAAAAATCCTGGCCTTAAAAGTGACAGGTCTGGCCGCAAACTTCTGGCATTAAATTTGACAGGTCTAGTCTTAAATTTGACAAGTCTGGCAGGAAACTCCTGGCATTAAATTAGACAGGGCTGGCCGCAAACTGCTGGCCTTAAAAACTCTGGTTTTAAAAGGGGTGACATGTAGGGTTAGTCCTAAAAGTGGCATGTCTGGCTGCAAAACATGGATAATTGTGTATATGTTTAAAACTGCGCAGAAAAGTGCGTGCATGTAGGAGGGAAATGTCTGGGCCTGTTTTAAAACTGGGGGGGTTGCAGACAGCTGGTGGGTGAACAGCTGCGGAGCAGTCCTGAGACCCAGGGTCTGTCACGTGACCGTGTTGTGTTGTAGAGGTGTACGCCTCTTTTAGGGGTTGTGGTTTCTTAGAATACATATAAGCATGTGGCAAGAGCCGTGGACAACAAGCAGACGTTTGAATACGCCAAGGGACCCACAGCCAAAATGAAGAGATACAACCCGCTCGTGAAAAGCGCCATGGTGGATGGCTCCCAGACCCTTATCAATAGATATTACCGCAGCCTAGCACCTCTGGTAATGGACGAGAATGCTCAACAAGAAACACCTCGGGATATGGGTTGCGACGTTACTGGTTTTGGCACCGGTCTGTGTAGGCCTATGGAGGAACTTGGGCTCAAGGATTACGGATGCCGGATGGTCCCGGTTAAGTGCGACAGCAGCGAAAGTGAGGGCTCGGGTAGTGACAGTGTGCTTGCCGGCCTCTGTTCAGTGGACCTGGAGGAAGATGAAGAATTTGTAGCACCTCCTAACGCACCCGTCTATGAAGACATGGACCTTCAGGAGAAGACGGCTGCTGAGAAGGAAGGTATGCAACAGCCGGGGACAAGCGTCGAAGATGCTGGGACCTCGCAGGACATGGACGACTCGCAAGATTTCAGAGCCGCCGCAGAGGGCTGTGATAATGCGGAGGTTAGTAGGAAAATGTTATGAACAGGTAGTTACAAAAATGATGTATTTTATTTCTTCAACTAACGTATTGTCATTCTGTCTTCTTTTGACCCCTAGAGAGCAGCACCCGCTGGATGCCCCTACTTCATAATGGACTATGGTAAAGAGGCTGTAACACCTCCTAACACGCCCGTCTATGAAGACATGGACATTCAGGAGAAGACGGCTGCAGAGAAGGAAGGTCTGCAACAGCCTGGGACAAGCGTCGAAGCTGATGGGGTATCGCAGGACATTAGCGACTCGCAAGATTTCAGAGCCGCCGCAGAGGGCTGTGAAAATGCAGAGGTTAGTATGAAAATGTTATGAGCAGATAGTTACAAAAAATGATGTATTTTATTTCTTCAACTAACGTATTGTCATTCTCTCGTATTTTGAACCTAGAGAGAAACCCCAAAAAGGCCGGCTACAGAGTGGAGGCATGTGTCAGGGTGGCGACCTGCAAAAGCGAACAATGTAATTTTCAATTGTCTGTGGTGTTCAAAACAAGCTGAAAGTTCCACATGTCAAAACCGTGAGGGCTGCGATAAGTGTGTATGCGGCTCCGACGCGTGTGAAAAGGAAGAGCCAGGATTGCCCGACGACGTCCGACAGGCAGCTAAGGCTTTCGCCGCGTCTGTGGTACTAAATTGTGTCAAACGGGACTATTACAGCCTTTGTCAAGGCCATCAAATCAAAGATCCTCAGCAGGCGGCGCACGAATGCTTGTGTGAATCATACAGATCAAGAACAATACGATATATTTGTACTTTGCTAGACCCTTACAAGGTATATAAACTGCTAAGGGTTGTGTATGGTTTGTACAATGAAAAGAAAGATGTCCACCCCGATATGTTGATGATCCTGATGGGGGCAGTCAATGAGATCAGATACGCCTTAGACCCGAGCTCAAAACTAACCGCTATGCAGGGAATGGACACTGCTTTCAATAGAAGGATGATAGAAAGACTCATAGCAAGGCGTAAGTGTAATGTGTATAAAAAAAATAGACAAGTATGGTCTTTGGCCCCCCGAAGACTGTTTTAAGCAGGTTCTTGTGTAACGTTACATGATAGCGTGTATTTAGAACAAACTAGTAGAATGTTAAATCCAAAAGGGTGACGCTGTGTTAAGTCGTACTATGCAGAATGTGAAAATATATGAAACCCATGTCTATGATTTTGCTACTATTCTTTATTTTTTTAATAAAATGTTCTTACACAAAACAAGCGTCATTCATTGCATTGTGTAACGGTTGATAACATGCCGGGGGGCGTGTTAAGAAAACTTTATTACGATACTAGGGGAGTTGGCAGCTTGGGGAGCGCCGAAGCTCTATATAGAAGGGCTGTGGATGAAAAGGAGTCGGTGAGCAGAGAAGCTGTGAAGACTTGGTTATCAGGCGAGGAGGCGTATTCACTCCATAAACCGGCCAGAAGACATTTTAAGAGACGCCCAACAATCGTTAATGCGCAATTAGATTATCAGTGGCAAGCGGACATAATAAGTCTTCAAGATATAGCAAAACATAACAACGGATCTTGATATATATTAACCGTCATAGATGTGTTGTCCAAGTATGCCTACGCAGAGGCGCTGCGTGATAAAAGTGGGGCTAGCGTCACAGCCGCTTTTAAAACCATCTTCGATAAGGGGCGTATTCCTCAAAAACTACAAACAGACGCCGGAAAAGAATTCTTAAATAAGGCATTTCAGAAATTATTAAAGCAACACAATGTTCAACATTTTGTAACACACACGGAGGTAAAAGCAGCTGTTGTAGAACGGTTTAACAGAACCTTAAAGTCTAAGATGTGGAGGTATTTTACGGCCCACAACACCTACAGATACGTGGATGTTCTGCAGGCTTTCTTAGCTGTATATAACGCCAGTTATCATAGGACCATCAAAAGGGCCCCCGAAGATGTGACACCTAGTAATTCGTTAACTGTTTGGAGAAATGTGTATGGCCGTAATTTCGATACAAAGGTGAAGAAGCCTGTTTTTAAAAAAGGTGATCACGTAAGGATTTCAAAATTGAAAGGAGTCTTCACGAAGGGTTACCAGCAGACTTTTAGCGATGAAATATTTATAGTGGAAAGTGTGGAGCTTAAGGAAGGGCTGTATATTTACAGGTTAAAGGACTACGATGGGGAAACGGTGTCTGGGGTTTTTTACAAGGAAGAGTTACAAACAGTGCCAGATGATCCGAACAGGGTGTACAGGGTTGAAAAGGTTCTGAAAAGGAAAGGTAGCGGGGCTAAGAGCCAGGCATATGTCAAATGGCGGGGGTGGCCTGAGAAATTTAACAGTTGGGTGTTGGCCAGTTCCCTGAAGGGTGTGGGAGCTCAAAACAGCTGATACGATGGAGACAAAACCCTTTTATATAACCTTACCATCCAACGCCTCTAAGGGCATGTTCCCCAACAATCAGATTTCTAATTACACCGTCAAATTGGCTAAGCCTGTGGACCTGAAAGGGGACTGGGAGGTTGCCCTAACAGAAATCCAGTACCCTCGAACATGGAATACCTTTACAGCGGCCGAAACCAAGTTCCAATTCAAGCGTGAACAGGACCCCAAGGTCCTAAACGTATCCTTCCCTCACGGCTACTACCCAAGCGTTTCAAGCGTTGTCGAAGCCATCAACAAATCCATAGCTGCCATAGAACCGCTGCCGAGTATTCATCTGGTGCTAGATAACGTTAGAAGGAAGGTGTTTCTCAAATCCATAAACCGCAATACTCTGTTTAACTGCTCCGGTAAATTAAAAAGGGTTTTAGGGACGGTACAACATGTGAAAAGTCCGGTGGAACAAGATCACACGTGCCCCGATATTAACGGGGGGTTCTACACGCTCTATGTGTATGGCGATATTGTAGAGGCTCAGAGGATCGGGGATAGTTACTCGCCGCTGTTAAGATGTGTTCATGTACAGGGTGATAATAATACCATGGTCAATATCCAATTTAACAAACCTGACTACGTCGCCGTTTCTAAAAACCATTTTGACACTATTTCAATTATGATCTACGATGATCAGTCTGAGCCGGTGGCCTTTAAATACGGGAAAGTTATTGTTAAGCTTCATTTAAGGCCTAGACACGACAGGGGATATTAAGCAGCAGGAATGGTGGTTATGAAAACCTACGGAGATCCGTCTATGTACAGAGACTATTACAGAAGTCAAGCCGGTTATGGAGGACCGCCGTACTTTCAAGGGTCACCTGTTATGTACGGGGCTGGATTAGGAGGATTCTTTAGAAGTCTGTTTAGAAGAGCTATGCCTTTCCTGAGAAGAGGCTATGAAATTGCAAAACCCCATGTTAAGGCTGCTGCCACGAACATTGCCCAGGAGGTGGTGGGGTCTGTTACATCGGCGGTTGCAGAGCGCATGAACAAGCAACCTCAAGAAGGAGCGGGTTTGATGTATAAACCACGCGCGAGTGTCAAAAGGAAACGTGGGGTTTCCAGACGCAGGGGCCCTCCGGCCCCCTATAAAAAAAGGAGGAGCTCTTCAAAACGCACTCAGAAAAGAAGAGCCCCAAGAAGGAAGAGAGCTGCCAAGAAGCGAAACGGCTCTAAAGTAAATATTTTTTAAAGCCTCGTAAACACAGCCATGGCCTTCGTACATTGTGGATCTGGAGAGTGCGCCAAATCAGAGTTAGACTTGTTTAGTCTAAAACCCACGCAGACAAGCATCGAAAACAGCTTCTTCATGGAGGTATCACCTTTAGCAGCGCTGACGCCGCTGGCCCCGATAGAGTTTTGTGTGTCAGGGTCCACGGATATGTATTTGGATCTCAACAACACGTTGCTACATCTTATGTGTAAAATCGTCAAAGCCGATGGGACCGACATTGAAGACGACGCTAGAGTGGCAACGATCGCTTACCCGCTAGCTACCCTGTTTAACCAAGTGGACATCACCTTGGGTGATCGACTCATCACCCAGAACGATAACATGTACGCCTACAGAGCCTACATCGAGAGCATTCTAAATTACAGTAGCGATGCCCTTGACACGCAACTTTCAGCGGGTCTGTTTCACCGGGATACATACGGACAGTTTGAAATCACAGCTCTGGATGGAGCCAATAAGGGTTTTATAAAAAGAGCAAGGCAGGCGGCAAGTAGTCGTACCTTTGACCTCCTAGGTCGCATACATTCAGACCTCTTCTTCCAAGATAAACTGCTCATCAACGGAATTGATCTTAAGCTCAAGCTCACTCACAACAAGGACGCATTCTGCCTCATCAGCGGGGATGCGGAACACTACAAGCTGAGCATCCTGGCCGCGAGCCTGTTTGTAAAGAGAGTGAAAGTGTCACCGAGCGTCAGGTTGGCGCACGCCGAAGCTTTACAAATATCCAACGCCAAGTACGCTGTGGAAAGAGTATCTCTGAAGGTATTCAGCATCCCTGCAGGAACCCGCTTAACACAGCAGCAGAATTTATTTCTGGGCCAGCTACCCAAACTCATCATCATAGGTTTTGTGGACAATACAGCTTTTAGTGGTACCTATGCCTCAAACCCCTTCAATTTTAAACACTACAAAATCAACTACGCGGCGCTGGTCCACGAGGGCACTGTGATTCCTGCAAAACCCTACACACCCAGTTTTGCAGCCGGTAATTACATCAGGGAATATCAGGGTCTGGTTTCGATAACAGGAAAACATCAAAGGGACTGTGGTGTAGCCGTGTCAAGAGAAGGCTATGGGAGCGGATACACGTTGTTCGCATTCGACCTGACACCGGACATGGAAGATGGCGATCACTACAACCTGGTCAAAAATGGGAATCTAAAAGCTGAAATACGTTTCGCCGACCCGCTGACGGCTAATGTGAACATGGTCGTATTCTCGGTATTCGACAGCATCATACAGATCAACCACGCAAGACAGATTTTGTTTGACTATCTTTAAAAACATTTGCGAAATGGATACTGTACAGATACGTGACTTCTTAAACAGACATAAATACGCTAGGAAATACTTTTTGGGTGTTTTCCCTAGCGATGGGTTACCAAGCGAAATAGGGCCAGAAAGACCGTGCACCCTAGTCTTTAACACAGACCCGCATGACAAGAGTGGGACACACTGGGCCGCCATGTTTATAGCGAGGGACAAGGTTACAGTGTTTGACAGTACAGCAGAGTTCCCTGAACACAGACTCTATACACGGCCCATATTCAAGTTTGTGAAAAAAGCTGCAGCGGTGGTGGAGTATAACAAGCTGAGGGTGCAGGATTCCATGGCCATCACATGCGGGGAACACTGTATTTATTTTATCAGTAAAATGTCAGAGGGTCTTTCGTTTAGAAATTTCTTAAATCTATATTCGAGGGATCTTGTTAACAATGACAGTATAGTTGTGAAATATGTAAAAGAAAACACAAGGGCGTCGGTCAGACCTGTGAAAACCGAATATGTAGCTTGTCAAAACTGTAAGGGTTTATAACAATCGTATGCTTAATGTTGAACATGTAAAATAAAGACATTATATTTTAAAAAACATGTATTCAGACTCCGTATTTCAATATACATGCACCTTAAATGTTTTAAAAGACGACTGAGACGGCTTGAAAAGTTATAACATGTGTTTATTACAAACAGGTTGGCAGGTGGGTCATCAGTTTCACATACTTTATTGAAGAAACCAATGAAGTCGAAAAAACCAGGAACGTTTATACATATAATACACACAATTATTCAAAAGGTCTGTAGAACCATCAAGGCGTAATCCACGTGAGGGGTTTGGGCACAGTCTTTTTGCGCGGTGGCGCCTTAGGTGCAGGGGTCGACCATGTCGGGGATAGCCTTCGAACTTCAGAACTTATAGGCGATGGTAGTAGGGGGTCCTTCAAATTTTCCAACAGGCGACGGTGTTCATTATTCCCAACGAGCGTGGAGGGTATATTGAGTTCAGCAGCGGCTTGCAGAAACTGATCCCAACCCCGAGGCGCATTTTGAGGCGTCAGGATTTTGGGATGCGTGAGACCTTTGACTAGATCGTACAGGTGCGACCCTGCAACCGGTTGTCCCCTGTAGAGAAATTCACCTCGCTCATTCCAAGAGGTTAGGTCTTTAGAAGCTGCGAGTTTACTCATTATCATCTGCGCAGCCCCTCTGTGTCTCTGGCTTATATTTTTTAAGAGATCGCCAACAAAGGTATCTGAGGATGTTGCAAGATCGGGAGGCGGTTGCAGGGGCTGCGGGGCGTTGGCTGGAGCTGTTGGTTGTTCAGAGTCTGGGGTATATAGAGTCAGCTTGTTTTTCTCGGTATTCCACTGGGTGTAGGAATTTAAGAATTTTTTGAGAGTGGCGGTGTAAAGGTTAGCCTTGTCGTAGGGATTTAGATCGGTCCTGCTCAAAATTTCTTGAATTTCAGTATCCAGACGTAGAGTCTCATTTCTACGGATATCCCAGGCGTTGTCCGAGAAGGACCCCATATGCTCCATTTGTTGCCTAGGTACCAGATACATTTTTGTGGCGTGTTCCATCACCGGCCCGTGATGAGGCTTGTAATTATAGGTATAGCAATGCCCAACAAGTTACCTATAAAACCCCCAGACTGTCTCACCAGTTTCTTCTTTGTGATGAGCGATGCCCTTTTATTACTGAGCTTCCTGATAAGACCCCTCTTCTTCTTCAACACCTGTAACTGACGCTTTGATATAGGAACGTTGCCTTTTAGGGTGTTTAGGGCTATTTCTGAAATGGCAGACACTAAATCGTCAGAAGCGACGCCCAGGATGGCCTTTCTGTGTTGGGGGCTGGCTGTAGCAAGCATTTTCAGGAGCGCTAGATTGCGACGTAGGCGGGCAGACATGGTCACCACTGAGCGTTATAATGGCTGAACTGTAAATGGCTCTAAAAGACATCAGCGTTGCTTTTTATAGGGCCTAGTCTTGGGCATTGGGGTGTAAACTACAGGGAGCTCTGGGGGAAAAATATCAGCCGTCAGTCTATAGTCTTCTAGAGTTTCATTTTTTAAGTCTACCAGCAGGTACCCGTGGGGTTTTGATGTAGCGTCGTTAAAGGCCTCCATGAAGAAGTGTGTGTTGCCGGGGTACATCTGCTTAGCTATGACGGATATTTGTTGTTTGTCACGGGGGGTTTTAAATAAAACAAGGTATGAAGCGTTGAGAGCTATAGACCGACTGTTCTTTCCCTTGTAAAACAAGTTCTGCACAATGTAGCAGATGCTTAGATTGCGATGATGTGAATATTGAGTAAAAGCTCTCTCTAACTCCGGATGATCACCACCTTCACGCATAAGGTCATCGACAATTATCATATTTACAAGGGTAGGGGGCAGTAGCTCGTCATCGTTGAGGTTATCCGGTATGCCCTCTATAAATTTGATATGGGGTAACCTCCGAGCTAAGTCTGTATAAAGAGGCTGCCAGCATGAATAAAGCCACACAATGTTGTTAGGGGTTTGTGATAAAACAGAGCCTGCATTTTCTAGGAGCTTTTTTATAAAGTAGCTTTTACCGCGGTTTGAGGGTCCTGCTAGCACGCAGGAGAACGGGTGTTGCAGCCTGGTGTCCATGATCTGGAGGTTGGTTCTCTAATGGGCCTAATAACCATAAGGCAGGGTTTTATAGTCAGCAGTCAGGACCCTTTTATCAAAAACAACTCGCAATGTTTTATGTAGGGGCTGGGTTGTAATTTCCCACTTCTTTTTGGATCTGACTATGCAGGGCTGGTTCACGACTATGGTTTTAGCATTGTCAGAATCGGCTGCGGTAGCGTATTCATGCACCAGATTCTTCAAACTATCAAAATTGATTTTTAGGGTGTTGCTGACATTTAATGTTATCCCTTTGACCTTCATACACACTTTGTTCTTGTTTGTGCGGTAACTGTATGTCTTAGGTCCCGAGGACGTATATTCCAATATATACTCATCCTTATCTAGCTCGCTGGTCAGATTACCCAGATAATCCCCTAGAGGTGGGTCCTCATCCCCCGGTTTGCTCACAAAAATCACAGAGTCTGTATCATGATACAAGCAGCGCTCCTGGAGCTTATCCATAACCCCGTAAAGCTCTAGACGCGAGTGGGCTGTCGTGAAGCAGGCTATGAAAATGTTTATGTTGTTACACGTTGTGGGGTACTCTTGGGTGTATTTCCAACACACAGCAGCGGTATCGTCATCGATAAACTCACAGCTGGACACTTCGTAGCATGGAGCAAACAGGTACTTGAACAGTTCATCAGGATCTGTTATTAAGGTAGTATTTGACAGGTTTGTGCGCTGTGCAAATTTTCCCCACAAGGAGTTTAGATAGAGTTTGGCTAGCTGGCGACGTGCAGGGTTGACCTCTATCAGATGGGGTCGTAGACGGATACCCTCGTGAGCGTAGTAGTCAGCGATGTATTTCTGTTTTGCATCCTGACTAGTACACCATTCTGGATACCCTGAGGCTTCCTGCTTGTCTCTGAGAAACAAATCAATGTAGGGTGCAAAGAGTTGTGTTGTAGTGTCCTTAAAATGCCACACTTCGTGTACTCTGCCGAGCCTGTACCCTTTCTCTAAGGCAGCCTGTACCTCGATGCTACACCATGTGCCTGTGAGCATCCTTTGTTCTTCGCTGTGGCTGCAAACACCAACCTCTTTAAACATCGCACATGTTCGACAGAGGGGGAACAGCAGCTTACCATCGACTCGGCATGGTAACACAGGAAAGTAAAGCTGCTTAGGAGGATAGATTTCACATTTGACCAGCCCAAAGTATTCCGTTAGGGGCTTAAAATCTCTATAGATGATTGTGGGGTGACCCACGGGGTACAACTTTGTTTTGTTCACAAAAGGGTACAGACTGGTGAAATCATAGTAGTGTATTTTCTCACCCGCACCAGCGGCCTTGTACATCTGTATGGCATTTGTACGACCCCCGAATAAGGCATCGCGGGGCTCCAGAGGTTTGGGTAAATCACGAGTGTTAAGAAAAGAACAGAGGTCCGTGTCTGTTTTTAACATGTCTAACCACTCGTGCTCCCAAAGAACTCTCATAGCAAAACCCCGCTTTTCAACATACTGGGCCTTTGTGAGAGTACGTCTGTATAAGTGTTCAAATGTGGCACCCAGCATTTTGTTATACTCGTGGGGTTTGTAACACTTGGGGCAGCCGTGGTAAAAACAGACGTTGAATTCAAAGGCCGTTGGCACACCCTTAATTACAGAGTACCCGTCCAGGTGATAGGGGCCCAGGCGGTATTCACCACCCTGTAAGGCATGCTGAATTTGTATGTCTTCCTTCTCAGAGACGTGCATGAGCCATTGGATGGATGGGGTTGAATAACGTTTCTGTTTACCGTTATAGAGGTCTGGCGGTACTAGAGCGATAGTTTCGGGCATCAAAAACATGTGCTTGTAGATGAACATACACATGGAGGCCAGCGTGACGTTTTGAAACGGGTCTATGTATTCGGCCGCTTCTAGCCTTTTAGGGGTTTTGGATTTCACGGCCAGCCCCTTTTTAGTTAGGGTCTTGGATTTCAAGGCGTTGACTTTCTTAGTCGTTGTCTTGGATTTCAAGACCTTGCCTGTTTTAGTCATAGACACCACAGCATCTCTGAAGAGGTTACAAGCTTGCCGTAGGATCATTACATCAGCCTGACAATAAGCTTTCAACTCTGTTTGAAAATGAAACTCCTTTTCACGGTTTTCAGAGTACCATTGTAGAAAGCTCTCTTTCTCATCAGGCATCATGTATTCAACACCGTAGCTGTCAGGAGGCGGCATGGGTCCCACATAATTCTGGTTAGCCCAGGTGTTAAAAAAGTGTGGAAAATAACCTTTACATCCTGGGAACCCAAAGGCCTTAGGCAGCTTGCTCAATTTCATGGGTAGGAAATTCAGGGTGTCTATGAACCGTATTTGTAAAGAGCATACCGTCATCAGCATCAGTTTAGAACCCTGGGTTATGAGTTCAACTTGGATCTTTTCACGAATCATGTTTTGCAGAATAAAGAAGGAGTCGTAGGCTTTCGAATTGTGGGCGAGCATGGTATACCCTTGGAATTTGGTTTGAATGAAAGTGCTGAGGAAATCACCAACGCACGTTCTGCCTTCAAACTCCCAGCTAGCGTCGGAAGTTAGGTGGTGGGTGTAAATATAGTTAGGCTGGTGTACCCCCGTCTCTTGGGTGCACTCTATATCAAACACTATATAGTTTTCGGTCTTGGTTTGGGGGAGCCCATTAACCATGTAACACTGATGGTTGGTGCCGACCGTGAAAGACACATGGCACCTGGGGCATATCATGCCTTTGCACTTGTGATCCGTTGCCACATACCGACCACACTCGAGGCAATCCTTTTTAGGGATACAGTTAAAAGATTTCTTGTGTATGCTCAAGCAGTCTTGCGAGCGACAAAACATCCTACACGTGCCGCACCGCACCTTCAAGGTAGCGTCTTCTATACATCCGTCCCTCTGACACATCTTACAATGCATTTCACACTGGTGATATGTTCTATTGTTGTATATATGATCACAATGGGAGCACACATACTTAACCCCCAGAAAACCTTTAAGGTTCAAGATTCCGTAAAAATGATTTTCGTTATGAAGGACATATACGGTCTTGTTTCTCACACGTTCCCCCGTTGTAAAGTACTGCCATGAACCGTTGTGATAAAGAACTTTCACCGTCACTGCGAAATAGTCCTCAAAAAGACCTATGTCACCAAAGCCGACCAGGCGGTCAGGAGGTATTTCAAGAACCTCATGGGCTTCAGCCGCTCTAGACAGAATGACAGCGTCAGGGGTCTTACGATCCATCAGCAGCCCCACGATGCTGGCCGCCAGACAGGTATTGGAGGCTGGGTTGTTAAAGTTGAGCAGCCACCGGTGCTTCTTACCAATTAGCTGACTGTATAGTATGCTCTTTAAAGGTCTGGAAACACCACCCTCACGCCCCCGTACAATGAGGGCTATGACTCTAAAAGTGCCATAGGCGACTAGCTCCGCCTTACTCTGTAATAGCCTGGAGAGGTTTTCTAAAAATTGCACAGCGTCAAACACATCTCGGGCCTTCCTCCTTGTGAACAAAGGACGGTCAAAACCCTGCCCCTGGAAGCGGAGTTGGAAAAAGTCATTAGGACCCACATCGTGTAACAACCTTTCTATGAGCTCCTGCACGGCCTGATGTATAGCAAGAACCCCATGATCGGATGATGTTATATGGTGTAGGTTAACAAATCTAAACTCCTCATAGTGTTCTACGGCGTTAAACCTCTCTACAGGACGCCTGTAACTTCTAACACTCTCTAAAAACAAGGGCTCTGAACCCTCAGCATTAGGAGTGTGACTTAAGCCGTTGTTCTCTGGTGTGTTATTTTGGGGGTTCAGGTCGTGCCCTGTCTCGGGGGTCCTTGTAAACCGCCGGGTAGCGCATATTCTAGCCTTCTTCAGCTTGCGTATTAAAAGCCTACGCTGCCTTGCACTATTAACCCACTTTTGTTTTTTTTTACGGGCCCATGCTTTTCTAGGATCCAGGCCCCAGCCTATCTGAACAGGGTGGTTTGTGGCGGTGTACGTCTTGTTCATGGAGGCCTCCGCTACAGATCCAACACGAGGTCCTTCTGAGGGGGTAGGGGGTGGAGCGTTAAGTATTTCAGGCCGTGTTTCAGGTGGTGGTCTTGAAACTACGGTACCTTGGTCGAAGGGTTCTAGGGAAACAGGGCTGTCTTGTTTGAGTGGTTCTAGGGAGACCGGTGGCAGGGGTTTCAACAGTTGTATGTAGCGTAAGGACTTTGTCAGTAACCTCTGTACCTGACGGTTATACTTGGATTTCGGGGGCCTCTTATGAACACCACAGACCCTGGGACTCTTTAGGGTTTGGCTCTGCCATAGTCACGCCCTTATACCCCATATATCTGCCACAGCCGCCTGACACGTCTGGATGATCACTTTTTTACAGATATCAACCCTTCGCACGACCTTCTGTTGGGCCGCCCTCTTGTAAAAGTTATTGGTAACCCCCAACCCCAATTTTAATTTAGCGGCGTTCGCCTGGCGTTTTAGTTTTCTAACAGCCATCTGCATCTCTTTTACATGCGCCCCCAAGACCTCCTGTATGTTTATAGAGTCGTCTTGCTGCTGATTAGTGGGTGTCGCCTTGCGAGGTCTTATAAATGGCTGTGACTCCTCAGGACCCGCTTTACTGCTAACAGCCTTAGCCCCTTTCTGTAAAGCCTGTGCCTGTAGTGTTTTAGAAACAGGTACCCATCGCGAATGCCATGGTGTGTCCATGAGCGAAAAAGTACCAAAGGGTTGGGCAATAAACGGTAATGACCCCGGCTCCAAGGCGGTATTGTTATCCCCAGATAATGCTATGGGCATTGCGGGGCTTACGCTAGACGCGGGGCTGGTAGGGTCGTATGCTCCCGGGGGGGGGGGGGTAATAGGGGACCCGGGGTATGAGGAATGTGTGGGGCTGTCGTCGGCGTCGGCGTAATCATGGGGGCTAGCAGAAATGTCTGTGTTATGGTGCGGTGCATGGTTCCCAGGGTTCTGTAATCCCCCGTTGTTCGAAGCCTCCTTGGGCACCGCTTCTGTGGTTCCACCATCGCTGTCTGCCATGTCCCCCGAAGCCTTGAGAACTGCGGAGCTCCCGTTATAAATCCCTCCTAATTGTGTATTATCAGATTTGGAGACCCTAGGATGGTCCTGAACGCTTATAGTCTGCCGTGTGGTCTGAGCCGGGGCGTGCACCTCTACACGAACAGTTAGTTTATTTGCATCATTCTGGGGTTTCAGGACACAGACTGGATCCTGTGGTGTAATAGGGGTGTTCATGGACGACGCTATCTGTAGCTTCGGGACCCCAGGCTTCAGCTTAAGATGTTTTCTTGAAAGGCGCGTTGTTTTAGGGGTCTGCGGCGGCGCCAACTCTTCTACAACAGGCGGTACGACTTCTACAACAGGCGGTACAACTACCACCTCCTTGGAGATCAGGGGGGTATAGACATCATTGAGGGGTTTAGCAACTCTTTTTACGGATAGGTCTAAGGGTTTTGATTGTTGGTCAGGACTCCTAGGGTTCTTCTCAGGGCTTGAGGGCCCTGCCTGGACCTCTGGGGGTTCCTGCTCCTTCTTCTTCTTGAGGTTTAAGGGTTCGGTTTGGGGCTCTGTGAATACAAGGGGGGGCCTTCGCACGTTTTAAAGGGTAGGGACGGTTCTCTGAGTCCCGATGTTTCTTCTTAAGGGCTGCCACGCTTGAGACCCCTTTCACTTCTGATACCCTGAGAGGGCTCGGACCAGCTGTACCTGTTCTACACAAACCCTGCCCTATGTTATCAGGATTTGTAAATACACCTACAGTTCTGACCCCACCCTTAGGCATAAGAGATTTTTCTATAGGATTGTTCGTGTTGGAAGGGGTGTAGTATGTAGAGAGTTTCTCCTGGCGTACACGCCTACTCACGCCTTTTGCGGCGGATCTGATGTTCTGACCGGCTGCTGTTATATCCCTTAATGGCTGGGTCGACCTCGCTTCAGCAGGTTTCTGAGCCGCTTCTAGAATATAAAGAGAAAAACCATATATTAGAGAAAACCTAAAGCCCCATGTACAAGCACCCCCATCCTAATTTTCTACACATCCATCTTTTATTTATACAGGTGTTGCTACAAGTCGCTAGACCCTCTGGCTGAGAGTATGTAACACCGCTAGTACTTCTCACACCCTTTTATGCAAAACACACCTGCTTGAGGTCTTTTTACAGCTCCTTTCTTTGGCGACGGTCCCCCTTTACATGTTAAAGCCTTCCTCTTCAAAGGTCGTTCTTTCGAACATTGCGCCGTCTCTTGTACCTCGACGCCGTCCGTGCATAACACTGGGGCCCCTGTAAAGAAAAATAATACCAGACTTTAGACATCTTTCTGCGGAGGTACCCTATACATACCCTGGTCAGACCTTTTGCCGCCGAAGCTCCCAGCGTCTTAGACAGTTTAAATAACGGCTGTCTTTTTTTAAAAAAAAATTTATTTACATGTAGGAACGGTAGTGTTTTGAACATTGCTCATAGCTCCTTGAGCCTCGAAGTACACCATAAGATCTTCAAGAACTTGTTGTAGGTCGGGATCACAAGCTGTAAAATCATACATACATGAGAACCCCATTAGAAAAAAACCAGAACTTCTGAGAGACTTGTGTGTACAAAACTACGTTGAACTACACCACTCTAAATATATGTACCTGTCTGCGGGTCGGGCAATTCTCCGGCGTTGATAGTTATGTTAGGGGTGTCCTGTGTCTGGGGCACGTATATAACGTCTGTTTTTGCAGAGTCTTGCATCTGGATTAAATAAAAAGCAACTGTTTTAAAACACGGCTTTTCTTAAACACGGTATTACAATTTCAAACAATTAATGTACGCATTTTTTTTTTTTTTAAACTGTTAGGAGGATGCCACACCCCACAATTATAAAAACCATAAAAACGCTACCTGTGGTGTTCTAAAACATATATTCAAAAAGAAAATGGTTGTCTGTGTAGCGAAGAAGCCTGTGCTTTAATAACGCATGCATTGGGTCTAAACTTAGCATGCATCGGCCACCACTATCACCTGTAACGTAACGTTTGTTTTAGTGTTTTGAGTGTGCCATTTATTGCAATTTTTTTTTACATCTACGGGTACTTTTTATGCTTTTGTAACGTGACGTTTGCTGTCTCTTGTATTTTGTTTGCCCTTAATGCTTGCACAATTGTCACTATTGTCTCCTGTAACGTACCGTTTACTATCTCTTGTATTTTGTTCACTTGTATTTTTGCTCCTCATGCATCATTACTGCTCCTACTGTGAAGCGCTCTGGCAACCTAGGCTAACACGAACACACACACACACACACACACACACACACACACGTTTGCTACATCTTGTATATTTTGTCTGCCCTTGATACTTGCACAGTTGTCACTATTGGCTCGTGTAACGTAACCTTTGCAACATGCTGACTTGCACACACGCACACACGCACGCACGCACACACACACACACACATTTGCTACATCTTGTATTTTTGTTTGCCCTTGATGCTTGCACAATTGTCACTATTGTCTCATGTAACATTTGCTATCTCTTGTATTTTGTTTGCTCTTGGTACTTTCACAATTGTCACTATTGCCTCATGTAACATTTGCTACCTCTTGTATTTTGTTTGCTCTTGATACTTGCACAATTTTGACTATTGCCTCATGTAACGTCACGTTTGCTTTTGTAACATGTTCACTTCTAAATTTTCTCCACATGTATCATTACTACTCCTATTGTGAAGCGCTCCGCCACCCTAGGGTCCCACACACACACACACACACACACACACGCACACACACACACACACACACACACACACACACACACACACACACACACACACACACACACGCTCTCTCTCTCTCTCGCGGCCTGCTTCGCCTCCGGGGCTGCTGTGTAAGACCCCGCCCCGTCAGTGATGTCACCATACAGTCACTGACTGGGCGGGGCCTTGCACAGCAGCCGAGGAGGAGAAGCAGGCAGCAGCCATGCCGTTACTGGACCGAAGGAGCCCCCGGGACCAGCGCGACCCCCGGAACCATGCACACAGGCCCCCCCCGAGCAGCGCCACGCTCAAGCGGGCTCAGGGGGTCTTTGGGATTTTAAAATACAAAAAAAAAAAAGAGCGGCATACGGCCGCGCGGCATCTCAGACCCCACGGACCCCCGGCGCCCAACCACAACACCCCGAGCAGCGCCACGCTCAAGCGGGCTCGGGGACATTTTTGGAAAAAAGAGCGGCAATCGGCCGCGAGGCCCACCACGGACCCTAGGAGCCTCCAGCAAGCCCCCGAGCCGCGCCACGCTGAAGCGGGCTCGGGGGCATTTTTTAAACAGAAAAAAAGCGGCAAACGGTCGCGAGGCCTCTCAGGCACCCACGAACCGGCAACAGCAAGCCCCCGAGCAGCGCCACCATCAAGCGGGCTCGGGGATATTTTGGAACAAAAAAGAGCGTCAATCGATCGCGAGGCCTCTCAGACCCCCAGGAACCGCCGCACAGGCCCCCGAGCAGCGCCACCGGCAAGCGGGCTCGGGGGGACATTTTTTACATTTTAAAAAGGAGCGGCAATCGGCCGCAGAGCGCCACGGACCCTGGAGCCCTCCCCAGACCATCGCCATCCGTAAGAGGGATCATGGCTATTTTTTTAAAACTAAAACCAGGTACACTCGTGGTCCAGGCCAGAACAGTCTCCTGAGCCCCCAGACCGACCCCTGCAACAGGCTCTGGGGATTTACAATTTTTAAAACCAGGACAGCTAGCCCCATACCAGCTCGGACTCCACTGTGCCACTTCACCGTCAGGATAAACAGGAGTGGTGAGTACCAAATTGTATTATTTATTTTGAATTTGTACACCCTGTATTTTATTTAAAGGACCTGTGGTAAGCCTACAACCAAAATGTATGATCTTAAACCTACAACCTCTGCACCACAACCAGGCCCTCCTTTGCACACTTTAAAAACATTTACATTGTATTTTGCACATTTTAAAAACTTTAATGCCAACATTATTCACAGTGGCCAGCAGATCATAACGCCTTAAAGCTTAATTAAAACCTCTAGGGTACAATACTACAAATGCCCTGCGCCCCATTTAAAATGCGTCTATGCTCACTTAGATGCAGTGTCCCTAATACTTTAAATAACCCCTAAAAATGCCCATGGGTTCATCCCTTATTTACCTCCATCAAAGTGTAGCAGGCGGCGTCAATCTGGGATAAGTGGCTCAGGTCCATTCTTGCTGTAAGTTCCTGGGGTGTCTCTCTGCAGCAGAACAATCCAGGCAAGTTGCTCCCCCAAGGGTTTTTGAATGGCTGCTGTGTCAGGAATCCTTAAGGTCCAGCAATACAATCCAGGCAGGTCGCTCCCCCGGGGTTTTTGGATGTGTGTTTGGAGCAGGAATCCTTAAGGGGCCTTTTTATATTTGTGCTGGCATGCTAATTTGAAGCCCCCACATCCCTTTATGGCTTGTTGGGGGGTTTAGAACAATATCATGGTGGTCTTTGGGGTGGGACCCTTTTCTATCTTTGTACAGTATAAACAGTACAACACTTTTATTATTTTGACATCTGGTACATTAGGGTTAGACACCGTTGCATGGGTGACCCTTGCATAACTCTCTACAACTTCTTGACACTTTTATAAGGGTCCTCATGTGTTAAAGTTGTTTGGCCCTTCTGCTGGGGAGGAGGGCTCCAGGACTCAGGATCTATCTCCATCCCCCAGACCCCTGTCAAATTTAAGCCCAGAAGTTTTTTCCTGTCAGACATGTCAAATTTAAGGCCAGAGCTGCCACATTTAAGACTAGGCCCATCACTTTTTGCGGCCCTGAGCTTTGGGATGTGGTAATTACACCCTGCCAGCTGCCCACCCTGTTTCAGGATGTCGGGGGACCGGGTCTGGTTTTTTTCACTCGTCCTCCCCAGCCCACACCTGTTACCCCTTTACAACCCTGACACCTACAGGCCCGAGCCTTCCCGGGCCCTGGGTCTCAGGACTGCTCCGCAGCTGTTCACCCACCAGCTGTCTGCAACCCCCCAGTTTTAAAACAGGCCCAGACATTTCCCTCCTACATGCACGCACTTTTCTGCGCAGTTTTAAACATATACACAATTATCCATGTTTTGCAGCCAGACATGCCACTTTTAGGACTAACCCTACATGTCACCCCTTTTAAAACCAGAGTTTTTGAGGCCAGCAGTTTGCGGCCAGCCCTGTCTAATTTAATGCCAGGAGTTTCCTGCCAGACTTGTCAAATTTAAGACTAGACCTGTCAAATTTAATGCCAGAAGTTTGCGGCCAGACCTGTCACTTTTAAGGCCAGGATTTTTGCATGGTGATGTTTGGTATCCCTACCTACTACTACCGTGGAACTTCATATGAAAGGGCTGAGTAGACTACTTTGTCCCTGACTCATAGAACAAGACCTATTGGCTTTGGCAAAGCTTGTTTCAGCAAGAAGGATTGATGACTATGAGGCAAAGTACGGTTCATCAGATATATCTTTTGATCAAAGAGTTATGACAGCATTTTTAAAAATACCATAAACAACATTTACTCCTATTCATGTCAGGGCCGGGCCCTAATCAAAGTACCAAACAGGAAAAAAGTGCAAGAGAAAGCACCTCAAACATGAGGAGCGCATCAGTACAACCTGAAAGAACTAATAATATTTTTAAAATTAAGCATGACCTTGCAGCGTCATTTTAAAAAGAGAAATGCAACGTATTCTTTTAAAGCAAAATAGTTGCGTTATTTGAAATTTGTGTTTATTGTTTAGGGCATGGACACAATTTCATGTTTTTAAAAGTGAAATTCATTTTGAAACGTATTTAGTCATTAATATACACAAACATCAACGTCTGCATTTCGTTAAAGTGAGCTGAACCGGGAAAGACTCGTGTGTATTTTGCAGCTGTGTTTACTTTAAACGTGCCTTAAAAATGGTGCAAATACATTTAATCTCCAACCTGCTCGGAGCTGCTAGGAATGTTCAGAGCGTAGTGAAGCAGCTCCCCCAGCTGGTAGCCCTGCACAGGATCGCTGCCCACCTGTGAGCG
Organism: Triturus cristatus; assembly: GCF_964204655.1. Lineage (NCBI taxonomy): Eukaryota > Metazoa > Chordata > Amphibia > Caudata > Salamandridae > Triturus > Triturus cristatus. The sequence continues at coordinate 320,720,946 of NC_140591.1, forward strand.
TCACCCATGGTGAACGATTCAGCACACACCTTGCCCAGTGCTGGGAACGTATAGAGTATGCACCTTACACAGTTCAGAGCCCCGTCCCTGCTTCCAGCTCCAGCCACCGAGTGTGCGCCTCACCTGTCACTCAGCGACGCCTCCTCACGCCCCAGGCTCCGGCACAGCACGCAGCAGCCGCCTCTCCTTATGGCGTGTTTGTGTATCAACAGGATGAGCGAAGTCCTTCGCTTCCCAGTCTTCTTAGTTCCCAGCGGAAAACGCGCTGATTGGTTGCTGAGCTCCATAAAAAGTAGTTTCCTGACTGGCCGATGCGAGTGGCCCTTAGAACCAGATGTGAAATGCAGCGTTGCCAACTGCGCAAGATGAGATAGCTGCCCTACGCCTTCTGTGGGGAGTATTGCAACGGATTTTATTCACGGGACTCTGTCAAGCCCACAGGAAACCATGCTCGGCTGCCCCTGATATGCATTTTGTTTACATCATCGTTCCACGGAGATCTCAAATCTCCTATTGGATCTGGTTGGCTACCAACATCACTGCTTCTCATGTTTTGAAATGACAACATTAAAATGCATCCTGTTCTTTTTTAGGTCTCGCCTGACCCAGCGCATGCGCTGGTCTGGCGAGACTTATTGAGAGAGCTCCAAAAAGTGCTACCAGGCCAGCCTAGAGCTACAGGGCATAAGCGCGGGCGCGCCGCGCTTTACCGCGATTACTTTCACGTTCGCGGCCGCATGGCCCCTTTGATGTTTGATGTGATCGCGATTGCGATCACTTTCACTTTCACGGCCGCTTTGCATAGCCAATAGGTCTCGCTTTTGGGACCTTATAAGTATTTAGTTATGCAACTGTTGCATGGCTAAACACTTATAAGGTCCCAAAGGCGAGACCTATTGGCTATGCCAATGCTTGTTTTAATAGTATCAATGTTCGCAGGTCTGTTTTAGTTGAGCGCTATTAAAGGTTTCTAAGTATTTTCCAAAACGGTAATTTCAGAAAAACAGATGGTACTAAAACCTACAGGGAGAGATGGCAAATATGAACAAGCCCGCGAGTGGTGCGCGTGCGCCACTGCAAGCCATGGCCTATTGGTGTCTATTACACGCACCAAGCGCATAATAGACACCAATAGGCCGTGGGAGGAGCAATGCGCTCGCCTCGGGCCAATTACGTGCAGTCTTTTACAGTAAGACGCACGCAAAGGCCAATGGGGGAGCTCAAAAGGAAACGCACGAGCGTGTGCGATTCCTAAGTCAGCTCAGATTCTCCGTTTTTCACCTACTAAAATGCCTCACGCTGCGCAGTGCACCACTAGGCGCGAGACCTAAAAAAGATGCCTGAGTGATGGCGAGTAATGCAGATCAGAAGGAAAAGTCAGAGAATAAACGTGTGGGTGAGGAGTATGTGCGTATTTGGCTATTTCTTCCACTCCATAGTCATTTAGTGCTGAAGTGAGAGGGGTGGCTTTGCTTTAGGCTCGCCTGGCCACCAACCTTTCCTGGAGGGTTTGTGCAACAGCAGAAGTGCTCAGCTGTGAAACTCATTGCCTCCGTTCAGGGCTGCTGTAAAATGAAGGACTCGCGCAGAGCCAACACGCCTGTCCTTAAAGTAAGTTTCATTAGATTACCTTTAAATGCACATAACATTATGCTATTGATTTGTTTGTCTGTGTATGTAAAGCGCTCTGATATCTACAGGTCAAGCTAGCGCTATATAAAACCTTAAAAATAAAATAAAGTGTACAAACTATTTTGAAACCAACCTAATATCTGTAGCAGCACGAGCAGCTGGCCCCGCCCTTTACCTCCCCACAGGACATGCCCGTACTTGCCCTTGGATAGAGTATAGAGCTGGCAGATCCAGTGTAAGGCTGAGACACGGCTCAATGGGTGGACATGAAGACAGGCGGGCAGCACATCAGGCAACACTGGCACAACCCTTACCCGCCCACCCCCAACAATGTGAAGGATCAGAAAAAGCGCATAGAAAGGAGCTGATCTGGTGGCAATGCAAAGGCTCGATGACTTGTGTGCACATGAGCCAATAAATGTATGGTTAATTGCCCCAGTTTCCAGAGAGGATTCTCCAGACAAAGGGGACTGCATAAACATTGTTCGACATTAAATTAACCTCACACCCTAGCTCAAACACATACATTCCCCAAGTTCGTAAGTAGTCACTCACACACTTCGAACGCTCACGAGCATTACACACGCACTGCCAACCGCCATTACGATCACCTGATCAAAACTCATGCGCCTCTGGGGCGACCCTCCCTCTTCCCAGCCGTGTTAAGTGTGCCAAGTGTCGGAGTGCCAGCCTTACTCTGAGGCACTGGCATCAGACGTGTCCTCATTTTCAGGAAAATGTACAAAGGCAGTGATGTTGGGGTGGACGCACCCTGAGCCATTGACACCAAGTGTGCAAGAGTGTAAGTGTGCGTCGCACAAACCCCAGCTGATCTGCAAGACACGGGGTGAGGACACTTTCCGATGGTGACAAAAGTTTACCGAATGCATACAGGAAAGTAGGCTCCTGAAACACCTGCGTCACACATCTCCCCCTCCCCCCACAGCACAAAGTCAGCCATGGGGACACTTTCCTGCAACAACAAACTGTACATGGGTGTAGTCTTGCCACTCCCCTCGCTGCTATAATGCCATGCCATGGGTGCCTGTCGAGTGAGGCTGCACGGGTGCTGTGGCGTGTTTCTGTGCTTTGGATGTCATCTCAGTGCTTTAAAAACAAACCAAAAACACCCATGCTTCTTCCTGCTCTCCGCTGTTGCTCCTACGAGTGTGCAGCGCCCCTCCCTCCTCCACTGTAACATGACCCTCTCCCCTGCAAGCACAGAGTGCACCACTCGTTCACTTATCCCACAGCGGTGTCTGGTAACTCCACGGCGCTTGCTCGGGTCTCGCCCTCTACCGGCGTCAAGTGTCACTGTACCTCGGCGGGTACTCGGCCTTGAGGTGCCTCCTCGGGTGACAGGGGGCTCCAGTACTAATAACACAACACGCGCTCTCTTCTAGGTTTCCCTAACCAGCCTAGACATCTCGAGCTAGTCTCTTGTCACGCTCTCTGCTAACTGGTAATTGTTACCTGTCCCATCAAACCATGCAAGGGCACAGACTGGCAAATACTAGGCAGATGACAGGGTTCACTTTAGTAATTGCTGGTGAATGCCTGTTGTTTCCTCTCCAAAACCACCCTCCGTGCGTGCCCCGCTCACGGTGGCTGACTTCTGGAGGGCGGTGCACTCTCCTGGCCCCGGAACAATCTTTCAGATACTTTACTTACTCCGTGAGTGTTGTGCTTTTCCAGCATTTACATAGTCAGAGCTCCTCCCCTGTACTCTAGTGCTCAGATATACCCCGCCGACTATCGGGACCGGTCCAAGGCTCTAGCGCTCACTGGCTCCGAAGGTGTCCTTGTGTAATGTAACTGGTGCTCATGTAAAGCGCTCAAATCTCTTAGGGTCGAGGTCGCGCTATATAAAAGCGGCAGGAAAAAAAAGTGTCTCAAGTCTTTCCTGTCTGGTCATTAATTAGAAGTGCCCGGCCGTGATACTTCGCGCTCACTGTTACTCTGCTCGCAGTGGGGACTGCTCGGCTTTTCTACGGGAGCCCATCCTTAATACTTCATTGGCTCTTTGTTCCTTTGGTGGGGTCATCCGGACTGTTCCATTGAGCGTCAGCAAGCTCCCTCAAAACTCTCGTACACACTGTTACTCTGGTGGGTGCTGGCAAATATCCTGGCAGTACCTTTACGTGTTAGAGCCCCCCACCCCGGGTAGTAGCTCACTCTTACTTGGTGGGTACCGACAGATATCTTGGCTGTACCAGTACGTGAGAGCTCATCCCCTGTGTTTTAGTAGATGGCCATTACTCCTCCATCCAGGTGTACGTGCATCGGAGAGGCGGAAGCAGCAGCGTTAAAACAACAGACGTCAGCGGTTGTTTTATTTAGTTGCTTCGTGAAATGGATCCCAAAAAAAAAGAAGCTTGCGAGTGGTGCGCGTGCCACAGCGAGCCGTGGTTTCAATTATCGCGCCCGTGTCTGGGCACGATAATTGAAACCACATGGCCTATTGGTGTCTATTACGCGCACCAAGCGCGTAATAGACACCAATAGGCCGTGTGAGGAGCAATGCACTCGCTTCGGGCCAATTACGTACAGTCTTTTACAGTAAGACGCACGCAAAGGCCAATGGGGGAGCTCAAAAGGAAACGCACGCGCATGTGCCATTCCTAGGTCAGCTCAGATTTCCCATTTTTCACCTACAAAATGCCTCGCGCTGCGCGAGCACTGATGCGCAGTGCACCGCTAGGCGTGAGACCTAAAAAGGGGGAAAGGGGACAACCTTGGTAAGTACACCTTCAAATTGGAAAAGGGTCCAAAAGAAAACGGCAACAATTGACCTGTGATACAGGGTTGTCCTATAGTAGGCGAACCTTGAAAATAAACTGATTGCCTAGACCAAAGCGTTTCATGGTGGCAAAGAGATAACCCAAGTCAATGCGGTCAAACGAATTTTCTGCGTCCGAGGAAAGAGCCATAGCACCTTCCATCATCTCTTTTGCAGCCCATAAAGTATAAGCTAATGTTCGAAGGTGATTCCTGGAGGAATGGCCTGTGACAAAGCCAACCTGCGTATGAGGGATGGAACGACTTTGTGAAGTCGAGCCGCTAAAATACTTGCTAACATTTTTACATCTCCATTTATAATGGAGATAGGGCGATAACTACCACAAGCAAGCGGATCTCTGCTCGGCTTAGGGATAACCGCAATTAACGCCCTATTAGTAAAAGGACCAAATTAGGCAGTCTGAACAGCCTCATAAAAGGCAGAATATAGAGTATCAATTGTTTCTTCCCCAGACCATTTATAATACTCCGCAGGTAATCCCTCTTCTCCTGGGGATTTATGATAAGGTAATTTGGCGATGGCTGCAGCAATTTCTTCTTTGCTGATGTCACAGTCAATAAATCTCTATCTCCATTTGTGAGGCGTGGAAGAACGATACCCACAAGATGGGCAGCTAATTGATCTTCAGTTGCTGAAGTCTCAGGAGTGTAAAGTTTTTGATAAAAAGATGCGAAAGTATTTTCTATTTCTTATGGTTTAGAAAAAATCACACATGTTTCTGTCCGTATTGCAGGTATAACCATGGCTGCTTCATGTTGTTTCAGCTGTGCTGCAAGTAATCGGCCTGCTTTTTTCCCTTGTTCATAATGTCTACCTTTTAGACGCTGAAGAGCATACTCTGCTTTGGAAGTATATAGCTTATTAAGTGCCAATCTGGCTAACTCCAGGTTTCGGTGGTTGGGTACAGTGGGACTGGATGAATATAGATGTGTGAGAGAGAATTTGAGCCTCAAGTTCAATACGACAAAGGGATGCTGACTTATTGACCTCGGCTGCATCTCATCAGTTGTCCATGAATAGTTGATTTTGCAGTCGCCCAAATGGTTCTACAGGAGGTAACTGATGATTTATTATTGGTTAAGTAATCAGAGAGATGAGAACGTAGATGGGCTTTAACCTGGGGTGAATGATATCTCTGAATGTTCATACGCCATGGATTACGGCTTGGGGAGATTAAATTTACTTCTAGAGCAAGAAGAACCAGGGAATGATCCGAGAGAACAGCTTCAAAAATAAGGGATTCACTAGTGATTGCAACTACCGAATGGGAAATAAGAAAATAATCTATCCTAGATTGGGAGCAATGAGCAGAAGAGAGGAAGGTGTATTCCTGATCTGTGGGTTGATAAAGGCACCAATTATCCACCGGTCCGTGGTACAATGTTATGTCTCAGTCTCCCTCATAACATCTATCCAAGGGACCGGTTCTGTCTAGAACTGCATCGTGGGCAAGATTCCAGTCTCCACCAATGACCTAGCTGGATGCTCCAATTTCCACTAACAAGCGATTCAAGCTGAGAAGATAGCTCTCGTCGGAGCATATACTGAGCCAGCACAAAGGATCCTATCCACAGCCTCTCTGCTAAAACCACTCCCCGTGGTGACAGGCGTGTGCTGTGGTTTCTCCTTACAAAACACTCCCCAGGGTGACACTTGTGAGCTGTATGGTGTGGGGAGGGAGTAATTTCTCCACACGGACCACCCCCTGTGCAACTGGTATGTGCTGTAGGTTATAGGGAGGTTGTGGCTCCTCCACACAGACCACTACCCAAGGCTACAGGCTTTCACTGTAGGGTGTGGGAAGGGTGTGGTTTCTCTACACAGACCACTCCCCAGTCTTTCTGCTCCTTGGTCTGACCGTGCTCTGCTTCAAGATGTTTCATATGTGGATTGTGGGCTACAGCTTTGTCTACTGGGCTGGAGTGTATGCCAAAACTGTGGGATTGACATCTGGAATTTCCCCAAGTGGACATTATACTTGGATTGGCCACAGAGGTATGAATCACAGAAGTTGGACTTGAAATTCAAATGAAAGACAACTTTCTGCACTTGATGTATCTCTTCCCTCACACTGCTTTTGTGCATTTCAATATATGCCAAAGAAAGAAGTGGCAGTGGTCAAATGAGTTATGATAGACAAATCCTAGAAACATGTAAACAAAACAATTTTGGCATTTCTCTGACCATGGCATGTGCTCCATATATCATCATAACATCTGTTTGCCAGACGTCTACCATTGTGATGGAGTACATTACACAATAAGGGAACAGGATCTTCCTTAGTAACATCAAAGAGTACATCCAGTTGTAAATCTAAGTGTGGTGCTCTACAACCTACTAAAAGAATGTCTCTTGGAGGAACTCCGATGAGGTATTAGTGCTTAAGTCAAATTCAACAATGGTTGCTGAAATCAGTTAGACACTTGTGAACATTGGATGTCTTACTGTTAATACTCTTATATAACAAAGAAAAACGAAATAAAGGAAAGTTCTAAAAAAACATAACTGCTCGTCTCAGAGCCACACTTCACCCTAATCTTATTTTTTTTTATTTAAATAATCCTTTTTTAGATATAATTTTGACACCCATGGGCCTCCGCCAGGAGCAGGCAAACGGACACTTCCTATGACAGAGGTCTTTAAACAGTGGGGAGCGCCATGGATGTATTCCCAAGGGACTCAAATGGGTCTGCAATTACATGTAAATAAAGATAGCTGTCGGACCTGCTGTTTGCTGCTGGCTTTTCTTTGGACCCTCCACCACTCCTTGCGGAACCCGCTTCGCGGGTCCCGCTGCGGCGTGAGAGCCGCTTGTGCAAAACCTGCGGACAGTTTCAGTGAGGGACTGGGCGAGTGTAGGGCTGCGAGCGGCGGGACAGGACTACGTCTCCCAGCAGTCCTGTTAACCCGCGCCTCCTGTCACCTGGCCGCTCTCCCTGCAAGCCCCGCCCCACTCACAGCCTGAAAAAGCACCTCTGAGCTCCACTGCCCTGGGATACCTGTCGGACTTGCTGTTTGCTGCTGGCTTTTCTTTGGACCCTCCACCACTCCTTGCGGAACCCGCTTCGCGGGTCCCGCTGCGGCGTGAGAGCCGCTTGTGCAAAACCTGCGGACAGTTTCAGTGAGGGACTGGGCGAGTGTAGGGCTGCGAGCGGCGGGACAGGACTACGTCTCCCAGCAGTCCTGTTAACCCGCGCCTCCTGTCACCTGGCCGCTCTCCCTGCAAGCCCCGCCCCACTCACAGCCTGAAAAAGCACCTCTGAGCTCCACTGCCCTGGGATACCTGTCGGACTTGTTGTTTGCTGCTGGCTTTTCTTTGGACCCTCCACCACTCCTTGCGGAACCCGCTTCGCGGGTCCCGCTGCGGCGTGAGAGCCGCTTGTGCAAAACCTGCGGACAGTTTCAGTGAGGGACTGGGCGAGTGTAGGGCTGCGAGCGGCGGAACAGGACTACGTCTCCCAACAGTCCTGTTAACCCGCGCCTCCTGTCACCTGGCCGCTCTCCCTGCAAGCCCCGCCCCACTCACAGCCTGAAAAAGCACCTCTGAGCTCCACTGCCCTGGGATACCTGTCGGACTTGCTGTTTGCTGCTGGCTTTTCTTTGGACCCTCCACCAATCCTTGCAGAACCCGCTTCGCGGGTCCCGCTGCGGCGTGAGAGCCGCTTGTGCAAAACCTGCGGACAGTTTCAGTGAGGGACTGGGCGAGTGTAGGGCTGCGAGCGGCGGGACAGGACTACGTCTCCCAGCAGTCCTGTTAACCCGCGCCTCCTGTCACCTGGCCGCTCTCCCTGCAAGCCCCGCCCCACTCACAGCCTGAAAAAGCACCTCTGAGCTCCACTGCCCTGGGATACCTGTCGGACTTGCTGTTTGCTGCTGGCTTTTCTTTGGACCCTCCACCACTCCTTGCGGAACCCGCTTAGCGGGTCCCGCTGCGGCGTGAGAGCCGCTTGTGCAAAACTTGCGGACAGTTTCAGTGAGGGACTGGGCGAGTGTAGGGCTGCGAGCGGCGGGACAGGACTACGTCTCCCAGCAGTCCTGTTAACCCGCGCCTCCTGTCACCTGGCCGCTCTCCCTGCAAGCCCCACTTACAGCTTAACTCTCCTCCTATAAATTCAAACAGCTACTCCCGCGACGCGGGAGCGCCCGGGGATAAGCCCGGGACAAGGGCGGGACCGTCTGTGGCCGTCAGGGGCCGCAGGAGGCTGGGCTGGGCCCACTCTTTTTCACCTGCATTTCCTTGATCCTATGTGGTTTGTGAAATAGGTTCTGGTTATGCCATCATCGGCCCTAGGTGGAACACCAGCGAAGGAGGGGGGAGGCAACACCGGGACTCTGGACAATTACTTTAAATCGGTAAAGGGTGATGGGGGAAACGAAACCTCTCTGGAGATGCGTAGGGCAGAGCGTCGTCGCTCGATTGAACACATGAAAAATAGGCCCCTCAGCGACATAACTCCCTATCCTATCTCCCAAGAGGAAGGTTCCCTTAATGGCAGCCAGGATCTTTCATCCCAAGAAGACGTTCCCCTATTACTTCGGGATAGTTCTCCCATTCCTGACCCACCTCCTAAACAAACTACGGACACCACTCCACTACTAGTTGCCAGTAGTTCGGTAGTTGACTTACTCACCCAAACACACACCAGAACTAAAATCAAGATTAATAAGCCAAAGCAAACTGTGGTGGCAGAGGTGCATGACCTACCACCAAATAAGCGCAGAAGGAAGATGAGGGGTGGTCAGGGGAAGACAAAGATCCCCCACTCTGATTTTGGAAAGTCACTCAAGTCCGTACCTATGTTGGATAGGCCTTTAGTTAATGTGCATAAGGCTACTCCCCCCAAGGGTACTAACATTATTACCACTGCTTCCATTAGCGACAAAGGGAAGAGCCCACTTAACACATTACTTCCCGGCAGCTCTTTGGGGAGCATTGAATCTCTAATTAGATCACTCTTGTTGCCCATTAGCGAGAGCTTGCAGAAAATAGAACTCAGGCTGACCACTCTGGAGGCAACCTTAACCACCCTGAAAATTTCGGACAACAAACAGAGTAGAACCACTGAGTCCAATCTACCAATAGGAACCTTCCCCAACATACAAATCCCACCGATCCACACGGGGCCTCCCTTGGGCACCACTGCCGCTCCCCTTTTACAGCCACTTATGGCTATCCCAGTTCCTATTCCACCTAGCAATCCTAACATCCTACCACCACAGACAGATGGCCCAGCTCTCCAACGTATAGTCACTGGCACAAATCCTCGGGTCCTACCTAATGCTGGTATTGCTCCCCTACTCCCTGGTAAGCCTGCCCCTAGACCACGGGGACCCGACTTACCACCAGAGGCTAACAGCCTCATGGTGGTTTTGGCTGGTGTTCCCTCTCTAGAATTGGGTGAAAATGAGAACTATCACTCACTCAAGAGGAAAACCATTAAATGGTTGAATTGGAACAGACCTCTTCCAGCCTACCTCAACAATGAGATCATTATGGTAAGAAGGGTACCATGGTTGGGGAAGTCGGGGAAATCAATAGCAGGGGACTGTATCATTGTGTCTTTTCGAGACCCTGGAACAGTACTATACATTTGTGCTGGGTCAAATAGATCACTGGATTCTACCATACAGACTTTGCCAGTTTCTTTCTTTTTCCCTCCCATTCGTATGCACCATGATTTGTCACAAGGTAACTGGACAAGGGTGGAACGAAGATCTAGATACAGGGGATATGCTCCACGTCCAGTTTATCGACCTTCGGAGACTCCCTTTTTGGACCACAATCGTTTTAACTGTCTGAACGGTCTGGATGGTGTGGACTGACTGCCCCCAAACCCGGACTCAAATCCTGTGACCTTGGATAACGGTCCCAGTAAACTTCCTGATCCGGCTGAACCCACCTCTGAAAATGACCCTGTTAGAGCAATTGGTGTCGTTTCTGGCTCTGGTACTGGCTCTTCCCCCCCACTCCACCTCTGCAATCTGCTCTGTGGCTTCTCCAGCGCACATGAGACTAATTTGGTGGAATGTGGCTGGCTTAGCCAGCAAACTGGGCACCCAAGATTGGATAACTTACATTGAGTCCGGGGATGTTTGCATGTTCCAAGAGACTTGGGCAAGGGAAGATTACAACCATCAAGGTTACGAGTCATTTTCCATCCCGGCTAGGTGGGAGGGTAAGGGCCGCCCCTCTGGTGGACTCACAACTTGGGTGGCATCCCACTTAGGATGCCAGGCTTCACGCCTACCGGTGCCATCAGATGATATCCTAGTGGTTTTATTAGCCTGGCTGAACCTAGCGAAACTTGCCCTGATAAATATTTACTCCAGGCCAGTGGGAGCTTCGCGTGAATCTCCCACTATAGAGGAGCTTTCAGTATATTTAGCGGAAATGCCAAGAGATATCCCTTACATAGTGGGAGGGGATTTAAATTCCCATTTCGAGCCGCTGGTCGGCCTCGTAGAGGGATTTCCCATGGAAGAAGAGTTCAGGTGGTCAGTACCCTCTGTTGTAGCACCTTCCCCAAAGTCATGGACGCCTGTGGCATTGCAGATTACTGCCCTCACCCTAAAGCATGGAATTAGAGCTTGCAATGGACGTATTAAGTCTGATGTACCAAGCAAAACCACGTACAACAGAGTGGGAAGAGAGTCCCGCTTGGACTATGCCCTTGTACAGATAGTGAACTGGTCTTCTATCCTGGACTTTAGGGTTGTGGAGAGACTGGATAGTGACCCTAACGCCCTTGAACTCGATCTTAGCCATCCAGGGCCAAAGGCCTCCATAACAACCATGCAGGAGTTCAAACCTGAACTACTATTAGATAATAACAGGAGAAGAATCAGGTGGGATAAACTAGCTACGAGCCAAGTGAAACTTTCGAAGCTCTACGCAGGTTTAATCCCTATTTTGGAAAAAGTGGGAGAGCTAGCCAACGATGTGGGCAATATAGTCCACCATGAGAAATTATATCCGGCTCATGAGGACCTTATAAAGGGAGCGGCCTCTGAGCTTTTTACCAGGGTCCAGACTCAGAGGAGGATCCAGCAACATAAGTCCTTATGGTACAATGCAGCCTGCAGGAAGGCAAAGGGAGAACTCCTCAGAAGCATCAAGGAGGGAACAGGCAGAGAGAAGCTGCGAGAAAGTAGACGGGCTTATAAAAAACTGGTCATCCATGCTAAAACCGAATGGGAGGAGACCCAGTGGGAGGAGCTCACCACTTCCCTCGCAACAAGAGACCACCGAATGTTTTGGAGAGTAGTAAACGGGGGGTCGGGGAACCTCCATTCGGCAATAGAGCCAAATATTGCAGCAGGGGTGTGGCAGGCACACTTCCAGTCTCTCTACAGTTCTGAGCTGGGAGAAACTAAGATTGACTTCGGTACTGGACTGGCAGAGTATGGCGGGGATTTGATAACAGTGAGGGAGGTGAAGGTAGCATTAATGGGACTTAAAGGTGGAAAGGCGCCAGGACTGGATGGCCTGCCCGGGGACCTGTTCAAGCAGGAGCCCGGTGTTTGGGCCCCCTATCTGGCTGCTGTGTTTAATGGAGTTTTGTGTGGTATGGAAATTCCGAGTACTTGGCTGGGGGCAGAGGTGGTTCCTATATTTAAAAAGGGCTCGCCCCTGCTCCCAGCCAACTACAGACCAATCAGTTTAATTGACGTGTCACAGAAGCTGTTTGGCAGGATACTGCTGAATCGGCTTCAGGACTGGGTGGAGGAAACGGGCGCCCTCAGTCCGTACCAGGCGGGATTTAGAAAGGGAGTTTCTACAGTGGACCAGGTTTTTCGTCTTAACGTTATCTATTGGAGGGCAGCAATATTGGAAGGGGGTAGTTTATACACTATATTTGTGGACCTGAGGGCTGCGTTTGACCTCGTGCCCAGAGGGAAACTCTGGAGTGTTCTGGCTGAGATGGGGGTCCCCCCTGACATCCTGATAATTTTAAAGAGATTGCACCATAATAACTATGCCCGGGTCAGGTGCGGGAAACTTGGGGAATTAACGGACAGATTCCCCGTTGACAGGGGGGTTAGACAGGGCTGTGTACTGGCACCGACCCTGTTCTGCCTCTTTGTCAACGGGGTAATCGCCCATCTCAATGGAACTGAATACACTGATGCCCCAAAATTGAATGGCAGCAGGGTGCCTGCAATCATGTTTGCAGATGACACCCTGCTGCTGTCCAAAACCCCCATGGGGATACAGAGGATCCTTGACTCTTTTGTGGCTTTCAGCACAGATAGGGGGTTAGAAATCAATGCTAACAAAACCAAGTTTATGGTCCTGAACCCAACCCCAAGATCACGCCCGAACCCCTTACTGGGAGCATCACGTTTAGAGAGAGTCTCCACCTTTGAATATCTAGGTGTAACGTTGAATGAAACCATGTCTTGGGGAACTCACCAGACTAGGGTTAATCTCAAATTAGTGCAGACCACTGGCGGCATTGCTCGGTTGATGAAAAGCTCCACATATCGACCGCTGGGGCCGCTTATCCAGATATACAAGGCACAGGCTAGAGGAGCTCTGATGTACGGGGCGGAACTGTGGGGTCACACAGCTTCCTGCAGCTTGTCTATAACTGAGAGCAACTTCATTAGACAGATAGTAGCACTCCCGTCCAGTACCCCGCTCCTCCCCCTGAGGATGGACCTGGGTCTGAGACCAATAGCAGACGAACTAGGTCTCAGACCCATAGTCTTCTGGCGAAGGCTATGGAGCAGCAAAGAACTTTCTTCTTATAGGGCGGAACTGAGGGAGTTTCTAACCCACCCCAAAGCTCTACAGATCCCGTGGATAAAATATATAAAAAGGTCCTGTATGGGATTGGGGCTCCCTGACCTGTGGTCGGATCCAGCTAACGCCTCACTAAGGATCCCACGAAGAGCTTTGGTCAGTGCTTACCACGAGCAGAAATTAGCTATGGCCCTAGACTGCAAGAATGAGGGGTCATTAACATTTGTATTCGCGCAAAGCAAGGACTCATACCGGCTGGAGAGGGTTCTGGACGCTATGTCTCCTGTGTTGGCCAGGAAGCTATTTCTCCAATGGAGATATGGCACATTGCCTCTGCGATCTTACACCTGCTCCTGGTCAACACTGCCATCTACCAAGCTATGTCCGACATGTGTGGGAGCGGAGGAAAGCGATCTGCATGTGGTCTTGTTTTGTCCAACTTACAAGGCCGCCAGGAAATATTGGCTCCTACCACTTATTAGAAACCTTGGTTTTAGGGAGTACCTCCCGGTGTATAGAATTTTAAAAACTGACGTTTCAGGTCCAATTGTGTTTGCACTAGCCAAATTTCTTACTAATGTCTGGTATATTCGTACCCGTATTTTAAAGTCGCAGGCTCCCACCTAATTTTAAGTACTAATTTTAATTGTATGGTCTTTTATCTGATGTGTTTCCTGATTATTTTTCTTTGACGGTTTTATATGTTCATATGTATTTCTTGTGTATATCTTTTATGGCCAAATTGGCCGAAATAAAGATTAAATATATATAAAATAAAGATAGCCTGGAAGCGCGAAAGGTGCCTTTCTAGGCTGTCTTCATTTACATGCATTAAACCCCATAATAAAGTGTGAGGATGGTACTACTGAGTGGCATGGAGCGGGACCAGTGAGTGTGAAGTAGGGGTTCAACACATGGCTAAAAGAAGGAAAAAATTGGCATTTTATTGTTTTTTTTCCACCTTTGTGTAATTGCATATAAAAACATGCACACACCTCAAATGAAAAATAAATGCAAGTTAAACTAATCAAAAGGAAAGTATACTCTTTTATCTTATGAAACTTCAGTTGGCTAATGTGATCACTGCAGATGTCTTCGTGTGTGACCAGGGAGTCACAGAATTAAATCCGGATTAGTGCAGTGAGGAATAGTGACTTGTTTATTGTGCTATGAGGTCCCAGTCTGTGACAGAAAGCGCTGTGAATGTCCTTGTTTTAAAATTGTATTACACTGTATAAAACGAGCTGCTGCAAAATGCTGTTTCACAGCACAGGAGCCCTCCTCCCACCATAAGTGGGCACTAGACCCCACTTATGGCAGTCTTATTATGAAAAAGAACATGGGGTGCATTTTCCGTGCTAGCATTAGGGCCCAGGTCACCATTGTTGTGCACGGAACAGGGCCTAAACAACAGAGGAGGTTGGGGGCTAAATTTGCTTTTTTTGTTGTATTTTTATACAAATGGGCATAAAGCCTGCTTTAGGTATCTGGCCTCAAAGTAATTGCCCTGTTGAGTGGGCAGAGTAGACAGCCTGCTTTGCAGAGCTGTAGGTATCATTGGTGCTGCAGCTGCATTAGAGGCCCAGGGCATACTTGCTGTACCAGTGTTTATTTGAGCCTTGGAGCAATGGCCCATGGGAGGGGAAAATGAAGCAGAGGAGACCCCTTCATTTGGGCATCAGTGAGATAAGCGGGATGCTGAGAGATGGGAGGGAGAGGGATGATGAGAGATGGGAGGGAGAGGGATGGTGTGAAATGAGAGCCCATGTTAACAAACATCAGAGGCAACAGCAAGGCAGTACCTATCATTAGTGAAACAGGTGCGGTGACACTTTTGCCCAGGGTCCCACTGCATCACAATTATGAATGTTTTACAATAAGAAGTGTGGGGCTCATTTTCCTTGCTAGCATTGGAGTAGATGGTGCTCTTGGTGCAAAAAAGGTTGGCAGTATGCAGTAGATTATTTTCTTTCAGAATGAGACCGAACTTGTTTCGAGGTTGAAGTTATGGTCAGACATTGTAGGAAAGGAGTGAAAGAAGAGGAGATAGGCTGCTTTTCAGGGCTGCAACCATCATTAGTGCAGCAGGTGGAGTGTATTTGGTCCCACGGCACCCCAATTACGGCAGTAGTGTTTTTGGTCGATTATGTTCTTGTTTGATGCTGTTGCTTCTTATGAAGTCCCACGTTTCGTGTGGTTTACGAGCTACAGAAAAGCACCCCTGAAAATCTCATGATCCCCGCCCCCAGTGATCATTACCCGCCCTCCCACTCCCCATATTCTTGCCATATAATTTTTGAGGGGGGCCCAACTACAAAACATTTTGCTTGGGGGGGCTCAGAGCAAAAAAAGTTTGAAGACATTTGTCCGACTCCCATGAGAGGACCACAAACTTCAGTATACTTTTTTTTGTAAAACACCCCAAATTCCCTTTTAATACAACATCTTTAAAGTACATACTACTCTAGTGTGCACTGTAAGTTGTGGGGAGGGAGTGTGTTCTCTGCACAGACCATTCCCCAGTGTAATGGGCGTGCATTGTGGGATGGGTGAAATGTGTGTCCTCTCCACATAGACCACTCCCCACAGTGATGGGTGTGTGCTGGGGGGTGGAAAGAGTGGCTTCTCCATACAGATCATTCCCCATGGCAATGGGCATGCATTGTACGGTGTGTGCAGGGAGTGGATTTTCCACATAGACCACTCCCCAGGGCAATGGGAATGCGTTGTAAGGTGTGTGGGGGAGGCGCTGTTCCATACACACCACTCTTCAGAGTGACAGGCATGTGCTGCAAGGTATGCCTAATATACCTCAACACATCCTATACACCCTTGGAAGTCTGCACGACCCCTTGGACTCCCATGAGCCTCCCGAATGCCTGAAACCCCGCCTCCCCCCAAAATGTTCACAAGACATTTGGATTCAGGTCACACATGGTCTATGGGATCCTGGTACCACTACCCTGCCCCCTTATGCAATTTTTATTTTACATTTTTTAGGACACGCAGACAAAGTCCTCATTTCATGAAATAGGGGCCACAACATTTCTCTTCATGTTGCTGTCACCCAATCACAGTGCAACGTTCCACTGGAGTTCGCAAGAGCTTTATGCTCTTGCAGGAGTGAGACAGACAACAGGAAAAAGCCCCCTCGGCCAATCAGATCGCTGTATTTTTTTTCCTTCTTTTTTTTTTAAGTTGCATGGTCGCAGGACTCTCAAGAGCTGTCCACGAACCCAACCGTCCGGACATACAACGTTTTTTTACTTTCATTTTTCAAAAACTACTGAACGGATTTACTTCAAATCATAACAAGCATTGGAAATGCAATAGGTCTCGCATTTGTTGGAGCTGATGCTATTGGTATTGTAAATGGCAATGTTTTGTACTTTGAAAAAGGTCTTGTGTTTGTTGGAGCTATTCACATTGTAAATGGCAATGTTTTTTATTTATCCTTAGGGTTCTATATAGCACGAACTTAACAGCCTCAGTTGTGAATTTCGATTCATCAAAGTTTTGTGAGCCCTGAAATTTACACAAGTAAAGTGCTAACAGTATAAATATGGGCACTGTTTAATAAACAAAGCCACTGCAATACAAGAGCAAAGGTGACCGAGTGACTGCTTCTGGGTTTATGGAGTTGCTTACACTCACTGCCCATTAAAGCTAGCTAGCCCGCTACTATGAGTTTATCAAACTTAATGCTATGTTTTCTTATGTTATGTTATGCTATGCAATGTTATGTTTTCTTATGCTATGCTATGCTATGTTTTGCTATGCTATGCTTTGTTTTGTTATGCTATGCTATGTTTTGTTATGCTATGCTATGTTTTGTTTTGTTATGCTATGCTATGTTTTGTTGTGTTTTGCTATGCTATGTGTTGTTTTGTTATGCTATGTTTTGTTTTGCTATGCTATGCTTTGCTATGTTTTGTTATGTTCTGTTATGCTATGTTTTGTTGTGTTTTGTTATGCTATGTTTTGTTATGCTATGTTTTGTTTAGCTATGCTTTGTTATGCTATGCTATGTTTTGTTATGCTATGCTATGTTTTGTTGTGTTTTGTTATGCTATGTTTTTTTATGCTATGCTATGTTTTGTTATGCTATGCGTTGTTATGCTATGTTTTGTTTTGTTATGCTATGTTTTATGCTGTGCTATGTTTTGTTTAGTTATGCTATGCTACGTTTTGTTGTGTTTTGTTATGCTATGCTTTGTTATGCTATGTTTTGTTTTATGTTATTTTTTGTTATGCTATGCTATGTTGTGTTTTGTTATGCTATGCTATGTTTTGTGATGCTATGCTATGTTTTGTTGTGTCTTGTTATGCTATGCTTTGTTTTGTTATGCTATGTTTTGTTTTGCTATGCTATGTTTTGTTGTGTTTTGTTATGCTATGCTTTGTTATGCTATGCTGTGATTTGTTGTGTTGTGTTAAGCTATGCTATGTTGTGTTGTGTTTTGCTATGCTATGTTTTGTTATGCTATGCTATGTTTTGTTATGCTATGCTATGCTTTTTTATGCTATGTTTTGTTTTGATATGCTATGCTATTCCATGTTTTTTATGCTATGCTATGTTTTGTTTAGTTATGCTATGCTGTGTTGTGTTGTGTTATGCTATGCTTTGTTGTGTTTTGTTATGCTATGTTATGTTTTGTTATGCTATGCTATGTTTTGTTATGCTATGCTGTGTTTTGCTATGCTATGTTTTGTTTTTTGTTATGCTATGCTTTGTTTTGTTATGCTATGTTTTGTTTTGCTATGCTTTGTTATGCTATGCTGTGATTTGTTGTGTTGTCTTATGCTATGCTATGTTGTGTTTTGCTATGCTATGTTTTGTTATGCTATGCTTTTTTATGCTATGTTTTGTTTTGATATGCTATGCTATTCTATGTTTTTTTATGCTAAGCTATGTTTTGTTTAGTTATGCTATGCTATGTTTTGTTGTGTTTTGTTATGCTATGCTATGTTTTGTTGTGTTTTGTTATGCTATGCTATATTTTGCTATGCTATGCTATGTTTTGTTATGCTATGCTATGTTTTGCGATGCTATGCTATGTTTTGCGATGCTATGTTTTGCGATGCTATGCTATGTTTTGTTGTGTTTTGTTATGCTATGCTTTGTTTTGTTATGCTATGTTTTGTTTTGCTATGCTATGTTTTGTTATGCTATGCTGTGATTTGTTGTGTTGGGTTATGCTATGCTTTGTTGTGTTTTGCTATGCTATGCTTTGTTATGCTATGCTTTGTTATGTTTTGTTTTGATATGCTATTCTGTTTTTTTATGCTATGCTGTGTTTTGTTTAGTTATGCTATATGTTTTGTTGTGTTTTGTTGTATTTTGTTATGCTATACTATGTTTTGTTATGCTATGCTATGTATTGTTTTGTTATGCCATTTTTTGTTATGCTATGCTGTTTTGTTGTGTTTTGTTATGCTATGCTATTTTGTGTTTAGTTATGCTACGTTTTGTTTTGTTATGTTATGCTATGTTTTGTTATGCTATGCTATGTTGTGTTTTGTTATGCTATGCTATGTTTTGTTATGCTATGCTATGTTTTGTTATGCTATGCTGTTTTGTTGTGTTTTGTTATGCTATGCTCTGTTATGCTATGCTATGTTTTGTTGTGTTTTGTTATGCTACGTTTTGTTATGTTATTTTTTGTTATGCTATGTTATGCTATGTTTTGTGATGCTATGCTATGTTGTGTTGTGTTTTGTTATGCTTGGTTATGCTATGTTGTGATTTAGTGTGTTGTGTTAAGCTATGCTATGTTTTGTTGTGTTTTGCTATGCTATGCTATGTTTTGTTATGCTATGCTATGCTTTTTTATGCTATGTTTTGATATGCTATTCCATTTTTTTATGCTATGTTATGTTTTGTTTAGTTATGCTATGTTTTGTTTAGTTATGCTATGTTTTGTTTTGTTATGCTATGCTATGTTTTGCTATGCTATGCTATGTTTTGCTATGCTATGCTTTGTTGTGTTTTGCTACGCTATGCTTTGTTTTGTTATGCTATGCTATGTTTTGTTATGCTATGCTATGCTATGTTTTGTTTTGATATGCTATGCTATTCTATGTTTTTTTATGCTATGCTATGTTTTGTTTAGTTATGCTATGTTTTGGTGCGTTTTGTTATGCTATGCTATGTTTTGTTGTGTTTTGTTATGCTATGCCTTGTTTTGTTATGCTATGTTTTGTTTTGCTATGCTATGTTTTGTTATGCTATGCTTTGTTATGCTATGCTGTGATTTGTTGGGTTGTGTTATGCTATGCTTTGTTGTGTTTTGCTATGCTATGTTTTGTTATGCTATGCTATGTTTTGCTATGCTATGTTATGCTATGTTTTGTTTTGATATGCTATGCTATGTTTTTTTATGCTATGCTGTGTTTTGTTTAGTAATGCTATGTTTTGTTGTGTTTTGTTGTATTTTGTTATGCTATGCTATGTTTTGTTATGCTATGCTATGCTTTTTTATGCTATGCTGTGATTTGTTGGGTTGTGTTATGCTATGCTTTGTTGTGTTTTGCTATGCTATGTTTTGTTATGCTATGTTTTGCTATGCTATGTTTTGTTTTGATCTGCTATGCTATGTTTTTTATGCTATGTTTTGTTTAGTAATGCTATGTTTTGTTGTGTTTTGTTGTATTTTGTTATGCTATGCTATGTTTTGTTATGCTATGCTGTGATTTGTTGGGTTGTGTTATGCTATGCTTTGTTGTGTTTTGCTATGCTATGTTTTGTTATGCTATGCTATGTTTTGCTATGCTATGCTATGTTTTGTTTTGATATGCTATGCTATGTTTTTTTATGCTATGTTTTGTTTAGTAATGCTATGCTATGTTTTGTTGTGTTTTGTTGTATTTTGTTATGCTATGCTATGTTTTGTTATGTTTTGTTTTGTTATGCTATGCTTTGTTATGCTATGCTATCTTTTGTTTTGTTATGCCATTTTTTGTTACGCTATGCTGTTTTGTTCTGTTTTGTTCTGCTATGCTATTTTATGTTTAGTTATGCTACGTTTTGTTGTGTTTTGTTATGTTATGCTATGCTTTGTTATGCTATATTTTGTTATGCTATGTTGTGTTTTATTATGCTATGCTATGTTTTATGCTATGCTGTTTTGTTGTATTTTGTTATGCTATGCTTTGTTTTGTTATGCTATGTTTTGTTATGCTATGTTTTGTGATGCTATGCTATGTTTTGTTGTGTTGTGTTGTGCTATGTTTTGTTTTGCTATGCTATGTTTTGTTATGCTATGCTATGTTTTGTTATGCTATGCTACGTTTTGTTGTGTTTTGTTATGCAATGCTTTGCTTTGTTTTGCTAGGTTTTGTTATGCTATGTGTTGAGTTTTGTTATGCTATGCTATTTTTTCTTATGCTATGTTTTGTTATGCTATGTTTTGTTATGCTATGCTTTGTTATGCTATGCTATGTTTTGATATTTTTGTTATGTTATGCTATTTTTTGTTGTGTTTTTTTATGCTATACTATGTTTTGTTATGCTATGCTATGTTTTGTGTTTTGCTATTACTAGGCTTTGTTTTGCTATGTTTTGTGATGCTATGCTATGTCTTGTTATGTTTTGTTATGCTATGCTTTGTTTTGTTATGCTATACTATGTTATGCTATACTATTATGTTTTGTTATGCTATGTTATGATTTGTTATGGTATGTTATGTTAGGCGAGGCTATGTTTTGTTATGTTATGTTATGTTTTGTTAAGTTATGGTATGCTATGCAATGGTATGCAACGCTAGGCTATGTTTTATTATGTTATGTAATGGTATGTTTTGTTATGTTAGGCTATGTTCTGTTATGTTATGCTGTTATTTTATGTTAGGCTATGTTTTGTTTTGTTTTGTTATGTTATGCTATGGTGTATTAAAATACTGTGGATTTTATAACATCCAAAAGCTGATGAATGGAGCGGGCTTGCACGTCTTTGGGCTTGTGCGCTCTCCCCTCCCTCCCCCACCACAGTACTTTGCATTTTGCCCTGTGTCTGTGTTTAGTTATGCTACGTTTTGTTGTGTTTTGTTATGTTATGCTATGTTTTGTTATGCTATATTTTGTTTTGTTATGCTATGCTTTGTTTTGTTATGCTATGTTTTGCTATGCTATGCTATGCTATGTTTTGCTATGCTATGTTTTGGTATGCTATGCTACGTTTTGTTGTGTTTTGTTATGCAATGCTTTGCTTTGTTTTGCTGTTTTGTTATGCTATGTGTTGAGTTTTGTTATGCTATTTTTGTTATGCTATGCTATGTTTTGTTATGCTATGCTATGTTTTGTTATGCTATGCTTTGTTTTATTATGCTATGCTTTGTTATGCTATGCTATGTTTTGTTTTGATATTTTTTGTTATGCTATTTTTTGTTGTGTTTTTTTATGCTATACTATGTTTTGTTATGCTATGCTATGTTTTGTTGTATTTTGCTATGCTAGGCTTTGTTTTGTTATGCTATGCTATGTTTTGTGATGCTATGCTATGTTTTGTTATGTTTTGTTATGCTATGCTTTGTTTTGTTATGCTGTACTATGTTATGTTATGCTATACTATGTTATGTTTTGTTATGCTATGTTATGATTTGTTATGTTATGTTAGGTGAGGCTATGTTTTGTTATGTTATGTTTTGTTAAGTTATGGTATGCTATGCAATGGTATGCAACGCTAGGCTATGTTTTATTATGTTATGTAATGGTATGTTTTGTTATGTTAGGCTATGTTCTGTTATGTTATGCTGTTATTTTATGTTATGCTAGGCTATGTTTTGTTATGTTATGGTGTATTAAACTACTGTGGATTTTATAACATCCAAAAGCTGATGAATGGAGCGGGCTTGCACGTCTTTGGGCTTGTGCGCGCTCCCCTCCCTCCCCCACCACAGTACTTTGCATTTTGCCCTGTGTTTGTAAGTGTGTTTCCATGTGGAATTAAGGTGCCTTGTGACAGGGCACTAGCCAGCGCAGCAGTGGGATTAGTGTTTTAATACCGAAAAGTAGCTGTGAATTGTGGAAACCTCAGATTTTTGTGCGTGAAGTAAATAGCTTGCAGGAAGCAAAAGGGCTTGTGTATGTTGCCTGTTGTGGGGACAGGGAAAAGCAAGTAAAGCTGATGTGTAGGAAGCAATGAATGAGGCAGACAGAAGGCAGCAACAGCTCGAGGGCCGGGACAGTTTTGTAGGATGCTTGGCGGGGGGAGCGGACCTTGTTGTTGTTAGTGGGGGCTGGGGTGGTTGAAAGAGTGGCTCTCACATTTGGTTGCTGGGATTAAGAAGCCCGGCTTAGCGTGTCACGCGTGTTTGGTGGGGGCGGGGCAGCGGACCCTTTGAAGTGCTCCCAAAAAGCGGATTGCATGGCGGCACGATGCGCGTGATTGTGCGCGTGCTAGCCATGCAATCCGCTTTTTAGCAGCACTTTTCAAACCCCACAATAGTCTCGCTTTGCGATCGCTTACGCGATAGCAAGGCGAGACCTAAAAAGCACGCTTTCTAAACCAATTCTGTTCAGCCGTTTTCACACGATCGCTGTTCAATTTCCCAACAGAATTATGAATGAGCAATTGCGTTTAGGGACCCCTCCCTCCTTTTTGTTTGCCACCATTTGACAGATCACTCTGAAACTTTCCAGGAAGGAGCTGAGGCGTGTGAACCTTTTTTGGGAAAGTTTTGTGAATATTCGTCCAAAGCTGCCAAAGTTATTAGCAAATTAAAAATAAATATATATAAATATATAGTGTGAGTCTTTTTTTCACACAAAAAAAAAACAAAGGTTAAAATAATGTTATCGTTAGGTGAATTTGTCAGTGACAACATTGAAGTTTTGAACTGCAAATAAAAAAAAGAAATTCACCGGTTATAGTTAGTAGCACTAACTATAAGTTGCGCCCCCATGCACTGCTTATGACCTCACATGTTACATCACTCATGACATCATTTATGACATACTGATGACAACCAAACCAAATGAAAAAGAGGAGGGGGGGGCAGGTGCCTCCCCAAGCCTTATTAGGCCGCGGGGAACCCATTCTCTGGGCCAAATATAATACGAAATAGAGGGAGGCTGTGTGTCCCGCCGCCCGAGCCATCTCAGACCCCAAGGACCCCACCCCCATGGGCGTTTTTAACGGGGAGGGGGGCCACACAGCTCCCGGGGGCCCCATCCCCTGGGACCTCCAATATAAATAGGTGGGTGGTCACCCATCAAGTACATGTTGGGGGCTGTGCGGGGAGCCCCAGGGCACTAACAGCCACAGCCGGCATATCGCATGGTGCGGAAGCTGGAATTGCTACAACCTGGAGGGAGCAGCTATTTATGCTGCTCCCTCCGGACGGGAGCAATATGTGTTCTGTTTCCCTGCGGACGGTTGTTGAATTCGTTTCCTCTGTGATAGAAATTGTCATCACAGAGTTCCCAATAAAGAACCTTAAATCAGGAAGGATTGCCTCCCCCTTTCGACAAACAAGAATATTACACTCATGGTGCTGCCCTGCAGTGTTGTTATACCCCTCCATAGATATTAGGAAGTAATATCCTCATCCAATTAGGATCGGAACCAGCACAATCCATTTGAGGAGGAGATAAAATTGCTTCTTCCTAGACTGAATACAATAAATCACAAGTGTCCTTTTTAGAAATCTCTACTGTCCTGAAGATGGTCTGACGGATTGACGCCATTACAGACCGAAACGTCGACTACACTATCTATATCCATAACATCTTTGTACAGTTGATTGCTCTCCTAATAAGAGATAGATCTCTGTGTTACCTTTTGGATTAGATATTTTGTGTCATGAAATGTGGATAACATTTATTCTTTTCTCTTTTCATGTGACACCGCACATTTAATTGTTCATTTGTACTCCTTTTTATTGATTGCATATATAAAATGATTTGTGATTTTTTCACGAAATAGATACCTCGTGTGTGTTTTTCATATTTGATTAATTCAGCTAATTAACATGTTGTTGAGTATCAGTCTTGAGCTCATTTCCGAATTAATTTTTTAAAACTAAAAAAATATACAATTTCTTTAAACAAAATCCCTTGTTGGCACATTACCTTTTTGTTCTGTTTCCCTGCCAGCATCAGCGCGGACAGGGAAACAGAACATGTCTGCTCCCAGCCAGCTGGAGCATTTTCAAATCTACCACCAGCTGAGAGCACACGTAGAGGCATATCTACAAGCCCCTATCGCCACCACAGCATCACTTTCAGTGACATTGTGATGGTGCTAGGGGCCTCGCCTTATTTACAAGGCAGCGATAAGTCACTTAATGTGGATTAACACTACCTTATAAATAAGGCACCCTTACACGCTGTATTTAGCTTGAAAGGGGAGGGCAATGGATGTTGTGGCGGGCGTTCCACTGCAACACCCATTGATTTTGAGGCTGCCCCCTATTAAGCAGCATACATAGAAGTTGCAAAACAACATTTAAAGATTGTTTATGTGCAGGAAGGAGGACCTTGCACATAAACAATCTTTCCCCAACGCAACCACCCTTGCACTATGGTGCAAGGGTGTCTGTGTTGGTGCTAGGCAGCTGAACTCCGCACCAGTGCATGGGGAAACGCAGGGGTGCGCCGCATTCTTGTGAATACGGTACATCCCTGCCTTTTCAGAATGGAGAAGCGTGGTGTTAGCAATGTTTTCTGAATGCCACGCTTCTCCATTCTGTTATAAATATGTCCCTTAGTGTGTGCTCCCATTTTGCAGGAGATTTAAATATGCTGCCTCCAGGCGAGATCTGACCTGACCACGCTTGTGCGTGCAGGGAAACTACTGCCTTTATTTATTTATTGAGTTTTATATAGTGTGAACATGACCCTTTCGGGTATCAGAGCA
The DNA here is from genome assembly GCF_964204655.1 of Triturus cristatus. Taxonomy (NCBI): domain Eukaryota; kingdom Metazoa; phylum Chordata; class Amphibia; order Caudata; family Salamandridae; genus Triturus; species Triturus cristatus. Next base: position 320,745,981 of record NC_140591.1, read on the forward strand.
CTGTACAACATGATGGCAAACATGTAACCATATATCTGTGATAACAAACTTGCACATAGAATCAGAATGAGGAAAATCAGACCCTTAATAGACTGGCAGTAGGTTTGAATAGGTTGTCAAAAACATCATTTATTGTATATAAATGCGTTTTATGAACCTTCAGTTTTTAACATTATCCCATGCTTAGAAACGCCCTGCCAATAAATGACACTGACTTTGTAAAAAATATATATATATATATTCCCCACGGCTCAAGCTCCTATGACATTCCTCAGGCCGACTGATCATCATCTAAACCTGCAGCATTGTGCAGCCCCTTAGTAACACTTACAAGAGGAAAACAAATGGGAGCTGGATAATGTCTTTTTACATGTCTTCAACTCTAGCAGCATCCTACAATTCTTCATTAAGTAGAATCCATTACATATTATACTGCTGGGTGTGAGGGAAGCCATTTTGACTCATTCTATTACATCAAAGGCACTTTAAAGTCAACTTTGTATTGCATGAAAGCACTTTTAAAAAAAATAGTCATTCATGCCACTTCTCTGTACCATCTAATAGAATGCAATTTGCCTGACATTGTACATTCCCCTGGCAATACTTAGACCATATCTTCACTACACAACACTACATCCAAATAAAACACTCAGTTTTAAAATGCAATGTTTGATGCGCCCAGTGAGACATTCAGAATGAAATAAATGAACACTAATAGTTTTTTAAATGAGGCCTGGGGTGGGGGGGCGCACGCCCCCTACCCTTAATTAACACATTGTGTCCCATCGTATGGGATGCCTGGGGCTCAAAACGGCTCAGGGAGGAGGGGGGCGTGGCCCCCCTTCCCCTTAAATAATAAATCCAGGTCCCTGGAAATGGGGTCCCTGGGTCTCAAAATGGGCTGCATTAGGTGGGTCCTACCTACTAGGGGGGCGTATCCCTTAGTTACCCCCTTAAATTATTATTTTTATTTATTTTTTACTTTAGGACAGCGAGCTAAGAGGCTTATTTATGAGAGCCCTGCATCACTTTTTTCAACACGTAATGTGGTACATGCGTGATGCCGGGCTCTCAATTCGATTTAAGAAGCCACGCAAAGTCACCCTGCATGGCTTTTAGTGACCTCATAAATCATGAGTAAGGCGACGCAGTGCAAATTGCTGCGTCACCTTACTCTGCGCCCAGGAGACATTACATGGGCTTTGCTGTAGGCTTTCCCACGCAAATACCCATGGAATTTGATGCTGCCCCAGATTTACAAAGTAATGTAAACCTAGGGACGTGTCAAATCTGTATGCCTCCCAAGGTGAGGTGTTATGAGTAGGGCTGAGTGGACTTTGCGTAGCGCCACTACGCAGAATTTTGAAAACAATTGTGGAAAACGAGCGCACGTCCTGAGTAGGGGCTGGGCGGACTTTGCACTACGCACAATTTTGAAAAAAAATTGTGGAAAACGAGCACACAACCTGAGGGACCGTGTGCCCGGGACTGGGGTCCCTCGTGCTTGGGCAGGCTCCCCGATCTCCCCGGCCTGGCTTCGTTGAGAAGCAGGGACCCGCCCAGGCCTCCTGAGTTGCGGTCAGGGCCTGGGAGCCCACGTCCTGTGGCCTGCCAAGTGTCCATCTGCCCGGGACAAGTGTCCCTGGTGCAGAGCCCCGGAGCCCTGCAAGGGCAGGCGGGAGCCCTACCGCTATGGCTCGGCGCGGGCAGATGGGAGTCCTTTCGGTCCCGGTCATCTGGTCGCACCAATACCCTCGGCCATCTAGTCGCACGCAATGCTTTCCAATGGGGCGACCAGATGGCCGGTCTGCCCTGGAAGTCCCGATGGGGGCTCATTCACCTCCCCGATCCCAGCCAGGGCTCCAGGAGGTCGGGTGCGTCTGGGCCTATGGTCCCCTCCGTCACTCGGATCACACAGTTTACCAGAAAGGGGGGTAGCCTTCCTCCGGATTACTAGGGGCAGGATATGCTGGGACGCACCTTCTGGGGAAGGCGGTTCTCAGGCAGGGACCAGATGGGCTAAGACCGGACGACACCTCCCCGGCGTCTGGAGCTTCCTCCTTCAGCCCGCGGCGAGGCAAAGTGCTCGGGTCGGGCTCCATGTGTCCCGGGCGTCCGGGCCCTGGAAGCTCCTGCGGGCCTCCCATGCCTGAGGCCCAGCGTGGTGTCTCTGAGCCCCCCGAGCCCTGCAGCCCCCGAGCCCTGCAGCCCTGCAGCCCTGCAGCCCCTGAGCCCTGCAGCCCACGTGCCCTTCAACTCCCGAGCCCTGCAAGGGCAGGCGGAAGCCCACCCGTGAAGGCTTGGGGCGGGCAGATTGCGGTCATTTCGGTTCCGGACATCTGGTCGCACCAATCCCCTCAGCCATCTGGTCGCATGCAATGCTTTCCAGTGGGGCAACCAGATGGCCGGGCTGCCCTGGAAGTCCCGATGGGTGCTCATTCGCCTCCCCGATCCCAGCCAGGGCTCCAGGAGGTTGGGTGCGTTGGGGCCTATGGTCCCCTCCGTCACTCGGTGCGCACGGTTTACCAGAAAGGGGGGTAGCCTTCTTCCAGATTACTAGGGGCAGGGTATGCCAGGACACCCCTCCTGGGGATGGCGGTTCTCAGGCGGGGCCCAGATGGGCTAAGCCCGGACGACACCTCCCCGGCGTCTGGGGCTCCCTCCTCCAGCCTGCGGCAAGGCAAAGTGCTCGGGTCGGGCTCCATGGGTCCCAGGCGTCCGGGCCCTGGGAGCTCCTGCGGGCCTCCAATGCCTGAGGCCCAGCGTGGTGTCTCCGAGCCCCCCCAAGCCCTGCAGCCCCGGAGCCCTGAATCCCCCGAGCCCTGCAGCCCCCCGAGCCCTGCAGTCCCTGTGCCCTTCAGCCCCCGAGCCCTGCAGCCCCGGGGCCCTGCAGCTCCCGAGCCCTGCAGCCCCCCAAGCCCTGCAGTCCCCGTTCCCTGCAGCCCCCGAGCCCTGCAAGGGCAGGCGGGAGTCCTACCGCTATGGATCGGCGCGGGCAGAAGGGAGTCCTTTCGGTCGCACCTTTCCCTCAGTCAGCTGGTCGCACTTGATGCTTTCCAATGGGGCAACCAGATGGCCGGGCCGGCCTGGAAGTCCCGATGGGGGCTCATTCGCCTCCCCGATCCCAGCCAGGGCTCCAGGAGGTCGGGTGCGTCCGTCACTCGGTGCACACGGTTTACCAGAAAGGGGGTAGCCTTCCTCCGGATTACTAGGGGCAGGGTATGCCGGGACGCCCCACCCGGGGATGGCCGTTCTCAGGCGGGGACCAGATGAGCTATGCCCGGGCAACACCTGCCCAGGCTTCGGGGGCTCCCTCCTCCAGCCCGCGGCGTGGTAAAGTGCCCGGAACGGGCTCCATGGTTCCCCGGGCGTCCGGGCACCTGGAGCTCCTGGGGGCCTCCCATGCCTAAGGCCCAGCGTGGGGTCTCCGAGCCCCCCACCCCGAGACCTGCAGCCACCGAGCCCTTCATCTCCCGAGCCCTGCAGCACCCCGAGCCCTGCAGCACCCCGAGCCCTGCAGCCCCTGAGCCCTGCAAGGGCAGGCGGGAGCCCTACCACAATGGATCGGCACAGGCAGATGGGAGTCCTTTCGGTCCCAGCCATCTGGTCGCACCTTTCCCTCGGCCATCTGGTCGCACGCAATGCTTTCCAATGGGGCGACCAGATGGCCGGGCCAGCTTGGAAGTCCCGATGGGGGCTCATTCGCTTCCCCGATCCCAGCCAGGGCTCCAGGAGGTCGGGTTCGTCCGAGCCTAGAGTCCCCTCTGTCACTCAGTGATCATGGTTTACCAGAAAGAGGGGTAGCCTTCCTCCGGATTACTAGGGGCGGGGACCAGATGGGCTATGCCCGGGCATCACCTCCCCAGGCTTCCGGGGCTCCTTCCTCCGGCCCGCGGCGTGGCAAAGTGTCTGGGACGGGCTCCATGGTTCCCAGGCAGTCATCTTCCTGGCATCAGGGCCCGAGAGCTCCAGTGGTCCTTGCCCGGGCTTGAGTCCCAGCCGGGGTCCCCGAGCCCCCGGGAACCGGAGCCCCCGAGCCCTACGTGGGCAGGCAGGAACCCTAGCGCGAATGCTCTGGGTTGGACAGATGGGAGTCCTTTCGGGCCCGGTGGTGCGCGCGGGTTACAAGAAAGGGGGATAGCCTTCCTCTGGATTACTAGGGACAGGGTACTCTGGGACCCCTCTCGGCCTAGCGGTCCTCAGCTGGCAGATGGACGGGCCAGGATGCTGCCCCAGCCCTGGGACAGGTTCCGGCAGGCCCAGGGAGACTTCCCCTGCGCCTCCGGGCCTGGGAGCTCCGGCTGGGACAAGGGGCCCTTCCGGGCCCCTGGTCGGGGGCTCCGGCCCTGGGCCCCGTCCCCCAGGCTGAGGCACTGCCAAAGGCCCGGGACCGGGTTCCGTTGTGGCCGGGGAGCCTCCCCTTGCTTGGCTGGGTTCAGGAGCTCCAGCCGGGGCCCCTGAGGGGCCCGGGTAGGGTGGCCTCCCCACCCCGGGCTCCGTCCTGGGTCCTGCCACGTGGTACGGTGCCCGGCATGGGGTCTGGCGGGCCCGGGGAGGCTTCCCCTGCGCCTCCGGGTCGGGGTCTCCGGCCCTGGGCCCCGTCCTCCGGCCTGCCGCTCTGCCAAGGGCCCGGAACAGGGGTCTGTTGATCCCATGCAGGTCTCCCCTGCTTGTCAAGGTGTCCGCAGGCCCCGGGTCGGAGGGCCCGTCTGGTCCCCCTCGCAGACTCCATGTCTGGGGCCCAGCTGGGTCCCTGGGCCTCTGGTCCCCCATGCCCCGGAGCCCACTCTTTTGTTGGGGCACAGAGTGACCAGATGGCTTCCGTTTCGAGCCCGGCCATCTGGTCGCGCCTGTCCCCTTGGCCATCTGGTCGCGCCTGTACCCTTGGCCATCTGGTCGCGCCTGCCCCCTCGGCCATCTGGTCGCGCCTATCCCTTCAGCCATCTGGTCGCGCCTAACCCCTTGGCCATCTGGTCGCGCGCAATGCTTTCCAATGGGGTGACCAGATGGCCGTGCTTGCCTGAAAGTCCCAAAAAGGGCTCCAGGAGGTCAGGTACATTTGCGCCTTGGGTCCCCTCTGTCACCTCGTGTGCACGGATTACAAGAAAGGGGGGTAATTTTCCTCCGGATTACTAGGGAGAGGGTCAGTCAGACCTCCATGATGTCCGGTGGTTCTGAAACCGGGAAAGGCAGAACCCGGGCCCCTGGGGGCCCGGGTAAGCACCTGCCTCTCAGCCCCTTCCTGATGGTCTTTTCTCTCCGACCTTGCTGGGTCAGACCTCCGTGAGGTCGGGCGATCTCGAGACCGGGAAAGGCAGCACCCATGCCACCCCGATGTGGGACCCCAGGGGCCCGATTACGCACTCCTGCCTCTCAGCCCCATCCCGATGGTCCTATTTCTCCGAGTTTGCTCAGTCAGACCTCCGTGAGGTCCAGTGATCCCGAGACGGGGGAAGGCAGTACCCGGGCCCGCACGCTGGGGCCCCCAGGGGCCCAGGTATGCACCTGCCTCTCCGCCCCTTCCCGATGGTCCTTTTTCTCCGAGTTTGCTCAGTTAGACATCCGTGAGGTTTGGCGATGCTGAGAAGGTGAAGACAGCAGCCGGGCCCACCTGCCGGGCCCCCAGGGGCCCGGGTATGCACCTGCCTCTCAGCCCCTTCCTGATGGTCCTTTTTCTCCGAGTTTGCTCAGTTAGACCTCCGTGAGGTTTGGTGATACTGAGATGGGGAAGGCAGCACCTGGGCCCGCCCGCCGGGGCCCCCAGGGGCCCGGGTATGCACCTGCCTCTCAGCCCCTTCCTGATGGTCCTTTTTTTCCAAGTTTGCTCAGTTAGACCTCCGTGAGGTCCGGTGATGCTGAAACGGGGGAAGGCAGCATCTGGGCCCCCAGGGGCCCGGTTACGCACCTGCCTCTCAGCCCCTTCCCGATGATCCTTTTTCTCCGAGTCTGCTTGCCCTGGGAGCAGGCAGGGACGCTAAGCCAGCCAGGGGAAGCCCCAGCTGTACTCTGATCGATTTGGCACTCTCAGTCCGTTTATTGCTTGGCCATCCTCGGCTGTTGTTTCGAGCAAAGTGCTTCCACCCCGCATGAACCGTCCGACTTGAGGGCCTGCTGCCTGGCGGGAGACCCTACCCAGCAGAGTGAAGGCCGAGCGGCCCCGGCAGCTCGTGACTCCCAGATGTCTGACCCGAGCGGGAGGGGTTGGGTGGCGCCAGGCCCTTGGATGCTGCTGCTCAGCAGATCCAAAGGCCCCGCGCGCCACACCGTCACCCCTCTGTGCCCAGCACATTTCCACAGCAGATCGGAACAACTGCTCCGAGGGGTGCTGCTGCCGCCAGGCTCCGGCTCCCCTGCGTCTTGCTCAGGCTGCACCTCGGCCGGCCTGCCTCTCCTCCGGGGAAGACGGCTGGGCCTGCCGGTGCCCATGCGACTGCACCTCTCCACACCCCTCCAGTGAGCCCTCCCACCCAGGTGGGTTGGTGCCGTCCCCTGGCAGGCTCCTGAGAGGGAGTGGTGCATGAAGGTTGCCGGTCGGGGAGATGGGCACGCGGCCCACCACCCCATCAGCAGGTGCGGCTACCTGGTTGATCCTGCCAGTAACACATGCTTTTCTCAAAGATTAAGCCATGCATGTGTAAGTACACACAGCCGGTACAGTGTAAATGCGAATGGCTCATTAAATCAGTTATGGTTCCTTTGACCGCTCCATCTGTTACTTGGATAACTGTAGTAATTCTAGAGCTAATACATGCCGACGAGTGCTGACCTCCCAGGATGTGTGCCTTTATCAGACCAAGACCAATCCGGGCTCGCCAGGCCGCTTTGGTAACTCTAGATAACCTCGGGCTGAT